>NC_086017.1:181257500-181945000 GCF_029281585.2 Gorilla gorilla gorilla
ACTTTATGGGTCTCTGTCATCTTTAAAGTGGAATCACTACTCCAGAGTTATGAAAAAGAAATTAGAGCTACAGCAAGAGCCAGTGAGTGGGTTTCAGTTTCCTAACTTGTATCACAAACATGTTATTTAAAAATTACGCTACTAAGAAGCAACAGCTGAGAATCGTTGGTAACAGAAATAAACCTTTTTCAGGTTCAGTCAACTGAGATCCTCCTCTGGTGAGGGGATTTAAGATTAAATCTTACACAGCCTTATTTAAATAGTACAATAGTAACAAAAATCTTTTTAAAAAACAAGCATTTAATAATGAAATCCTGTTATCAGTAGGAATAATATGATTGGATTTTAGAAAAATGGATATACCTATCTTTGTATAGAAAATTTCTGGAGAAATATGTATTAGATTGTTACTGTGGCCACCTTTGAAGAACGGGAAACAGTGATAGACAAGGAAAAGGAACAGCTTTACTTTATCTCTTATAAACAACTTAATATTGTTTGATTTTTTAATGAGTATAATTACTTATATAATTTTTTTAATCTTATTTTTAGTAAAAATACAATTTATATAAGCCTAAGTACTCACTGTTGTACCTAGAACTTTATACACATAAACTAGCATAGCATTTCTCCAATCTGGATAAAAAGCACTGAGACAAAAGCTAGAAACAGAGTAACATAAAAAAACATATCCCCTTTTTCTCAATTAACTTCTATTCGGCAACCTATTAATATATTTCCTCCGGGAAAAATAACCACAGGACATCTGAGAACTCTGAAATAATACCCAATGTATTTATTTTCAGTAACTACCTACAGATAACAGAAACTTTGATCTCATAAACTCTTATTTTAGTCTTACCTGAACAGCAGCAAGGCTCTGAAGCTGGGAGCTGCTTAAATGCTGCTGCTGAAGAGCTGCAGTATGCAGCATCAAGTGCTGTTGTTGGGCTGCATACATTTGCTGAAGGTACTGAGCAGCTGAGCTGGGGGGCCGATGCAATGCCTGTTGAATTACCTGTGATAAGTCAATTGAACCAATGTCAAACCATAATCTCAACCTTTATCTTAATCAGAAAATCAAAGTATAAAAAAGTGGCAGTTTAAAATTTCACTGCTTTAATACATAATATCATCAAGCTTATTAACATTATTTCTTTCCTAGTTACGTATCACTAGAAATCACTAACTTGTACACATTAAAACTACCCAGTGGGCCGGGCGCGGTGGCTCAAGCCTGTAATTCCAGCACTTTGGGAGGCCGAGGTGGGCGGATCACAAGGTCAGGAGATCGAGACCATCCTGGCTAACATGGTGAAACCCCGTCTCTACCAAAAACACAAAAAATTAGCCAGGCATGGTGGCACATGCCTGTAGCCCCAGCTACTTGGGAGGCTGAGGCAGGAGAATCGCTTGAACCTGTGAGGCGAAGGCTGCAGTTGAGCCGAGATCATGCCACTGCACTCCAGCCTGGGCGACACAGCAAGACTCCATCTCAAAAAAAAAAAAAAAAAAAAAAAAAAAAAACCCCAGTGGACAATTCGCAAAAGACAGGCCAGGCCAACTAAGCATTTCAAAAGATTTTCAATCTCACCAGTAGTCAAAAACTTACAAATTAAAACAAGATACTATTTTCCAACTTTCAGATGGATAAAGATTTAAAATACTACTACTACTACCTGGGGAAACCAATACTCCCATACTGCTAGTAAAAATTCAAGTTGGCATAACCTTTTTGGATAAAACTTGGTAGAATTCAGGGCTTGGGTGTGGAGAGAAATACCTTTACCATGCAACCATAACAAATAGTAATGTAGATCACTGCTGTCCTATACAGTAACATCTAGTCACATGTGCCTACTGAGCACTTAAAATGTGGCTAGTGCAACTAAAGAATTGAGTTAATTTTAAATTGAATTTTAATTAATTTTAATTTTAATGTAAACAGCCACAAGTAACTACTGGCCACTATAGTGTACTTTGCTGATACGGATCTATATTTACTAACAAAAAGAAAATCAGTGGGTTACAAAATAGTATATAAAGATACCATTTTTATATTAAAATATTTGAAAGAATCCACAGGAAAACTTTCAAAGACCACAGATGGGTAGCTAGATTAGAGGTGATTTTTAGCTTCTAGTTCATACTTTTCTATAAATGTCTGAAAATCTTACAATGAGTAGGTATTATTAATGATCATATAAAATTACAAAACAGCTGGGCAGGTTGGCTCATGCCTGTGATCCCACCACTTTGGGAGGCCAAGGCAGGCAGGTCACCTGAGGTCAGGAGTTCAAGACTAGCCTGGCCAACATAGTGAAACCCTGTCTCTACTAAAAATACAAAAATTGGCCAGGCATGGTGGCACGCACCTGTAATCCCAGATACTCAGGAGGCTCAGGTGGGAGAACTGCTTGAACCCAGGAGGTGGAGGTTGCAGTGACCAGAGATCATGCCACTGCACTCCAGCCTAGACGACAGAGCAAGACCCCATCTCAAAATAATAATAATCATAAAATAAAAATTAAAAATTAAATTATAAAGCTATTTCTTCTTTAGAAAATTACTCAATAATTTAAAAAATTTTTAAATGTCAAATACCTTGTTTTGCTTCAACATTGAATAAAACTATTCTTACTTAATTCCTTAAAAAGTGTTAATTACTGTGAATATTTGTTAGTAAAATGTAAAATCTGAGCCTGAAACTTCATTAAATAAATATAGAAAAGTCAAGTACTCTACTAAAATCAGAGAAAATTCCTACACTTCTCCAAAAGGTTAAGTCAGAATAAGTCAATCCTATACAACCAAATCCAAAAGTCACATTGTGCTCACTGTGACTCTGAAACAGCACAGAACCCTAATCGCAGCATCAAACCAGAGTTTTCAAAGAGCTAAGGGAGTAATAGTGCCATAATCCTATAGCTTGAGGGTCTCTCAGGACATCTTGAGCCATAATGCCATGAATCCTTTTATCTAAACTTCAAGAAAGCATATTTCTGTGTGTTATTGTTTATTTTCATGTGTTAATATCTCATCTCTCCAACTATAGACTACTATGCCTGATACAAATTTCTGTCACAAAATCAATGGGAGCTTTTGACCCCTACCTGCAGGGGACTACAGGCCAGCATTAGGTGATTCAGAATTATAACAATATACCTTTTTTAGTCAGATCAATCTCTATTTGTTCTTCTAATTCCATAACAAAATTCTAAAAGCACTGGACTGTATACGGAAAAAAATTCTAAAATCAAACTGAAATAACAATCTATTTGACACATACTTTTGTCAGAGTATACTCATTTTTTCTGTTGTCAGCACAGTCTTTCACTACTATTCAATTACTCACAGCAATGAGTAAATACAAGTTATAGATACAGCAAATTGTTCTTATTTATTATAAATTCTTATTCACCCAAGGAGGGTGAAGAGAATTCCCAGAACAGAAAAAGCAAGCTGGAAGATTAAAGAATTACTTAGGTAGTTCAATAAATATTGATTTGATTGCATTTTGGGAGAAGCAATTCTATGGTCTCATAAGAAACAGAGTCAGTGCTATTTATGAGATATATCTACATCTACATATCTTTCTATTAATTTTTTATTAATCTATGCAGCTTAATTGAAAACTAGAGGACAAAATGGTATATTAAGCGATCACATTATCAGTCAGGCGTGGTGGCTCATCCCAGCACTTTGGGAGGCTAAGGCAGGAGGAGAGCTTAAAGCCAGAAGGTCAAGACTAGCCTGGGCGACATAGTGAGATCCTGTCTCTACAAAATAAAAAAATTAGCCAAGCGTAGTCACATGTGCCTGTAGTCTCAACTACTCAGGAGGCTGAAGCAGGAGCACTTGAGCCCAGGGGGTCGTGAGTTGTGATCATGCCACTGGACTCCAGCCTAGGCAACAGAGAGGGAGAGAAGAAAAAAAAAAAAAAAAAAGGGGGCCAGGCGCAGTGGCTCACACCTATAATCCCAGCACTTTGGGAGGCCGAGGTGGGCGGATTACCAGCTCAAGAGATTGAGACCATCCTGCTAACATGGTGAAACCCCATCTCTACTAAAAATACAAAAAATTAGCTGGGTGTGGTGGCACGTGCCTGTAGTCCCAGCTACTCGGGAGGCTGAGGCAGGAGAATCGCTTGGACCAGGGAGGCAGAGGTTGCAGTGAGCCAAGATCGCGCCACTGCACTCCAGCGTGGGCTACAGGGTGAGACTCAGTCTCAAAAAAAAAAAAAAAAAAAAAAAACCCGGCCGGGCGCGGTAGCTCATTCCTGTGATCCTAGCACTTTGGAGGCCAAGGCAGGTGGATCACGAGGTCAGGAGTTTGAGACCCGCCTGACCAATATGGTGAAACCCCATCTTTACTAAAAATACAAAAATTAGCTGGACCTGCTGGCATATGCCTGTAGTCCCAGCTGTTCTGGAGGCTGAAGCAGGAGAATCGTTTGAACCTAGGAGGCAGAGGTTGCAGTGAGCCTAGATCATGCCACCACACTCCAGCCTGGGCGATAGAGCGAGACTCCGTCTCAAAAAAAAAAAAAAAAAAAAAGATCTAAATCCTTTTCCCTGTATCCCTTACCTCAGAGAAAGGTAAAAAACATTAAAACCTCACTCTGCATTCAAGTTTGAATTTCTGGTGAACTGGCTGGTTCCACTCCACAGTGATTTTGGAAAACTAAATCCTAAACCAAAAACAGTTAAATAGACATTATACTGGGGTATCCACCATGGAAAAATGGAGCAGAGGAAGGACTATATTGCAAGCAGTTGTTTTCAGGGTAGATGCAATTATAAGGATTCTACCAGAAGAAAGCAGGTATAATAGAAAAAATAAGAATTCACAGAGTGGTTAAGGGCACAAGGGCTGAAGTCTGAGAACTAGCTAGGTGAGTTTGGGAAAGTTATTTAGCTGATTTAAAACATTTATTTTCCCATCAGTAAAATGGAGATAATAATAATAGCTACTTCATAGAGGGCTGGTAATGATTAATGGAGATAATTCATGTAACATTTATCAAATGTTTGGCACGCAGCAATTATTCAATAAGTATTAGCTATTACTATCTACTGGAAACCTATAATGTGCCTTACACAGTTCTAGATACTTCATTAATCTCAAAGATACTTCATTTAATCCTCAGAGTAATTAATGAAAGAAGTAGTCTCACCCTCATTTTAGTTTTCTGAAGCTCAAGGGGATTATGTCTCATACCCAAGGCTATATAGCTCCTAAAGATAATGAAAATGGAATTCAAACAAAGTATAATAGAGTGGAAGTTCCATGCCCTTTTTATATAATACCATATTGCCCCAACTGCCATTATCATAAATGTTAACTAAGTAAACTTTACTTTCTCAACTAAGTGACTTCCTAGTTCAATATTCCCTTCCCCCTCTGCCCTTAAGGGATTTAGAATGGATCCTCCTGCTTAGGGTTCTTAGGCCACCTGGGTTTAATATAAACTTCGTAACATATCTACATACCTGAACAGATCTCCCTAAGTCTATATTTTGAGTTCCAATATAAAATAAACCTACAGCCATTCTGTATGTTGGGGCTCTAGGTTGAATGCCTTCACACTGCAGCAGCACCTAGAGACTTTCCCCTTATAATTTTCTTTACACATAATCCTATAAACTACATGCTGACAAATGTAAGCCCTCTCAATACTATATATATATATATTTTGAGATGGAGTCTCACTCTTTTTGCCCAGGCTGGAGTGCAGTGGCGCTATCTTGGCTCACTGCAACCTCTGCCGCCAGGGTTCAAGTGATACTCCTGCCTCAGCCTCCCAAGTAGCTGGGATTACAGGTATGCATTACCATGCCTGGCTAATTTTTGTATTCTTAGTAGAGACAGGGTTTCACCATGTTGATCAGGCTGGTCTCAAACACCTGACCTCAAGTGATCTGCCAGCCTTGGTCTCCCAAAGCGCTGGGATTAGAGGTGTGAGCCACCACGCCCAGCATTTTTTTTTTTTTTTTTTTTTTTGAGACAGGGTCTCACTCTGTCACCTAGACTGGAGTACAGTGGTGCGATCACAGCTCATTGCAGCCTTGACCTCCTGGGCTCAAGCAATCCTCCCACCTCAGCCTCCTGAGTAGCTGGGACCACTGGCGCATGCCACTATGCCCTGCTGATTTTTGTATTTTTTGTAGAGATGGGGTTTCAACATGTTGTCCCAGCCGGTCTCCAACTCCTAAGCTCAAGCTATCTCCCTACTTTGGTCTCCCACAGCGTTGGGATTATAGGCGTGAGCCACCACACCTGGCCAATAGTATGATTATTAATTAACTTTGTTGGCTGTTGCTGTGGTTGAACGTGTCCCCCAATTAAGTATGTGTTGGAAACTTAATCTCCAATGCAACAGTGTTAAGAGGTGGGACCCCTGAAGGGTGATTAGGCCATAAGGACTCCGCCCACATGAATAGACTACAGGAAATTTTAAAAGGGCTTGAGGCTGCAAATTTGGTATCTTGCTCTCTAGTCTTCCACCACGGAATGAGGCAATAAGACGGCCCTCGTGAGATGCCAGCTCCTTCATATTAGACTTCCCAGCTTCCAGAAATGTAAGAAATAAGTTTCTTTTCTTTACAATTACCCAGTCTTGGTATTCTGCTATAGCCACACAAAATGGATTGAGACAGTTGATTGAAACATTAGTAATTCTAACTGTACATTTGAGAATATGAAACAATACATAAATCCAGCTTAAGCAAAAAGTAATATGACATCTTAAGTCTTAGACTACCCATCACTACAGCTGAAATACCTGTACAGCATGTCGGTCTGAACCACTGTAGACAGAGATCTGTGGCTGCTGCATTCGAGAGGAGGAAGTGGTGATGGTGGTGGTGGTGGTACTGCTGGTTGTTGTTGACACAGAAGATGTTCCCGGGTTTGGTTCAGTATCCATAGCTGTACTATGGTCCTTAAATCTGGCAGGTCACACAAAGGGTTTGTATTGGTAAAAGCATTATCTTATGAGCTTTAAAGAATATTCATTCCAAAGAAATAATCAGCAGTAATCTAAACTGCTAGGAAGGCTCTCATAAAAGACAGCCAACACACAGTCACTATAAGCACTTAGAAGGGAAAAATACTTCACATATATGTAGCATATTTAATAGTTAATACCTACTACATTTGAATTCAAATGATTCAGAATACGTAACTGAGATAACGCATAGCCAAAAGTTTATCTTTGCATTACCGAAAGATTTTTTTTAAACCAAAACAGGTAATGAGAGAATACTAAACTACCTAGGAAAATAAAAATTTAAGCAGTATCACAGTATTTTAAAACATTTCTTTACATTCTTTTGACCACACTAATTACAAACTAAAGTCATTCTTACCTATACATTAGAACTGAATGCCTAAGGACTCATGTTAACTAGCTTAGTTTAGTTTACCATATAAACTTTGCTTAAAAATAAGTTCTTTTTTAAAAATGTTAAAAAGTAATTTTTTTAACTCACACTGGCTTTTCCCCTAATCAGTCTACAACGCTGTCCTTACTACTTCTAATAGCTGAGTTATACTTATTAGGAGATTGCTGTGAGAACACAGAGAAGCAGCAAACAGCAACTTCCCATACCCTTACAAAATCTTTTTCACAAAGAATTACTCCAGATTTTGAAAACATAAATTATGTCACTTCCTCATGTATGGACAGTAAAGTACACTTTTATACCAGACTTTCTGATCTCTTCCCTCCAATACTATAATCTTACTTGTTGTGGTACAAAATTCCACTAAACACAGAATCTGTATTTGAATAAATTCAAACATTTTAAGTCAATTCTAAGGACCTCCATATTGTTAGAAACCAGAAGAGGAGTACTTTTTGTCGGGCCAGAAATGTACCTCGAAGGTGAAAAGCACACAAGAGATTATACTGGTTTTATCTCTCTTTTCTTATAGGTCTTTTCTTCTGAGAAACTAAATCCCACCCACCCCACATTAGCAGCACTGATAAAAATGTAAGAACACTTTCTATTCCATGAAAAAACAAATGAATTTGGCACTAATTGGTACACATACACTATTACCATAGCGTTGCTTTTTTAAGTACAAATTTTCTTTGTTCTATATTACGTATGTAAACAGTATTTATATTCTCTGAGGAACCAAATGTAAAAAAAACCGAACCAAAAAAAAAAAAAAGGAAAAGTGGGGGCCTTGAGTGGCGGTTGACACCTGTCATCCTACCACTTAGGGGGAGGACTGCTTGAGCTTAGGAGTTCAAAGCCAGCCTGGGCAACATAGGGAAACCCTGTCTCTACAAATGAAAAATAAAAAATTAGCCAGGCCTGGTGGCACAGGACTGTGGTCCCAGCAACTTGAGAGGCTAAGGTGGGAAAATCGCTTGAGCCCAGGAGGTCCAGGTTGCAGTGAGCTATGATCGTGCCACTGCACTCCAGCCTGGGAGATAAGAGTGAGAGACGCTGTCACAAAGAAAGAAAAAGAAAATAAGAGGAAAAGTGAAAGGAAAACCGTCAGGAAGAAAGCTGACTCCTCACTTACTTTTTGGATTAGTAAATAATTCATACATCTTTATGCTTGTTTTTTTTTTTTTTCCAAACTGCCTTCCAATCAAATCACAGCATCATATGGTAACTGTTCAACATTATACCGTATTAGTGGTAGGTAAGGTAAACTTTTTACCGAACTGCTGCCTGTCATACTACTACCGTATCGTGTACCAGTGACATGCAAAAGGCCAGCTTAAGTTCTGGTTTTTTAAAAGTGTTAATCTGCTCAACTATGCCCTCCAATCCAAACAGTATGGTAAACAGTTCTAACTCCTAACCAAAAATGGTCACAGAGAATCCAAATTCTAGGCATAAGTCTAAACATCGGTTGAGCGGAACTGGCCAAACCATCGCACTGCATTTCGAGGCCTGGCACAAAAGAACAACTTTGGTAACTCCATCGTCTAGGCATACTAATATCTGCAAAATACAGCCAGCAGTTCTGGTGCACAAGAGGCCTACCCAGGAAACAGTAAGTTCTGGAGTCGTTAACTAAACATACCGTCACACCGACACACAAGAATGTGGCCCGCGTGTGAAGCAGCAACGCTGCACCCAGAGACTCGAGGGAAAGACCTTTCTTTCAGGGTGTTTTCAGCCTCACCAGACCTGCAAGCAGCCCCCGCCGCTCTCAGGCCCACGCCGGGACACCTCCTGCACGCCTCCGGCACGAGGGAGGCGGGCAGCCCCGCGTGTCGGATTCTCCCGCTGAGGAGGAGTGGGGTGGCGCCGGGGCGGGAAGGAGAAGAAGGCGAAGGAGGCCTGGCAGTGCCCGCCCTGCCCTACCCAGCCTCCGCGGGCCCCTGCGCAGGCAGCAGTAACAAGGCTTCCCGCGGGGCCCACTTGCAGGAATGACAGCGCCTGAGGAGCCCACCCGGGCTCGTTCCCCGGAAAACCCCAGCTCCCGGAGTCCCAAGGGTGACCCTGCGCGCAGGGCCGCGCAGATCCGGGACCTGATGGCGGAAGGGGCGCTCCTGCCTGGAGGGTAACTGGACCCTAGAGTTCGTCTTCGCCCCGCGACACGGGCCTAGCAGGCTCCTCCACGATAGGACGGGTCTCGAGTCTCTCTTTCCCCACACTGCCCGCAAAAGAGCCCTGAGCTTTCCCCTGGGGGAACGTGTCGCTGCCCCAACTCGCCCCCCCTAGTTACGACATCAGTCACCATCTAGTCACTCACTCCGCTTCCGCCATCTTCTCTCCTCCATCACTAACATGGGCTGCGCATGCGCCCCCCGGCGGCGGGCGGAGAGGCGGGGTCGGCTCAGCCCCCGGAGCCAGAGGTCACGTGGCGTCCTCAGCTTCCAATCGCCCCCGCCCACCTCAGGAATTGCTCTCTCTGGAAAGTGACCAGATTTCCCCCACTAAGATAACCAGTGTCTCCTCTGCAAACCCCTCTCTTTCTCTCCTCCAGGATCTTCCTCTTGGGGAGGTATCTGTAATAAAGATATAAAAAGTTATCTTAGATTGTTAAATTTAAAATTTGAAGAATATGGGCGCGGTGGCTCACCTGTAATCCCAGCACTTTGGGAGGTTGAGGAGGATCTCTTGAAGCGAGGAGTTCAGGACCAGCCTTGACAATAAAGTGAGACCCTGACTCTACCAAAAAAAAGCCCAATAATAATAATAATAATAATAATAATAATAATTTTGAAGAATATCTAAAATATACCAAAGCCTACGCAAACTGCGGAGTGGTTTCAAAGAAAATACCCACGAGGATTAGAGGCTGAGGTCTCAGGGAGAAAGGAAATTCAGGGCTGGCTGCAGGGCTTGTTGCCTGGGAGCTTTGGGGCTTGAGGGTCCCAACCAGCAGTACCTCTCTCCAGCTGAAAGATAGTGTTCAGATGCCAGTGAATGAGTGGTTAAGGAATCATCCTGACTACCCTAGGCATATCATTCATGTCTTCAGTATGAATTTGCTGAGCGCTTAGTAGGAATTGCAAACTTGAACACCACAAGGAACAAGCAGGAACAGCCACCAGTTTGCTAGTGTAGTCTGCTAAATGCCAACAACTCAGGTGTGTGAGACAAACATATAAAGATAAGTAAAATAACACATTTAAATATAAATATGAAATAATAAAGATGAGTCCTTGTCTTCCAAGAAGTAGCGGAGCGGGTTTTATAGACATTTGCATACAATATAATGTGTTCTGAAGACCGGGACGATGGCTCACCCTCATAATACCAGCACTTTGGGAAGCGAAGTTGGGAGGATTGCTTGAGCCCGGGAGTTTGAGACCAGCCTGGGCAACGTGGGGAAATCCCATCTCTACAAAAAATACAAAAATTAGCCGGATGTCGTGGCGCGCACCTGTCATCCCAGCTACTCAGGAGGCTGAGGAAAAAGTGTTCTGAAACAGATCTATTAAGTGCTTTGGAAACTTTAAAGTTCAGGGTGTATAATAAATCTTTACCTCCCTTTACAGGAAAAAAAAAAAGCATACGAACCATAAACAATGTCTCTTTTTGCATTTTGTGAGGTGATGGAGTCACAATAATTTTAAGAACTGAGAATGAAGTATTGATATAAATCCATCCGGAAGTGTAATATGGTCTAATGAAAAGTATACTTAGTCTTAGAAATCCTGTATTCCAGGATGTGCCTAAGGTAGGGAAAAGAACACTTCCGATCTATGTGAGCTTAAATTGTCCCTTTGCCCACTTTTCCCATCTGATAACATCTTTTTTTTTACCTTGTCTACCTAATAGCAGTACTATCTACTACTACTTCTAGAATTCATTGAGAAAGTCTCCTTTTAAAAGTCCCTGTAGACCAGGCACAGAGGCTCACTCCTGTTATACCAGCAATTTGGGGGGCCGAGGAAGGCGGATAACCTGAGGTCAGGAGTTCAAGACCAGCCTGGCCAACATGGTGAAACCCTGTCTCTACTAAAAATACAAGAATTAGCCGGGTGTAGCGGCACCCGCCTATAATCCCAGCTACTCCAGAGGCTGAGGCAGGAGACTCGCCTGAACCTGGGAGATGGAGGTTGCAGGGAGACAGTGCCACTTCATTACAGCCTGGGAAACAGACAGAGACTCCATCTCAAAAGAAAATAAAAAGTCCTTGTAGATGCTTTAAAATATTGCTGCTTTTTCTTTCATTCTGACTTGCTCATATATCATTGTTATTAAACTTTTTTTTTTTAATTGAGACGGAGTCTTACTCTGTCGCCCGGGTTGGAGTGCAATGATGAGATCTCGGCTCACCACAACCTCCGCCTCCCGGATTCAAGCGATTCTCCTGCCTCAGCCTTCCGAGTAGCTGGGATTACGGGCACGTGCCACCACACCCAGCAAACTTTTTCTATATTTTTGGTAGAGACGGGGTTTCACCATGTTGGCCAGGCTGGTCTTGCACTCCTGACATCAGGTGATCCGCCGGCCTCAGCCTCTCAAAGTGCTAGGATTACAGGCGTGAGCCATTGCACCCGGCCTTTTATTAAACTTCCAAGAATCGGCCGGGC
This sequence comes from Gorilla gorilla gorilla, assembly GCF_029281585.2. NCBI lineage: Eukaryota > Metazoa > Chordata > Mammalia > Primates > Hominidae > Gorilla > Gorilla gorilla. The sequence continues at coordinate 181,269,520 of NC_086017.1, forward strand.
GCGGTGGCTCATGCCTGTAATCCCAGCACTTTGGGAGGCCAAGGCGGGTGGATCACCAAACGTCAGGAGTTCAAGACCAGCCTGGCCAATATGGTGAAACCCCATCTCTACAAAAAATACAAAAATTAGCCGGGCGGTAGTGGCGTGTGCCTGTAATCCCAGCTACTCCAGAGGCTGAGGCACGATGATTGATTGAACCCAGGAGATGGAGGTTGTGGTGAGCGGGGATGGTGCCACTGCCCTCCAGCCTGCCAATAAAGTGAGACTCCGTCTAAAAAAAAAAAAAAAAACCACAAAACTTTCAAGAATCAACTATACATTGGTATTGCTGAAACTATTTTGTTTAGAGAAACAAAAGTGAAGAAAGCACAGTCTTAGGCCTAAACATGGAAAATGCATAAATCAAAGATGTATTTGGAATACATAGGCCAAAATTGTTCTTTTTTATCCTCCTTTCACTTGAACATCTAGGTCCTATATCCCTAGTGTTACCTCGTACAGATTGCCTTTAAAAATGAGAATATATGTCCAGTCACTGTGGCTCATGCCTGTAATCCCAGCACTTTGGGAGGCCAAGATGGGCGGATCGCCTGAGGTCAGGAGTTTGAGACCAGCCTGGCCAGCATGGTAAAACCCGGTCTCTACTAAAAATACAAAAATTAGCCAGGCATGGTGGCAGGCACCCGTAATCCCAGCTACTCGGGGAGGCTGAGGCAGGATAATCACTCAAACCCAGGAGGCAGAGGTTGCAGTGAGCTGAGATCACGCCATTGCACTCCAGCCTGGGCAACAGAGCGAGACTCCGTCTAAAAAAAAAAAGCCAGGGGGGAATATGTGTTGGGTAAAATCAGAATAGTATTGTTTTTTAGAAACATTTCAATGCTCAATACTTATTATAACAGCTAACACTTGTATCACCTTTTATAAAGTGCAAAGGATTTCCATAAAACTCATTTGTTGATCTTCACAATAACTCTGTGATATAGTTATCATGATTCCCATTTAGCACGGAAGTATAGTGAGCTTCAAGGTAATTAAGTGCCTCGGGTGACTGCTAGCATGTACAAGAAGTGGAGTTCTAATTTAAGGTTGCCATCTCCAAAGCCAAGTTTTCTTCACTACATCATTCAGCAAGCCACTATGCAAAACATTAAAGGGGACAAGGTATGATGAAAGACCACTCTCAAGAAACTTACCGGCCAGGCACGGTGACTCACACCTGTCATCCCAACACTTTGGGAGGCAGAGGCAGGTGGATCACCTGAGGTCAGGAGTTTTAAGACCGGCCTGGCTAACATGGTGAAACCCCGTCTCTACAAAAATACAAAAATTAGCCGGGCACAATGGTGGGTGCCTGTAACTCCAGCTACTCAGGAGGCTGAGGCAGGAGAATCACTTAAACCTGGGAGGCAGAGGTTGCAGTGAGCCGAGATCGCGCCATTGCACTCTAGCCTGGGTGACCGAGCAAAACTCCGTCTCAAAAAAAAAAAGAAACTTACCATCAACTGTCTGATCAAACAGAAGGTATTTTACCTCTATCATTTCCTAGGGGAAAAAAATGTATATGGTATGCTAGCAGGATGGATTTTCTCAAGTTTTGCAAGAACCATTACCTTGGAAAAGTACAAAGATCCTGTTTTATTTTAGAAAAATCCCTCTAGCTTTGTGAAGGATGGACTGGGGGAAAGTGTAACTGGGGAGACGATCAGTTGGGAAACTGTGCATTAATCCTTATAGAAATGATAAGGGTGGGCCAGGCGCGGTGGCTCACGCCTGTAATCCCAGCACTTTGGGAGGCCGAGGCAGGCGGATCATGAGGTCAGGAGATCGAGACCATCCTGGCTAACATGGTGAAACCCCGTCTCTACTAAAAATACAAAAAATTAGCCGGGCATGGTGGCGGGCGCCTGTAGTCCCAGCTACTCGGGAGGCTGAGGCAGGAGAATGGCGTGAACCCGGGAGGCAGAGGTTGCAGTAAGCTGAGATCGCACCACTGCACTCCAGCCTGGGCAACAGAGCAAGACTCTGTCTGAAAAAAAAAAAAAAAAAAAGAAATGATAAAGGTTAGGGGAAGAAAAGGGAGGGCTAAATTGAACTTTTAGTTCCTCAGTGGCACAGTCACATTTCAGGTGCTCAATAGGCACATACGGCTAGTGGCTACCATATTGGACAGTACAGATGTAGAACATTTCCATCATCACAAATAGTTCTACTGGACAGCACTGGTCTGGTCTCTTGATCAGAGGTTGCCAAACAACAGCCCACAGACTAAATCTAGACTGTAACTTGTTTTTGTATGGCCTGCAAGCTAAGAATGGATTTTTACATTTTCTAATAATTGAAAAAAAATCAAAAGAATCATATGTTGTGATACATGAAATTTAGGTATTTCAGTGTCCATAAATAAAATGTTATTAGAACACAGCCACACTAATTCCTTTATGTATTATCTGTGGCTGCTTTTATGCTACAAGGGCAGAGTTGAATAGCTGTGACAGACACCATGATGGTCCGCAAAGTGTAACATATTTACTATCCAGCATTTTTTTTTTTTTTTTTTTGAGACAGAGTCTCGCTCCGTCACCCAGGCTGGAGTGCAGTGGCGTGATCTCGGCTCACTGCATGCTCCGCCTCTCGGGTTCACACCATTCTCCCGCCTCAGCCTCCCCAGTAGCTGGGACTACAGATGCCTGCCACCACACCTGGCTAATTTTTCTGTATTTTTAGTAGAGACGGGGTTTCACCGTGTTAGCCAGAATGGTCTCGATCTCCCGACACTGTGATCCGCCCGCCTCGGCCTCTCAAAGTGCTGGGATTACAGGCGTGAACCACGGTGCCAGGCCTTTTTTTTTTTTTTTTTTTTTGAGACCAAGTCTCACTCTGTTGCCCAGGCTGGAGTGCAGTGGCACGATCTCAGCTCACCGCAACCTCCGCCTGCTGGGTTCAAGCGATTCTCCTGCCTCAGCTTCCCAAGTAGCTGGGACTACAGGTGTGAGCCACCACACCCGGCTAACTTTTGTATCTTTTGTAGAGATGGGGCTTCACCATGTTGGCCAGGCTGGTCTTGAACTCAAACTCCTGACCTCAGATGATCCGCACACCTCGGCCTCCCAAAGTGCTAAGATTACAGGCATAAGCCACCGCATGTGGCTCTATCCAGCCTTTTACAGAAAAAGTTTTCTGTCTATTCTACATCATTGACCACCCTACACTGGGTTCTTTCAGAGTACTTAATAGAGCACACACACTGTCGATGCCTCAGTTGGACCACGATTGCTCTCATAGGATCTAATGTGATGAGACAAAAAGTCCAACAGGCTTAGATTTTAACGCTGAGCTCACTCCTTTACCAAATGAGCCACGTTGAGCAAGTAATTTAATTGCTTCAAGTTTCTTGGGATTTTTCTGGGTTTTTTTGTTGTTGTTTTTTATTTTTTTTGAGACAGAGTCTCACTCTGTTGCTTAGGCTAGAGTGGTGTCACGATCTCAGCTTACTGCAACTTCTGCCTCCTGGGGTCAAGCAATTCTCCTGTCTCAGCCCCCCGAGGAGCTGGGACTACAGGCGCCTGCCACCATGCCCAGCAATTTTTGTATTTTTAGTAGAGATGGGGTTTCACCTTGTCAGTCAGTCTGGTCTTGAACTCCTGACCTCAGGTGATCCATCCGCCTTGGCCTCCCAAAGTACTGGGACTACAGGCGTGAGCCACCATGCCCAGCCCAAGTTTTATTTTATAATGTAAAGAAAAAAGGGGATGATAATACCTCACAAGATTGTTGTAAAGTCTAAAAAAGTCTAATGTAAAGTCTAAAAAAGTCCTCTTTTTCTTTTTTTCATTTAATTTTTTTTAGAGACAATCTTGCTATGCTGCCCAGGCTGGCTGGAGTGCAGTGGCTTCTCACAGGTATGAACATAGCTCATTGTAGCCTTGAATTCCTGGGGCTCAAGTGATCTTCCTGCTTCAGCCTCCCGAACAGCTGGAACTACAGGCACTCACCACCATGCACCTTTTTTTTTTTTTAACTTTTTATCGAGGTCCTCTTTCATCTAGATTTTCTCAATAACTATGATTGAATATGCATAATAATCAGTTTTAAATGCTTGTTGAGAGAATGAAGACTTGAATGTTTGGTTGAATAAGACAAAATTTCAGTATAGCCTGTAAATTTGAATGACACATAGACTCACTTTCTCTTTAATACTCTAAAATCAAATACTTTTTTTTTTTTGGGACAGATTCTCACTCTGTCACCTAGGCTAGAGTGCAGTGGCCCGATCTGGATCTTGGCCTTGGCTCACTGCAAGCTCCACCTCCCAGGTTCAAGCAATTCTTGTGCCTCAGCCTCCCAAGTAGCTGGGATTACAGGTGCATGCTACCATACCTGGCTATTTTTTTGTATTTGTAGTAGAGATGGGGTTTCACCATATTGGCCATGCTGGTCTCAAACTCCTGACCTCAAGCCATCTACCTGCCTCAGCCTCCCACAATGCTGGAATTGCAGGTGTGAGCCACCATGCCCGACTCCAAATACTTTTACTAAACCAATTTTTTTTCCTTTTTCTTTCTTTTTTTTTTTTTTTTTTTTCAGACAGAGTCTCGCTCTGTCACACAGGCTGGAGTGCAGCGATGTGATCTTGGCTCACTGCAACCTCCGCCTCCCGGATTCAGGCAATTCTTGTGCCTCAGCCTCCCGAGTAGCTAGGGTTACAGGCTCACACCACCACACCTGGCTAATTTTTTGTGCTTTCAGTAGAGATAGGGTTTCACTATGTTGGCCAGGCTGATCTTGAGCTCCTGACCTCAGGTGATCTGCCTGCCTGCCTCAGCCTCCCAAAGTGCTGGGATTACAGGCATGAGCCACCGCACCTGGCCATAAAGCAAATTTTATTGAAACTGAAAACCTATTCCCTAGTCTTGCTACCTGTCACCTACTTTTGCAATAGATCATTATGTTAATCATGTGCTTGGCGGGGCGCAGTGGCTCACTCCTGTAATTCCCAGCAGTTTGGGAGGCCGACATGGGCAGATTACCTGAGGTCAGGAGTTCGAGACCAGCCTTGCCAACATGGTGAAACCCTGTCTCTACTAAAAATACAAAAAATTAGCCGGGCGTGGTGATGCGTGCCTATAATCTCATCTACTAGGATTACTAGGGAGGCTGAGGCAGAAGAATCACTTGAACCTGTGGGGCAGAGGTTGCAGCGAGCCGAGATCGGTCCATTGCACTCCAGCTTGGGCAACAAGTGCAAAACTCGAAAACTGTCTCAAAAAAAAAAAAAAAATCATATGCTTACCAGTCTTACTTTCCCTTATATACCAGTGGGTGGCACTGTACACAGTTGGCTGTATCTCCCTCGGTGCTGAAGAGTGGAAACAGAGCATTAAAATTGGAAGGGACTTTCAGATTGATGTGACCCATACTGAGGAAGAATCCATGGCAAAAGCAGAATCTGAACTCTGACCTCCTATCCTCCCATTCCAGAATTTTTTGCTTAGTGCCACAAGGCCTCACTACAAGTGTGCAGGTGCTCAATAAACACTGGAGGATGCTGTACACTCTCATTTCCATTCTGCTTTTATGCTTAGTTTCTGCTTAGCATTGTGGCAGCTTAGAAGCACTGTTGTAAATCAGGGCTTTCGAATCAGACAAACTAAGACTTGAATCCTGGCTCTACCATGCACCAGCTCTGTGACCTCTTACAATCCTATCAGCTCCATCTTCAAAGTATAACCACATCTCTGGCCACACCACTGTGAACATGCATAAATTCCTCAAAACACATATCAAATCTGACATTTCTTATCATCTCCACCATTATCAGCCTAAGTCAAGACACAAATTTTTTCCTGGACCACAGCAATAGGCTTCTGACAGGTCACCTGGCCTCTGTTCTTGTTCCTCTACAGTCTATTCTGCATACAGTACCTTAAGGAAGAAATGTAAACCAGAGTGTCACTGTTCTCTCAAATCCCCCAGTGGCTTCCTGTCTCACCAATATGGCCCTGAGTGATTTTCCCTTGCTCTGTTGGCTGCAGCCTCACTGGCCTCCTTATTTCCCCCCTTAGCACTTGCTACTTCCCCAGCCAGGGATGCCTTTCACACTGACCTCACTTCCTTATTCCATCCAGACCTCTGTTCAGACATCTCCTCAGAGAGCGCTCCTTGACCACCCAACCTGATATGGCCCTCTCATCACTTTTCTTCCCTTATCCCACTAACTTTTCTTCATAGCACTTCAATGCAACAGACATTATGTACATACTTACTTGTTTATTTATTTACTGTTCCCACCAACCTCCAGGTTGTAAGCTCCACATTTTGCTCACTGTGATATTCCTAGTTCTTAAAACATTAAGTGCTCAAAAATTATGCATTGAATGAATGAAACTCCTTAACCTCTCTAATCCCCGCTTTGCTAATCTAAAAAATGAGAATATTTACCACAAAGTTATTGTGAAATTAAACAAAAAATGAAATAATGTATATAAATAGAACATTAAAAATGCTCAATAAGTGTAGCTGTTATTGTTCACTTTTTGTTGTTTTGCCACATATTATTATGCTAAACTAAAGCAAAATAATCCTTCTATCCTATTTCCAAAGGACATATTCTTTAATTATGAGGCAATCCCTACTTTTGAAAGTTAGTTAGCATTATACATTTCTTTAATTTGCATATGCTATATTTTAAAATATTGGGCTTCTGTAACTGAGAATAGATTTTTGCTTGTATACTTCTAATGTATTAAAATAAAAATTTTGGCCAGGCACAGTGGCTCATGCCTGTAATCCCAGCACTTTGGCAGGTCGAGGCGGGTGGATCACGAGATCAGGAGTTCGAGACCAGTCTGGCCAACAGAGTGAAACCCCATCTCTACTAAAAATACAAAAAATTAGCCAGGTGTGCTGGTGTGCGCCTGTAATCCCAGCTACTCAGGAGGCTGAGGCAGGAGAATCGCGTGAACCCGGGAGGCAAAGGTTGCAGTGAGCCAAGATCATGTCATTGCACTCCAGCCGGATGACAGTGCGAGATTCTGTCTCAAAAATAAATAAGTAAAGTAAAAATTTTTGGCCAGGTGAGGTGGCTCACAGTAGTCCCGGCTACTCAGAAGGCTGAGGTGGGAGGATCATTCAAACCCAGAAGTTCAAGGTTGTAGGGAGCCATGATCGTGCCATTGCACTCAAGCCCGGACAAAAGAGCAAGACCCTACTATCTCAAAAATAAGTAAATAAATATTAAAAATATAAAGCTTTATATCAGTGTCATGTCAAATCTTTTTTTTTGTTAACTTGTTTTTTTGGCCTCCAAAAGTGCTGGCATTACAAACATGAGCCCCTACACCCAGCCCAGAATAAGCATTCTAAAGACCTCTTATTGTTGTAATTGTGGAAATATTCAAGGGCCTCAGCAGAAACCTTACAAGCCAGAAGGGATTGGGATCCTATCTTCAGCCTCCTTAAACTGAGTAACAAACAGTCAGCCAAGAATTATTATTATTATTATTATTATTTTAGACAGAGTCTCGCTCTGTCGCCCAGGCTGGAGTACAGTGGCACGATCTCGGCTCACTGCAACCTCTGCCTCCTGGGTTCATGTGATTATCTTGCCTCAGCCTCAAAAGTAGCTGGGATTACAGGCATGCACCACCATGCCCTGCTAATTTTGTATTTTTAGTAGAGGCGGGGTTTCACTATGTTGACCAGACTGGTCTCGAACTCCTGACCTCATGATCCACCCACCTCAGCCTCCCAAAGTGTTGGGATTACAGGCGTGAGCCACCACGCCCAGCAAGAATTTTTTTTTGAGAGGGAGTCTTGCTTTGTCACCCAGGCTGGAGTGCAGTGGCACCATCTCAGCTCACTGCAAGCTCCACCTCCCGGGTTCATGCCATTCTCCTGCCTCAGCCTCCCCAGTAACTGGGACTACAGGCACCCGCCACCACACCCAGCTAATATTTGTATTTTTAGTAGAGACGGGGTTTCACCATATTAGCCAGGATGTTCTCGATCTCCTGACCTTGTGATCCACCCACCTCGACCTCCCAAAGTGCTGGGATTACACGCGTGGGCCACCGAGCCCGGCCCATTAAGAATTTTTTTTTAAGACAGGGTCTCACTCTCTTGCCCAGGCTGGAGTGGAATGGCAGGATCATGGCTCACTGCAACCTCAACCTCCCTGGCCTCAGGTGACCCTCCCACTTCAGTGCATCCCACCACACATGGCTAATTTTTGTATTTTTTGTACAGATGGGGCTTCACCATGCTGCCCAGGCTGCTCTTGAACTCCTGAGCTCAAGTCATCTCCCATCTTGGCCTCCCAAAGTGCTAGGATTACAGGCATGAGCCACCACGCCGAACCTAGCCAACGATTTTGTATGTAGCAAAACTAAGTTTCATAAATAAAGGAGAAATAAAATCATTTTCAGACAAACAAATGCTTAGGGAACTTGTCACTACCAGACCAGCCCAACAAGAAATGCTAAAAGCAGTTCTAAATCCTGAAACAAAAGGCTGATATGCACTAGAGTAGAACCTCTTGATGGCATAAAACTCATGGGGCATATAAAACAATAACACAGTGAATAAAACAAAGTATCTAGGTAACAAATAACATGATGACTGGAACAGTACCTCACACCTCTTTTTTTTTTTTTTTTTTGAGATGGAGTCTCACTCTGGCGCCAGGCTAGAGTACATTGGCACAATCTCGGCTTACCGCAACCTCTGACTCCCTGGTTCAAGCAATTTTCTGCCTCAGCCTCCCGAGTAGCTTGGATTACAGGCGCCTGCCACCATGCTCAGCTAATTTTTGTATTTTTAGTGGAGACTGGGTTTCCCCATGTTGGCCAGGATGGTCTCCATCCCTTGACCTCGTGATCTGCCCACCTCAGCCTCCCAAAGTGCTGGGATTGCAGGCATGGCCTTTTTGGGTTTTTTTGTTTTTTGTGGGGAGGGGACAGGGTCTTGCTCTGTCACCTGGGCTGGAGTGCAGTGGTACAATCTTGGCTCACTGTAACCTCCACCTCCTGGGCTCAAGTGGGCTTCCCACCTCAGCCTCCTGAGTAGCTGGGACTATAGGTGTGCACCATCACACCCAGTTAAGTTTGTGTGTGTGTGTGTGTGTGTGTGTGTGTGTGTATTTTTTGTAGAGATGGGGTTTCGCCATGTTGCCCAGGCTGCTCTGGAATTCCTGGGCTCAAATAATTCTTCCACCTCAGCTTCCCAAAGTGCTAGCATTATAGGTGTGAGCCACCACCATACCCAGCCTCAAATCTCAATATTAATGTTGAATGTAAACAGCCTAAATGCTTCACTTAAAAGATACAGATTGGCAGAATGGGTTTAAAAATTGCAAACCAAATATCTGTTGTCTTCAAGGGACTTATATAACACATAAAGATTCAGATAAACTCAAGGTAAAGCAGTGGATAAAGATATTCCATGCAAATGGAAACCCAAAGCAAGCAGGAGTAGCTATTCTTCTATCAGATAAGATAGACTTCAAAGCAACAACAGCCAGGTGTGGCAGTTCGCACCTGCAATCTCAGCCCTTTGGGAGGCTGAGGCAGGAGGATCCCTTGAACCCAGGAGTTCAAGACCAGCCTAGGCAACACGGCAAGACCCTGTCTCTATGAAAAAATTTAAAAATTAGCCTGGTGTGGTGGTGTGTGCCTGCAATCCCAGCTACTGAGGAGGCTGAAGTGGGACAATCACTTGTGTGTCGTAGGTTCAGGCTGCAGTGAGCTGTGATCATCCCACTCTACTCCTGCCTGAGCAATAAAGCCAGACCCTGTCTCAATAAATAAATAAGTAAATAGCAACAACAGTAAAAAAAAAAAAAAAGGACAAAGAAGATAATTATATAATGATAAAAGGATCAATCCAACAGGAAGATATTACAATCCTAAATTCATATGTACCAATACTGGAGCTCTAAGATTCATAAAACATTTACTACTGGACCTAAGAAATGAGATAGACAGCAACACAATGATAGTGGGGCACTTCAACACTCCACTCGCAGCATTAGACTGATCATCAAGACAGAAAGTCGGCAAAGTAAAAAAATGGATTTAAAACTACACTCTAGAACAAATGGACCTAACGGATATTTACAGAACATTCTACCAGAAAACTGCAGGATAAACATTCTTCTCTTCAGCACGTGGAACATTTTCCAAGACAGATCATATGATAGGCCACAAAATAAGTCTCAGTAAATTTTTAAAAACTGAAATTTTATCAAGTATCTTCTCAGACCACAGTGGAATAAAACTAGAAATCAACTACAAAAGGAACACTCAGAACCACACAAATACATGGAAATTAAACAATCTGCTCCTGAATGATTTTTGGGGTAACAATAAAATCAAAATGGAATTTTAAAAATTCTCTGAGGTTAATGATAACAGTGATACTAAGTTATCAAGCCCTCTGGGTTAAGCAAAAGCAGTGCTAAGAGGAAAGCTTATAGCACTAAATGCCTACATCAAAAAGTCTGAAAGATCACAAATTGAAAGATCACAAAAAGTCTGAAAGATCACAACCTAATGTTACACCTCAAGGAGCTGGAGAAACAAGAACAAATTAAACCAAAAGCTAGCAGAAGAAAAGAAATAACACAGATCAGAGCAGAAATTGAAACAAAAATAAACAACACAAAACATCAATGAAACAAAAATCTGGTTCTTTGAAAAGATAAACAAAATTTATAAACCATTAGCTAGATTAATCAAGAAAAGAAGAGAGAAGATTCAAATAAACTCAATTGGAAATGAAACAGAAATGACAACCGATGCCACAGAAACACAAAATATCATTTCGGACTACTATGAACACCTCTATGCACACAAACTAGAAAATCTAGAGGGAATAGATACATTCCTGGAAACATACAACCCTTCTAGATTAAATCAGGAAGAAACAGAAACCCTGAACAGATCAGTAACAAGCAGTGAGATTGAATCAGTAATTTAAAAATTGTCGGCCGGGTGCTGTGGCTCACGCCTGTAATCCCAGCACATTGGGAGGCCAAGGTGGGTGGATCACCCAAGCTCAGGAGTTCGAGACCAAACTGGGCAACATGGTGAAACCCCATCTCTATCAAAAATACAGAGAATTAGCCAGGCTTACTGGCAGATGCCTGTGGTCCCAGCTACTTGGGAGGCTGACGTGGGAGGATTGCTTGAGCATGGAAGGTAGAGGTTGAAGTGAGCCAAGATCATGCCACTGCACTCCAACCTGGGTGACAGTGAGACCCCATAACTCCCCCCACAAAAAAATTGCCAGCAACAACAAAAAAGCCCAGGGCTAGATGGATTCATGGCAAATTCTACCAGACATTCAAAGTAGAACTGGTGCCGATCCTACTGAAACCATTCCAAAAGATTGAGAAAGAGGGAAACCTCCCTAACTCATTCTATGGAGCCTATATCACTCTGATACCAAAACTAGGAAAGGGCATAACAACAAAAAAAGAAACCCTTAAGACCAATATCCCTGATGAACATAGAACACAGACGCAAAAATTCTCAACAAAATACTAACTAATTGAATCCAACAGCACATCAAAAAAATACACCATGATTAAGTGGGTTTCATCCCAGGGATGCAGGTTTAGTTTAACATATGCAAGTCAATAAATGCGATACATCACATCAACAGAATTAAAAACAAAAGCCATATGATGATTTCAATAGATGCAGAAAAATCATTCAATATAATCCAGTATTGCTTTATGATAAAAATCCTCAAGAAACTAGGCATAGAAGGGACCCATCTCAAAATGATAAAAGCCGTATATGACAAATCCACAGCCAACGTAATACTGCACAGGAAAAGTTGAAAGCATTCCCCACTAAGAACTGGAATAAGACAAGGATGCCTACTTTCACCACTTCTATTCAACATAGTACTGGAAGTCCCAGCCAGGACAGACAACAGAAAGAAATAAAGGGGATCCAAATTGGAAAACAGGAAGTCAAATTATTGCTATTTGCTGATGATATGATTGTATACCTAGAAAACCCTAAAGACTCCTCCAAAAGACTCCTAGATTTGATAAATGAATTCAGTAAAGTTGCAGGTTACAAAATCAATACACACAAATCAGCATACCAACAACGACCAAGTCAAGAGTCAAATCATTAACTCAATCCCTCCTACAACAGCTGCAAAAAAATAAAATACCTAGGAATATACTTAACCAAGGAAGTGAAAGATCTCTACAAGGAGACCTACAAAGCACTGCAGAAAGAAATCACAGATGACACAAACAAATGGCTTACAGAGTCTTTTTTTTTTACTCAGAAGCATTTCCTCTGCTTCCAACTGCCTTCATACTTCAGTCATTGAATTTCTCGTAAGCTAGGCCTTTTCACTACTCTGCCTTATGTTAACCATGAATTCCACTTAAAATAGCAATAAGAAGAGATTGAGGGGGCCGTGCGCAGTGGCTCACGCCTGTAATCCCAGCACTTTGGGAGGCCGAGGTGGGCAGATTGCCTGAGGTCAGGAGTTTGAGATTAGCCTGCTCAATGTGGCGAAAACCCATCTCTACCAAAAAATACAAAACTTAGCCGGGTGTGGTGGCAGGCGCCTGTAGTCCCAGCTACTCGGGAGGCTGAGGCAAAAGAATCACTTGAACCTGGGAGGCTGAGGTTGCAGTGAGCCTGAGATGGTGCCACTGCACTCCAGCCTGGGGAACAGAGCAAGACTCCGTCTCAAAGAAAATAAATAAATAAATAAATAAATAAAAAGAAGAGATGCAGGGGAGAAAGAGAAGGCTACATTTGTTGAATATGTATTGGATGCTCCACATACAATATCCCGTCTAATTTGCACAGTAATTCCATGAAGTAAGTATACTAGCCACCCCTTATCAAAGGTTTCCCTTTCAGCAGTTTCAGTTACCTACAGTCAACCACAGTCCAAAAATATTAAATGGAAAATGGCAGAAATAAGCAATTCGTACATTGCCCACCATTCTGAGTAGTGTGATGAAATCTCATGCTATCCTGTTCTGACCCACCCAGAAACTGAATCATCCCTTTGTCCAGCATATCCACCCTGCCTACACTACCTCCCTGTGAGTCATTTGCCATCTGGGTTAGATAGGCTGTTGAGGTTCCCCAATGCTTGTGTTTCAAATCACTCTTATTTTACTCAATAATGGTCCCAAAGCACAATGGTAGTGATGCTGGCAATTCAGATATGCCAAAGAGAAGGCGCAAAATGCTTTCCTTAAGTGAAAAGGTGGAAGTTCTTGACCTAATAAGGAAAAACACAATCATATGCTGAGGTTGCTAAGATCTATGGTAAGAATGAATCTTCTATCTGCAAAATTGTGTTGAAGGAAAAAAAAGTTCACGCATAGTATATACATGGTATTATCCACGGTTTCAGGGATCCACTGAGGGTCTTGGAACCCCCCCCCCTCAGATAAGGGGGGACTACTGTAGTTTTATCCTCTATTTTGCTGATGAGGACAGTCACGTTAGTGGGATTAAGTAAACTGTCCAAGGTCACACAGCTAGTAAGTGGCAAGACTAGCTTACTAGTGGCAAGTCCAAACACAGCCTTTTCTGTATGCTGACTCTCTTTACCTACTGTCTTCATCTGGCATTATTGTTCAGATTCTACTCATCACTTCCTTATCTTAGCCTTTGCAACCTCTCTCATTTGGAGTTAGCTGCTCCCGTAATAATCCGTCTATACTTGTCTAATAATACCAGGTGTTTTTTTAATTGAGATATAATTCACTGGCCGGGTGTGGTGGCTCACGCCTGTAATCCCAGCACTTTGGGAGGCCGAGGCGGGTGGATCACGAGGTCAGGAGATGGAGATCATCCTAGCTAACACAGTGAAACCCCGTCCCTACTAAAAATTACAAAAAAAATTAGCCAGGCGTGGTGGCGGGTGCCTGCAGTCCCAGCTACTCGGGAGGCTGAGGCATGAGAATGGCGTGAACCCGGGAGACAGAGCTTGCGGTGAGCCGAGAATGCGCCACTGCACTCCAGCCTGGGCGACAGAGCGAGACTCTGTCTCAAAAAAAAAAAGACATATAATTCACATAGGGCCGGTGCAGTGGCTCCCACCTGTTATCCCAGCACTTTGGGAGGCCGAGGCGGACGGATCACAAGGTCAGGAGATGGAGACCATCCTGGCTAACACGGTGAAACCTTGTCTCTACCAAAAAAAAAAAAAATTAGCCGGGCGTGGTGGCGGGCGCCTGTAGTCCCACCTACTCGGGAGGCTGAGGCAGGAGAATGGCGTGAACCCGGGAGGCGGAGCTTGCAGTGAGCCGAGATCTCGCCACTGCACTCCAGCCTGGGCGACAGAGTGAGACTCCGTCTCAAGAAAAAAAAAAAAAGAGATATAATTCACATAACATAAAATTCATTTGTACGATTAAAGTGTACAACCCAGTGTTTTTTTTTTGTATATTCACTTTGTGTGCAGCCATCACCACTAATTCCAGAACATTTCCATCACCCCAAAAGTAACCCTATGCCCATGATGCAGTGATTCTCCATTTCACCTTTCCTGCCACCCCTAGCAACTATAATCTGCTTCTGTGTCTATGCAGTTGCCTATTCTGGACATTTAATAGAAAAGAAATAATACATTAGATAGCCTTTTGTATCTAGCTTCTTTCACTCAGTTTAATGTTTTTTAGGTTCAGGCACATTGTAATGTTTCAGTACTTTCTTCCTTTTAATAGCTGAATATTATTTCATTGTATGCATATACCACACGTTGTTTATCCATTCATCATTTGATGGACATTTGTTTTTTTCTGCTTTTTATCTATTTATTTATTTATTATTGAGATGGAGTCTTACTCTGTTGCCCAGGCTGGAGTGCAGTGGTGCAATCTCGGCTCACTGAAACTTCTGCCTCCTGTGTTCAAGTGATCCTCTCACCTCAGACTCCCGAGTAGCTGGAGTTACAGGAGTGTGCCACCACGCCTGGCTAATTTTTGTATTTTTAGTAGAGACAGGGTTTCACCATGTTGGCCAGGCTGGTCTCGAACTCCTGACTGCAGGTGATCTGCCTGCCTCCATCTCCAAAAGTGCTGGGACTACAGGCATGAGCCACTGCGCCCAGTCGTTTTCTGCTTTTTAGCTATTATAAAACCTGTGCGGCCAGGCGGAGGTTGCAGTGAGCCGAGATCACGCCATTTAACTCCAGCCTGGGTAACAAGAGCGAAACTCCGTCTCAACAACAACAACAACAACAACAAAAACAACAACAACAACAAAAACCTGTGCACGACGTTTTGTACAGACATGTTTTTAACTTTCTTGGAGATATACCTAGGAGTATATCTGGTTCTTATGGTAACTCTATGTTTAACATCTTGAGAAACTGTCAAACTGTGTTCCAAAGTAACTGTATGACATCATATTCCCACCAGTAATGTATGAGAGTTCCAATTTCTGCATATCAGGTAACATTTGTTATTGATCATCTTCCCATTCCCACCCCAGGTTTATTGAGGTATGTATAATTGACAAATAAATGTCCATCTTTTGAGTATAGCCCAACCTAACAGGTGGGAAGTAGTATCTCATTGTGATTTTTATTTACATCTCCCTGATGACTAACATGTTCATTCCTCATTTGCATGTCTTCTTTGGAGAAATGTCTATTCAAATCCTTTAACCACAATGAGAAATTATTAGTCTTTTCCATTGTTTAGTAGTCAGAGATGTACACTTTGGATAGTAGTGCCTTATTAGCCACATGATTTCCAAATGTTTTCTCTCGTTCTGTGGGATGACTTTTCACTTTCACTGCTGTTCTTTGAAGTACTAGCATTTTAAATTTTGAAGTCCAATTTACCTATTTTTTCTTTTTTTATTTGTGCTTTAAGTGTTATATCTAATAAACCATTGCCTGATTTTAAGTCACGAAAATTTTCTACGATGTTTTCTTCTAAGAGTTTTATAATTTTAGCCCTTACTAACTACTACTAAAATTATAAAACAAAATTATGAAACTAGGTTTATAATTTTAGCACTTTAACTCTGTTTTCAGTTATTTTTATACATAGTCTAGGTAGGGGTCCAACTTCACTCTTTTGTAGGTGGATATAAAATTGTCCCAGCATTATTCATTAAAAATAACAGTAAAACTATTCTTTCCCTCCATTGAATTGTCTTGACCTTTATTACGTGGTTTTTTCTTTTTCATTTTTGCTTTTTACTTTCTCTTTCTCATTCTACACCTTTAATATATCCCAAATTTTAAAATAAATGTTGACACTTATTTTCCTGCCTCCATGTCTAGCATGGGACTATGATATTATAACACTGCGACAAACATGTTCAGTGAATGAAAAGCTGATTGGAGATTCCTAATGTCAAGCAATAAATACCAAATGTCATAGATGCTGAAGGGTGCTGGGGAAGTTTTATATGTGAAGCTGACAATCCAGTGAATTTTTCAAACCAAAAGTTTTCAAGGGGGTCCCAGAACTTAATCATCTTAGACTGGAACGGGTCTTGGAGATCATCAACCCTCTCATTTTCCAGTGATGAAAAGCAGTCTTTGAAAGGCTAAATAGCAGCCTATCTTATGTAAAATTGCTACAGGGTCCCAGCTGTCCTTGAAATTACATTCTGACTATTACAAGTTAACAAAGGATTCTTTCAGTTAGTCCTTGATAAAGCATTTTTTTCAGTTCTGATAAAAGTCCTTTCCAGTTGAAAGACAACTGCTTTTGCTTCATACCACATTTATCTTCTGAGATAACTCTATCTGAGATTATTTTTTAAATTCCTCCACCCTGGTGGAACACTTGTTTCTCTTAATTTCTATAGATCCTTCTTGCTCTTCTACGAAATTAGCAATTTATTTGGTATTGTTCTATTGCTCTATTGCTTTAGATTATTATATAATCTTGAATCATTATTTGATTTATCACAGTTTTTTGTGTGGCCATCCAAGTAGACTACCCCAACTAGACCCTGGGACAGAAATAGAATTTTACAATGTATTACATGACCTACAGAGGCTTGCATCCCACAGATATGCAGCAGACATTTCTTGATACTATTTGTTCATTCAGACAATTCATTTTAAAAATGAGAAACTGTTAACCCTAGGTTTCGTTTTGTTCCCCCATCCCATAGAGAAGTAAGGCAGTTGACTCTTGGATCACTCAGGATGACAGCCTCTAGGGGAGAAACATTTTTTCATTTGGAAATTTTCTAGTGACTCACTATTTGCTTTCCTAAAGGAATGGAGAGACCAGAGACCTAAAATTAGTGCATATATGTTTAAGTATTTTTAAATATTACTATTAAAAGTTTTTAAATTATATTAAAATGATTTTTAAAAAAAGATTGGCAGGGCCAGGTGTGGTAGCTCATACCTATAATTCCAGCACTTTGGGAGGCTGAGGCAGGCGGATTACCTGAGGTCAGGAGTTCAAGACCAGCCTGGCCAACATGATAAAACCCTGGCTTTACAGAAAATACAAAAATTAGCTGGGCATGGTGGCATGCACCTGTTATCCCAGCTACTCAGGAGGCTGAGACAGGAGAATCGCTTGAACCTGAGAGGCGGAGGTTGCAGTGAGCTGAGATTGTGCCACTGCACTCCAGTGTAGATGACTGAGAGAGACTCTGTCTCAAAAAAAAAAAAAAAAAAAAAGCAGAATTCTCCCAAGAACTCAGCAAATTAAACTAACTCTTAAGGGAACTCTGAGCTGTAATTTTAAATTACTGAGTCAGAAAGTAAAGAAAGACATCCTATGTTTCTCTCTCTCTCTCTCTCTCTTTTTTTTCCTTTTGAGGCAGGGTCTTGCTCTGTCACCCAGGCTGGAATACAGTGGTGCTATCATTGTTCCCTGCAGCTTCAACCTCCCATCCTCTAGCAATCCTCCTACCTCAGCCTCCTGAGTAGCTCGGAACGCAGGTGCACCCCACCGTGGCTGGCTGAATGTTTCTCTTTTTATCTCTTTTTTTTTTTTTTTAAGAGACAAAGTCTTGCTCTGTCGCCCGGGCTGGAGTGCAGTGGCATGATCTCGGCTCACTGCAACTTTCACCTCCCAGGTTCAAGCAATTCTCCTGCCTCAGCCTCCCGAGTAGCTGGGACTACAGGCATGCACCACTGCTCCCGGCAAAATTTTTGTGTGTGTGTGTGTGTGTTTTTAGTAGAGATGGGGTTTCATCGTGTTAGCCAGGATGGTCTCAATCTCCTGACCTCGTGATCCGCCTGCCTCAGCCTCCCAAAGTGCTGGGATTACAGGCGTAAGCCACCGCGCCCAGCCCCTCTTTTTATCTCAAGTGTGCTTCCTAGTTATGAGATAGGGGAAAGAAATGGAATAATCTAGCCTCCTATTGTAATCATGGAATAATCTAGGCTCCTTGCTGAACGTAAGTAGAATCTCTGGAACTGTTTGAGTTAAAATATAAAATTAAGATTAAATAAAAGGTGGCAGAATGAGACAGGATGAGTATATCATGATATGATGCTCAGTACACTGTCATACATCTGTGGAAATACAATGAACCTATTAACTGATTATGATAAGAACAAATTATTGTGGGTTAAAGTGACACCCTTGTAACAGTGAATCTAGCACATGCTATTAGCATGTTTTTAGACCATGGAAAATACAAAAATAAATGACAAAACTAAAAATGTTGTGAACTTACAAATTTTTTTCTCGTCTCCCAGAAATCAGTTCCTGTTTCAAATTTATGCTATTTTGAAATTATGTTAATGAATAAAAAAAATTGAAACAGATGTAAAATCACAGAGTCATTTCACTTCTCTGGACTTCATTTATAAAATAAGGGAGTTAGCCTAGAAGTTTTGCTCCTCAAACTGTAATCAACACATGAGCAACATCATCACGTGAAAATTGGTTTGAGGACCGGGCATGGTGGCTCACACCTGTAATCCCAGCACTTTGGGAGGCTGAGGCAGACGGATCACGAGGTCAGGAGATGGAGACCATCCTGGCTAACACACTGAAACCCCATCTCTACTAAAAAATACAAAAAATTAGCCGGGCATGGTGGCAGCGCCTGTAGTCCCAGCTACTGGGGAGGCTGAGGCAGGAGAATGGCATGAACCTGGGAGGCAGAGGTTGCAGTGAGCCGAGATCGCACCACTGCACTCCAGCCTGGGCGACAGAGCGAGACTCCATCTCAAAAAAAAAAAGAAAAGAAAAGAAAAGAAAATTGGTTTGAAATGCAGAATCTGGGGCCCAATTCTAGACCATTTAAATCAGAACCTGAAACTTTAACAAAATCCCCACCTAGGCTGGGCATGGTGGCTCACACCTGTAATCCCAGCACTTTGGGAGGCTGAGGGGGGAGGATCACCTGAGGTCAGGAGTTCAAGACCAGCCTGGCCAACATGGTGAAACCCCATCTCTACTAAAAATACAGAAATTAGCTGGGCGTGGTGGCGGGTGCCTGTAATCCTAGATATTTTTTTGAGGCTAAGACAGGAGAATCGCTTTAAGCCAGGAGGTGGAGGTTGCAGTGAGCCGAGATTGTGCCACTGCACTCCAGCCTGTGTGACAGAGTGAGACTCCATCTAAAAAAGAAAGAAAGAAAGAAAGAAAAAATCCCCACCTTATTTGTATGTATACTGAAGTATGAGAGGACTGACAAAGACAACATAGAGTAACTTCCAGCTAGTCATATCTACCATTCCATGATTCTGACTGAAAGATTTCAAGTTACATAAAATGAGAGTCACTTACCTAAAAGTTGTGTTTGACTTGAGGACACAGACTACTCAGCAGGCTGAACTAACTTTCCAGGTCACAGCTTTAAATTAACAAGGGAAGCAGAAAATAAAGACTTGCTCTGCTTGTTGTTGCTGGGTTCCCTCTTATCACACTAAGATTCATTTTAACACTCAAGTGTATATAAACCATAGGCTCATATTTGTTGAGTTCCTACAGTTTTCTATGTGCCAAAAAGAACTTCAAAGGTAAGTTTCCTGCCTCCTGCTTGAGGCATCTAATGACAGTGGGAGCTTTGCTTTAAAAGGCTCAGTGTATGGAGCCCTGGGATGATTTAATTATAGGGGGCTTCCTAATTTGTTATTCTTATCCAGAATACGAAGCCATTCAATTCAGTAAAATATCTCCTGCTTGAGTCATGGGGTGAAAAGCACAGGGTGCAGGTGAACTAAAGCAGCTTTATCTCTGGAGTGCTATTCCCATTGACATTGTATATGTGATTAGGCAGCCAGAAAATCATCATAGACTATGAACTCTGCTTTCCCCCTGATTTATCAGTGGCCCAAAATAGGATATAGTTTAGTTTAATTCAAGGTCAGCAGAAATTCAATATGAAAACACTTGAGTCCATTAGGAAATAGGTGGAAGTGGTGGAGAAAATGAGCTAGTCTTCTGTGTGGGGGGAGCAGTTAGCAACTTTGTTGGGGGGAGGCGTTTACTCCAGAGGCTGTGGGAGAGAACTCAATAATTGAAGGAGGCCATTGTGGAGGTGGTGAGGGGCTGTAGCAGGGATACTATTAAAATAGGTTTATATCTTCTTTCTCTCTCTTTTTTTTTTTTTTCTTTTCTTTTGAGCCAGGGTCTCATTCTGTCTCCCAGGCTGGAGTGCAGTGATCCAATCTCAGCTCACTGCAACCTCCGCCTCTGCGGCTCAAGCGATCCTCCCACCTCAGCCTCCCCAGGGGGACGACAGGGAGGGACTGGGACTACAGGCGTGTGCCACCACGCTTGGCTAATGTTTTTGTTTTTTTGGTTTTTTTTTTTTTTTGAGACAGAGTCTCACTCTGTTGCCAGGCTGGAGTACAGTGGCGCCATCTCACCTCACTGCAGCCTCCGCCACCCAGGCTCAAGCGATTCTCATGCCTCATTCTTCCAAGTAGCTGGGACTACAGGTGGGAGCCACCATCCTCGGCTAATTTTTCCATTTTTTGTAGAGACAGAGTTTCACCATATTGTCCAGGCTAGTAATGTTTTTTGTTTGTTTGTTTTTGTTTTTACTTTTTTTTTTTTTTTTGTAGAGATGAGGTCTCACCATATTGCCCAGGCTGGTCTCAAATTCTTAGGCTCCTTCTGCCTGGGCCTCCCAAAGTGCTGGGATTACAGATGTGAGCCACCAACCCTGGACTAGGTTTACATTTTCAATTGAATGTGCCACCCTCAAAAACAGGTCTGCCTTTTTAAATTGGAGGGTGGCTTACATGTTATGGTTGATTGTTGTCAGTGACAGTGTACTTGGTGCAAACTCTTTCAACATGTCATTTTATTAGTCTACTTTGCCTTTTAGTCTAGCCAGACACAAGTGGGTTCTCAAAGAAAAGAAGAAGAGTTCTCAAAGAATATGAGGTAGACTTATGTGCTGTTGCAATTTATAATTTACTGACACATAGCTGGCACTATTTTGCATTTTTTCTCTTCACTAGTATGTGACCTGACATCACATCTGGATTGTAACTTTCTTGAAAAAATGGAGAGGGCATAGTGCTTGACACCAGTTAACCCTGTCAGAGTCAATTATCTTGAGGTTTCTTAGACTTCTTTGAGTAGTCACTGGCTTTCATTAAATGAGTGTTCCATAATTCTTTTTTTTAACTGTTGACTCCTCTGGTTAATGGAACTCCCCATCTGTGGTTCATTAAAACAAATCTCTTCTTTCACTTGTTTTTTTTGTATTAACATTGTCCTACCTTTTTTTTTTTTTTTTTTTTGAGACAGAGTTTCGCTCTTGTTGCCCAGGCTAGAGTGCAATGGCGCGGTCTTGGCTCACTGCAACCTCCACCCCCAGGTGCAAGTGATTCTCCGGCCTCAGCCTCCTGAGTAGCTGGGATTACAGGCACCTCCCACCACATCCAGCTAATTTTTTTGTATTTTTGGTAGAGACGGGGTTTCACCATGTTGGTGGGGCTGGTCTCAACCTTCTCACCTCATGTAATCCACCTACCTGGCCTCCCAAAGTGCTGGGATTACAGGCGTGAGCCACCACACCCAGCCTGTCCTACTTTACATTTTAAGAATTAAGCAATTAATCCAACCTCAGGAAATCCTTATTAAATAAAGAATGTCATTACCCTTGTCTTACAGATAAGGAAAATGTACCGAAGTGGTATTGTTCAGTGTCAACAGATGTTATTCAACACCTACTATGTGCTAGGTACAGGGGGCAGAGAGATGAACAAATGACAGTTTCAGCTTTGTAGACGTGCCCACAAGAAAGTAAAGTACAGGCTGGGCACGGCAGCTCACGCCTGTAATCTCAGCACTTTGGGAGGCTGAGGCGGGCAGATCACCAGGTCAGGAAATCAAGACCAGCCTGGCCAACATGGTGAAACCCTGTCTCTACTAAAAATACAAAAATCAGCTGGGTGTGGTGGCGGGCGCCTGTAATCCCAGCTACTTGGGAGGCTGAGACAAGATAATCACTTGAACCCGGGAGGCAGAGGTTGCAGTGAGCTGAGATCACGCCATTGCACTCCAGCCTGGGCAGTAAGAGTGAAACTCCATCTCGAAAACAAAAAGAAAAGAAAGTACTATGATACTGTGCAATATGTACTGTAACTGATGTATAAACCGATCACAGAGCAGGAGTATAGAGGAAGAGAAGGAGTGAAGATAATGGACACCTAACAGCCTGGGTGAAAAGGTTAGTTTGTGAATAGTCCCTAGAGAAGGAAAGTGAAAGTCAGGCAAGGATAGTGGGGATTGAGTTAGGGGTGGCATTTCAGGATAACCAGTGGGTCCTCTGTATATAGAGACGGAGATATGTGTCACTGGCATCAATAAATGAGCTCCCCTTTCTGTGATTATCAGGGAACATATGACATTAATTAATTTTTTATATTACTTTAAATTCAAAGTAAAGGGCCGGGCATAGTGGCTCATGCCTGTAATCCCGGCACTTTGTGAGGCCGAGGCAGGTGGATCACCTGAGGTCAGAAGTTTGAGACCAGCCTGGCCAACATGCTGAAACCCCATCTCTAATAAAAATACAAAACTTAGCAAAGCGTGGGGGTGCTGTGCCTGTAGTTCCAGTTACTCAGGAGGTGAGGCAGGATAATCACTTGAACCTGGAAGGCGGAGGTTGCAGGGAGCCGAGATCGTGCCACTGCACTCCAGCCTGGGCAACAGAGCAAGACTCCATCTCAAAAATAAATAAATAAATAAATAAATAAATAAATTTGAAGTAAAACAATTACATTTCAAAGGCAAAACAGATTAAGGCTCAAATTGCTATATGTCATCATCTGTAGTGTGAGTGAGATTGGGTAACTATAATGTAAAAAAGTCTATAAAAAGTACTCTCCTATAATGTAAAAAAGTACTCCCTATAATGTAAAAAAGGAGTGAAGGGAGTACTCAGAGATGGCTTACAGATAAAGTTGGCAACATCAGTGGACTGGTGAAGGGGATAGAATAAGGGAAAAAAGGAGGCAAAGAAGTCATGGGGACATGTGTTTGTTTGCTGTCTATGCTAACTCAGTGAGATTAATTAAGAGAAAAAAAGCGAAATTCTCTCATGAACCTCAGCTGTCAAAACTCCAATAAGAAGTTTTGGTCATTTCTGGGCACAGCTTCTGCCCTGAAGCTTAAGTTAAACAGTTAATATGATATAGTCATATGCTTTATAATGATGTTTTGGTCAGTGATGGACTGCATACAGGTCAGCAGTGGTCCCATAGCTGAAAATTCCTATTGCCTAGTGATGCCATAGTCATCCTAACATTATAATGCAATGAATTACCTTTTTAATGTTTAGGTATGTTTAGATATACAAAAATATTTGCCATTGTCTTACAGTTGCCTACAGCATTCACTATAGTAACATACTGTACAGATATGTAACCTAAAAGCAATAGGCTATACCATTTAGTCTAGGTGTATAGGAGGATGTACCATCTAGGTTTCTGTAAGTACACTCTACACACAATGTTCACCAGATGATGAAATCACCTAACGACAAGTTTCTCAGAACATATTCCTGTTATTAAGCAATGCATGATTGCATTAAGACATGATTGGCCGGGCACAGTGGCTAATGCCTGTAATCCCAGTACTTTGGGAGGCTGAGGCAGGCGGATCACCTGAGGTCGGGAGTTCAAGACCAGCGTGACCAACGTGGAGAAACCCTATCTCTACTAAAAATACAAATTAGCCAGGCACGGTGGTGCATGCCTGTAATCCCAGCTACTTGGGAGGCTGAGGCAGAAGAATCACTTGAACCCAGGAGGCGGAGGTTGCGGTGAGTCGAGATCACACCATTGCACTCCAGCCTGGGCAACAACAGCAAAACTCCGTCTCAAAAACAAAACAATACAAAAACAAATGATCACTGGCCGGGCTCCCTAGCTCGTGCCTCTAATCCCAGCATTTTGGGAGGCCGAGGCAGGTGGATCACTTGAGGTCAGATGTTCAAGACCAGCCTGGCCAACATGGTGAAACCCCATCTCTACTAAAAATACCAAAATTAGCCAGGCATGGTGGCAGGCACCTGTAATCCCAGTTACTCAGGAGGCTGAGGCAGGGGAAACGCTTGAACCCAGGAGGCGGAGGTTGCAGTGAGCTGAGATGGCACCACTGCACGCCAGCCTGGGTGACAGAGTGAGACTCTGTCTAAAAATAAATAAATAAATAAAAATAAAAATAAATCACACAGGACCTGTGTCTATTGCTTCTTTTCTCATTCACCATTCTCCAACTAGGTTATTTCTTTGCTCCACATTAGGACAACCACTCTGATGATTATAAAATGAGAATCTTGGCCAAAATATTTAAAATCTCTTAAGCCTATGGGATTAATGAACATCAGTAAATTAGTTTTGTCCTATTAAAGGTATCACAGTGAGCAACGGCAAGAATAATTTAGCCGAGCGCCCAATGCTTATCTCCACAAGATCACAAAATCACTTCAAATAATGAAGACTTCTAGTTAAATACTTTTCTCTCCTTTTTATGACATTATCACATGCTCTGTGTAACTGCTGAAAAATGCTGGGTTAAGGGTGACAGGCTTCTGTGAAGTTGAGGGTTTAAGTAAGCACCATTTTAAGTACAGCAGAAATAAAATGGGCTGCGAGGCTTGTTCACAATGTCTACCATTGGCTTCCCATTTTATATCATTTGATTCTCAGTTAAGAAACAGTCATCAAAGAGCCAGCAGCAAAATTTTAAAGATGATATAAGGAACATAGCAAACACATTTTTATATTTGATCCTCGCTGCCTGGTATACTGGTAAAGCTAATTAAGACTGAATATACAGGTCTACCTATTCTGATTAGCTATTTTCTTGGTAAAACAGCTGAATTTGTAGAAAGGAAACCAAATTTCCTGAAGATATGATTAATCTTATGCAAGTTTCCTTTTTTTTTTTTTTTTATTGTTTTGAGACAGAGTCTCGCTCTGTCGCCCAGGCTGGAGTGCAGCGGCACAATCTAGGCTCACTGCAAGCTCCGCCTCCCGGGTTCGCCATTCTCTTGCCTCAGCCTCCCAAGTAGCTGGGACTACAGGCGCCCGCCACCATGGCCAGCTAATTTTTTGTATTTTTAGTAGATGCGGGGTTTCACCATGTTAGCCAGGATGGTCTTGATCTTCTGACCTCTTGATCCACCTGCCTTGGGCTCCCAAAGTGCTGGGATTACCAGCTCCCAAAGTGCGTGAGCCACCGCCCCTGGCCTGCAAGGTTCCTTTTATACCCTTTTACTCAATCCTGTTTTCTTTAAGCTAAAGAGATGGCACAAGAGTTTCCAGTATTTTGTTACCAAAAATGACATAATTTTTGTGCCCTGATCATCTTGTATGCATAATTCTTTCTGCCTTGTATCTATTTTAACTATATCATATTGACTTTAAAAATTAATGTCAGAGCACTTCCAGAATGAAGACATGATGAACTCACTAGACATTTTCCCCAGTAAAATAATCATAACTTGTGAAAATTATAAATAAACAATGACTGTTGGATCAGTCTGTGGAGTAATTTATGCCACAGGACAATGTCAAAACCACTGGAGCAATCAGCTAGTAATTAGCAGAGGCTAACAGCTGGGAGTGATATTAACAAAGATAAACCATCCAAAAACTTGACAGGGAGATGACGAAAAAAGTCAAAGAGAACCTGGTTAAAACCACTGTTGGTGGAGCGCGGTGGCTCATGCCTGTAATCCCAGCACTTTGGGAGGCCGAGGCGGGTGGATCACGAGGTCAGAAGATCGAGACTATCCTGGTTAACACGGTGAAACCCCGTCTCTACTAAAAATACAAAAAATTAGCCGGGCGTGGTGGCGGGCGCCTGTAGTCCCAGCTACTCGGGAGGCTGAGGCAAGAGAATGACGTGAACCTGGGAGATGGAGCTTGCAGTGAGCCGAGATCGCGCAACTGCACTCCATCCAGCCTGGGCGAAAGAGCAAGACTCCGTCAAAAAAAAAAAAAAAAACAAAAAAAACAAAAAATCACTGTCATCCCTGAGGAAGGAGGAGGAGAGAGTCAGGATAACAGTGTGCATTGCAAAACTGCACTTTTCTGAGGAGCACCATCAGAGGCTGCACACTGTGAGGGACATAGACTCTGCTGAACTAGTCTAGCCAAGTCACTAAACAAATAAACAAGCAAACAACAACAAAGACAACAAGCCCTGGAGACAGGGGTCAGTATCCAGAGTTGCTGCAATGGAAATGTACAGTGTACAACAAAAAAATTACAAGACATACAAAGAAACAGGAAAGTGTGACCCATTCACACAGAAACTGCCTTGAGAGGACACAGATATTGGGTCTAGCAGATAAGGACTTCAAAGTAGTTATTATAAATACATTCAAAGAACTAAAGAAAACTATGCCTTAAAAATTAAAGAAAGGGGCTGGGCATGGTGGCTCACACCTGTAATCCTAGCACTTTGGAAGGTCGAGGCGGGTGGATCATGAGGTCAAGAGTTTGAGACCAGCCTGGTCAAGATGGTGAAACCCCGTCTCTCCTAAAACATACAAAAATTAGTCAGGCGGGGTGGTGGGTGCCTGTGATCCCAGCTACTCGGGAGGCTGAGGCAGGAGAATCACTTGAACTCAGGAGACGGAGGTTGCAGTGAGCTGAGATCACATCACTGCACTCCAGCCTGTGCAACAGAGCAAGACTCCATCTTAAATAAATAAATAAATAAAAATTAAAGAAAGGTCTGATGAAAATGTTTTATCAAATGGAGAATATTGATAAAGAGAAAGTTTAAAACAAAAAACAAATATAAAATCTAGAGTTGAAAAGTATGGAAATAAAAAATTTGGCTGTGTGTGGTGGCTCATGCCTGTAATCCCAACACTTTGGGAGGCCAAGGCTGGTGGACCACCTGAGGTCAGGAGTTCGAGACCAGCCTGGACAACATGGTGAATCCCTGTTTCTACTAAAAATACAAAAATTAGCTGGGCGTGGTGGCAGACGCCTGTAATTCCAGCTACTTGGGAGGCTGAGGCAGGAGAATCGCCTGAACCCAGGAGGAGGAGGTTGCAGTGAGCCGAGATCGTGCCACTGCACTCCAGCCTAGGTGACAAGAGCAAAACTCTGTATCGAAAAAAAAAATTCACTATAGGGGCTCAATATGAGATTTGAACTAGCAGAAGACATAATCAGTGAATATATTCTGAAGAACAGAGAGGGAAAAAGGAGGAAAAAAATGAACAGTACATCAAGGAAATGTGGGACACCATTATGTGCACCAACATATGCATAAAGGGATACCAGAAGGATAGAAGAGAAAAAGAAACAAAAAATATCTGAAGAAATGATAGCCGAAAACTTCCCAAATTTGATGAAAAAGTTTAATGTAAACCAATATCTAAGGAACTCAGCAAACACTTAAGTAGGATAAATGCAAAGACATATAAACACAGACATTTCAAGAGCAAAATGTTGAAAAACAAAGAGAATCTTGAAGTCAGCAAGAGAAACATGGCTCATGTACAAGGGAACCCTAATAAGATTAATAGCTGACTTCTCATCAGAAACATTGGAGGCCAGAAAGCAGTGGTATGACATATTTCAAAGTGCTGAAAGAAAAAAACATGACCAAGAATCTTGTATTCAGCAAAACTATCTTTTTATTTATTTTTATTTTTTATTTATTTATTTTTTTAGAGATGGAGTCTCGCTCTGTCGCCCAGGCTGGAGTGCAGTGGTGCAATCTCGGCTCACTGCAAGCTCCACCGCCTGGGTTCAAGTGATTCTCCTGCCTCAGCCTCCTGAGTAGCTGGGACTACAGGTGCACGCCACCATGCCTGGCTAATTTTTTGTATTTTTTTTTTTTTTTTAAGTAGAGACGGGCTTTCACTGTGTTGCCCAGGCTAGTCTCGAACTCCTGAGCTCAGGCAATTCACCCACCTCGGCCTCTCAGAGTACTACGATTACAGGCATGAGCCACCACACCCAGCTCAGCAAAACTATATTTTTAAAATGGAGATGAAATTAAGACATCTGCAGATAAGCAACAACTAAGAGAACTTGCTGTGAGCTAAAACGCCTTATAAGAACATGAAAGGAAGTTCTTCAAGCTGAAAGCAAGTTACCCCAGATGGTAAATCAAATCTACATGGAAAAAGAAAAAAAAATGATAAAAGTAATTATGTAAATAATTATAAGAGTGTGTATAATTACAAATTTTTTCTCCTTTCTTTCCTTAACTCATTCAATTGTATGAATATAATTGTATTTTTGGATCTGTAACATATAGGTATGTGATATATTTGACAATAACTTCACAGAGAAGGTAGGTAGGAATAAAGCTGTACTGAAGTAAGGAAATAATACCAGATGGTAACCAATCTACAAAAAGAAATGAAGAGAACTGGAAATGGTGAATAAAAAGGTTAACATAACAGGCTTTATAAATATATGCTTGCTTTCTTGTCTTGTCTTAGCTTCTTTAAAATACATAAAATTACATAAATAATTATAACAACTGGTTTGTAACATACATATGTAATATATATTACAAAAATATTAGCAATATGGGAGGGAGGAATAATTATATAGAAGTAATGTTTCTATATCTCATTGGGATTAATTAGCATACATTTGAGGTAGATCCTGATACGTTTAAAAAGTATAATCTAGGGCCGGCGCAGTGGCTCACGCCTGTAATCCCAGCACCTTGGGAGGCTTAGGCGGGCGGATCACGAGGTCAGGAGATCGAGACCATCCTGGCTAACACAGTGAAACCCAATCTCTACTAAAAAATACAAAAAATTAGCCGGGCGTGGTGGTGGGCACCTGTAGTCCCAGCTACTCGGGAGGCTGAGGCAGGAGAATGGCGTGAACCTAGGAGGTGGAAGTTGCAGTGAGCCGAGATCGTGGCACTGCACTCCAGCCTAGGCAACAAAGCAAGACTCTGTCTAAAAAAAAAAAAAAAAAAAAAGTATAATCTAAGCCCTAGAGCAGTTACTAAGAAAATAACTCAAAATATGTATATTCAGAAAGTCATTGAAGGTATTAAAATCATCCACCAGAAAATATTCACTTAATGCAAAGGGAAGCAGTACAGAGTAACAGAGGAACAAAAAACACATGAGACATAGAAAACAAAGAGTAAAATGGTAGATGAAATTCCAGTCACATAAATAACATAAAAATTAAATGAATTAAATAACTTTTTTTTTTAAGATGGAATTTCGCTCTTATCGCCCAGGCTGGAATGCAGTGGTGCAGTCTCGGCTCACTGCAACCTCTGCCTCCCAGGTTCAAGTGATTCTCCTGCCTCAGCCTCCTGAGTAGCTGGGATTACAGGTGGCTGCCACCACACCAGGCTGATTTTTGTATTTTTAGTAGAGGGGTTTCACAATATTGGCCAAGCTGGTCTCGAACTCCTGACCTCAGGTGATCCCCCCGCCTCGGCCTCCCAAAGTGCTGGGATTACAGGTGTGAGCCACTTGCACTCAGCCAAATAACTTTTTTTGTTTGTTTATTTGTTTTTTTGAGACAGGGTCTCACTCGGTCGCCCAGACCGGAGTGCAGTGGCATGATCTCGGCTCACCGCAACCTCTGCCTCCCAGGTTCAAGTGATTCTCTTGCCTCAGCCTCCCGAGTAGCTGGGATTACAGGCATATGCCACCACGCCCGACTAATCTTTGTATTTTTAGTAGAGACGGGGTTTCTCCATGTTGGCCAGGCTGGTCTTGAACTCCTGACCTGAAATGATCCACCCGCCTCGACCTCCCAAAGTGCTGGGATTACAGGCATGAACCACCACACTTGGCCAAGTTAAATAACTTAATCAAAGATGGAGATTGTCAGACTGGATAACAAAACAAGTTCCAACTATGTGATATTATATATACAGGATATACACTTTAGATTTAAAGACGCAAACAGATGGTAAGTTAAAAATTTTTTTTTAAAGATATACCAGCTGGGCGCAGTGGCTCACATCTGTAATCCCAGCACTTTGAGAGGCTAAGGCAGGTGCATCACCTGAGGTCAGGAGTTTGAGACCACCCTGGCCAACATGGCGAAACCCCGTCTCTACTACATATACAAAAATTAGCCAGGCATGGTGGTGCGTGCCTGTAATCCTAGCTACTCAAGAGGCTAAGGCAGGAGAATCGCATGAACCCAGGAGGTGGAGGTTGCAGTGAGCCGAGATCATGCCATTGCGCTCCAGCCTGGGCAACAGAATGAGACTCCATCTCAAAAAAAAAAAAAAAGATATGCCATCTAAACAGCAACCTTAAGGGAGCTGCAATGTCTATATTACTATCAGAAAAGATAGACTTTAAAACAAAAAATGTTAGCTAGGTGTGGTGGAATGCACCTGTAGTCCCCACTACTCAGGAGGCTGTGGTGGGAGGATTGCTTGAGTCAAGAAGTTCAAGACTGTAGTGTGCTATGAGTGCATCTGTGACTAGCCACTGCACTCCAGCCTAAGCATCATAGTGAGACCCTATCTCTAAATAAAATAAAAACAAAAAAGACAGAAAGATTACTAGAAATAAATTGGGACATTTTATAATGAAAAAAGGGTTAATTCCAAAGTATTAATATATAACAGTCATAAACACATATGCCCCTAACAGCACAGCCCTAAAATAAATGAAACAAAACTAACAGAATTGAAAGGAGAAATAGACTCTTCAACAATTATGGTTGGATACTGCAATATCCTACTTTCAATACTAAATAGTATGACTAGGCAGTAGGCCAACTAAGATATAGAAGACTTGAACAACAAGATAAACTACATTTATTAATAACAGATATCTGTAGAAAACTCTACCTATTAACAACTGAATACACATTCTTCTCAATTGCATGTGGAACATTCTCCCAGAAGACCATATGCTAGACATAAAATAAGGTTCAATAAAGTTAAAATAATTGAAATTATACAAAGCATGTCCTCTGAGCACAACAAAATGAAATTAGACATTGATAACAGAAGGAAATTTGGGATATTCAAAAATATGTGCATATTAAGCAACACACTTATAAAAAGACAAAATCACAAGGGAAAATGGAAAATACTAAGAAATGGATGAAAATGCAAAAACAGCATACCAAAATTTATGAGATGCAATTAAAGAAGTGTTTGGAGTATTTCTTTTGATAGCTATAAACACCTATATTAAAACAGAAGAAAGATCTCAAATCAGTAACTTAAACTTCCATCTTAATAAACTGGAAAAAGAAGGACAAAGTAAACCTAAAGCAACAAGAAGTAAATAAATAACAACAATTAGAGCAAAAATTAATAAAATAGAGAACAGAAAATAATAGAGAAAAATCAACAAAACCAAAAATTGGTCTTTGAAAGATCAACAAAGTTGATAAATTTTAACTCACCAAGAAAAAAAAGAAGACCAAATTACTAAAATCAGCAAAGAAAGAGGGAACATAACTACCAACTTCACAGAAATAAAAAGAATTATTAAGAATTATTAAATTCTAATTTTAAAGAATACTATAAACAATTATATATGAAGAAATTAATAAATGAAATGGGCCAATTCCTAGAAAGATACAATCTACCAAAACTGACTCAAGAAAAAAATAGAAAATCTGAATAAACCTATAACAAAAAAGCAATTGAATCAGTAACTTATTATTATTATTTTTTTGAGACAGGCTTTCGTTCTGTTTCCAAGGCTGGAGTACAGTGGTGTGATCACAGCTTACTGCACCCTTGACTGCCTGGGTTCAAGAGATCCTCCAGCCTCAGCCTCCTGAGTAGCTGGGACCACAGGCAGGTGCCACCACACCTGCTAATTGTTTAAATTATTAGTAGAGATGAGGTCACATTATATTATCTAAGATGGTCTTCAACTTCTGGGCTTAAGCCATCCTCCCACTTCAGCCTCCCGAAGTGTTTAAGATCTTCTTTTTTCTTTTTTCTTTTTTCTTTTTTGAGACGGAGTCTTGCTCTGTCGCCAGGCTGCAGTGCAGTGGCACGATCTTGGCTCACTGCAACCTCTGCCTCCTGGGTTCAAGGGATTCCCCTGCCTCAGCCTACAGAGTAGCTAGGACTGCAGGTGCGTGCCACCACGCCTGGCTAATTTTTTGTATTTTAGTAGAGACGAGTTTTCACCATGTTGGCCAGGATGGTCTTGATATCCTGACCTCGAGATCTGCCTGCCTCAGCTTCCCAAAGTGCTGGGATTACAGGCATGAGCCACTGGGCCTGGCCAAGATCTTCTTAACAAAGAAAAGTGAGAACTGGATGGCTTCACTAGTGAATTTTCTTAAAAATTCAAATAAGAATTAATACTAATTCTTCACAAACTATTCCAAATAACATAAGAAGAGGGATTACTTTCCAACTAATTCTATAAGGATAGTTACCCTGATAACCAAAACCAAAGTCATCACAAGAAAAACAAAAGCTACAGAACAATAACCAGTATCTGTTATGAGTATAGAGGTAAAATTTCTCGCCAAAATATTAGGAAACTGAATCCAGCAACATATAAAAAAATTATACACTATAACAAAATGGAATTTGTTCCAGGAATGCAAGGTTGGCTTATCTCCAAAAATCAATTAATGTAACACACCATATCACACAATAAGAAACAAAACCACATGATTATCTCAATGGACATAGGAAAAACACTCAACAAAACTCAACACCCTTTCATAATAAAAACAGCAAACTAGGAATAGACTGACACTCAATGTGATAAAGGACACACACAAAAAACCTAGAGCAATCATCATAACACTTAATGGTGAAAGACTAAAAGCTATGCATGTAAGACTGGGAACAAGACAAGAATGTCCACACTTCTTCTTCTATTTATTTATTTATTTTTTTGAGACAGGGTCTCACTCTGTTGCTCAGGCTGGAGTGCAGTGGCACAATCTTGGCTCAGTGCAACCTCCACCTCCTAGTCTCAAGCATTCCTTCCACCTCAGCCTCCTGAGTAGCTGAGACTACAGGCATCTACCACGCATCTACCACCATAACTGGCTAATTTGTTTTTATTTTTATTATTTATTTTTATTTTTATTATTATATTTTTGAGACGGAGTCTCGCTGTGTCACCCAGGCTGGGGTGCAGTGGCGCGATCTGGGCTCACTGCAAGCTCCGCCTCCCAGGTTCATGCCATTCTCCTGCCTCAGCCTCCCGAGTAGCTGGGACTAACAGGTGCCCGCCACCACACCTGGCTAATTTTTTGTGTTTTAGTAGAGACAGGGTTTCACCGCGATAGCCAATATGGTCTCGATCTCCTGACCTCATGATCCACCTGCCTCGGCCTCCCAAAGTGCTGGGATTACAGGCGTGAGCCACCGCACCTGGCCTTGTTTTTATTTTTAATAGAGGTGGGGTTTCACTATGTTGTCCAGGCTGGTCTCAAACTCCTAGGCTCAAGTGATCCACCTGCCTTGGCCTCCCAAAGTGCTGGGATTACAGGCATGAGCTACTGCACCCAGCCTCTTCTTCTATTTATCTTGGTAGTGGAGGTTCTAGCTAATATGATCAGGTAAGAAAAAGAAATAAAAGGCATCCAGATTGAAGAGGATAATGTAAATCTATCTGTATTTTATTTTATTTTATTTTTTTTGAGACAGAGTCTTGCTCTGTTGCCCAGGCTGGAGTGCAGTGGTGCGATCTCGGCTCACTGCAAGCTCTGCCTCCTGGGTTCACGCCATTCTCCTGCCTCAGCCTCCTGAGTAGCTGGGACTACAGGTGCCCACCACCACACCCGGATAATTTTCTGTATTTTTTTTAGTAGAGACGGGGTTTCACTGCGTTGGCCAGGAGGGTCTCCAACTCCTGACCTCGTGATCTGCCCGCCTCGGCCTCCCAAGGTGCTGGGATTACAGGCATGAGCCACCACACCCGGCCTCATTTTATTTATTTTTTAATCTGTATTTTAAAATGACAGTCTTGGCTGGTCGCAGTGGCTCACGCCTGTAATCCCAGCACTTTGGGAGGCCGAGGCGGGTGGATCACAAGGTCAGGAGATTGAGACCATCCTGGCTAACACAGTGAAACCCTGTCTCTACTAAAAATACAAAAAATTAGCTGGGCATGGTGGCAAGTGCCTCTAGTCCCAGCTACTCAGGAGGCTGAGGCAGGAGACTGGCATGAGCCTGGGAGGCGGAGCTTGTAGTCAGCCCAGATCGTGCCACTGCACTCCAGCCTGGGCAACAGAGCGAGACTCCGTCTCAAAAAAAAAAAAAAAAAAAAAAAAAAAAAAATGACAGTCTTATATGCAGGAAATCCTAAGGAATTCACCTAATAAACAAGTTCTGCAATACAATATCAACAATATGCAAAAATCAACTGCATTTCTATATAGTAGAAGTGAATAATTCAAAAAGGAAACTAAGAAAACAATTTGTTTACAATAGCATTATAAAGAATAAAATAAGAGTAAAAGAAGTGCAAAATGTATACTCTGAAAATGGGAAAGCAATTAAAGCTGCCTAAATAAATGAAAAGTTATCCCATGTTCATGGATTGGAAGGTTTAATACTGTTAACATGACAAAAACCACACAAACTGATTCACAGATTCAAGGCAATCGTTATCAAAATCTCAGCTGGCTTTCTTAAAGAAATTGACAAGGTGATCCTAAAATTCACATGAAAATGTAACGGATCCAGAATAGCCAAGACACTCTTGAAAAAAAAAAAAGTTGTAAGACTCAGACTTCCTTGTTTTAAAAGTTACTAAAAAACTACAGTAATGAAGACACTGTGATTATTGTCGAAGGATAGACAGATCAATCAATAGAATAGAATTTAAAATCCAGGAATAAACCCTTAAATTTTGGTCATTTGATTTTTGACAATGGTGCAAACAATTAAATGGGAGAAAAAAAGTCTTTTCAACAAATGATGGTGGGATAACTGAATATCCACATGCAAAGAAATCAATTTGGACCACTTACATTAGACACAAAAATTAACCCAAAATGGATCATAAGCTAAAAAGTAAGAGTTTAAACTATAAAACTTCTAGAAGGAAATATAGGTGTAAATCTTCATGATCTTAGATTACACAAAGCCCTCTTAGACACGACACTAAAAACATAAATAACATATAGTCTGGCACACAGTAAAACAAACAAAAACCATACGTGACAACAAC
Organism: Gorilla gorilla gorilla; assembly: GCF_029281585.2. NCBI lineage: Eukaryota > Metazoa > Chordata > Mammalia > Primates > Hominidae > Gorilla > Gorilla gorilla. The sequence goes on from NC_086017.1 coordinate 181,305,078, forward strand.
AAAATAAATTAGACCTCGTCAAAATTAAAAATTTTTATGCTGCAAATAATACCATCAAAAATATGAAAAGATTAAAAAAATGAAAAGATAATGCACAGAGTGGGAGAAAATATTTGCAAATAATCTAATAAGAGATGTATTTCCAGAATATATAAAGAGGTCTGGCCAGGCACGGTGGCTCACACCTGTAATCTTAGCACTTTGGGAAGTCAAGGTGGGAAGATCACTTGAGCCCAGGAGTTGAAGATCAGCCTTGACATTATAGGAAGACCTAGTCTCTACAAAAACGAGAAAAACAAATTAGCTGGGTGTGGTGGCATATGCCTATGGGCCTAGCTACTCAGTAGGCTGAAGTGGGAGGATCGCTTGAGCCCAGGAGTTGGAGAGCTGTGATCATGCCATGCGCTCCAGTCTGTGCAACAGAGCAAGATCTTGTCTTGAAGAAAAAAAAAAGAAAAGAGAGAACTCTTACAACTCAATGAAAAAAGACAACCCAATTTAAAAATGATTAAAGGATCTGAATAGATAGTTCTCCAAGAGGATATATAAATGGCCAATAAAAACACGAAAACATACCCCAACATCATTAGTCATTAGGGAGATGCACATCAAAACTGTAATGAGATACCACTTCACAACCACTAGGATGGTTATGATAAAGAAGATGGGAAAAAAAACAAGTATTGGCAAGGACATTAAAAAAAACTGAAACCTTCACTGGGTATGGTGGCTTACACCTGTAATCTCAGCACTTTGGGAGGCTGAGGCAGGCAGATGGCTTCAGTCCAGGAGATTGAGACCAGCCTGGACAACATGGCAAAACCCCGGCGCTACAAAAAACACAAAATTTAGCCGGGTGTGGTGGCACATGCCTGTAGTCCCAGCTACTAGCGATGTTCAGAATAGAAAAATTCACAGCAACAGAAAATATATTATTGGTTGCCAGAGGTTGAGGAGAGTGGGGAGTAACTGCTAATGGATATGCAGTTACTTTCAGGGTGCTGAAAATACTCTGGATTTAGGTAGAGGTGATGGTTGCAAAACTTTGTGAAGATACTTAAAACTATCAAATTGTACACTTTAAATGAGTAAATTGTATGGCATGTGAATTATCTTTTTTTAAAAAAATGAGACGGGATCTCACTGTGCATTGTGTTGCCCAGGGACAGAGTCTCGCTGGAGTGCAGTGGTGCAGTCTCAGAGGCTCACTGCAACCTCTGCCTTCTGGGTTTCAGCGATTCTCGTGCCTCAGCCTCCGGAGTAGCTGGGATTACAGGTGCCCGTATATTTTATAATATATTCCATAATTAATCGCTCCGTATTAAACTTGCTGATGCAGGTCTCCAATTGCTGAAAAACCTGATACCAAGTTTTTCAATGGGATTTTTTTGTTTGTTTGTTTGTTTAAGAGATGGGGTCTCACCATGTTTCTCAGGCTGGCCTTGAACTCCTGGGCTCAAGTGATCCTCCAGCCTCAGCCTCTCAAAGGCTGGGACTACAGGCATGTAGCACTTTGCCTGACTCAAGGGGAATTTTTAGTAAGAGTATATAATCCAAGTCTGTAGCAGTTGGAGGATGTCGTACCACGCTGAAGTGTCACACATAACTGATGACTCAGTCCCCCAAGCTTATTTTATCATCGTAAAGAAAGCTATTTCTTTGATTATTCCAACTCTTTCAGCACCAGGACTGCTGCAGGGGCTGGATTCATGCTACCTGTAGTTACAGTGTATATTATGTGTCAGAGCCAAGATCCTAGGAAAGTCAAAGACTAGGTTACAAGAGCGATTCTTTTTTTTTTTTTTTTTTTTTTTTGAGACAGAGTCTTGCTCCGTCGCCCAGGCTGGAGTGCAGTGGCACAATCTTGGCTCACTGCAACCTCCGCCTCCCTGGTTCACGCCATTCTCCTGCCTTAGCCTCCCGAGTAGCTGGAACTACAGGCGCCCGCCACCACGCCCGGCTAATTTTTTGTGTTTTTAGTAGAGATGGGGTTTCACCATGTTAGCCAGGATGGTCTCGATCTCCTGACCTTGTGATCCGCCCGCCTCGGCCTCCCAAAGTGCTGGGATTACAGGCTTGAGACACCGCTCCCGGCCAAGGACGATTCTTTCTAATCTTTGGTAAGCCAGTTTTTACAGAATGAAATGCTCTTGGATTGACTGACTTGATTGGGTAAGTATTCATTGTGCTCTTGTTCCATGCAAGGGCAGTCTGCAAGGGCCTAGATATGGGGGCCCCCAAAGAAGAAAAATCGGTTTTTCATCATATCTTCTGGTTGAGTTTCTTCCTTTATTATATTTGTTACATATGTTATTAAATTATTTCCATAAAAGAGGTTATGCTGAGCAGGTAACCAAATTCTTGTTCCCCCAAAAGACATGTATAATTCAGACGATTTATGCAATTAGAAGAAGGGAGACTTCATCAGTTAATAAAGTCTAGAACGTGAGGAAGCCCAGTCATTTCCAGGACCTTCAGATGCCCAAGCTGGATCCAGGTTTTCCACCCCGACAGCTCCAAGGAGCACGCTGGAGAGACAGACTTCACCAGCGGGAAGGCGCGGCACCCTACGCGCAAGGAACCTCAAGTCCCAGAATCCCATGAGGACTCCAAATCCCAGAAACCTGCACGCAAATCTATCCCGGGTGCCAAGTCGGCCGACCGCAGACGTGACCAAGTTGCGAGGCTAGGGTGAGGTGTCGTAGAATTTGTCCCTACCATTGTCCCTGCAGGGAAGAGACTTTAGTGATCTAGAGCTGGTCATTGTCTCTTTCACAGCTCGCGTGAAAGCACCCCTCCCGGGGTGTTTGATGCCATGATCAGCGTCTCCCATTCCCTCTGTCCCCTTTCTCTGCCCCCGTAAGGATGGTTCAGCCCGGCATTGAGGCTCCTTGAGCTGGCTGGATGGTTGCGCCCGCCCTACCCCGGAATGTGGGCCTTTGGAGCGAGCGAAGTGGGAGGGACCGACGCAGGAGGTGTCTTGGGCCCGGGCGGCTGTAGAGGCGGCGGCGCCTACGAGCAGTAGGAGGAGCCGCGCGGTTCCGGCTGCTCCGGCGAGGCGACCCTTGGGTCGGCGCTGCGGGCGCGGTGGGCAGGTAGGTGGGCGGACGGCCGCGGTTCTCCGACAAGCGCAGGCGGCGGAGTCCCCCACGGCGCCCGAAGCGCCCCCCCGCACCCCCGGCCTCCAGCGTTGAGGCGGGGGAGTGAGGAGATGCCGACCCAGAGGGACAGCAGCACCATGTCCCACACGGTCGCAGGCGGCGGCAGCGGGGACCATTCCCACCAGGTCCGGGTGAAAGCCTACTACCGCGGGTGAGTGTCCTGGGGCAGGGCGGTGGGCGGGAGGGGACAGGCCGGCTCCACTCTGCGTGGAGGAGGGGAGGGTGAGGGGCTGGAGGTGTTGTGGGCGGATTGGGCTGGGCGGGCGGGCGGCTCCGGTGACTCAGGATGAGTGACGAAGTGATAGGGGTGGGGGCGAAGCAAGGGGATGCAGTACTGGGGGCGCCCCCAGGTATGGCGGTGCGGGGGGCCAAGGGGCCAGAGTAGGGTCCGAGGAGGAAGCTAGGGTTAGAGTAGGTGCACCTGGTGTGGACGAGAGACTCGCCTCCTGAGAGCTTTGTAGGGGCCTTGCATCCTTAAGTCTGGGTGTATTTGGGGTTGCGAGTTGAGGATTCCAAGTGATGCCTTAGTTAACTCAGTTTGCTGTGGGGATAGAAAACGGGACTTCTTCAGTTAGCTGGCCGTTTTGATTACCAGCAGGCCTAACGCCTCTGGTTCTCTTAGATATACCTTCATCCCCGTTGTGTTCACGTAGTGTATCTGCACTGCCAGTATATTAGACATAGGGGTTGTATTTAAGAATCAAGTCGATGCGTTTTCAGGGACGTGCAGTGGGTACTTACGTGTCGTCAAGATTAAGTTGCATGTGTGTAAATCAAAATTTTGTGAGCCTTTCTTTCTCAGTGTTGTTTCAACGACTACCCGATAGGGTGAGATACTGCAAGGTGAGGAGACTAGCCTAGTTACAGTTTTAAATTCTCTGATCTTCACTCCCTTGCTATGGTTACAAGAAAAAAACCCAGTTCTAAGTTCATTGTGTTAAATCATTTTCTATCAGTGACGCAAAGTGCCCCCCTTCCTTTAAATTCAGTTGTGGTTTGAATTTTTTTTTTGAGATAATTATGTTTGGGAGCATTAGAAACATGAAATGTTAGTGTGACCATAAAGGTTGGAGACTGAGAAGTCACAGAAAACCCAGCTACTTTGGCTTGCCTTACTGCTTGTCCAGGTAGAAGTAAATTGCTTTAAAAAACTCAAGCAGTGCTAGGTTGAAATTGCAATGCATACTTTTACATTCCTGAGAGGATCAGTGAAGATAGCAAACTCTCAAACTGCCTCTCTTGTTTTGATTTCAAAGAAAATCTAAGCCCCTAAATGTTGTATTGATTTGATGTGAGGACTTTTTTTTTTTTTTATTATACTTTAAGTTTTAGGGTACATGTGCACAATGTGCAGGTTAGTTACATATGTATACATGTGCCATACTGGTGTGCTGCACCCATTAACTCGTCATTTACATTAGATATATCTCCTAATGGTATCCCTCCCCCCTCCCCCCACCCCACAACAGTCCCCAGAAGTGTGATGTTCCCCTTCCTGTGTCCATGTGTTCTCATTGTTCAATTCCCATCTGTGAGTGAGAACATGCGGTGTTTGGTTTTTTGTCCTTGATGTAAGGACTTTTAAATTTGCTGCCATGAAGCCTCTGGCCTCTGTTTATTATTAGCTTGACTGTATGCAGGAGTAGTTTATTGGAGTTATGTTGGACAGTATGATAACTTTGTGTTTAAGCAGGTAAAACTGATTAAGGAGGTTTTGATTTTAAATCAGTACCAAGAAACATGTGGATATTTTTTAAAGTTTGTAGTTGTCACAAGAGCTGTTTTGACTTGAGGATGGTCAGCCATGAACTTTGCAAGGTGAGAAAAAAGCTTCCTTTGCTTTTTTTTTTTTTTTAAACCCTTACCTGTAATTTGGTGAATGAGATGTTTCACTTTATTCTTTTATTTTATTTTTGTTTGTTTGTTTTTGAGACAGGGTCTTACTCTGTTACCCATGCTGGAGTGCAGTGGCACAATCTCGGCTCACTGCATTCTCCGCCTCCCGGGTTCAAGCAATTCGCCTGCCTCAGCCTCCTGAGTAGCTGGGATTACAGGCATGCGCCACCACACCCGGCTAATTTTTGTATTTTTAGTAGAGACGGGGTTTCGCCATATTGGCCAGGCATGTCTTGAACCCCTGGCCTCAAATTAGGGGCTCGCCTTGGCTTCCCAAATTGCTGGGATTACAGGCATGAGCCACTGCGCCTGGCCCTAAGGCTTTCAATAAATTCTTATTAAGTGAGATCATCTTCTCCAATGAGTCTATGAAAGGTAAGAAATTAGTGCTTCTATTTTCCCATTTGTATTAGTTTGACACATGTAAATAGGCCCAGTTAGTAAATGAAAATCATTGTAAACTCCTTTGAGAAGAAATCAAAGTCTTGCTGTACTTCATGGATTTAGATAGCAAATTATCTTGGCTTATTGCTCCAGTTATTAAAAAGAAGAGAATAAGGACATACAGCTTCTTTAGTGTTTGACTACAATTTTTCCAAGACATTCAAGGTAACATTGTCTTTTAAAATCTGTGAAATTTTGCTGCGGCGCAAATAACCTCTTGCCCATTGTATACTGGTCTTTGCTCAATGAAAGCTTTCTAATGGTACCTTCATTTCAAGCCTCATTTAAAGACAATATCAGCACTCTAAATTGTACCAAATTCCTGTCCTCTGAAATTAGATGTTAAGATTATGCGTTTGTATAGTCTAAACTGATGATTGTGGTATTACATAGTCAGCTGCTCATTAATATAGATGAAGCTAAAATGAGTCACGGACAAGGATAGTTAATAAACAGGTTGGCTAACTAGAACACCTACCTGATTTTAAAATAGAAAATCCTTCCTTTATACCAAGAAATGTGAGAACATTCTGCATTTGAAAAAGTTTTCTTTTCTCTCCAGTCTTCTGAAGGGCCATTATTACATAGCATTTCCTCTATCCCTCTACCCTTTTCTTTTCTTTTTTTTTTTTTTTTTTTTTTTAAATAGAGACAAGGTCTCACCGTGTTGCCCAGGCTAATCTCAAACTCCTGGGCTCAAGTGATCCTCCTGCCTCAGCCTCTCAAAGTGCTGGGATTACAGGTGTGAGCCACTGTACCTGGCTCCACTACCCTTTTCTAACAATATTTCTTTCCAGTGAATGTTGACTCATTTAATAGCCAGCATTTTTTTAGTGGAAAAAATTGCCCTCTCTTTTCAAAGATGTGTATAGTGTTATTATTCTGTTAAGCTTGATCTCAGTGAAAACGTGTAATCTCTCTAGATCTAATAACATTTAATTTTTTTCTAATTTTTATTTTATTTTATTTTATTTATTTATTTTTTTGGAGATGGAGTCTCGCTCTGTCGCCTGAGCTGGAGTGCAGTGGCGTGATCTCGGCTCATTGCAACCTCCGCCTCCCAGGTTCAAGGGATTCTCCTGCGGCTGCCTCCCGAGTAGGTGGGACTACAGGCGCCCACTACCACGCCCAGCTAATTTTTGTATTTTAGTAGAGACGGGTTTTCACCATGTTGGCCAGGTTGGTCTCCCAACTCCTGACCTCAAGTGATCCACCCACCTCGGTCTCCCAAAGTGCTGGGATTACAGGCATGAGCCATCTTGCCCAGCCAATTTACATCTAGTTTTTAAGCAAGAGATTAATAGCACTGAAAATTCGATTTTATTGGACACCGCATCTTACTTAGATGCCTTTCTCATGGCCTGCACCCGTCTTTTCCTAGCAAGGAAGCTTTTCAGTGAGGGGCCTTCAATCATTACCTAGTGCTAGTAGTTTGGAGGAAGAGAAACAGGTTTCATTAATTAGTGATAAACTGTCAATGTATGTGCTTATCCTTATATAAAATTACTTGCTATTATGGGATAGACTTTAAGAAGGCAACATCTGGACTGCTCATTTCTTTACATTATATATGTATGGAAATTTTTGCAGAAAGCTTGTAAAAGTTCTTTTTAAACCGCTGCTGTCAAGTAGTAATAACAATACAGAGGATTCCTTCTGTGCACATCTAGAAATAAAAGATTAACTCTTTGCATATTTGGAATAGCTGCTTCAGTGAAGAAGTATGTAGGATTTTTCTTACTGTGAACAAGTCTTGGCAAGACTTGTTTTTGAAAGAAGTGCAAGATTATTTTAGCAATATACTTTAGTAATGGTTCTGAGGAAATACAAGAGGTATCTTGAGGGTTGGGGGGATGTTAGCTAATTGGTCTTAGAGCTTCAGCCATGGCACCTACTCCTAGGGCAGCTGATCCGTAGCTTGGCCAAAGAGAGAAAAAAATAGAGCATGCTAGCCTGGTGCCAAAAAACCCAAACTAAACACAAAAAACCCTCAGAAATTTGAATGAGAAAATATGGAGATAAAATTGGTCAGCACTGGGAACTGAAGCTGGAGTTGGAGGGAGAGTCTGGTGAGGCCAGAACTGACAATGTGCAAATGAAAGATGTGAAGAAGCAGAAACTGAGGAAGCAAAGGAGAAAGAAGCAACTCTGCACAGAAAAATTCTCCCCACAGGTCCTTAGTTCATGATGGCTTTCTAATGCAACTGCAACCCCCCTTTTACAACTTTAATGTCTGTTTTTTTTATGATTGAAATGAGCCTAATTAAAACATAGATTTTAAAAATTCCGGTCTTGCTTAAGATTTCAAATATAACCAGAGATTATTCAAACTGAGTTTAGTAAATATTGTTGAACATTTGTAATCCAGGCACATGATGCTGTCGTAGGCACAGAGAATGTAGAGGTAGGTAAGGCTCTGCCTTTAAGGAATTAAGAGACTTGTGGAGGGAAAGACATATAAGAGTTACAATAGAAACAATTAAATTTGAAGTACGTATGTAAGGTATTTGCAGGAATGGATATTGGGGAGGAGTTTGGGGTGATGGAAGCCTTCCTAGAGGAAATGTCTGAGGCTTTTAAAGGATAACTAGGAGTTTGCCTGGTGAATAATGATGTTAGGTGGGTGTTATAGGCATTAAACAACCACATGGTAAGTTTGCAGAATTAAGATCACTTTGGCTGTTAGTCTCATATTCATTCCTTATTAGGATATGAAGTATGAAGTGGGCAGTGATGAGAAATGAGGCTAAGAAAGTTCACAGGGGCTAGATTGTAAAGACCCTTGAATGTCATACTGCAGAGTTTAGACTTTTTCTCATTGATGAAAATTCTAAGTAAGAGAAATACATGATCAGATTTGCATTTTAGAAAGATAACACTTGAAATTAGTATGGGAGATGGATTGGTGATGGATGAAACTAATTTGGAGGCTTTTGAAGTAGTCCAGATGAGATATTTTAAGGAGAGAGAAAAGAGTATATGGATTTGGTAGAAATTTTAAGGGGTAGTATCAGTAGAATTAAAGATAGCCTTGCAGGGGTGACGGGAGTTGGACAACTCATAGGTTTCTCGTTTAAGAGAGACTGGGGAATGTGGAAGAGATTTGTGGGAGAAGTTAATTAATTGGCTGAATCAATTCACTGAATTTTGAGTTCTAGGTGTTTATGAGGCATTCAGGAGGAAATGTCAGAAAGAATGGAGCAATTATTTACTGTCTGTCTACTCTGTTGCAAGCACTGTGCTTGACAGCTAACCTATGTAGGAATGTGGCTGAGAACGATAATAGAAACAAAAATGACACCAGTGGCCAAATACAGATCACAAAGGCAAGGCACTAAAACTAAATTTTAAAAATATAGAAATACAGAAAGAGGCTGGGTACGGTGGTTCATGCCTGTAATCCCAGCACTTTGGGAGGTCAGGGCAGGTGAATCACTTGAGCCCAGGAGTTGGAGACCAGCCTGGGCTGAATGTGGTGAAACCCTATCTCTACAAAAAAATTAGCCTGTAGTCCTAGCTACTAGGAGGGCGAGGTGGGAGAATCACCTGAGGCCAGGAAGTCAAGGCTGCAGTGAGCTGTGATTGCACCACTGCACTCCAGCCTGGGCAACAGAGTGAGACCCTGTCACACACACACACACACACACACACACACACACACACACATACAAACACACACACACACACACAAAATATATATATATACACACACACACACATACATATACATACACACACATATGAAGTTCCCCTGTAGTCTCTCACTCCCACCTTATTTTATTTTATTAGTTTATTTTTATATATTTAAAGAGTACAAGTGCAGATTTCTTTCTTACATGTTTGTATCATGTAGCCATGAAGTCTGGTCACTTAGTGTACCCATCACCTGAACAGTAAACAGTAAAACCTAGAAAATTACCTGTACCCGATAGGTAATTTTCAACCCTCACCCCCCTCCCACCTTTTGTAGTCTCCAAAGTCTACTATTCCCGCTTTATGTCCATGTGTACCCTTTGTTTAGCTCTCACTTACAAGTGAGAATATGTGGTATCTGGCTTTTTGTTTCTGATTTTTTTCACTAGGGATAATGGCCTTCAGTTCCATCCATGCTGGTGTAGAAGATGTGATTTCATTATTTTTTATGGCTGTCTCGCTCCCACTTTCTAGAGATAGCCATTGTTAACAGTTTGGGATATTCTATATCATATCGGTATATTTATAAGTATAGATATGTATGTGCATACACACACACAGACATACCCTTTTATTTTTCAAATAAATGAGTTCATATTTCCACACATGCATCTGCAACTTGATTTTAAAAATCGTGGTCATCTTTTCATTCCAGGGTAGACAGACCTCTTTATAGTTGGTAATATAGTGTTCTACAGTTGTTGTTGTTGTTGTTTTAAGAGACAGAGTCTGATTCTGTTGCCTACGCTGGAGTGCAGTGGCATGATCTAGGCCCTCTGCAGCCTCAACCACTCTGGGTTCAAGCAGTCCTCCCACCTCAGCCTCCTGAGTAGCTAGGATTAGTTCATGCCACTAGGCTCAGCTAATTTTTTTTAATATGTTTTGTAGAGACGGGGCTGGTCTCAAGCTCCTGTGCTCAAGCGATTCTCCTGCCTTGGCCTCTCAAAGTGTAGAAATTACAGGCATGAGCCATTGCGCCCAGCCACCATAATATGTTTAATCTTTTTTCGGATTGATGAACATTTAAAGTTGTCTTCATCAACTCACTATTTCAAATAATGTTGAAGGAACCTCCTTATATTTAATACATATTCTTGTAAATATGGTCAAAGATATGCCTATCTTGAAATTTGATATTGTTTCCCAAAAGAGCTTAATTTACATTCTTAGCAACAGGACTAGTGAAGCTTCTTCCTTATATTCCCATTGCATGTTATCTGTCTTTTAAATTTTCGACTGTCAGATTGGCAAAAAATGGTAATTTATTTTTACAAGCATCTTTTATATATTAATGATCATTTGTATTTCTTCTGGATTGTTCCTATTTTACCCATTTTCTATTGTATTATTTTTCTTATTAATTTGTTGACAGGACATTGACATTTTGTTAAAGTTGCCAGCATTTCCCCAATCTGTTGCTAGTCTGGAGTTTTTCGTTTTTATGTCATCAAACCTGTCCTTTTTAAAAATTTCCTTGATAGTTTCTGGATTTACTGTCTTAGGTAGAAGTGTTTTTCATCTAAAAATATTCTATTTTTCTTCTATTATGCAACTTTTTTTTTTTTTTTTTTTGAGACGGAGTCTTGCTTTGTTGCCCAGGGTAGAACACAGTGGCGTGATCTCGTCTTACTGCAACCTTTGCCTCCTGGGTTCTAACAATCCTCCTGCCTCAGCCTCCTAAGTAGCTGGGATTATGGGCGCACGCCACAACACCCGGCTAATTTTTGTTTGTTTTTTGAGACAGGGTCTTGCTCAGTCGCCCAGGCTGGAGTGCAGTGGCACGATCCTAGCTCACTGCAGCCTCTGCCTCCTGGGTTGAAGTGATTCTCCTGCCTCAGCCTCCCAAGTAGCTGGGATTACAGGCATGCGCCACCATGTCCGGCTAATTTTTTATTTTTAGTAGAGACAGGGTTTTGCCATGTTGGCCAGGCTGGTCCCAAACTCATGACCTCAAGTGATTCACCCGCCGTGGCCTCCGGAAGTGCTGGGATTTTAGGCGTAAGCCACTGTGCCTGGCCTATTATGAAACTTTTAAAGTGATTATCTTTTCAGTGAATCTGGTATTTTGGGGTTTAGTCATTTATAGGGTACTGACACAACTTTTTTTTTCTCCAAAATTTATTCTAATACCATTATTGGGCAGATTGTCCTTTCACCACTGATTTGAAATGGTAACTCTGTTATGTACTAAATTTCCCACAATGTGCATAGGTACTTTCTATTGTTTCATTGATTTTAGGGGAGAGATCTATTTTTGCACATACCACTATTGGTTTAATTATTGTAATATTATAGTTAACTTTGATATATGTTATGGAATGGCTTGATTCATTATTTAATTTTTTTTTTGTTTTTTTTTTTTGAGATGGAGCCTTGCTCTGTCACCCAGGCTGGAGCGCAGTGGCGTGATCTTGGCTCACTGCAACCTCCGCCTCCCAGGTTCAAGCGATTCTCCAGTCTCAGTCTCTCAAGTAGCTGGGATTACAGGCAAGGCGCTACCATGCCTGGCTAAGTTTTGTATTTTTAGTGAAAATGGGGTTTCACCATGTTGGCCAGGCTGGTCTGGAACTCCTTACCTCAGGTGATCCATCTGCCTCGGCCTCCCGGAGTGTTGAGATTACAGGCTTGAGCCACCGTGCCCGGCCTATTCCTATATATTTTATAATCATGTGCTTTTGTGAATGGGGTCTTCTTGTAGACCTATTACATACTGTTTTCTTTTTGTATGTTTAAATTAAACTTTCCACCTTACTAATAATTTAACTGTCTTAGAATTTTTAAGCTAGATAATGTCATCTGCAAGTAGCAATTTTGCCTCTTCTTTTCTATATCTTGTTTATTTATTTATTATTTATTTTACGTTTTTTGAGACAGAGTCTCACTCTGTCGCCCAGGCTGGAGTGTAGTGGCGTGATCTCGGCTCACTGCAACCTCCGTGTCCCAAGTTCAAGTGATTCTTCTGCCTCAGCCTCCTGAGTAGCTAGGATTACAGGCGTGCACCACCACACCTGGCTAATTTTTGTAGTTTTAGTAGAGATGGGGATTCGCCATGTTGGCCAGACTGGTCTCGAACGCCTGACCTCAGGTAATCCACCCACCTTGGCCTCCCAAAGTGCTAGGATTACCGGTGTGAGCCGCTGTGCCCAGCCTTATTTATTTTTAGCCATAGGCTAGAATTTTCTAGACAGTATTGAATTATGGTAATAATCTCTTATCTTAGTGAAATATAATAGAAAAATTTCTGTCAATTAAAGAAAAAAGCTTTTAAAGAATTAAAGTTAGTGTTATTCAGAAATGTTACTGAGGCCGAGTGTGGTGGCTCACGCCTGTAATCGTGCCACTGCACTTCAACCTGGGTGACAGAGTGAGACTCTGTCTCAAAAAAAACTCAACTGAAAAAAGTGGAACAAAAGAAAAAGAACCATGATAAGTATTTTGCACTTTTTTTTTTTTTTTTGAGGCACATTCCTACTCTTGTCACCCAGGCTGAGTACAGTGGTGTAATCACAGCTCACTGCAGCCTTAACTGCCCAGGCTCACGCAGTCCTCCTACCTCAGCCTCCCAAGTAGTTGGGACTGTAGGCACACACCACTATGTCTGGCTAATTTTTAATTTTTTTGTAGAGACAAGGTCTCCCTGTGTTGCCCAGGCAGGCCTCGAACTCCTGTACTGAAGTGATCCTCCCACATTGGCCTTTCAAAGTGCTGGGATTATGGCATGAGCCACCTTGCCTGGCTGCACTCATTTATTTTCATTTATTTTTCATTTTTGAGTCAGTGTCTTCCTCCATCACCCAGGCTAGAGTGCAACGACATAGTCACAGCTCACTGCAGCCTCAACTTCCCGGGCTCAAGCTGCACTTATTTAGTCTTCATGATAATACTCAGAGGCAGATATGATTATCTCCATTTTTCAGATAACATTGAGACTTACTAACCCACAATACAAAGCGGGGTGTGTTTTTTTTTTTTTAGAGACAGAGTCTTGCTCTGTCGCCCAAGCTGAAGTCCAATGGCTCGATCATGGCTCACTGCAGCCTTGAACTCCTGGGCTCAAATGATTCTCGTGAGTAGCTGGGACTACACTATGCTTGGCTAATTACAAAAAAAATTTTTTTAGAGACAGGGTCTTGTTCTGTCACTCAGGCTGGCCTTGAACTCCTGAGGCGATCCTCCCGCCTCAGCATCCTGAGTAGGTGGGATTACAGGCACGAGCCACCTTGCCCAGCCGAAACTGGACCTTGAACTTCAAAGAGATTTCTCTTTTCCCCTTACTACATTGACAGGGCTTTATAACATTGCTTTTTTACTTTATTGTTACATTCATATTTCACAATTGTTATTTTTGAATTCACTATCTTCTTGATTATTAAAAGGTGGAAATTGCTTTGTGACCTTTTTTATAATAATTTGGGGGGGTGACACTTTGAGATTATATGAATACTCTAGTCCCCCAAAACATTTTGCCCAATGGTCTTATCATTCATGGATAATCCTGCCTAAACCAATTATTATAATGGTTATTGCAAATAAAAGTATTTTTTCAAATAGCCTAATTTAGAAGAAAAGCTTACACTGAGGTAGCAGAAGGACTGAATGTGATTCTTTTGGGGGTTTATTTTTAAAAGCAATTAGTCCTAAGGAAAAACTTTATAATAGATTCTGTATTTTAGAATATAGGCACGTTGAAAGCAGTTTGTCTTCTGAAGCTCAATAGCAAAATTAAAAATGCTTAAAAAAATTCAGCTAAAACCATATCTAAATTTGCCATTTTGGGAATCTTTGTGATAAAGCAGATTATATTCTGTTGAGGATCAGTGGTAAAATAATTTATGCTAGTGCTGAAGTTAAACTGGAAAAAACATCATACATGCATAATTTGTTTCATACCTTTAGAATGTAATATCTTTATTTTGCAGTTCATTTTTAGCTTTGGTACTGTAACAAGGATCTGGTGATTGTGGAATGTTATGAACATAGTGGTTTCGCAATTACTGAGAGAAGTGTTTATATAAAACTCCCTTGAATGTTTTAGTTCCTGGAACTTAAGGAGTGGTAGTTGATAAAGCATAACTCCTTCATTGAGTCTCTGATGGGTATCTATACTTAAACTTTTTTTGTTTTGAAACGGAATCTCACTTTATAATCCAGGCTGGAGTGCAGTGACGCAATCACAGCTCACTGCAGCCTCCGCCTCCTGGGTTCAAGCGGTTATCCTGCCTCAGCCTCCCAGGTAGCTGGGATTATAGGCGCCCACCACCATGCCTGGCTAATTTTTGTATTTTTAGTAGAGACGCAGTTTCACTGTGTTTGCCGGGCTGATTTTGAACTCCTGACCTCGAGTGATCGCCTGCCTCAGCCTCCCAAAGTACTGGGATTACAGGTGTGAGCCACCACACCCAGCCTATACTTACACATTTTTTTTTTTTTTTTTTGAGATGGAGTTTCGCTCTTGTTGCCCAGGCTGGAGTGCAATGGTGTGATTGGTTCACCGCAATCTCCGCCTCCCGGGTTCAAGCGATTCTTCTGCCCCAGCCTCCTGAGTAGCTGGGATTACAGGCATGTGCCACCACACCCAGCAAATTTTTTATTTTTAGTAGAGGCAGGGTTTCTCCACATTGGTCAGGCTGGTCTCGAACTCCCAACCTCAGGTGATCCATCTGCCTCAGGCTCCCAAAGTGCTGGGGTTACAGGCGTGAGCCACCACGCCCAGCCTTATACTTATACTTTTTAAGTATTACACAGATGTCTTAAAAGTATTTGTATGTTCTGATAAGTGTTTTTTAGCTTTTGAAAAGTAAAATTTATGAAAAAGCCTTGTTGTTTACAAATATGTTTACCTTTCTGTTAATTTTAAATGTGGACTTTGATAAGGAAGTTATATTTCGATGATATCCAGTGTAACTAATTTTTTCCCTCTTATTCAAGAAAGATAATTTTACACTTATTCTTTGACAGAGAAATTTCATAGAATTTTCTTCTTCTAGTTTAATTCCAGAATACGTTCTCTCAACCCTATGCCCTCATACTAGTAATCTTGAGGGTTCTTTTAAAGAAAGATTGCTTTAAAGCAAGCAATTCTCTTTTGTCATTAAAATAAGCTATTTTCTATTTTTATTTTTAAAAACTATTTAAAACAATATAATTATGCAAGTGTGTATATATGTATTTGATTTTTTTGTTTTCTTTTGTTTTTATTTATTTTTTTGAGACAGTCTCCTCTGTTGCCCAGGCTGGAGTGCAGTGATGTGATCTCAGCTCACTGTAACCTACACCTCCCATGCTCCCCGCCTGAGAAGGATCCTCCCACCTCAGCCTCTGGCTAATTTTTTTTTGTATCTTTAGTAGAGACGGGGTTTCACCATGTTGCCCAGGCTGGTCTTGAGCTCCTGGGCTAAAGTGATCTGCCCAGCTCAGCCTCCCAAAGTGCATGAGCCACCGTGCCCAGCTTGATATTTTAATTTTTACTTGAATGAAATCACTTACTGAAAGCAATACATGTTGATGCACACACAAAATTACTGAAGTTCATCAAATTGTCAAGCATTCAGTAATATATAGAGCATTATTATTTTTAATCATTTTCAAACTTAAAACTCCTTTTCTTTTTCAGGGATATCATGATAACACATTTTGAACCTTCCATCTCCTTTGAGGGCCTTTGCAATGAAGTTCGAGACATGTGTTCTTTTGACAACGAACAGCTCTTCACCATGAAATGGATAGATGAGGAAGGTGAGTGGTAAAGACAGGGCTGCCTGTGTAAGCATTTTAAGATCTTATTCTATCATTTGTTCTAAAAATATAATGAGTCCTAAAAAGTTTAAGAGGAAAGACTATTAGAAATTTGATGCCATTCTTGTTTTTTCTTTAAGTATTTAAAAGAATACTGAAGAGCACAATCTTTTTTTTGCCCCTTTTACGCCAGAATGATGTGAAATTAACTTGACTTTTTTTTTTTTTTTTTTTTTGAGACGGAGTCTCGCTCTATCGCCCAGGCTAGAGTGCAGTGGCCTAATCTCGGCTCACCACAACCTCCACCTCCCGGGTTCAAGCGATTCTCCTGCCTCAGCCTCCCAAGTAGCTGGGACTACAAGCGTGCACCACCATGCCCGGTTAATTTTTGTATTTTTAGTAGAGACGGGGGTTTCGCTATGTTGGCCAAGCTGGTCTCAAACTCCTGACCTTATGATCTGCCCACCTCGGCCTCCCAAAGTGCTGGCATTACAGGCGTGAGCCACTGTGCCCAGCCTAACTTGACTTTTTTAAGCATAAGGTAAGCATCTCATCAAATAGTGTGATGTTTTACTTTAATTTTGTTTTTTCTTTGAATTAAATTTTTTTATTTTTTATTTTTTAAAGACAGGGTCTTGCTAAGTTGTCCAGGCTGGTCTCCAACTCCTGGCCTCAAGTGATCTTCCCATCATGACCTCCCAAAGTACTGGGATTGCAAGCAGGAGCCACTGCATTCAGCTTCACTTTATTTTTTAATTTAAATTTTTTTTTTTTTGAGACAGAGTCTGGCTCTGTTGCCCAGGCTGGAGTGTAGTGGCATGATATCAGCTCACTGCAACCTCCGCCTCCAAGGTTCAAGCAATTCTTGTGCCTCAGCCTCCCAAGTAGCTGGGATACAGGGGTGCACCACCACACCCAGATAATTTTCGTATTTGTAGTAGAGACGGGGTTTTGCCGTGTTGCCCAGGCTGGTCTTGAACTCCTGGCCTCAAGTGATCTGCCCACCTAGGCCTCCCAAAGTGCTGGGATTACAGGTATGGGCCACCACACCTGGCCCCCAGCTTCACTTTAATTTTGAATATGTGTTGTCTTATATTTTAATTTAAGAGATTACCTATTTTTAAGCTGAATATTACCTTAAAGAAAATATTGTGGAATGAAAGTGATTTTGACAATCATTATTTCAAAGTAGTGGCAGAAACCTGATACCTCAGTGACTTGTGCTCAGAAAACATTTATCATATATGTAGGCTTACGCCTGTAATCCCAGCACTTTAGAGTCTGAGGTGGGAGGATTGCTTGAGGCCAGGAGTTTGAGAACAGCCTGGGCAACATTGTGAGACCCTGTCTCTACAAAAAGTTTTTAAAACTTAGCTGGGTGGTAGCGTGCACCTGTGGTCCCAGCTACTTGGGAGGCTGAGGTGGGAAGATTGCTCGAGCCTGGAAGGTCAAGGCTGAAGATGGGCCCTGATTGTGCCACTGCACTCCAGCAACAAAGCAAGCAAAGCAAGACCCTGTCTCAAAAAAAAAAAAAAAGAAAAAGGAAAAAAGAAGCAAATATCTGTGTGCTGAGGACAGACATTTCCTATCCTCAAACTCATAGTCTGATAGGGAGATGGACACATGTGTAACAAATGTGATAAATTCTGGAACATAAACGCATAGGGGCCTTGAGGAATACAAAGGAAGACACATCTATAATACATCTGCAATGTTTGACCTAAACCTGTAACAGAGTAAAAGTTTTTGAGGTAGAGGAGGTGAGGAGAAAACCATATAGGCTGAAGAAGAATATGTAGAAAGGCACAGAAATGTGAAGAACATGATGAGTGAAAAGCAGTAATTCACTATATCTGAAGTATGAAGTGGTGAAGTATGAATTGGCCTACAGTTTAACAGGATCCACGGGTGAGTTGTATGAATACAGAAATTTGTTTGAGAAGCATGAGACTAGATCCCCAAGAGCTTTGCAGATCACATTAAATTTTATTTTACATGACTATTGTGGAAGTCTAGTTAAAAGGTACCCTAAAGAAAGGGTGGGTTGGGGGTGAGGGATAAAGGCCTACATATTGGGTACAGTGTACACTGCTCAGGTGATAGGTGCAGCAAAATCTCAGAAATCACCACTAAAAGAACTTACTCATGTAACCAAACACCACCTGCTCCTTGAAAACCTGTGGAAATAAAAAAAGAGAGAAGATACCCTAAATATACTGCTTTTTTACAATAGTTTTCTGTTAATTGTTATACAAATAGAATTTCATTTTAAGGAATGTCATAATATTTAGCTCAATATTTGGGATCATTTCTATCTTCCCTGATATAAAGAGCTCTGGAAAGTCATTATTGAAGCTCCAAGCTATAGGTAAACACAAACACATTCTCATTTTTTAAAACAGTGTTCCTGAAGTAATTCATGTTCACTGTTCAGGAAAAAAAGTAGTGCAAAAATTTATGAAATGTAAAAAGAAGCCTCCTGTTTTTCCTTTTTTCTCTCTCCTCCCTCACCAATTCCAATTGTAAGAGAAGAATAGCTTAGTATGTATCCTTCTATATATTTTCTATGCATTTGCAAACATGTATGTTTCTATAAATTCTTTATTAACAGTTTTATTAACATGACAAATGACATACAGCTGATATTTTGCAGTCCTGGTGGGCATGGGGAGCTTGGAGCCCAGTGCCACCCACCCTGGCCCTCCACGGCCTTAAAAAAAAAATTATATGGGGCCGGGCATGGTTTCTCATGCCTATAATCCCAGCATTTTGGGAGGCCAAGGCGGGTGGATGACCTGAGGTCAGGAGTTTGAGACCAGCCTGACCAGCGTAGTGAAACCCCATCTCTACTGAAAATAGAAAAATTAGCTGAGCATGGTGGCAGGTGCCTGTAATCCCAGCTACTAGAGAGGATGAGGCAGGAGAATCACTTGAACCTGGGAGACAGAGGTTACAGTGAGCCGAGATTGTGTCGTTGTACTCCTGCCTGGGCAACAGAGCGAGACTCCATTTAAAAAAAAAAATTATATACGAATCGTTATGCAGTGTTTTCCTTTATAGTATGCGCTGGACATTTTTTCATTTCAGTGTACTTCAATTTGCATCATTACTCTTTTTTTTTTAGTACTGCATAGTATTACATATTATAGATGTTTCATGATTAATCCCTTGTCAATGGACATTTGGACTATTTCTAGTTTTTCACTACCATAAACAATATATAATGAACATTTCTTTTCTTTTCTTTTTTTTTTTTTTTTTTGAGACAGTCTCACCCTGTTGCCCAGGCTGGAGTGCAGTGTCTCGATCTCCGCTCACTGCAACCTCCTCCTCCTCCTGGGTTCAAGCAATTCTTGTGCCCCAGCCTCCTGAGTAGCCGGGATTACAAGCGTGCAACACCATGCCTGCCTAATTTTTGTATTTTTAGTAGAGATGGGGTTTCACCATGTTGGCCAGGCTGGTCTTGAACTCTGGCCTCAAGTGATCCACCCGCCTTGGCCTCCCAAAGTGCTGGGATTACAGGCATGAGCCACCACTCCCAGCCTTATTTATTTATTTCTCTTTTAATATAGAGGCTGGGTTCTCACTATGTTGCCCAGGCTAGTCTTGAACTCTGGCCTTAAGTGATCCTCCTGACCTGCCTCCCAAAGTGCTGGGATTACAGGTGTGAGCCACTATGTCAAAACATATGTATATCGAAACATCATGTTATATACCATAAATATAATTTTTGTCCATTAAAAAAATTAAACTAGTTTTTCACACAACTACATGAAATGAGAGGATTTTTTCATTCTTGCCCTTACCAACCTTAGATATGAATCATTAACATTTTTAAAGATCAGTGAGTGAAATGCTAACCTGGTATTTTAAATTTTGCATTAAGAGGAAAGTTGAGTATCTTTATCTTTTTGACCTACCCTATCACAAAGATAGTTTAAATATGGTTACTTATAAATGTCATGACTATCTCACAATATGTCTTCAGCCAGAAAATGAGACTATATATAATTTAGCACAGTGTGCAACTTATGCTTAGCATTCAATAAAATGCTTCTTATCATAAATGAATATTCTTATTTTAATCCTGATCATTTAATACCATTTATTTGCTGATTAGAGTTGTTTTTCAGTCAATGATTTTCAAATTGCAGCACACAAAGGAATCACTGGATAATGCTTTTTATTAGACGTACTTAGTTTAGCGATAGTCCATTAAACATTTTTATAATACCTTTGTATTATCCTTGCCTGGAGAGTTCTGTTCCCAGATTGTCACCTGGCTGTCTCTCATCATTCAGGTTTTAACTCAAATGTCATGTCCTCCAAGAAGTCTTCCTACCTCCATTCATTTTGTATCTTCTTGCCCTGTTTTTTCTCTTGGGTTTTTTTTTTTTGTATGGTAGAGTGTAAGCTCCATGAGAGCAGAGGTCTTGTCTGTTGTGTTCATGTTGGAGCTGCAGTGCCTAGAACAATACTAAATAATACTATGCTCAAAAAATATTTGTGGCTGAGTGCGGTGGCTCACGCTTGTAATCCCAGCATTTTGGGAGGCCAAGGCAGAAGGATCCCTTGAGCCCAGAAGTTTGAGACCAGTCTGGGCAACATAGTGAGATAGTGAGACCCTGTCCCTACAAAAAAATTTTTTTTTTTAGTTAGCTGGGCATGGTGGTGCACACCTATAGTCTCAGCTACTCAAAAAGCTAAGGTGGAAGGATTGCTTGAGCATGGGAGATCGAGGCTTCAGTGAGCCATGATTGTGCCACTGCACTCCAACCTAGGCGACAAAGCAATATACCCTGTCTCCAAAAAAAGATATATGTGTATATATAAATTTGTGAGTTGTACAAAAGGCTAGCAGCAAGCCTTTCCCTGGTTTAATTTTGCTTCACTTATTGGAGACTTAAGCATTGACAGTTACTGTTTATTCTGGTTTTTTTTTCTTAAAGTAGCACTTTCTGATGAAACAGTCTTATTGTAATGCATTTCATACTTCTTTCTCCCTAAGTAGCTATTAAGTTTCCTAGTTTTCTGGGGAAAGCTGTGAAGCTCTAGGCTTTGTCTTGTTCAAGTGAAAGGTTAAATTTTTCATTAAGGTCTGTTGATTCCCATGCGATCCTTCTTACCTTGCTTAATTCTGATACCAATCTTTTCTTAATTTTAGGCATACAGAGCCAACAGTAATTATTTTTAAGTTACTTTCAATTAGTTTTCAGTTGTAATTTTGTCACCTTTGTTTTTAATCATGTAGGCATTGGGGCATGTCGGTCTGATCTGGAGGAAAAAAATTCTCTAGGATCAAAGACAGGACAGTCACTTGATTTCTCTGGCATATGAGAAGTGCTGTTCCTCAAGCCAAACATTTAATTGTTGGGATTTTATGTTGGAGCAAGTAAAGATCTTAAGCTTACTTCATCTGTTTAAAGAGATTTAAGACAACTGCCCTTTTTCCTTGTACTCAAAACCAGTCTTAGTGATTTGTTTTACTGTGGAAAAACTGGTTTGCTTAATCTAACTAAACATTTTAGAATGAGTAGTAATTTTGTAACCATCATGCCACACTCCTCTTTCTCATAAATTCTTGTGTAACAAAAGTGTGGGACAGGGAATGACAAATGTGACTTTATTTTTTTAACAAATGTAAGTTTTCAGTTCTTTTTTTTAAATTTTTAATTAACAGATAATAATTGTATATGTTCGTGGGATACAGTGTGATGTTTCAATACATGTATATGTTGTGGAATGAAAAAATCAGGGTAATTAACACATCTATTACCTCAAATACTTATTTCTTTGTGGTGAGGACATTTAAAATCCACTCTTTTTGTTATTTTGAAATACACAATACATTATTATGAATTGTAGTCACCATGCTATGCAATAGATCACCAGAACTTACTACTCCTGTCTAACCACAACCTTGTACCCTTTAACTGGCACCTCCTTTCTCTATCTAACTCACTCCCTCCAGCCTCTGGTACTCTCTACGTGTATGAGTTCAACTTTTTTAGATTCCACATATCATGTGGTATTTGCCTTTGTATGCCTGGCTTATGCTTATTTCACTTAGCATAATGTCCTCTAGGTTCATCCATGTTGTTGAATATGACATAATTTTCTGCTCGAGGCTGAGTAGTATTCCATTGTGTGTATATGCCATATTTATTTCATCCGTTTATCCATTGATGGGCATTTCAGTTGTTTCCATATCTTAGCTGTTGTGAATGATGCAGATGCTACAGCGTAGTTCACCTTTGTTTTGAGAGAGAGAGAGAGAGAGAGACAGAGAGAGAGAGAGAAAAGGCCTCACTCTGTTACCCAGGCTGGAGTGTACTGATGCAATTATAGCTCACTGCAGCCTCAAACCTATGGGCTTATGAGATCCTCCCATCGCAGCCTCTTAGCTACAGGTGTGTACCACCATGCCTAGCTACTTTAAAAAAAATTCTTTTGGCTGGGTGCAGTGGCTCACACCTGTAATCCCAGCACTTGGGGAGGCCGAGGCAGGAGGATCACCTGAGGTCGGGCCAACATGGAGAAACCCCGTCTCTACTAAAAGTACAAAATTAGCTGGGCGTGGTAGTGCATGCCTGTAATCCCAGCTACTTGGGAGGCTAAGGTAGGAGAATTGCTTGAACCCGAGAGATGGAGGTTGCGGTGAGCCGAGATCGTGCCATTGCACTCTAGCCTGGGCAACAATAGCAAAACTCCGTCTCAAAAAAATTTTTTTTGTAGAGACAGGGTCTTGTTACATTGTTGCCCAGGCTGGTCTTGAACTCCTGGCCTTAGCCAGGAGTTGAATTCAGCCAACTCTTTGGCTGAATGTGTAGCCAATGCTACTTCACCTATTTAGATAGCTGTATTATGGCTCCAAACCTGAAAACTGAAAAATTAATATTAACAGCCAGGCATAGGGCTCATGCCTGTAATTCCAGCACTTTGGGAGGCTGAGGCAAGAGGATTGCTTAGCCCAGGAGGTTGAGGCTGCAGTGAGCCAAGATTGCACCACTGCACTCTAGCCTGGACCACAGAGTGAGACCCCGTCTCAAAAGAAAAAAGAAAAAGACAAGACAAGAAAAGAAAAAATTAACAGCACTTAGAAAAGGAAAGCTAAATACCTCCAAGCATATCTAGTTTTGTAACTTATATAGTTTTCCTTTATAATGTTAAAACATTATAATGTTGTAAAGAACTTATACATTATGAATTATTTATTATACGTTATTACATTATTTATAATGTAATGTAAAGAACTTCCTTTAACATTTCTTTTGTTTTTGTTTTGTTTTGTTTTGAGATGGATCCTTGCTCTGTCGCCCAGGCTGGTGTGCAGTGGTGTGATCTCGGCTCACTGCAACCTCGACCTCCTGGGTTCAAGCGATTGTCCTGCCTCAACCTCCCGAGTAGCTGGGATTACAGACACCTGCCACCATGCCTGGCTAATTTTTGTATTTTTAGTAGAGATGGGGTTTTGCAGCGTTGGCCAGGCTGGTCTCGAACTCCTGACCTCAGGTGATCCACCTGCCTCAGCCTCCCAAAGTGCTGGGATTACAGGAGTGAGCCACTGTGCCCGGTCTCTTGAACATTTCTTATAGAGAAGTTCTGCTGGTGAGAAATTATTCATGTTTTTAATTTCACTTAAAAATAGATTTATTGAGGTATAATTGACATATGTATGTATACATAATATATATAATAAGTTATACATATTAAAACTTTACAGTTGGATGAGTTTTGATACCTAGGAACCCATCAGCACAAGCAAGGTAGAGAACGTATCTGTTATCCCCAAATGTTTCCTTGTGCTAAGCAGTGCCTCACTCCTGCTCTTTTGTCCGCAGGCTACTACTAATCTGCTTTCTGTTACTACAGATTAGTTTGCATTTTTTAGAATTTTATATGGATAGAATCATCATATAGCATGTACTTTTTGGTGGGATGTGTGTATCAGTAGTTCATTCCTTCTTATTGCTGAGTAGTATTCTATCCTGTGGATGTACTACAATTCATTAATCTGTTGAAGATCATTGGGATTGTTTTTGGTTTTGGCTGTTTTAAATAAAGGTGCTATGAACAGTCATGTACAAGTCCTTCCTTGTATGGAAATATATTTCCATTTTTCTTGAGTCAAACCTAGAAATAGAATAGCTGGATCATGTGGTAGGTATATATGCTGCTTTTATAAAATGGAAAAAGAAGATTTTGAAAAGGAGATGAGATGGGGCACTTCATCCCAGGCACATCCTTGGGCAGATGGTTTTTAGTAAGGAATTCACATGGAAGTTGAGGATCAGGAAATTGATTCCTTTTAAAAACTGTCTATGCCTGTTAGTCCCTGAAAAGTTTTCCTGTACTCCAGGGGTGCTGTATTCCAATTAGAAGATAGCTGACTTAGAGATGTCCCCAGCTACTTCTCTTAGTTCTGGCCTCTGCCCCAGCTCTGTTCTTCAGATGGACCTTATGCCCAGGAAATTCTGGCTGCCATCTTTTACACACCAGGCTGTCTGGAGGCCTGGGAGAAAAAGGAATTAGACTGGAGTTCACCTGGGAGAAACCCTTGGCAGTGGTGGAGTGGGGATGGATTCAGAAGTGAGGTATGATACTATAATATAATGAAAAAACGTATCTGCTATTCATCGCTGGTTCCTGACAGTGCCTAAAACCCTTGTTCAAGTAAAAGGTTAAATTTTTCATTAAGGTCTGTTGATTCCCATGAGATCCTGAGTAATAGAAGTGAGAAGAGCATCTTTTGTGATTTATGATAAGCCTCTGCCAACCAAACCTGATTTTATGCTAATGAGGTGGCTCTTGGAGGATGGCTTCTGGTTGCCAGAGGAATCAACCATGTGGTTATCTCTAAGGTGGGACTTTCAGCCTACCTCCCCCTTATTTCTGAGGAGGGCAGAGGGGCCTGGAGATGGAGTTAATCACCAGCAGCCAGTGGTTTAATCAGTCTTGCTTAGGTAATGGGACCCCCTTAAGAACCCAAAATGTAGGGGTTCAGAGAGCTTCCTGCTCGGTGAACAAATCAAGGTCCTGGGAGGGTGGTACATCTGGACCCGGCTTGGAAGCTCTGCGTCCCCCCGTACCTTGTCCCATTACCTCTTCATCTGGCTGTTCATTTGTATCCTTTATAATATCCTTTATAATAAAGTGTTTTTGTAGCAAATTGTTTAACATGAGGAGGGGGTTGTGGGTGTAGGGGCCAGGGAAAAGCTTCCCCATTGCTCTCCAAAGGTTTGCTGAAAAATCAACTCACAAGAGGCAGATTAATTGGAGAAAAGTCATACAGATTTTATTACATGTACACGGGGGAACCACAGAGATTACTCATCCCCCAATGGGGTTCGGAAGCATATATAATATCCTGGCAAAACAGGTTATATGGCTGGTCCAGGTGCAGTGGCGTTTACAGCTAATTGATCACAGCCAGTTACAGATTTCTTTGTTCCTTCCACTCCCACTGCTTCACTTGACTAGCCTAAAAAATTAATTAATTAAATAAAACAGGTTATAGGAGAAGGGAGAAGAGGAATTCTGTTGTGAGGATTACTAGGAAGAATGAATGGATCAGGGAAGGGAGATTAACTTGTACATTATCTTGTGGAAGGATCTGTTCAGGTGTGATTACATTCTTGGTCTTACTGGGAGGGGAATGCAAAACAATTGTTCTCGGTGGGTCTGGATTTTAGGCGATAAAGGAACTTCAGAGAACGTCATTCTGACTTTGGGAGAAGTCAGTTGTAGGGGTGGGTGGTTGGGGGAAGTCAGAGAGACCCTGAGGTATTGGTTACTGAGTCCCAACATGGGAATGCCCAGTTTGTAGCCAAGTCAGACTAATTTGACTGATTAGTGGCTAATTTGAGGATCCACTACTTGCAATTAGCATCTGAAGTGGGGGGGTAGTCTGTGGGACTGAGCCCTAAACCTACGGGGGTCTGTGCTAACTCCAGGTGGTGTAAGAATTTAATTAAATTGTAGGACGCTCGATTGGTCTCCACAGAGAATAGAAGATTTGCTTCTGGAAAACTCATACATCTGGTGTCGGAAGCTTTGTGAGTGGAGAAACAGTTTTTTATTTATGAGGCAAGAGAGGCTATGGGGGTCTTGAGGCGGTATTGGGGACCTTAGATGCTATCATCTGCTCCAGTATCTGGGAAGGTCTGTCCTCCTCATTGGCATCCCGTCTCCAGTTGCCCTGTCTTCTTCCTCTCCCTCATAGACCACTGTTCACGCGGGATACACTTATGATCCCCACACTGTTTTCTCCTCACTCTCACTTCTCCATCCCTAGGCAATCACTGATCTGCTTTCTGTCACTATTCCATACATATAAATGACAAAATATAGTGGGTTTTTTTGTTTTTGAAAGACAGGATCTCACTGTGTTGCTCAGGTTGGCCTCCAACTCCTGGGCTCAAGCAGTCCTCCTAGCTGAAACTACAGATGCACACCATGACTCCTGGCTCAAGCACAGTGTTTTTGTGCTTTTTGATAAATGACATTATATATCCCATATTCTGAAATGTCTCTTTTTTCCCTGGATGTTATGTCTTTGTTGTTGTTTTTTTTTTCTTTCTGACACAAATCCTTTCTTTGTCACCCAGGCTGGAATGCAGTGGTGTGATCATGGCTCACTGCAGCCTACCTCTCAGGCTAAAGCAGTCCCCCTGCCTCAGCCTCCCGAGTAGCTGGAACTACAGGAGTGCTCCACCACGCCCAGCTAATTTTATTTTCTTTTTTTTCTTTTTGAGACAGAGTCTCGCTCTTGTCACCGAGGCTGTAGTGCTCGCTCTTGCCGCCCAGGCTGGAGTGCAGTGGCATGATCTCAGCCCACTGCAACCTCCGCCTCCCGTGTTCAAGTGATTCTCTTGCCTCAGCCTCCTGAGTAGCTGGGATTACAGGCGCCTGCCACCATGCCCAGCTAATTTTTGTACTTTTAGTGGAAACAGGGTTTTGCCATGTTGGCCAGGCTGGTCTCGAACTCCTGACCTCAAGTGATCCGCCCGCCTCGGCCTCCTAAAGTGCTGGGATTAGAGGGGTGAGCCACTGGGCCCAGCCTAGATTTTTTATTTTATTTTTTTGTAGAGACAGAGTCTTGCTATGTTGCCCAGGCTGGTCTCAAAACTCCTAAGCCCAAGTGATCCTCCCGCTTTGCTCTCCCAAAGTGTTAGGATTACAGGCATGAGCCACCATGCCCAGCAGATGTCTTGAGATCTGTTAATGTAGTTAGAGAACTAGTGTACCCTTTAAAATTTTTTTTATTGTAATTAAATATAAATAAGAAAATTTACCAGTTCAACCACTCTTAAGTGTACAGTTCAGTGGTATAAGCACATTCACAGTGTTGTACAACTATTAACAGTATCCTTCTGTTTCCAGAACTTTTCACCATCCCAATCAGAAACTGTACCCATTAAACAATAACTCCCTATCCCTCCTTTTGCAGTCCCTAGTAACCTGTATTAAACTTTCTGTCTATGAATTTACCTATGCTTGGTCACCTTTGTTTTTGTGTTTTTGAAAGATGATTGTGATTGGTAAATAACTCCAGGTTGGAAGTTTTTGTTTTTTTTTTTTCTTTCAGTACCCTGTCTTATAGCTTGCATTGTTTCTGATGCAAAATCTGCTGTCAACTTGCTTTCTGTATGTGAAGCATGTCTTCTCTGGCTGCTTTTAAGACTTTTTTGTTTTGTTTTGTTTTGGAGACAGAGTCTTTGCCTGGAGTGCAGTGGTACAGTCATGGCTCACTGCAGCCTTGACCTCCCAGGCTCAAGCAATCCTCCCACCTCAGCCTCCCAAGTAGGTGTGCGCCACCATGCCCAGCTACTTTTTTAGTTTTTTTTTTAATAGAGATGGGATCTTGCTATGTTGCCCAGGCTGGTCTTGAACTCTTGGACTCAAGCAATCCTCCCACCTTGGCCTCCCAAAGTGCTGGGATTACAGGCGTGAGCCACTGCAGCTAGCCTTAAACCACTGTTTAATCCAGTGTTTTAAAATTGTTTTAGCGGGAGGGTTATGTCTATTCCTATTACTTCATCTCTCCTGATGTGAATGTTGAGGCTGGATGCGGTGGCTCACACCTGTAATCCCAGCACTTTGGGAGGCAGAGGCGGGCGGATCACCTGAGGTCGGGAGTTCGAGACCAGCCTGACCAACATGGAGAAACGCCGTCTCTACTAAAAATACAAAATTAGCTGGGTGTGGTGGTGCATGCCTGCAATTCCAACTATTTGGGAGGCTGAGGCAGAAGAATCACTTGAACCTGGGAGGTGGAGGTTGCAGTGAGCCAAGATCGTGCCATTGCACTCCAGCCTGGGCAACAAGAGCGAAACTCTGTCTCAAAAAAAAAAAAAAAAAAAAAGTTGAGGATGAGCGGCTTCATGGGATGATGGCATGTATTTCTGTAACCACTGACTTCCACCTCCCAGAAAAAGGAAGCAACA
Source organism: Gorilla gorilla gorilla (assembly GCF_029281585.2). Lineage (NCBI taxonomy): Eukaryota > Metazoa > Chordata > Mammalia > Primates > Hominidae > Gorilla > Gorilla gorilla. Next base: position 181,333,453 of record NC_086017.1, read on the forward strand.
AGCCAAAAATTCACTACTGTTGTTATTGGGCCTGATAGTGAAAGGATGACCACCTAAAAATTATGGCATCCTTGGAAAATTTTTGCAAATCTGTATTTTAAGCAGTGTAACCCTTTACAGTAAGGGAGTAGTACAGTGACTTTTGCAAGTGGTTTAGCGTTCTGACTGCATATCCAGAGGCAGGATGGCAGTACGAAGGTCCTAGTGGGAACAGAGAGTGAGAGTCTGTGAGTCTGTGGCTAACTCAGACGTCAGGGAGAAGAATGTGTGATACTGTCTCAGAGGTTGCCAACTTTGGTATTAGGCTGTGTTCTTTGAAATGTGGGGCACTGAATTTAGGCATATACTGAAATAACTAAATAAAACAAGAGTTACATATATGTTTCATGTTCTACACCCTGTCAGGTTATCTCATATAAATAATTGGATTGTGAATATTTACCTAACTTTTTGAGGTCTAATGCCTTAATTTGCTTCTTTCTTTTTGTAGGTAAAGAACAACAGCAGCAACAAAAACAAAAACAGTAGATATATTGGGGGGGGAAAAAGCCTGCTGGTTAACATACAGATTTCATTACCTTGAAGTTCACTGCACTGAACAATTCTCACTCTGGATGTATTCCTGCTCTAGGATGTGAATTTAGACTTTTGTAATAGAGTGGGCTTTGAGAAATAGCTTTTCTGCTCATTTTAGTTTCATGATGACTGCATGGAATGTTTTGCTTCACGCTTATGCATTCAGTTTTATCAAGCATTAAGCAGTTGGCCGAAACAGGTAATACTTGAACTAAAGACATTCAGTCCAAGAAAAACAAAATGGATTTGAACATACGTAGAATCAGTAACTCTTATTTTCATACTTCCTTATGGTTATTCAGAAGTGTTGGTCTCTAGGTACATTTTGAAAGCAAGTACTTGATCTGGCTTAGGTTTTAACTAACAGCAAGCAGATACTGGCCTGATAAAAAGATGATGTACAGCAAAAGTGAGATGGTTAGAATTGGCTTTTTTCTTTTTCTTTTCTTTTTTTTTTTTTTTTTTTTTTTGACAGGGAGTCTTGCTTTGTCACCCAGGCTGTAGTGCAGTGGCATGACCTCAGTTCACTGCAAGCTCCGCCTCCCGGGTTAATGCCATTCTCCTGCCTCAGCCTCCTTTGTAGCTGGGACTACAGGTGCCCGCCGCCACGCCTGGCTAATTTTTTTGTATTTTCAGTAGAGACGGGGTTTCACTGTGTTAGCCAGGATGGTCTCGATCTCCTGACCTCGTGATCTGCCCACCTCGGTCTCCCAAAGTGCTGGGATTACAGGCATGAGCTACTGCGCCCGGCCAGAATTGGCTTTTTTCATCATAGACTACTACAGTAAAATCATCCTAACTGCAGAAGTCACTTGAAATGTGGAAATCACAGTTTGCTATGTATTGGATTTGGTTCAATCTTCTTTTGGCTTTCTGGGACATCAAAATCAGCCAGTGAGTCTAGGGAAACTTGGACTTAAGGTTTTAATGTTTAGATTTTGAAAAGCCAGGATGCTTATAAAACACCCATTGGTATCATTTATGACAGAGAGAGAGAGAAGAGAGAGAAAGGAGAGAGAGAGAGTGCATGTGTGTGTTTGTGTGTGTATGTATATCTTGTTTAAAAAACAGTCTGGACTCAGTTTTCTCACCTGGAACATTAGAAATGAAGTGTTAGCTGGGCGTGGTGGCTCACGCCTGTAATCCCAGCACTTTTGGAGACCAAGGCAAGAGGATTGCTTGAGCCTAGGAGTTTAAGACCAGCCTGGTCAACATAGGGAGATGCTGTTTCTACAAAAAAAGAAAGGAAAAAAAGCCAGGCATGGTGGCATGAGCCTGTGGGATTCAGCTCCCACCTTGGAAGGCTGAAGTAGGAGGATTGCTTGAGCCTGGAAGGTCAAGGCTGCAGTGAACCAAGATCATGCCACTGCATTCCAGCTTAGACGACAGAGTGAGACTCTGTCTCAGAAAAAAAAAAAAAATGATACCAACTTTCATATTTGTGGCAAAATGAGATAAATTTACGTAACTGAAAAAGGGAGTCTTTTTTTAATGAATTACTTTATTTCTTTGTGGAAAAATAAAACAGATTTGTAAACTTTGCTCCTGGACTAGAATGCTACTTTGCAGGCAAACTTACTTTTGTAAAAATGCTAGACTCTGGCCAGACGTGGTGGCTCACACCCATAATCCCAGCACTTTGGGAGGCCTAGGCCGGTGGATCACCTGAGGTCAGCAGTTTGAGACCAGCCTGGCCTCTGTCTCTATTAAAAAAATACACACACAAAAAAATTAGCTGGACGTGGTGGCGCACACCTGTAATCCCAGCTACTAGGGAGGCTGAGGCAGGAGAATCACTTGAACCTGGGAGCTGGAGGTTGCAGTGAGCCGAGGTGTCACCACCACACTCCAGCCTGGGTGACAGAGTGAGACTTGGTCTCAAAAAAAAAAAAAGCTAGACTCTACATTCTTTAAAAAAAAAAAAACAACTTTGCTAAGATGTAATTCACCAATGTAAAGTGTACAATTCATTGGTTTTTAGTATAATCACAGAGTTGTGCAGCTGTTATCACCATCAATTATAGAACATTTTCATTACCAACCCCCCCCCCCAAAAAAAATCTCGTGTCTTATTAGCAGTCGCTACTTGTTTCCCCCCTACCCCTTTGCAGGCCCCAGACCTAGACAACCACTAATCCAGGGTCTGTTTCTACAGATAGACTGATTCTAGACATTTCCTATACAGTGTCATTACTAATTCCTTTTATGGGTGGATAATATTCCATTGTATGGATATACATATTTTATTTATCCATTTATCAATTGATGGACAATTGGCTATTGTGAGTAATGTTGCTACGAACATTTGGTTACAACTTTTTGTGTGAATATGTTTTCATTTCATATGGTAACTGTTTAACCTTGTGAGGAACTGCCAGTTTTCCAGAGTGGCTACACCATTTACCTTCCTACCAGCAGTGTATGAGAATTCCAATTTCTCTATATACACTTAGACTTATTATTTATCAGTGTACTGAGTTTTGATCAAAAATAGTGTACCTGTGTAATGTGGTTAAATCATGTTGACCTCACTCTCTTTCATCTAGCCTCTTAAAATATCAATACTAAGACTTATAAAATGAGCATATGAAAACCAGTAACTTTCCTTCCTACAGATTGAAAATACTCAATCAGAAAGTATATTCAAAGAAAATATTTAATCCACAGTAGCGACATAAAAATTGGTTTTAAAAAAAATCTAGTAATAAACCCTAGAGAAATTTGAAGAAACTATATAAAGAAACAAAAAACTAAACTGAGTGTCATAAAACGAAACTTGAATGAATGGTTTGGGAAAAAGCAACATTATACAAAGTGAATTCCCTGCATATCAATCTGTGAAGAAAACATTTCTCCCAAATTTCCAACAGGATTTTAAATCTGACAAAAATTTCATCAGGAAAAATAAATGCTCAAAAATAAACAGGAAATTTTTGAAAAAGAAAGTTTGGAAAGAGAAGACTTTTCCTAATGTTGTATACAGGAATGGTAACAACTGAGAGAAAATATTTGCAACATTTACAACAAAGGATTACTATCTCTATTGTACAATAAATGCCAAGAAGAAATAGATGAAAAATCTACATAATGAGGTATAAATAGTCAATTCATAAATAACAGGCTCAAAAATCACTAATAATTAAAGAAGTTTTGAAATATCAAAGTGAGACATTACTTTTCACCTATTGGACTGGGAAATACAGAATTTAGTAATTATCTCTAAGAAATAGGGCCAGGTGTGGTGGCTCACACCTGTAATCCCAGCACTTTGGGAGACCAAAACAGGTGGATCACTTGAGGTCAGGAGTTCAAGACCGGCCAGGCCAACATGGTGAAACCCTGTCTCTACTAAAAATACAAAAACTAGCTGGGCATGGTGGTGGGCGCCTGTAGTCCTAGCTACTCAGGAGGCTGAGGCAGGAGAATTGCTTGAACCCAGGAAGTGGAGGTTGCAGTGAGCCGAGATCACGCCGCTGCACTCCAGCCTGGGCAACAGCAAGACTGTCTCAAAAAAAAAAAAAAAAAAGAGAAATTAGGAAAGATTGGCCGGGTGTGGTGGCTCACGCCTGTAATCCCAGCACTTTGGGAGGCCGAGGCGGGCGGATCATGAGGTCAGGAGATCTATACCATCCTGGCTAACACAGAGAAACCCTGTCTCTACTAAAAATACAAAAATTAGCCAGGCGTGGCGGCGTGTGCCTGTAGTCCCAGCTGCTGGGGAGGCTGAGGCAGGAGAATGGCGTGAACCCGGGAGGTGGAGCTTGCAGTGAGCCGAGATTGCGCCACTGCCCTCCAGCCTGGGTGACAGAGCGAGACTCCGTCTCAAAAAAAAAAAAAAAAAGAAATTAGGAAAGATACCCTGTTGGTTGAATGAATGTATGTGTCATAACTCTTTTGGGGGACAGTTGGAAATACTTGGCCAAATTTTAAATGGGCAGACTTTTTTTGTTAATTTTTTACTTTAATTTTAATGGATACATAGTAGGTGTATGTGTTTATGGGGTACATGAGCTATTTTGATGCAGGCATACAGTGCATTATCATGTTGCGTAAATGGGATATTCATCACCTCAAGCATTTATCATTTATTTGTGTTACAAATATTCCAATTACACTCTTTTAGTTATTTTTAAATATACAATAAATTTTGTTGACTGTAATTACCCTGTTCTATCAAGTACTAGATCTTTTTTTTCTTTTTTACTTTTTCTAACCTTTTTTTTTTTCTGAGACAGTGTCTCACTCTTGCTCAGGCTGGAGTATAGTAGCATGATCACAGCTCACTGCAGCCTTGACCTCCCATGCTCAAGCAGTCCTCCTGCCTCAGCCTACTGGGACTACAGGCTTGAGCCACCATTCCTGGCTGTTTTTTAAAATTTTTTGTAGAGACGGAGGTCTCACTATGTTGCCCGGGGTGGTCTTGAACCAAATACTAGATCTTACTCATTCTGTGTGAGTATAGTTTTGTACCCACTCTCCACCACTATCGTTCCCAGCTTCTGGTAACTGTCATTCTACTCTCTATCTCCATGAGTTCAACTGTTTTAATTTTTAGCTTCCACAAATGAGTGAGAACATAAGGTTTGTCTTTCTGTATCTGGCTTATTTCACTTGACACAATGTCTTCCAGTTTCATCCATGTTGTTGCAAGTGACAGGATCTCATTCTTTTTTGTGGCTGAATAGTACTCCCATTGTATTGCTAGACACTTAAGTTGCTTCCAAATCATGGCTATTGTGAATAGTGCTGCAATAAACATGGGAGTGTACATATCTCTTCAATATACTGATTTCCTTTCTTTTGGGTGTATATCTAGTGGTGGGATATCTGGATCATATGGTACGTGTGTGTTTAGTTTTCTGAGAAATCTCTATACTGTTCTCCATAGTGACTGTACTAAAGTACATTCCCACCAACAGCATGAGAGGGTTCCCTTTTCTGCATATCCTTTCCAGCATTTGTTATTGCCTCTCTTTTGGATAAAAACCATTTTAACTGGAATGAGATGATATCTTGATGTAGTTTTGATTTGCAGTTCCCTGATGATCAGTGATGTTGAACACCCTTTCATATACCTGTTTGCCATTTGTATGTCTCCTTTTAAAAATGTCTATTCAGGAGCCGGGCACAGTGGCTCAGGCCTGTAATCCCAGCACTTTGGGAGGTTGAGGTGGGCAGATCTTGAGGTCAGGAAATTGAGACCATCCTGGCTAACATGGTGAAACCCCGTCTCTACTAAAAATCCAAAAAATTAGCCGGGCGTGGTGGCGGGTGCCTGTAGTCCCAGCTACTCAGGAGGCTGAGGCAAGAGAATGGCATGAACCTGGGAGGCAGAGCTTGCAGTGAGCCGAGATCGTGCCACTGCACTCCAGCCTGGGTGACAGAGCGAGACTCCATCTAAAATAAAAAAAATGTCTATTCAGGGCTAGGGATGGTGGCTCACGCTTGTAATCCCACCACTTTGGGAGGCCGAGGAGGGCGGATCACTTGAGGTCAGGAGTTCCAGACCAGCCAGGCCAACATGGTGAAACCCTGTCTCTACTAAAACTACAAAAATTAGCTGGGCATGGTGGCACGTGCCTGCAATCCCAGCTACTTGGGAGGCCGAGGCAGTAGAACTACTTGAACCCAGGAGGCAGAGGTTGCAGTGAGCCGAGATTACACCACTGCACTCCAGCCTGGGTGACAGAGCAAGATCCGTTTCCAAAAAAAAAAAGGAAAAATGTCTATTCATATCTTTTGCCCATTATTTAATCAGATTATTAGGTTTTTTTTTCCTATTGAGTTGTTTGAACTCCTTGTCTATTCTGGTTATTAATCCTTTGTCAGATGCATAGTGTGCAAATATTTTCTCCCATTCTGTGGGTTGTCTCTTCATTTTTTTGATTGCTTTGTTTTGTAGAAACCTAAGTTGATGTGATCCCGCTTACCTATTTTTGCTTTGATTACCTGTGATTGTGGGGTGCTACTCAAGAATTACTTGCCTGGACTAGTGTCATGGAGAGTTTCCACAGTTTTTTCTTTTAGTAGTTGCATAGTTTGAGGTTTTGGATTTAAGTCTTTAATTCATTTTGATTTGATTTTTGTATATGGCGAGAGATAAGGGTCTAGTTTCATTCATTCTTCTGCATGTGGATATCTTGTTTTCCCAGCACTATTTATTGACAGTCTTATTTATTGAAGGCTGTTTTTTCCCCAGTGTATGTTCTTGGCACCTTTGTAAAAAATGAGTTCACTCTAGATGTATGGATTTATTTCTGGGTTCTCTCTTCCGTTCCATTGGTTTATGTGTCTGTTTTTATGCCAGCACCATCCTGCTTTGGTTACTACAGTTTGTAGTATAATTTAAAGACATAGAATGTGATCCCTCCAGTTTTGTTCTTTTTGTTCAGGCTAGCTTTGGCCATTCTGGGTCTTTTGTGGTTCCATATAAATTCACAATGATTGTTTTCTATTTCTGTGAAGAATGTTATTGGTATTTTGATAGGGATTACACTGAATCTGTAGATTGCTTTCAGTAGTATGGACATTTTAACAGTATTGATTCTTCCAATCCATGAACATGGAATATCTTTCCTTTTTTTTTTTAATGTGTATGTCTTCTTCAGTGTCTTGCATCAGTATTTTATGATTTTCATTGTAAAGAAAGAGATCTTTCACTTTTTTTTTTTTTTTTTTTTTTGAGACAGAGTTTCACTTTTGTTGCCCAGGGTGGAGTGCAATGGCACGATCTCAGCTCACCGCAACCTCCACCTCCCGGGTTCAAGTGGTTCTCCTGCCTCAATCTCCCGAGTAGCTGGGATTACAGGGATGCACCACCATGCCTGGCTAATTTTGTATTTTTAGTGGAGACGAGGTTTCTCCATGTTAGTCAGGCTGGTCTCGAACTCCTGACCTCAGGTGATCCTCCCACCTTGGCCTCCCAAAGCGCAGGGATTTCAGGTGTGAGCCACTGCGCCTGGCTGAGATCTTTCACTTCTTTTGTGATACTTATTCATAGGTTTTTTTTTATTTGCAGTTACTGTAAATGGAATTACTTTTTTGATTACTTTTTCAGATTATTTGCTGTGGCATATAGAAATGCTACTGATTTTTGTATGGTGATTTCATATCCTTCAACTTTACTGAATTAGTTTATCTGTTCTAATAGTTTTTTTGTGGAGTCTTTAGGTTTTTCCAAATATGTAAGATTATATCATCTGCAAACAAGGATAATTTGACTTCTTCTTTTCTAATTTGGATGCCCTTTATTTCTTTCTCTTGTCTCATTGCTCTAGCTTGGACTTCCATTACTATGTTGAATAATGGTGGTGAAAGTGGGCATCCTTGTCTTGTTCCGAATCTTAGAGAAAGACTTTCAATTTTCTCCCATTCAGTATGATACAAGGTGTGGGTCTGTCTTATATGGCTTTTATCGTGTTGAGGTATGTTCCTTCTATCCCCAGTTTTTTTTGGATTTTTGTCATGAAGGGATGTTGAATTTTACCAAATGCTTTTTTTTAGCATCAATTGAAATGATAGTATGGTTTTTGTCCTTTATTCTGTTGTATCATGTTGTATTCTGTTCTATCATGTGATATATCACGTTGATTGATTTGCATGTGTTGAACCATCCTTGCATCCCTGGAACAAATTCCAGTTGGTCATGATGAATGATCTTTTTAATGTGTTGTTGAATTCAGTTTGCTAGTGTTTTGTTGAGGATTTTTGCATCAATGTTCATCAGAGATATTGACCTGTAGTTTTCTCTCTTTTTGACATATTTGTCTGGTTTTAGTAATACTGATGGGTATTACTGGGTCTTAGAATGAGTTTGAAACTATTCCCTCCTCCTCCATATTTTGGAATATTTTGAGTAGGATTGGTATTAGTTTTTCTTTAAATGGCACTGAAGCCATTGGGTCCTGGGCTTTTCTTTGCTGAGAGACTTTTTATTATGGCTTCAATCTCATTACTTGTTAGTACTCTAGTCAGGCTTTGGATTTCTTCATGGTTCAATCTTGGTAGGTTGTATGTGTCTAGGAATTTATCCATTTCTTCTAGGCTTTCTGATTTGTTGGCATATAGTTGCTCATCGTAGCCTCTAATGATCCTTTGAGTTTCTGCAGTATTAGTTGTATTGTCTCCTTTTTCATCTGTGATTTTATTTCTTTGGGTCTTGTATCTTTTATTTTTAGTCCGGTTAAAGGTTTGTTGATACTATTTGTCTTTTAAAAAAATCAAGTTTACATTTTGTTGATCTTTTGTGTGTTTTGTTTCAATTTCATTCATTTCTGCCCTGGTCTTTATTACTTCTTTTCTTCTACTAATTTTGTGTTTGGTTTGCTCTCGCTTTTCTTGTTCTTTAAGATACATCATTAGTTTGTTCATTTAGCGCCTTTTTCCTTTTTTTGATGTGGGCACTTATTGCTTGCTATAAACTCACCTCTTAGTACTGCTTTCACTGTATCCCATTGGTTTTGGTAGTATGTTGTGTTTCTATTTTCATTTTTTTCAAGAAATTTTTCAATTTTCTTCTTAATTTTGTATTGACCCCCTGGTTAATAAGGAGCATATTGTTAACTTTCATGTGTTTTTGTAGTTCCCAAAGTCCATCTTGTTACTGATTTCTAGTTTTGTTCCATTGTGGTCAGAGAAGATACTTGTTAGTTTTTGTAGGTTAATAACAATATTTGGATTATACTAAGGAGTTTTTATTTAGAGTTACAGAGATTTTCTTAGAATGCTGCCATGGTAGAGAATAAGTGGGTGGGTATATAGGGGAAAACAACATTTTGAAATATGTTTCAAATTTTCCAGATTAAACAGTTAAAAAGAACAGTTGGTGAACCTAGAGAATAGTGTTTTAGAAACCGAGACACAGGATTTCTTAATAGTGGGCAACTTTGTCAGGGGGTGCAAGAGAGATCACCTAGAATAAGGACTGAAAAGATGTCATAGGTTTCAGCAGCTGGTTTCATGACCTTTGCAACCACAGTTTTGGTGGAGTGTTTGGGCTAAAACCTGGCAGCAGCATTTTGAGAAATGTGTGAAAGGTAAGAACATGGAGAAAGGATATGATCACTATGTGAAAAAAAGTTGTTTCATTATAAAAGATTACAAACTTACGATTTTTAAAATATTAAAGAGAAGTGACAAAAAGACCCTGCCCCTTTTCCTTTCTCATCTTCTCACCTGTTTCCTCCAGTTTTAGTCTCTAGTTTTACTCTTGAGATTTGTGGCTACTGAATGAATGGAGTGTCAATCTGAATGGGAAAGAGAATTTTTTTTTTTTTTGAGACGAAGTCTCGCTCTTGTTGCCCAGGCTGGAGTGCAATGGTGTGATCTCGGTTCACTGCAACCTCCGCCTCCCAGGTTCAAGTGATTCGCCTGCCTTAGCCTCCCGAGTAGCTGGGACAACAGGCACGTGCCAACAAGCCCAGCTAATTTTTGTGTTTTTGTAGAGACGGGGTTTCACCATGTTGGCCAGGCTGGTCTCAAACTCCTGACCTCAGGCGATCCACCCACCTTGGCCTCCCAAAGTGCTGGGATTACAGGTGTGAGCCACTGCACCTGGCCTGAAAGAGGTTTTTGAGAGGGAGACTCAGAAACGCCTTTGCCTGAGAAGAGCTAGGAAATAGAAGGAAAGAAAAAAATGGAACAGAGGAGCTCAGAGAAGATAAAAGGAAGTAGGGATGCAGTGGTCAAGTGGGAGACAAAAAAGGAGAGGCACTCTTTTCTTTGAGTAGCCAGGAAAAAATGACTTTGTTTTTCTTTCTCAATTAGCAGACCAAGCTGTATGCTGGTGATTGAGGTTTGGATAGGGTTGGTGGCATCTAGTGTGTAGTGACTATGGGAATTAGCAAATCAATGGCAGAGTGAAGGACTCACTTTCACTCGCTCAGGTCCAAACTAGGCTTTAAATGACTTCTTCTTTTTTTTTGAGACAGTCTTGCTTTGTTGCCCAGGGTGGAGTTCAGTAGCACAATCTTGACTCACTACACCCTCTGCTTCCTAGGTTCAAGCGATTCTTCTGCCTTAGCCTCCCGAGTAGCTGGGACTGCAGGCACACACCACTGTGCCTGGCTAATTTTTGTATTTTTAGTGGAGATGGGCTTTCATCATGTTGGCCAGGCTGGTCTCGAACTCCTGACCTCAAGTAACCCGCCTGCCTCGGCCTCCCAAACTGTTGGGATTACAGGCCACCACACCTGGCCTGAATGACTTTTTCACTGAGGAATGCCATAGTCCAGGCAGATGTGCCACCTTATTGATTGCCAGGGATGACTCAGTTGTCTGGCTAGTTGGGTAAGGGAGGTGTTTCTTCCATCACTTCTGTGTGTCTGTTACTAAAACTGTTCATTTATATTTCATAGCAGCTCAAGTGCAACTGTTCTTCAGTACTTTTGTAGCTTTTCATTTCTGTGACTCCTTTGAGGAGGCTCTGTCATGTGAAAGGAAAAATTTGATAAAATGATTACATGGAGACTTCTAACTAATCGTATTGTGGCAATGGAACTACTTTCACTTCCTCTTTTAAAGAAACAGGTAACAGAAAGCCTGCTTTTTAGACTTTCCCATTAGACACATAGCAGTGACAATTTAAACTGTGGTCAGTAGCCAGGCATGGTGGTGCACTTCTGTAGTCCCAGCTATTTGGAAGGCTGAGGCAGGAGAATCGCTTGAACCCAGGAGGCGGAGGTTGCAGTGGGCCAAGATCACACCATTGCACTCCAGCCTGGGCAACAAGAGCCAAACTCCATCTCAAAAAAAAAGAAAAAAAATGTGGTCAGGAATAGATTCTGTTTGCTGTATTTGGGATATATACAATGTTAAGAACAAAATGGCCAGGTGTGGTGGCTCATGCCCATAATTCCAGCACTTTGGGAGGCCCAGGCGGGAGGATTGCTTGAGCCCAGGAGGTCGAGGCTGTAGTGAGCCGTGATCATGTCACTGCATTCAGCCTTGAGTGACAGAGTGAGACCCTGTCTCACCAAAAAAGAAAACCAAAGAACAAAATTTTATATCTATATACATTGGTGTCTGTGAACCTCATGTAGTATTTTTATGCAAATAGAAATGGAAGTTATATGTTACCTACTTCAGAAAATTGAATTGTCTAAATAAATATCTAAATATTTGTCCTTAGGCCAGGCATGGTGCTTCACGCCTATAATCCCAGCACTTTGGGAGGCCGAGGCAGGCGGATCACCTGAGGTCAGGAGTTCGAGACCAGCCTGGACAACATGGTGAAACCCCGTCTCTACTAATACAAAAATTAGCTGGGTGTGGTGGCTCACACCTGTAATCCCAGCTACTCGGGAAGCTGAGGCAGGAGAATCGCTTGAACCTGGGAGGCAGAGGTTGCAGTGAGCCAGGATCATGCCACTGCACTCCAGCCTGGGCGACAAGAGCAAAACTCCGTCTCCAAATAATAATAATAATAATAAGTAAATAATAAATATTTGTCCTTGTCATATATTTGTTTATAAATATGAGATTATTTTTTCTAAAAATTTACATTATGAAATTTGTTTAGTAATCATCACATTTAGGGGTTTTAAAGTGACCTTTACTTTACTTTTGTGTTTTTTAGGAGACCCGTGTACAGTATCATCTCAGTTGGAGTTAGAAGAAGCCTTTAGACTTTATGAGCTAAACAAGGATTCTGAACTCTTGATTCATGGTAAGAGAGTAGTCATTTCATACTCGTCCAGACTGATAATTTCTTTGAAATCACTCTTTATTCTTGACCATTTTGAAGCATAATCTTAATGTCATTTTCTCAATCTCTGACTCATGCCTAAGTAATTGTCGTTATTTAGTAGTTTTTCACGTGCTACAGAAGGTAAAATTAATCTGCTTCTTATAGTCTGGGGAATTTTGTGGTCTCTGTATGTCTTGTTGGATATTAAAATGTGATATCTCAGTGTATCACAGCAAGTTTATGATAGAACTTAAAAATTGAGAGCCTGGGGAATCTAAGTCATCTACTTGAAATTTTGTAATGTATACAAATAATGACCTCCAAAGGTAAGGTATCTTAAATATCCTTTCTTTTGCTTAAAGGTTAATAGTGAAACTACATGATTCCTTTATTTATTTTTGAGACAGTCTCACTCTGTCACCCAGTTTGGAGTACAGTGGTATGATCTCGGCCCACTGCAACCTCTGCCTCGTGGGTTCAAGCATCTCAGCCTCCCAAGTAGCTGGGATTACAGGTGTGCACCACCATGGCTGGCTAATTTTTATATTTGTAGTAGAGACAGGGTTTCACCATGTTGGCCAGGCTGGTCTCGAACTCCTGGCCTCAAGAGATCCGCCTGCCTTGGTCTCCCAAAGTACTGAGATTACAGGCATGAGCCACTGCACCAGGCCCATTTACATGATGCTTTAGAGACATTAATATGTTTATACCTCAGCAACCTTGAGATGTAGGAAGTGGCATAGAAGAAGTAACCTAAACTCAGTTATCATTGTAACTGGCACATTGTAGACCTGGATTGTGAATCTAGGAATTCTGATTCCAAATTTGTGTTTCATTCAACTATGCTAACCATCAAAAGTCATGTAAAATTTTTTTTTGTTTGTTTTTTTGAGGCAGTTTCTCTCGCTCTGTTGCCCAGGCTGGAGTGCATTGGTGCAGTCATAGCTCACTGCAGCCTTGACTTTCCAGGTTCAAGCGATCCTCCCACCTCAGCCTCCTGAGTAACTGAGACCACAGGCACTGCCGCACCACTATGACTGGCTAATTTTTTTTTTTTTTTTGTATAGATCGGATATCACTATGATGCCCAGGCTGGTCTCAAACTCCTGTGCTCAAGGAGTCCTACCACCTGGGCCTCCCAAAGTGCTGGGATTAGAGGTGTGAACCACCATGCCCAGCCAAGAACCTCTTAATATACCGCATTTAATTGCAATATATTGACAGTATTTCGTTGAACATTTTTGAGAGCTATGAGACCAGACTTAGGAATCTTCTAAAAAAGTGAAACAAATGTAAATCTTTCCTTAAGTATAATGAATCATGTCAGTGCCTTATTATTATTTCTTTGTATTTTCCTTTACAGTGTTTTTTTTTTTTTTTTTAAAAACAGTGGTTTGATTTTATCTTTTTTTTTTTTTTTTTTTTTGAGACACAGTTTCACTCTGTTGCCCAGGCTAGAGGGCAGTGGCACAGTCTCAACTCACTGCAACCTTGGCCTCCTGTGTTCAAGTGATTCTCATGCCTCAGCCTCTGAAGTACTTGGGATTACAGGCGCCTACCACCATGCCCAGCTAATTTTTGTATTTTTAGTAGAGATGGGGTTTCACCATGTTGGCCAGGCTGGTCTCGAACTCCTGACCTCAGGTGATCTGCCTGCTTTGGCCTCCCAAAGTTCTGGGATTACAGGCGTCAGCCACCACGCCTGGCCTGATTTTTTTCTACCTCCAGAATTTGACATAGTGACTCACAAGGGATCCATAATGTACTTTGTTGAGATTCTAAAAGAGCTTTAAGAGTCTATTTTTTTTGTCATCTCTTTCCAGAATAAAATTACAATGAATACATAAAGAAGTGATTGATGAATGGTATTAAACAGTCAGTTTTAAGTCTTATTGCCTCTTAATACTACATCACAGATGTTTTCAGAAGCTAGCTTACGTTTCAGCTTTAAAAAATATGCATTAGGAACTGTGCTTCCTGTAGTCTGTGCTCTTTATTAAACTGTGTCCTTTAGTACATCACAGACTAGGAATAGCTGACTAGATATTCATAAATACATTGTTGCTTTATATTCTACCTTGTTATAAAAATGGTTTTAATTAGTATATAAATTTAAAGTTTCTAATGTAAATTTACATTTTTGATTTTGGTACTGTTTCTGGTGTTAATTTATTCCTAAGTTTAGTATACATCTTTTAAAAACCAATATTTTATGTTCCATATTTGTATACATTTTTGTAATTTAATTTTCATCCTTCATTGTGACAAACTTGTCCTACTATACCAAGGATTTAAGGAGATACTAGTTAATGATTTCTTTAAGGATAAGAAAATAATTCATGATGTAACAGGGACTGGAATTAGTCATTTGAGCTTCTGATGCATTGGTTTTTTTGTTTTGTTTTGTTTTTGTTTTTGTTTCTGAGATGGTGTCTCACTCTGTCACCTGGGCTGGAGTGCAGTGGCATGATCTCAGCTTACTGCAACCTTCGCCTCCCAGGTTCAAGCGATTCCCGGGTCTCAGCCTCCTAGGGAGCTGGGATTACAGGCACACCACCATGCCAGGCTAATTTTTTTTGTATTTTTTGGTAGAGACAGAGTTTTACCACGTTGGCCAGGCTGGCATCTCCTGACCTCAAGTGATCCACCCACCTTGGCCTCCCAGAGTGCTGGGATTAGAGGCGTAAGCCAACGTGCCCAGCCTAATGCATTGTTTATAGACATGTTTGTTTTCATAAGACCTTTTTTCTTTCTTTCTTTCTTTTTTTTTTTTTTTAGCATCAACAAAGCAAGGCAAATAAAACCTTCTTTTATATGGCCTTGGTAAAATGAATCCCTTTGGCAAATAATATTGATCACATGCTGAGTATCTTGTCTCAAGTGAAGAGAGGGTCAGGTTGAAATCTGGGTCAGTTTCTTTTACATTTGAATTTTAAATTCTGTGTAATTTGTATGTTTTAAATATGCTGTTAACTCATGTTCGTTTATTTTCTTTCAGTGTTCCCTTGTGTACCAGAACGTCCTGGGATGCCTTGTCCAGGAGAAGATAGTGAGTGTTTATATACTTCATACCTTTTACAAGAGTTACTATGCTATGGTACAAGTGAAAAAGAAATCAGAGATAGAATTTTTAGCTAGGTGCAGTGGACAGTGGCTAATGCCTGTAATCCCAGCACTGTGGGAAGCTGAGGTGGGAGGATCGCTTAAGCCCAGGAGTTCAAGACCAGCCTGGGCAACAAAGTGAGACCTTGTCTTTCCAAAAACACACAAAAAAATTAGCACGGTGTGTGCCTATAATCTCAGCTACTTGGGAGGTTGAGGTGGGAGGATCCCTTGAGCCCAGGAGTTTGAGGCTACAGTGAGCCAAGGTCGCACTACTTGCACTCTAGTGTGGGTGACAGAGACAGGCCTTGTCTCAAGGAAAAAAAAAAAAAGGAAATAGAAATTCTAATTCATTTGATTTCTTTTCCATTTTTCAGTCAATTTAGATTAGTGGCTGCCCAAATGCTACTTTGCCAGATCAAATTCAGATAGTTCTTAGTTACAACTTACATGATTGCCTTTTGCACATATGAAAGGAATATTAAGTTAAATTTAAGTTTTAAAATTCAATTTTGGAAATGTTCAAACCTATACAGAAGTTGAAACAACATGGAAAACAAGGATACCTATATATCCTTTGCCCAGATTTACCAATTTTTAACGTTTTCCCTGTTTGCTTTATCTCTGTATCTGTCTATATCTCATATATGCATGCACAGTTATACATAACAAACACATTTGTTTTTTTTTTTTTGGTTATACCACTTGAGACTGACATGACACTCAGCACATGTAATTAGGAATTGGCTTTTTTTTTTTTCTGCAGTGTTTTTTTCTTAAACAAGTATTAAGTCACTTTTTTTATTGTTGTTTATGAGACAGAATCTCGTTTTCTCAGCCAGGCTGGAGTGCAGTGACGCAGTCTTGGCTCATTGCAACCTTCACCTATGGGATTCAAGCAATTCTCCTGCCTCAGCCTCCTGAGTACCTGGGATTACAGGCGCCAACACCATGCTCAGCTTATTTTTGTACTTTTAGTAGAGTTGAGGTTTCACCATGTTGGCCAGGCCGGTGTCGAACTACTGACCTCAGGTGATCCACCTGCCTCAGCCTCCCAGAGTGCTGTGATTACAGGTGTGAGCCACTGCACCTGGCCCCACGTCACTTATTAAATGTCTTTAAATATTGCAGACTTCCTACAATTGACCCAGAGAAATGTGTATATTTATTAGATCTCCAACTCCTAGTAACTTCAGGTAACCAACCAGAGTCCACAGTGGAATGGTGATTCTTACCCTTGGACACATTAAAATTGTGGGATGGAGGGAATGATCAATGCTAAATTTCCATCCCCAAGCTTAATGAATTAGTGTGGAGGTGAAATCTGGACATCTTTGTATTTTAAAATGGACTCTCAAAATGTAGCCATTGGGTCCCACAGCATCAGCTTCACCTGAGAACTGAATAGAAACTGCACTCCAGGCCGGGTGCAGTGGCTCATGCCTGTAACCCTAGCACTTTGGGAGGCTGAGGCAGGCAGATCACCTGAGGTCAGGAGTTCAAGACCAGGCCAACATGGCCAACATGGTGAAAGCCCATTTCTACTAAAAATACTAAAAAAAGTTAGCTGGGTGTGGTGGTGCATACCTGTAATCCTAGCTACCTGGGAGGCTGAGGCAGGAGAATTGCTTGAACCTGGGAAGCGGAGGTTGCAGTGAGCTGAGGTCGCGCCAGTACATTCCAATCTGGACAACAGAGCGAGACTCTGTCTCAAAAAAAAAAAAAAAAGAAAAAAACTGCACTCCAATCTACGTGATTCATAAACTCTTGGACTGGGGCTGAGCTACCAGATTTAACAAGCTCTTTAGGTGATTCTGATGCACACTAAAGTTTGAGAACCACCATTTAAAAGCTTCCCCAGGTCAGGAATTGTTAACGGAATTTCTTTGGAATATCTAAGCCAATGGTTACTATTAATGAGATGAACTAAGAGTGTCCAACTACTCTTTGTTCTAATGTAATTTAATATGCAAACTTATGTTTGATTGTAAGTTATTGCTTTTGGTATTTTGGCATAATTTACTAATTGTGGATATTAGGCAACTCATTTTCATTTGTGGTTTCTGCACATGCCCATCACTTTAGAAGGAATAGTGGTAAATGCTTTGCTTTGAATTAATTGAAATAGCTCTAAACTTTCTTTTTTTTTTTTTTTTTTTTTTTTTTGAGATGGTCTTGCTCTGTCGCCCAGGCTGGAGTGCAGTGGCGAGAACTCGGCTCACTGCAAGCTCTGCCTCCTGGGTTCACGCCATTCAGCCTCCTGAGTAGCTGGGATTTTAGGTGCCCACTACCATGCCCGTCTAATTTTTTTTTTGTATTTTTAGTAGAGATGGGGTTTCACCGTGCTAGCCAGGATGGTCTCAATCTCCTGATCTTGTGAACTGCCCACCTCGGCCTCCCAAAGTGCTGGGATTACAGGCGTGAGCCACCGCGCCCGGCCTAAACTTTCAATTCTGTATTAAGCTATCCTGAGATTTCTAATTGAGCGCATTGCAACTGGTCTTTAGTATCTTAATTTTAAATAGTAAACCCATTGCTATATTTGCTTTAAAATATTACTTTGGGAACCTATTGTAATCTTTCTGTGGTATTAACTATTACTGTTATTACCATTACTGTGGGATATTATTATTAATGACTAATAGACAATATATATAATAATGATGGACTTAAAAATATGAAGGTGGACTAGATTTGATCGTTTGGAACCTCTTTCTCTAACTATATTTAAGAAACATATTAATATAAAGACCACTGGATGAAAAGTTGTTGGGGAAAAAGATATGCTTCTGGTACAAAATATCACTTTACAGATTAGTTACAAAGAGTGAAATGTACCTTTACAATGAAGAGATCTAGCAGTCACTACCTTTAATGGTTATTGAACATCAGTAGTGGGAGTTGATAATCCGACATTTGTGTACCTCATGAAAAGTAATGAGATAAGAAATACACAACACTACCTATGTGTTATTTTTGCCAAAGGTATTTAATACTGCCTCTAATCGTAAGTAAACAGACAAATCCAGAACGTGGGATATAATATGAAACAACTAACCAGACTCTTTAAAAAAAAAAAAAGTCGACATCATGAAAAGGAAGTAACAACAAATAAGGCAGAGTGAATGTTTTAAAATGTTAAGGAGACCAAAAAAAGCATGATCAAATGCAGTCCCTGAATCTTGATTGCATCCTGGATAGAAAAAGTGAGCTTTGAAAGTCACTTTGGGGCCGGGCATGGTGGCCCATGCCTGTAATCCCAGCACTTTGGGAGGCTGAGGCAGACAGATCACTTGAGGTCAGTAGTTTGAGACCAGCCTGGCCAACGTGGCAAAACCCCATCTTTACTAAAAATACGAAAATTAGCCGGGTGTGGTGGTGTGTACCTGCAATCCCAGCTACTCGGGTGGCCGAGGCAGGAGAATTGCTTAAACCCAGGAGGCGGAGGTTGCAGTGGGCTGAGATTGCACCACTGGACTCCAGTCTGGGTGATGGAGTGAGACTGTGTCTCAAAAAAGAAAGTCACTTTGAGACCAGTTAGGGAAGTTTGTATATGAATTGTATATTGGTTGATATTGAATTAATGTTGATTTTCTAAGACATGGTAATGGTATTGTGGTTAGGTAGAATTGGGTGGCGGGGGGGGTGCGGAATATCCTTAATCTCAGACAATGGATACTTGGGTATTAAAGGGTATTTAAGTGCCATGATGTCTGCATTTTACTTCCAAGTAATTCAGAAAAAAAAAAGTATTTTTTTTTTGTAGTGAAGAAAGTAAATATGACAAAACATGAATAATTGGTAAATCTCGGTGAAAGATGCAGGTGTCTATTCTTTTACCTTTTCTGTGGGATTAAAAGATGTTCAAAATAAAAAGTTGGAGGAAAGTTTTTAAAAAGAAAAGCAGTAGTAGGCCGGGCATGTTGGCTCATGCCTGTAATCCCAGCACTTTGGGAGGCTGAGGCGGGCGGATCAACTGAGGTCGGGAGTTCAAGGCCAGCCTGACCAACATCTAGAAACCCTGTCTCTACTAAGAATACAAAATTAGCTGAGCATGGTGATGCATCTCTGTAATCTCAGCTACTTGGGAGGCTGAGGCAGGAGAATCACTTGAACCCAGGAGGTGGAGGTTGCAGTGAGCTGAGACTGTGCCACCGCACTCCAGCCTGGGTGATAGAGCAAGACTCCATCTCACCAAAAAAAAAAAAAAAAAAAAAAAAAGGACAAGCAGTAGGCAGTAGTAGTCAAATATTTATACTCTGTGGTCTTTATTTTTATCTGGTCCCTTGATGAATCTATTTTACTTTTTGACGTTCAGGTTTTTATCAGTATTTTTTTTCTTGCAATGAGTATCATGAAAAAATTACAGCCTTAATTATAAAATGATTTTTTACTCAAACTTGCTCTTTTTTCTTTTTTTTAACTATTACTCTGTCTTCAGAATCCATCTACCGTAGAGGTGCACGCCGCTGGAGAAAGCTTTATTGTGCCAATGGCCACACTTTCCAAGCCAAGCGTTTCAACAGGGTAAACATAGTTTGTTGAATGTCGATAATGTGAAACAGCTATTTTTTCCCTTTCTACTATGAAAGAAAGGTAGTTTGTTATTAAGTCTTGTTATACACTTTTAAATACATAAGTAGCATGACCTTACATTTCCAGTTTGCCTGAGGCAGTATGCCTATAATTTTTATAGGCAGCCCCGCCTGACTGGTTTTCGTATTTTTTTGGTGGAGACGGGGTTTCGCTGTGTTGGCCGGGCTGGTCTCCAGCTCCTAACCGCGAGTGATCTGCCAGCCTCGGCCTCCCGAGGTGCCGGGATTGCAGACAGAGTCTGGTTAACTCAGTGCTCAATGGTGCCCAGGCTGGAGTGCAGTGGCGTGATCTTGGCCCGCTACAACCACCTCCCAGCCGCCTGCCTTGGCCTCCCAAAGTGCCGAGATTGCAGCCTCTGCCCGGCTGCCGCCCCGTCTGGGAAGTGAGGAGCGTCTCCGCCTGGCCGCCCATCGTCCGGGATGTGAGGAGCCCCTCTGCCTGGCTGCCCAGTCTGGAAAGTGAGGAGCGTCTCTGCCCGGCCGCCATCCCATCTAGGAAACAAGGAGCGCCTCTTCCCGGCTGCCATCACATCTGGGAAGTGAGGAGCGTCTCTGCCCGGCCGCCCATCGTCTGAGATGTGGGGAGCACCTCTGCCCTGCCGCCCCGTCCGGGATGTGAGGAGCGTCTCTGCCCGGCTGCCCCGTCTGAGAAGTGAGGAGACCCTCTGCCTGGCAACCGCCCCGTCTGAGAAGTGAGGAGCCCCTCCGCCCGGCAGCCGCCCCGCCCGAGAAGTGAGGAGCCCCTCCGCCCAGCAGCCACCCCGTCTGGGAAGTGAGGAGCATCTCCGCTCGGCAGCCACCTCGTCCGGGAGGGAGGTGGGGGGGTCAGCCCCCCGCCCGGCCAGCCGCCCCGTCCGGGAGGGAGGTGGGGCCAGCCCCCCGCCCGGCCAGCCGCCCCGTCCGGGAGGGAGGTGGGGGGGCCAGCCCCCTGCCCGGCGAGCCGCCCCGTCCGGAAGGGAGGTGGGGGGGGTCAGCCCCCCGCCCGGCCAGCCCCCCGCCCGGCCAGCCGCCCCGTCCGGGAGGGAGGTGGGGGGGTTAGCCCACCGCCCAGCCTGCCGCCCTGTCCGGGAGGGAGGTGGGGGTTCGGCCCCCCGCCTGGCCGGCCACCTGGTCCGAGAGGTGAGGGGGCGCCTCTGCCCGGCCGCCCCTACTGGGAAGTGAGGAGCCCCTCTGCCCGGCCAGCCGCTCCGTCTGGGAGGGAGGTGGGGGGGTCAGCCCCCCGCCCGGCCAGCCACCCCATCCGGAAGGGAGGTGGGGGGGGGGGTCAACCCCCCGCCCGGCCAGCCGCCCCGTCCGGGAGGGAGGTGGGGGGGTTAGCCCCCCGCCTGGCCAGCCGCCCCGTCCGGGAGGTGAGGGGCACCTCTGCCCGGCC
This sequence comes from Gorilla gorilla gorilla, assembly GCF_029281585.2. Taxonomy (NCBI): domain Eukaryota; kingdom Metazoa; phylum Chordata; class Mammalia; order Primates; family Hominidae; genus Gorilla; species Gorilla gorilla. The sequence continues at coordinate 181,354,784 of NC_086017.1, forward strand.
GCCCCTACTGGGAAGTGAGGAGCCCCCCCGCCCGGCCAGCCGCCCTGTCCGGGAGGGAGGTGGGGGGGTCAGCCCCCCGCCCAGCCAGCTGCCCCGTCCGGGAGGGAGGTGGGGGGTTAGCCCCCCGCCTGGCCAGCCGCCCCGTCCGGGAGGTGAGGGGCGCCTCTGCCCGGCCGCCCCTACTGGGAAGTGAGGAGCCCCTCTGCCCGGCCAGTCGCCCCGTCCGGGAGGGAGGTGGGGGGGGGTCAGCCCCCTGCCCGGCCGGCCGCCCCTACTGGGAAGTGAGGAGCCCCTCTGCCCGGCCACCACCCCGTCTTGGAGGTGTACCCAACAGCTCATTGAGAACGGGTCATGATGACAATGGCGGTTTTGTGGAATGGAAAGGGGGGAAAGGTGGGGAAAAGATTGAGAAATCGGATGGTTGCCGTGTCTGTGTAGAAAGAGGTAGACATGGGAGACTTCATTTTGTTCTGTACTAAGAAAAAATTCTTCTGCCTTGGGATCCTGTTGATCTGTGACCCTACCCCCAACCCTGTGCTCTCTGAAACATGTGCTGTATCCACTCAGGGTGGAATGGATTAAGGGCGGTGCAAGATGTGCTTTGTTAAACAGATGCTTGAAGGCAGCATGCTCGTTAAGAGCCATCACCACTCCCTAATCTCAAGTACCCAGGGACACAAACACTGCGGAAGGCCGCAGGGTCCTTTGCCTAGGAAAACCAGAGAACTTTGTTCACTTGCTTATCTGCTGACCTTCCCTCCACTATTGTCCTGTAACCCTACCAAATCCCCCTCTGCGAGAAACACCCAAGAATGATCAATAAAAAAAAATAATAATAAAATAAAATAATAATAAAAAAATTAGCCAGGTGCAGTCACATGCACCTGTAGTCCCAGCTACTCGGGAGGCTGAGGCAGGAGAATCACTTGAGTCTGGGAGGCAGAGGTTGCAGTGAGCCGAGATTGTGCCACTGCACTCCAGCCTGGGCAATGGAGCAAGACTCAGTTTCAAAAAAAAGAAAAAAGCTCCAGATTGGATGATTAATTATTCCACATAATATACCCTAGCTGTAAGAAAATTGAATTTTAAAATATAATTTAAGGCAGCCAGAAAATAAGCAAGGTTTATTTATTTAATATTAATCTTTATTTTTCCAGTTAGTGTTGTAATTTGATTTTCACTGTTTAGAAAATAATAATAGCAAACACTCATCTGGGTTGTACTATGTACCAGGCACTTTTCCAAATGCCTTATATACATTGATTCATTTCATCCTTACAACAACCCTGTAAGATAGGTACTATATATTTTCACTTTATAGATGGCAAAACTCAAGTGCAGGACAGTAACTTGCCCAAGATAATACAGCTAGTAAGTGATAGAACCAAAGTTTGAAAGCAGCAGTCTGTCTTCAGAAGTCAGTTATTCATTTATTATTTATTTATTTATTTTTTATTTTAAAGACGGAGTTCCGCTCTATTGCCCAGGCTGGAGTGCAGTGGCACAGTCTCAGCTCACTGCAACCTGCATCTCCTAGGTTCAAGCGATTCTTGTGCCTCAGCCTCCTGAGTACCTGGGACCACAGGCATCAGCCAACAGGCCTGGCTATTTTTTGTATTTTTAGTAGAGATGGAGTTATACCTTGTTGGCCAAGCTGGTCTCAAACTCCTGACCTCGCGTGATCTGTCTGCCTCGGCCTCCCAAAGTGCTGGGATTACAGGCTTGAGCCACCATGCCTGGCCAGAAACGAATTTTTTAAATACTCTTGATAACCACAAATTTTTGGATGCCATTTCCATTCTAAAACTAATGCCATGTAATTAATTAATGTAAATAGAAACGACCACCCAAAATCCCTCTCCAAACTCTCTTACCTCCAGTAGCACTGACATTTAAGAAGGCTTTGAGGCTGGGTGCAATGGCACATGCCTGTAATCCCAGCAGTTTGGGAGGCTGAGAAGGGGGAACACTGAAGCCCAGGAGTTTGAGACCAGCCAGGGTAACGTAGTGTGTGATCCCATCTCTACAAAAAATACAATCATTAGCAGGGCATGGTGGCACACACCTGTAGTCCTAGCTACGCAGAAAGCTTGAGCCCAGGAGGTTGAGGCTGCAGTGAATCAAAGTGACTCCACTGGACTCCAGCCTGGCTGACAGAGCAAGACCCTGTCTCTTAAAAATAAATAAATAAATAAAAAGAGAGACCAAGCGCGGTGGCTCACACGTGTAATCCCAGCACTTTGGGAGGCCGAGGTGGGTGGATCACCTGAGGTCCAGGAGTTTGAGACCAGCCTGACCAACATGGTGAAACCCCATCTCTACTAAAAATACAAAACTTAGCCAGGTATGGTGGCGCATACCTGTAATCCCAGCTACTCTGGAGGCTGAGGCAGGAGAATCACTTGAACCCGGGAGGCGGAGGTTGCGGTAAGCCGAGATTGTGTCATTGCATTCCAGCCTGGGCAACAAGAGTGAAACTCTGTCTCAAAAAAAAAAAAGAAAGAAAAGAAGAAGAAGGCGGCTTTGAAATGAGAAGTCACTTTAGGTTATTGCTGTTTAAGAAAACAGAGCTTTGGTTTGACCTCTGAACAGCCTGCAAGGTTTATGTTTGCTTAGGAGTCCTTCAATGGCTTTTTCTGCCATATGTATTTCTAGTTTAATTCTGTTTTCATTATTTTGAACTTGATTATGTAAAGACTGAAATTCTTAGACTTATAACAGAAAGAAATGTGGTTGCAGATTTCACTGTCTCTTTAAAATAAGCTCTGTTTTTCGCTGACCTTCATAGCTTTTAAAAAATTATGTATGAGGAAGCTTTGTTTTGCTTTTGTTTTTGTTTTTGTTGTGGGCTGACAGTTGACACTGTGACAAAGGGAATTGAGTCAGCAAACTATTTGGGAAATGATTATGACCTTCTTGGTTAATAAAATATTGTTGAATTACTCTTTTCAGCGTGCTCACTGTGCCATCTGCACAGACCGAATATGGGGACTTGGACGCCAAGGATATAAGTGCATCAACTGCAAACTCCTGGTTCATAAGAAGTGCCATAAACTTGTCACAATTGAATGTGGGCGGCATTCTTTGCCACAGGTAAGATATCTGTCCTTTTTTTTTTTTTTTTTTAAGAGCGTGCTTGATAACACTGCTAGAACAGAGTGCTAAAATAGGGAGGTGTTCAGGAATTACAGCACAACAGAGTAGCTACAGAGTGTGGGGAGGAATACCTTACGTTACTGTTAACATACCGTGAACTTTGGAACTTCGAAATATCTGTGGTAATATTTGTCTGTGGGACACAGTTAACTTCTTTACCTGCTATAAAATCCTCTGGTCTAAATTAGGAAGCTATAGAGAGAACCATTTAAGAGTTTTTTCCCCCTCTCCTTTAATCTGAACATATTAGTTTATAGCTCACATTATTCTAGCTTCTATCCTAAGCAGATATCAGGTAAGAAGAGTCAAAGGTATCACGTTTGTTATTTAAACTGTGAGATTACTGGCGAGGAAAGCATTTAAAATTTTTATTTATTAATTTCTATTTTAAGTATATAAAACATGTTTGTTATCAAAAGAAATTCAGAATACAGATGAATAAAGAAAATTAAGTAAAAGTCCACATATATTCTACCATGTAAAGGTAATTGTCATTTGGTGGATATCCTTCCAGAACTTTTCCTGTGCAAATTTATATGCATAAACATTTTTAATTTTCCATATGGAAAAAATGTAAACATGTATAAGAGTTGGTGGAACACTATAATGAACTCCCATTTACTAGACATCCAGCTCCAACAGTTATCAACTCATGTCTAATCTTGGTTTCATCTGTACCCCCATTCACTTAACTTCCCCTTGCCCTGTATTATTTTCAAACAAATCTCAGACATATTTCAGTATGTACCTCTAAAAGAGAAGGACTTTTTTAAAAACCTAACTAAAAAACAAATTCTTTATGTCAAATATCCAGTAAGTGTTCTCATAAATATTATAATTTTGTTTTTATAGTTTTCATTATGAATCAGGATCCAAATGAAATCCACTTGTACAATTGATTGATCTCTTAGATATTCTTTAATTTACTGGTTCTTTCTTCATTTCTCTCTCTTCTTTTTTTCCTTACAATTTAATTGTAAAAGAAACAGTTATTTGTCATTTACACTGTTGCAAAATTTTGCTCATTACTTCTGCATGGTTATGTTCAGTATGTTATTGTCTTCTTTATTCTTTTATCTTGTACAGTAGTTGGATGTCGAGGTTTGATTAGATTCTGGGGTTGGTTGGTTTGTTTTGGTGGATTGTTTTTGAGTCGACTTTACAGAGGGTTGTTTATCCACCAGAAAGCACATGTGCTTGCCTGTGTCTTTTTTGTTATTGTTTTGAGACAGAGCCTCGCTCTGTCTTCCAGGCTGGAATGTAGTGGCACAATCTTGGCTCACTGCAACCTCAGCCTCCCGGGTTCAAGCGATTCTCCTGCCTCAGCCTCCCAAGTAGCTGGGATTACAGGTGTGTGCCACCACGCCCAGCTAATTTTTGTATTTTCAGTAGAGATGGGGTTTTTGCCACACTGGCCAGGCTGGTCTTGAATTCCTGACCTCAGGTGATCCACCTGCCTCGGTCTCCCAAAGTGCTGGAATTACAGGCATGAGCCACTGCACTTGGCCAATCTTAGTGAACTTTCTGGCAAATCTTACTTCCTTAAGGATCCAGAATTAGAATTACTGGGTTAAAAGATACGCATTTAAAAAAATACCTGGATGCAGCTATCTAAGCACACTGCCTATCGATTAGCCCTGCTCCACAAGGAACAGTCAAAAAAAGAAAGAAAGAAAAATACCTGGATGCATCTTTCTAAATTGTCCTTTAGAATTGTTATTCCATGTTTATTCATGAGACTTGCTTTGGACATTGTGAAAGCAGGTTATTACCGGTAGCTCTTTGGTATTAGAATCTTTAATTAGTTCATATAAGCTTAGGAATGGATTTGTAGTAAAGGGGAAAATCCAATCTTAAGGAAAAACAGAAGGCTGAATATTTCCAACATAATTTATGTAGGTTACTGTTAATATTTTTGAGTATTCTTTGGTGACATATGGAAGGAAAGGGGGCAGGGTTAGTGATTATATTGAAATTTTAAAAATCCTTAAGCTTACTTGTGAGCCTTTCTTTAACGCAGCCTTGAAATGCTAACTGTATCATTAATGTTCTTTCTGAAGTTTACTTTTTCCTGCTGGTATTCATTAAATGTGAGTCTAAGAATAAATCAGTAATAACTTGGGTTTGAATTTACCTTTTTCCTGAGATTATTCGCCATTATTTGGGTAAGTTGGATTCTAGAAAGTATTTCTTTTCTCTTTTTTGGGGCCACTGACACCGTTGAGAATCTTCAGGAAAATGGGAAACCCACAGAATTTTACATGTAATTTTAAGAGGTTATAGACATCCTGAAATCTACCCCGGACCCCAGCTAAAGAATGCATATTCCAGAGACTTATTTTTGCCAAAGATCTGAAGTGGAGCTTGAAGGAAGAATAGGTAGTGTTGAGGAGAAGCAAAGCAGAATATATGGCAGTTTAATATGATTTCTAATTGGTGGTCTGAAATTAGTTTTGTATTTTCTTTTCTGTAAAATGTGACTAACATTACCTCATTCACAGCAGTATTGTATAGTTTCATAAAACAAAATTAAAAGTAAATTCTCACTTAAGTTATATTCTTTCAAAATTAAATTTTAATATGCTGTGTGTTGTTGAAATAGTGTTATTTCTGGTGTAACAGAGGTACTCCACTGAGTTACTGTGTCTTTGGAAATGTTTGTAGGAACCAGTGATGCCCATGGATCAGTCATCCATGCATTCTGACCATGCACAGACAGGTAAGAGTGGTGCTGGCACAACCCATTGTTCATTCACAGAGTAGCATGTAAAGACTTACTTAGGTGACTCTCTTACCCAAGTTTAAAAACATTTATTTCTTCCCAATTAAAAGTAAATACATATATTTTGTAGTGGTGAAATCAGTCACACTATTTAACATACACATTTGGCATTTTTAAAAGACAACTGTGGGCTGGGTGCGGTGGTTCACACCTGTAATCCCAGCACTTTGGGAGGCTGAGGCAGGTGGATCACCTGAGGTCAGGAGTTCGAGACCAGCCTGGCCAATGTGGTAAAACCCCGTCTCTACTAAAAATACAAAAATTAGCAGGGTGTGGTGGCACACTCCTGTAGTCCCAGCTTCTCAGAAGGCTGAGGCGGGAAAATCGCTTGAACCCAGAAGTCGGAGGTTGCAGTGAGCCAAGATCATGCCACTGCACTCTAGCCTGGGCGACAGAACAAGACTCCATCTCAAAAAAGAGAGAGAGAAAAAAAAAAGACAACTGTGGGCCGGGTGTGGTGGCTCAAGGCTGTAATCTCATCACTTTGGGAGGTCGAGGCAGAAGGATCCCTTGAGCTCAGGAGTTCAAGACCAGCCTGGCCAACACAGGGAGACTCTGTCTCTAAAAAAAAAAAAAGTATGTAAACTACAACAAATGACTATTTTTTCTAGTTCACATAAATTTCTTTTGAGACGCCTTTAAATTCAGCAAACTCAGTTTTTTTCCATAATGAAAAACATGAAGCTGATTTTGTGGCCCATGTTGACTGTGTTCAGGTGACTCGCTTTTTTCTTTTTCTTTTTCTTTTGAGACAGAGTCTTGCTCTGTTGCCCAAGCTGGAGTGCAGTGGCGTGATCTCGGCTCACTGCATCCTCCACCTCCCAGGTTCAAGCGATTCTCCTGCCTCAGCCTCCTGAGTATCTGGGATTACAGGTTCATGCCACCATGCCCAGCTAATTTTTTTGTATTTTTAGTAGAGATGGGGTTTCACCATGTTGGCCAAGCTGGTCTCGAATTCCTGACCTCAAGTAATCCACCCGCCTTGGCCTCCCAAAGTGCTAGGATTACAGGCATGAGCCACGGCACCCAGCTGAAGTGACTTGTTTTTATTAAAAGCTTTATTATCAGAAGTAGAAATTATGTGAAACATAGAGAGATGCAATATAGGAAATTCCAGGAAGATGGTGTAACTGAAAACGTTAGATAGATACAAAACCTTAAACACGTATCTGGGAAATTTGGAGAGCAGTGCAAGGAGGTAGAACAGCATGATCTTCTCTGGACTAAATCAAGAAAGGGAAAACAAGGGAGTTTCTCTGGAAAGACAAAATGCAATCTCGTAGTCATAGAATGATCAACTCTATGAAATGCAGGCTCTTTTTTTTTTTTTGCCCCAAGTAGCTTTAAGAAGTAGAAGTTCCATCCTTGTCTGTTCTTTACTTGACCATTGTGGTAGTTAGGAAAATTCTGAGTACAATGGAGTGAGAAGTGAAAACCAGAGGTCCTGTATCTCTATGTCTTAGTCATACTAAAAAATTTAAACATATAGAGTCATTCATTTAGAAGGAAGTGTTTGATTAATTTGTAAAGAAGAGAAATGTTTTAAAAATAACGAAAGTACTTGTTAAAAGCAGTACTTGGCTACCAGGTTGTGATGCTTGCTCTCTTTACCCTCACTAAAGATAAGGATTTAACTATTGTATTTACATACAATTTGTTATTAGTAGCACAGATATTCAGTTTTAAATAATGAAAATTTATTCAGAAGTAAAAACTAAAATAAAAATCAGGAGACAATTTTTATTTCAAACTCATTAATGGTTGCTGTTTTTTTCTCCTGCACCTTTTTTTTTTTTTTAAATGTTTGGTATTGGGTTTTTAGTAATTCCATATAATCCTTCAAGTCATGAGAGTTTGGATCAAGTTGGTGAAGAAAAAGAGGTAAGATAATTTGTCTTATTGTACATTATATCATTAGCTTTTTAATAAGGCTCAGGAGTTTAAAAGTATTGACCTGCTTAGACTTTAGATCATAATGGTGAAATGCAAAAATGATTTGTAATGATTCCAGAGTTTTATTCTGATTTAATTTAGTAATTAAATTACTAATTTAAACTAGGAAATAATTTAGTGGGGTAACATTTTCATTTTAAAATAGCTTAATCTGAAAATTACAATGTATTTAAGGATACTGTTTAAAATACTTGGTAGTATTGTTTAAAATATATAGTAGACCCTTCCGTTTTGTGCCTGAATTGCTTATTTAGACAATAAATGATTAAACATATTAACTGTCATTGTTTTTTTGACTATTAAGTATTTTATCAGTTTTTAAAACAAAACAAATTCTTAATTAAAATGATTTGATTAAAATAATATTCAGTTTTTTGAAAAAAGCTTATAGTGAAAAAGATAATCATGTCTCCCACCTTCCACTCCCAGTTTGGCTTCTTGGCAACCTTTTAAACCATTTCTAGTTACGTCCATAATATTTATATTTCTGTTTTTCAATTTTTCATTTTTGTGTATTTCTGGACATGAAAGATTTAGTTCACACTGCCTCCTCTCTTTCCCGTATCTTTCTTTTTTATTTTTTTCAGTTGGGGTCTTGCTGTGTTGCCCAGGCTGGAGTGCAGTGGTGTGATCATGGCTCACTGCAACCTTAAACTCCTGGGCTCAAGTTATCTTCCCACCTTAGCCTCCCGAGTAGCTAGGACTATAGGCCTGTGCCACCACACCCAGCTAATTTTTTCATTTTCTATTTTGTAGAGACAGAGTCTCACTATGTTGCCCAAGCTAGTCCCGAACTCCTGGCCTCAAGCAGTTCTCCCAAATCAGCCTCTCTAAGTGTTAGGATTACAGGCATGAGCCACCATGCCCAGCCAAAACTTTGAAACATAAATAAAAGTAAACAATAATATAACAAAGCCCTTGTATCTATTGTTAGTTAAAACAGCTATCAATTCATGTCTAGCCTTATTTTGTCTACTCACTTCCCTCACTCCTGTATTATTTTGAAGAAACCTGTTAGTCACCTATTTGATGTTATGTTTTAGTTTCTTGTTCTGTTTGTCTGAAAAAGTCTTTTTTTCTTTTTAACTTTTTCTTTTTTCTTTTTTTTTTTTTTTTTGTGAGACAGGATTATTGCACAGGCACCCGTGCAGTGGTGCAGTGATGGCTCACTACAGCCTCAACTTCTTGAGTTCAAGCCACCTCAGCCTCTCAGGTAGCTGGGACTACAGGCATATGTCACCACTGGACCCTCATCACAATACACAAAAATTTACTCAAGATGAAATAAAGATTTAAATGTAATACCTCAAACTATAAAAATCCTAGAAGAAAACCTAGGAAATATCCTCTCGACATTGGCCCTGGCAAAGAATTTTTGGCTAAGTCTCCAAAAACAATTGCAACAAAGCCAAAAATTGACAAGTGGGACCTAATTAAACTACAGAGCTTCCACGCAGCAAAAGAATCCACCAGTAAACAGACAAGCTACAGAATGGGAGAAAATAGTCACAAACTATACATCCAACAAAGATCTCATATCCAGAATTTATAAGGAACTTAACAGCAAAAAACAACCCCATTAAAAAATGAGCAAAGGGCTGGGCATGGTGGCTTACACCAGTAATCCCAGCACTTTGGGAGGCAGAGTCAGGCAGATCACTTGAGGCCAGGAGTTTGAGATCAGCCTGGCTGACATAGTGAAACCCCATGTCTAGTAAAAATACCAAAAAAAAAAAAAAAATTAGGGCGTGGTGGCACACATCTATAATACCAGCTACTTAGGAGGTTGAGGCACGAAAATCATTGGAACTGGGGAGGCGGAGATTACAATGAGCCAAGATCATGCCACTGCACTCCAGCCTGGGCGACAGAGCAAGACACTGTTTAAAAAAAGAAAAAAAAAAGGGCAAAGGACATGAACAGACATATCTCAAAATAAGACCTATAAGCAGCCAACACACATGAAAAACCACTCATCATCACTAATTATCAGAGAAATAGAAATCAGAACCACAGTGAGATACCATCTCACACCAGTCAGAATAGCTGTTACTAAAAAATCAACTTGGGCGTGATGGCTCACACATGTAATCCCAGCACTTTGAGAGGCTAAGGCGGAAGGATTGTTTGAGCCCAGGAGTTCAAGAGCAGCCTAGGCAACATAGTCTCTACTAAAAATACAAAAAATTAGCCGGGCGCGGTGGCAGGCGCCTGTAGTCCCAGCTACTCAGGAGGCTGAGGCAGGAGAATGGTGTGAACCCGGGAGGCGGAGCTTGCAGTGAGCCGAGACTGTGCCACTGCACTCCAGCCTGGGCGAAAGAGCGAGACTCCGTCTCAAAAAAAAAAAAAAGAAAATTACAAATAACACTTTTACTGTTTCTCTAGAAGATGCAGTGACCTTGGCACACCTTAAATTCATTCCTTTTCCATTCCTGCCTTTGGGTGTTATTATTATCAGAGTTTAAAATTCTGTGTGTGTATATTTGTTTTTTTAAACAGTTATTCCTTGTGTAGATTTACCCACATTTTACCCTTTTTGTTTTTCTTTCCTTCCTGCGTCTTTGTTCCTCCATCTGAGATCATGCATTTTCTCCTTCAAGAACTCAATTTAGTTTTGCCTTTAGTGAGCACCTAGTAGTGATGGATCCACTCAGTTTTTGTTTGTCTGAAAATGTTTTTCTTTCACTTTCACTTTGTGAGCTACTTTTGCAGGATAGAGAATTCTAGGTCAGCTGTTTTCTTCTTTTTTAGGCCCTTTGAAGATGACATTTCACTGTTAAGTGGCGTCTATCATTTCATTCAGCCTTATTATTGTGTCGGTGAAGTTAACTCTATCTTTTTTGCTCCACTTCATTCTCTCTTATAGTTTCCAGTTAGCCATATTTCAAGTCTATGTGTTGACTTATTTTCTTACAATTCTCTTCTTTCTTAACCTGCCCAAACCTGGTTTCTTTTCACTCTGCTGTATTTACCCTTGCGTGTTAGTCTGTTTTGTGTTGTTACAAAGGAATACCTGAAGGTTGGGTGTGGCAGCTCACACCTATAATCCTAGGACTTTGGAGCGGGAGGATCATTTGAGGCCAGTAGTTCAGGACCAGCCTTGGCAACATAGCAAGACCCCCCATGTCTACAAAAAATAAATAAAAATTAGCCAGGTTTGGAGGCACATGCCTGTAGCCCCAGCTACTTGGGAGACTGAGGCAGGAGGATCACTTGAGCCCAGGAGTTCATGGCTGCAGTGGGCTATGTTCGTGCCACTGCACTGCAGCCTGGGTGACAGAACAAGACCTTTTCTTAAATAAATAAATGAAGGAAGGAATAAAGGAATACCTAAGGCTGGGTAATTTATACAAGATTTATTTGGTGCACGGTTCTGCAGGCTGATCAGTAAGTATTGCACTAGCATCTGCTTCTCAGGAAGCTTTCAGTCTTGGCAGAAGGCAAAGGGGAAGCAGGTGTGCCACATGGCAAGAGAGGGAGCAAGAGAGTCAGGGGAGGTGCCACACTCTGAACTCACTCATTACACAGGAACACACCAAGCCATTCATGAGGAATCTGTCCCTGTGACCCAAACACGTCCCACTAGGGATCACATTTCAGCATGAGATTTGAGATTTGGAGGGGTCAGATATACAAACTGTATCACCTTGTTACCAAATCAAATTATTATTATTATTACTATTATTGACAGGATCTCACTTTGTGATGCAGGCTGGAGTGCACTGGCACAATCACAGCTCACTGCAACTTTGACCTGCCCGGCTCAGGTGATCCTCCCACCTCAGCCTCCCAGGTAGCTGGGACTACAGTGCACACCACCAACATCCAGCTAATTTTTGTATATTTTGGTAGAGATGAGGTTTCTCGGCACATTGCCCAGGCTGGTCTTGAACTCCTGGGCTCAATCAGTCCACCTGCTTCAGCCTCCCTAAGTGCTGAAAATATAGGCATGAGCCACTGTGCGCAGCCTAAATTATTATTTCTAAGTTTTTAAGTTGTCATTCTCACTCAGTTTTTCTAATACCCTTCTTTCAGTTTTGTGCTTGCGGGTTTCTTTATCTTTCTCAAAATTTACTATTTGCTTTTCTTGGTATTCTTCACTTCAGAGATTTCATACTTTATTCTCATGGGTCCATTGTGTGCTGATGATTTTGCAGGCATCTAATAAAAGACTGTCTTCAGGCTTCTCTGTAAATTGCCAGAAGCTTACATTTGTAGTTGTGAATGAATTTTAAGGCTTACTTTGTCGTCCCAAAGGGGTCTTGGTATTCTGTGGAAAAGAATGTCTTCCATTCGCTGAACTACTTCATGCTTGTTTTCTGTCTATAGCATCCAAAAACGCCTCTGAATGTGTGCTCTCACTAGCTTACATTCTATGTATCAAGCTTCCAGCAGACTCTTTCGTCTTGATGTCTTGTTATAACTTCTGAATTTATCATGAAAAACCCAGTCGTTCTCTCCAGTAACTTTGTCAATCTTATCCTAGCCACACACTTGACGTTCCCTGTCAGTGGTACCCCCAATCTCTTGGTCACCAAGGTTAATGTGTTTTTTTAATTCCTGCATCTCTATTGCCTCTGTACCCAAAAGTTATTGTATCCTTTTTAAGACATCCTTCGATGTTTTTGTGATTTCAACTCCCTCCCCATTCTTATTACCATCCCTCTTACCTCAAAATTCATCCATATAATCTGGATAGTTAGATTATATGGTTTGGAATGACATTTGAAAAATATTAAGAACTTAAAATATTTTTATGTTAGGAAAATATCTTTAAATCGTTATAGGTACAACTAGGTGTTAGAAATATAATGTACTGTGCAAAGCATTTCCCATTATAACTCTGATACAAATGTTCTCAACAGGCAATGAACACCAGGGAAAGTGGCAAAGCTTCATCCAGTCTAGGTCTTCAGGATTTTGATTTGCTCCGGGTAATAGGAAGAGGAAGTTATGCCAAAGTACTGTTGGTTCGATTAAAAAAAACAGATCGTATTTATGCAATGAAAGTTGTGAAAAAAGAGCTTGTTAATGATGATGAGGTAAGCACTGCATATTTTATTGCTTCTAAACTGCTTGAGAATACTATTCTTTTTTTTTTTTTTTTTTTTGAGTTGGAGTTTCGCTCTTGTCACCCAGCCTGGAGTGCTAGTGGTGCAATCTTGGCTCACTGCAACCTCTGCCTCCCAGGTTCAAGCGATTCTCCTGCCTCAGCCTCCCAAGTAGCTGGGATTACAGGCATGCACCACTATGCCCAGCTAATTTTTGTATTTAGTAGAGATGGGGTTTCACCATGTTGGCCAGGCTGCTCTTGAACTCCTAACCTCAAGTGATCCACCCGCCTCAGCCTCCCAAAGTTGCTGGGAATATAGGCGTGAGCCACCGCACCCAGCCAAGAGTACTATTTTAAAGAAAACCTCTATGTTTGTGCTTTATTATCTCATTCTGCTTTTCTAAATATGTGCTAAGTAAATGAAATATATTATTTCGGTTTACTTTTCTTATAGATGGTATAAGATATTTAAAGTAATTTGATTATTATTAGATGTTTTTAAAAAAACAAAAATCAAACCACATTATTATCAGGAGAAATACTTGAGCTTTGTAAAAGTTTTCTAGACAGTTTTATAATACTGAAAGATTGACTAGTGTTATTTTTCTCTTTGTGTGTAAATTTTCGTTTCATGATTATCAATGGTTTTGATATTTAGCCTAGTTAACCATTGCATTTGTGACCATTGAATTGCTCAGAGCAAATTTATCATTAATTGTGATATCAGTTTGACATAGATTTCTTACATGTTTCAAAATAGGATATTGATTGGGTGCAGACAGAGAAGCATGTGTTTGAGCAGGCATCCAATCATCCTTTCCTTGTTGGGCTGCATTCTTGCTTTCAGACAGAAAGCAGGTAAGATTGAAAGATAGTAGAATGATTACTGGGCTTCATATTTTTGGTCATATTACACAGTTAGAACCTTTCTGCCCTAATTCATGAAGTAGATATCATGGAGGATGCAACAGTGTTAGGCTTATAACTTCCTGCTAATAATACTGCCATCAGTGATATCAGTTTGATATTAGATCAGCATTAGGAAATGACCTACTTTAGGCAGAACAGGAAATAGCCGTGTCGTAATTATGGCAGTGGAAATCCAGCCTTTTAAATATCCCCAGTATTCTAGTTTTATGACTTAAAATTTTCTAGAATTTAACAAGGAGGAAAAATACCTTGACAGTTGAAAATGACTTATTTAGCAAATGCTAAAATTAGGATGGTAATGAGTGGCTCTGGATTGCAAGTGGTACTACTTTAGAATAGAAGTAGTAGGTTACAAAATTATTATGCTGGTTTCCTCTTTCGTATCTTCCGTACCCTAGATACCCTTTGTTCCCACCAAAATTTTGGCGTCTTTTTAAAGGCTAAATAGTAGAGAATGCTCTCTGTTGTGATGGTTTCTGAAAATGCAAAGTTACACTACCTTATTTTGGATCTTGATTTCATGGGTTCTCTCCTGTGTTTTAGATTGTTCTTTGTTATAGAGTATGTAAATGGAGGAGACCTAATGTTTCATATGCAGCGACAAAGAAAACTTCCTGAAGAACATGCCAGGTGAGTTTTTGTTTACTGTTTGTGTTGTTTTCTTTTTGGGGCCATGTGGCTTATGTGCAGTGGTTGGAAACAGTAGATAAATAATTTATTTTGATACTAGTTAATTATTTATAAGTCATGCAGAGGCTGAGCTAAAAGTTAATTTACATTATATATATGTAAAACAATTATATATTCTTTTACATTTATACACATACGTGTACATACACATGCACACAGTGCTTCCTAAGCAATTGAAAAGTGTAAACAGTATTAAAAGGGAAACCTTTAGTCTACTAAAACCAATCCTTTTCAAATATTATGTCTATTTAGCATCAGCCATTTAAATAATTGAGACTAATAAACACTTATTAGTCTTTTCAGGTTTGTAGTGGTCTCTCAGAGAGTTCTTCACGATAAGAGTGCTATTCATACATACTTGAGAGTAATTAAACGATCCCTCTGGCTGGACACAGTGGCTCACACCTCTAATCCCAGCACTTTGGGCGGCTGAGGCGGGCGGATCACCTGAGGTCAGGAGTTTGAGACCAGCCTGGCCAACATGGTGAAACCCTGTCTCTACTAAAAATACAAAAATTAGCTGGTCGTGGTGGCGGGTGCCTGTAATCCCAGCTACTCAGGAGGCTGAGGCAGGAGAATTGTCTGAACCCGGAAGGCGGAGGTTGCAGTGAGCCCAGATCGCACCACTGCATTCCAGCCTGGCCAACAGAGCAAGACTCTGTCTCAAAAAAAAAAAAAAAAAAAAAGATCCCTCTTAAACTAGTATATACTTCTGACTGTTCTTCCTGTGATTTATTGTTCTTTGGCTTTTTTTCCCTCTAATCCCATAATTATTGATGAATAAAAGAATATCGAATAGGCCAGGCACAGTGGCTCATGCCTGTAATCCCAGCACTTTGGGAGGCCGAGGCGGGTGAATCATGAGGTCAAGAGATTGAGACCATCCTGGCCAACATGGTGAAACCCCATCTCTACTAAAAATATAAAAATTAGCTGGGCGTGGTGGCGGGCGCCTGTGGTCCCAACTACTTGGGAGGCTGAATTAGGAGAATCGCTTGAGCCCGGGAGGCGGAGGTTGCAGTGAGCTGAGATTGCGCCACTGCACTCCAGCCTGGGTGAAAGAGCGAGACTCCGTCTCAAAAAAAAAAAAAAAAAAAAGTATTGAATATTAATTTTGTGCCCTTAATTTGATATTAATATACAAGACTGTAAATTGTTTGTGTGTTGGATGGAGGAGATAGGTGGGAAGGGATCATGGCCTTGAGTAAAAAGTTTAATCCATCAGTACCATGTTTTGTTTCTTATTCATAATCAGCAGTAATTCTCACCCTTTCCTACTTCACAAGAGTAATGCCAAAATGAAGCATGTGAGTTTGTATATGTATATTATTATCATGCAGGGAATAAATATTAGAAATTTCATTTAAATTAAAAACTTGTAGAAAATTTGCTACTTCATTATTGCTTGTCAAAAATTTCATAAGAAGGTGTAAATTGTACTTGTCTAATCTTGAGGCCAACCTGGGTTTTTTGTTTATTTGGGTTTTTTTGTTGTTGTTTTGGTGTTCATTTATGTTCATTGTGTATTTATGCCTTATCAAATGGTCACCCTTCATAGAGCCACAGATGATATTTTGAATTGTGAACATAGCCAATATTTGTTCCTTGTTTGTTCAGTTGAATGTGGGAAAGCTAGTCTGGTTTTTACTATATTAATGTGCCAGTTTTGGTTTTATACCATCTTTGCTTTTGTAAGAACTAAAGCCCAGGACAAGGGCTTAAGTTCCCAAATCACGGAATTAAGTAGCTAGGAGGTGTATGTTATGTACCTCCACACATGATCATGATAATGTGCCACCAAAGCAGCCATACATCAGCTCAGGCATTCCATTTTCATTATTCAGGCCAAAAGTTCTGGGTTGTCACCAGTGAGTTGGTAGCAGTTTTTTTAAGTTCTTCATTTAATATTAAATTTTACAGTTGTTTATAGTTGTAGAATATTTTCATTTAATTCCTTTTCTAAAACCTTCATGAGGATTTTATAGTATTGAGTAGTCAGCTTGTAGTATTCTTTCTATTCTCGACCCCATTAGTGGTTCTTAGCCTTCTCGGAGGATCACGGGTCCCTTAGAGAAGTGATGAAAGCTTTGAGGACTCTGTAGATACTGTGCATGTACATACAGGCATACACCTTTGTCCCCAGTTGTAGAAGTATGGACTGCCTGAAGTTCACCCAAGGACCCAGATTAAGAACCCCTGTTTGAGACTATCAAATTAATAGCTTTATGAAAAATGTGAGTTTAAGTTAGACAGGAACTTTTACAATTGTGTCTTGGGCTCAGATGTTTTAAAGTGGTACTTCAGTTCATTTTTTAAATTTGTTCCTAAAATCACTGGGAGAAAAAAATATGTTTTAATGTGAATTTTTGTGTTTCCAGTTGTAAATGTAGGACTTAAATATGGTTGAATCAAATGACTTATTTTTTATGTTATTTTAGATTTTACTCTGCAGAAATCAGTCTAGCATTAAATTATCTTCATGAGCGAGGGATAATTTATAGAGATTTGAAACTGGACAATGTATTACTGGACTCTGAAGGCCACATTAAACTCACTGACTACGGCATGTGTAAGGTGAGGAAAATTTTCTAGTTATTTTAAAAGGTCTTCAGCAGCTAGTAGTCTTTGTAAAATAACTTCATGTTTAAAGGTGAGGAAATGATTACTAATTTTGCTAATTTACTTAAGCTTTGTGGAATTCTAGCACAACGACAAATGTACTTTTTTTTCTAGCCATTTGCAAAATTTGTATCTTCTGTGTTATGTGTACTACAATAAGAGCTAACTTCTTTTTATTATACATAACTTTTTATCTTGAAAGTTGAAATACAATTGAAGAAAATTTGGAAATAAAAATTGTCTGCAATTCCACTACTTAACCATTTGCATATGACCTTCCAATTTTTGCCATTTAGTAGTGAATCTTATATAATGCATTCAGGATTTTCCTCAGAAGTCAAACATTTTTTATATTTAAATTTTAAACATCTGACATAAAGCATAATAGGATAAAACAAGAATTTCAGTTACTCCCAGAATATGTCTTCTTTATTTCTTTTTTTTTTTTTTTGGAGGCGGGGTCTTGCTCTGTCGCCCAGGCTGGAGTGCAGTGGCGCAATCTCGGCTCAGTGCCAGCTCTGCCTCCCGGGTTGACACCATTCTCCTGCCTCAGCCTCCTGAGTAGCTGGGACTACAGGCGCCTGCCACCATGCCCAGCTAAGTTTTTGTATTTTTAGAAGAGACGGGGTTTCACCATGTTAGCCAGGATGATCTCAATCTCCTGACCTCGTAATGCGCCTGCCTCGGCCTCCCAAAGTGCTGGGATTACAGGCGTGAGCCATCGCGCCTGGCCTATTTCTTGATGTTTTATTCTTTTTATAACAGTGTTCCATTTTAAATGTCTGGTATTTTCCCACTAAATGTGTAAGGAACTATTCCTTGTTAAGGTAACTGGTACAAAATTATCCTCACATAGTAATACAACAACCAGTATGTAAATGTGTGAATTGCATTCCCTGTTCACCTGTGGTAAGTGCCTCCAGAGCTTGGAGATTATCTAAATGCTAATAACATGGCATATGACAACCTAGTTGTATTGAAGATTTAACTTTATTATCTGTTCAGCATGCATTAAAGAATAAAATCTTCACTTAAACTATGTTTGCTTTTATGTACAGAATTCAACCGTACTTTTCACATGATACTTATTAATTAATTATTATTAATTTTTTTTTGGAGACAGAGTCTCGCTCTGTCATCCAGGCTGGAGTGCAATGGCACAATCTTGGCTCACTGCAACCTCCGCCTCCTGGATTCAAGCCATTCTCCAGCCTCAGCCTTCCAAGTAGCTGAGATTAAGGTGCGCCCCAACCATCCCTGGCTAATTTTAATTTTTTTTTTTTTTTTTTTTTTTTTTAATTTTTGAGACAGAGTTTTGCTCTTATTGCCCAGGCTGGAGTACAATGGCACAATCTCGGCTCACTGCAACCTCCACCTCCCAGGTTCGAGCAATTCTCCTGCCTCAGCCTCCCGAGTAGCTGGGATTACAGGCACCTGCCACCATGCCCGGCTAATTTTTTTGTATTTTTAGTAGAGATGGGGTTTCACCATGTTGGCCAGGCTGGTCGCGAACTCCTGACCTCAGGTGATCCACCCGCCTCAGCCTCCCAAAGTGCTGGGATTACAGATGTGAGCCACCATGCCCGGCCCTTACGTATTTTTATTATACAAGTTTTCAATCATAAACAATTAGAAAGCTTAGCGAGTGGAACCCCTGTGTACCTATCACTTATATTTGTGGTACCTTTTTGATCTCTGTGTCATTTTTTTTCCTAAGGGATTTTTTTCTCATTTCAGAAAAAAGTGACAGTGATAGAGGAGTCTTATCCCCAAGAATACATGAAACTGAACAAAAAACATGGAGAGTATTACCCTTTATACGAAGTGCACAAATTAAAACAATGAGGCTTTTTTTTTTTTTTTTTTTGCCTGTGAGATACGGGTTTTAAAGTTAGAATAGCCTGTATGTACAAGAGTTTAAAGAAATGGGCATATGTCACTGGTGTGTATATAAATTGTTACAAACCTTTTGAGAAGCAGTTTGATGGGGGAATTATCAGGAATCCTAAAGATGGCCATGTTCTTTGATCCAGTAATTCTGCCTCTTGGATATTCCGAGTAAATATTTTGGTTTATGAGGAGAGATTTCTGACCAAAACTTTTATTGTAGTTTATGATCAATATTATAAAGTCATTTAAGAAGATCTTTATTTTTATTTTATTTTTACTTTTTTTTTTTTTAAATAGAGACGAGGTCTCGCTGTGTTGCCCAGGCTCGTCTCAAACCCAAGAGTTCATACTGTTAGCATTTAGATAATCTCCAGGCTCTGGAGGCACTTTCCTCAGGTGAATGGGGAATGCAGTTCATACAGTTACATATTTGTCATGTTACTATGTGAGGATAATTTTGTTCCAGTTATCTTAACAAGGAAAGCAAGCCACCACGCCCAACTGAAGATATTTGTAAAAAATGCATAACACATGATGGCTCAGACCTGTAATCCCAGCAATTTGGGAGGCCGAGGCAGGCAGATTGCTGGAGCTCAGAAGTTCGACACCAGCCTGGGCAACATGGCAAAACTCCATCTCTACAAAAAATAGGAAAATTACACTGGCTTGGTTGTGCTTGTAGTCCCAGCTACTTGGGAGGCTGAGATGGGATCACTTGAGCCTGGGGCTGTAGTGAGCTGTAATCGCACCACTGCACTCCAGTCTGGGTGACAGAGTGAGATCCTGTCTAAAATATATATATATATATATATAGAGAGAGAGAGAGAGTAATAAATATATATATGTATACATAATGCTTATAACAGATGAAGTCTTAACATATAGAGTTGTCTGATTCTTTCATGTATCATTCTGTTATGTAGCATCACATGTTGATTCTGTTTACTTTTCAGCATTTTTCAAGTTGTTATTTTAAAATGTTATGTTAAATGTGGTTACCAATTGCATTACAGTACACTAATGCATTTTAATAACATTTTTAAATGTTATTTTTAAATAACACCTTTAATGGAATCACTGCATTGTTTAAACAATCAAAATGGGCAGGGTGTGGTGGCTCACACCTGTAATCCCAGCACTTTGGGAGGCCTGGCAGGCAGAAAACTTGAGGTCAGGAGTTTGAGACCAGCCTGGCCAACATAGTAAAATCTTGTCTCTACTAAAAACACCAAAAGATTAGCTGAGCATGGTGGCACACCTGTGGTCCCAGCTACTCAGGAGACTAAGGCAGGAGAATTGCTTGAACCTGGAGGCAGAGGTTGCAGTGAGTGGAGATTGAGCCACTGCACTCCAGTCTGGGTGACAAAGTGAGACTCTGTCTCAAAAAAAAAAAAAAAAGAAAATCACAAAAATGAATTAAGACTTTTCTCTTGGCCCGATGCGGTGGCTCACACCTGTAATCCCAGCATTTTGGGAGGCCGAGGCGGGTGGATCGCAGGTCAGGAGATTGAGACCATCCTGGCTAACATGGTGAAACCCCGTCTCTACTAAAAATACAAAAAAATTAGCCAGGTGTGGTGGCGGACGCCTGTAGTCCCAGCTACTCGGGAGGCTGAGGCAGGAGAATGGTGAGAACCCGGGAGGCGGAGCTTGCAGTGAGCCGAGATCGCGCCACTGCACTCCAGCCTGGGCGACAGAGTGAGACTACGTCTCAAAAAAAAAAAAAAAAAGACTTTTCTCTTTTTGTCTTTCTTAGTCTTTTGTTACTCTTACTGGAAAATAATATTGGCTTCTTATACATTTTCATTTCTTACAGGGATCCTCAATCAAGTTAGTCCAGGTCTTTCATAAATCTGAGATCTTTATTGAGTAGGTCTTTAAATCAAATGTCCTCCTACCTCCCTTTCTGCCTTTCCTCCTTCTCCAAGAGCTACCTAGGGCGGGTGCAGTGGCTCACGCCTATAATTCCAGCACTTTGGGAGGCCAAGGCGGGCGGATTACTTGAGGTCAGGAGTTTGAGACCAGCCTGGCCAACATGGTGAAAACCCATCTCTGCTAAAACCACAAAAACTAGCCAGGTGTGGTGGCGAGTGCCTGTAATCCCAGCTACTTGGGAGGCTGAGGCAGAAGAATCTCTTGAACCTGGGGTGGGGTGGAGATTGCAGTGAGCTAAGATCACACCACTGCACTGCACTCCAGACTGGGCAACAGAGCGAGACTCCGCCTCAAAATATATACATATAAAATAAAATAAAAAATAAAGCTTATGAGAAATTAACCCTCCAAAAGTTTGAATGCTCTTTTATGACTTAGAGTCAATATTTAACTTACCTGAAGCTTGACTTCATGCAAGTGTTGGATGAATTTCTTTATAAAGATTGCAGAGGATAGTGATGAAAACTTGAATTAGTATCTTTAGAGTTATGTTTGAAATATTTTATGAACATTGATTTTATTAAGTGGCAGCCTTTCGTGGTTTTATGAACTGATGTGCCTTTAAGTGTTTTTTTCATCAACAGAGGAATTCTAATAATATCTGTTATGCTGCAGAAAACTTAGCAAATGGACCTACATTCCGACATTCAGTCAACAAGTGAATGATTAAGCATAGCTGTTACAAGTTAACAGACTACATCTCTTACCTCTGACTATTGTACTGAAAGTACATGTCATTTTTCATGAGAATGTATTGCCGTTGCCAATAATAGAAAACAATAAAAACCATATTCATATTTCTAAAAATAGCATATAATATCCCTTTTAGAAATCATTTTAAAATTCTTGGAGTCACAATATATTACTAAATATTCTAGATGTTTATAGCAGTGTTATATATAACAGGGTGAAATTTGAAGAAAAATATGTTCACCATGCCCAGAATGTCTCTGGAGGGCCACATAATAGTGGTTGCCTCTAGGGAGCTGGAACTGGGTGAGTCAGGGACAAGAATGGAAGGAAGGGCCGGGCACAGTGCTCACGCCTGTAATCCCAGCACTTTGGGAGGCTAAGGTGGGTGGATCACCTGAGGTCAGGAGTTTGAGACCAACCTGGCCAACATGGCAAAACCCCATCTCTACTAAAAAAAAAGCCAGAGGCTCGGCACAGTGGCTCACTCCTGTAATCCCAGCACTTTGGGAGGCCGAGGCGGGTGGATCACTTGAGGTCAGGAGTTCGAGACCAACCTGAACAACATGGTGAAACCCCGTCACTACTAAAAATAAAAAATTAGGTGGGCGTGGTGGTGCATATCTGTAATCCCAGCTACTTGGGAGGCTGAGGCAGGAGAATCGCTTGAACCTGGGAGGCAGAGGTTGCAGTGAGCCGAGATCACACCATTGCACTCCAGCCTGGGTAACAAGAGCGAAACTCCATCTTAAAAGAAGAAAAAAAAGCCAGGTGTGGTTGCATGCACCTGTAATCCCAGCTACTTGGGAGGCTGAGGCGTGAGAATCACTTGAACCCGGGAGACAGAGGTTGCAGTGAGCCAAGATCACGCCACTGAACTCCAGCCTGGATGACAGAGCGAAACTCGGTCTCAAAAAAAAAAAAAAAAAGGAAGGCTTGATTTTTATACTGCCCCTCTTTTTTGGTTTAGAATTTTGTACCGTATAATCTATAGGAAAGTGGTTAAGTTCTAGGTACATATGTTCTGTTGAATTTCATATAGTTGTTAATATTAGAAAGTCTTCAGTTGTGTAGGAAATGCTTATAAAGTTTTAAAACATGCTTAATTATGTATGATTCAGTTGTCTTTAGACTTTTTTATTGTTGATTTTTTTTTTATTTGCCTTGTGGCCAGAGAATGGTTTGAATATTAGTTCATTGGAGTACATTGAGATTTCCTTTATGACCTAATATATGGCCAGTAGCCCATGTATACTTAAAAGGATATATAATCTTTACATGCAGGGAGTCTCTCTCTCTAATGTCTCTCTTCCTTCTCCCTCACTCCACACACACATATAGACATACATATATTCTACATATATATGTATTTTGTATATATATGTATATATTTTAACTCTAGCTTTTTTCCAAATCTTTCTCTGCCTACTGATTTTTAGTATGTGTGATCTATCATTTTCTAATATAGATTATTCTCATATTAACTTCTCCTATTATGATTGGAGATTGTGAAATTCTCCTAATAATTTTGTCCTTTTTTACTCTTTGTATTTTGAGGCCATGTTGTTGAGTGTATGCAAGTGTATATTTGTTACAATTTCTTGGTGATTGTCCCATTAATTATTGGGTGGTTCCTTTACTCTGCCTGTTAGTGTGTTTTGCCTTATTTTTTTCCATCCTATAGCTATTAAAATACAGGCCTGGCGTGGTGGCTTATGCCTGTAATGCCAGCACTTTGGGAGGCCGAGGTGGGCGGATCATCTGGTCAGGAGTTTGAGACCAGCCTGACCAACATGGAGAAACCCCATTTTCTACTAAAAATACAAAATTAGTTGGGTGTGGTGGCACACGCCTATAATCTCAGCTACTCTGGAGGCTGAGGCAGGAGAATTGCTTGAACCCGGGAGGCGGAGGTTGCAGTGAGTTGACATTGTGCCATTGCACTCCAGCCTGGGCAACAAAGTGAAACTCTGTCTCCAAAAAAAAAAAAAAAGGTGTTCTTAGGAAAAATAAACAGAAGGAAAATATTGTAGTCTTATCAATGGTTGTATTAGGAGGTGAGATTTAAAGTGCTTCTTTTCTTCATGAAATATGCCTTATTCTACTAATATTAAAATTTTGGTATTAAATTTTAACTTGTATGTAAATTATTTTAAATTCAAGTCGTACCTTAATTGAATCAACTCTAGCAACATCTAATGAGGACAGGTTTTCTTCAAGCTATTTAGTGGTGATCTGTGATTTTAATAATAAAGGCATTTGCCAGGCATGATGGCTCATGCCTGTAATCCCAGCACTTTCGGAGGCCGAGACAGGTGGATCACTTGAGGCCAGGAGATCGAGACCAGCCTGGCCAACATGGTGAAACCCTGTCTCTACTAAAAATACAAAAATTAGCTGGGTGTGTTGGTGCATGCCTGTAATTCCAACTACTCAGGAGGCTGAGACACAAGAATTGCTTGAACCCAGGAGGTGGAGGTTGCAGTGAGCTGAGATCGTGAGATCGTGCCACTGCATGCCAGCCTGGGCGACAGAGCAAGACCCTGTCAAAAATAATAATAATAATAAAGGCAGTTGTTCTAGTGATGTTAAGTGAGCTTAATGTATCACTGCAGATGCTGAACTTATATGATAGGTGAAATAGAAAGGGTGAATTTAAAACAGAATTTTTTATCTCATTCTTTCTTTCTGTTCTTTTTAATAAAAGGAAGGATTACGGCCAGGAGATACAACCAGCACTTTCTGTGGTACTCCTAATTACATTGCTCCTGAAATTTTAAGAGGAGAAGATTATGGTAATAAATAAATTGGTGGTATTATTTTAGCTATTGCTAGATGGGTGGTAAAATGTGGTACCAATTGCATTACAGTACACTAATGCATTTTGACATGATCTTATTAATATAAGGATTCTTGATCCTGTTAAAAACTACATGGAGAGTCCCAGACTTTGAAATCAGAGACAGTGGGACCTTGGCAGTATTTGGGGGTACCAAGCTGAATAATATTTTATTAGTGACAAACACTGAACAGTAGCAGGCACTATTCTAAGCAGTTTACATATATTAACTAAGTTAATCCTCTTAACCGTGTGAGGTAAGTACTATTAATTCTCCTTTTACAGTTGAAGAAACTGACATACAGAAAGTTTAAATAACTCGCCTAAGGTCAAGGATTCAGAACAGCACCCATGTGACTCCAGAGTCATGAACCCCTGGAAAATTTTTCAGATTTCCTGGGATATTTGCCCCAGGAATCTGAAAGATGATGGAAAGATTAACTGTATCTCAGGCACCCGAAGATACACTTATCTTGAGAAAACATTTGACTTTTTGGGTTTTGGCCCTCTGCCTTCAGCAGATATAAAGGACAATGTGGTACTTGTGAGAGCTGCTCAAAGTCTGAATCCACTGTCCTTCACTGGTCTTTATCAGCTAGCAAAAGATCAAGTTTAAGACCAAGGAGGCAGGAGAATGGCGTGAACCCGGGAGGCGGAGCTTGCAGTGAACCGAGATTGTGCCACTGCACTCCAGCCTGGGCGACAGAGTGAGACTCTGTCTCAAAAAAAAAAAAAAAAAGCCCCTGTCCACACCTCCAGCAGTTGCCAACATATAGCCGGGCGCAGTGGCTCACGCCTGTAATCCCAGCACTTTGGGAGGCCAAGGCAGGCGGATCACGAGGTCAGGAAATCGAGACCATCCTGGCTAACACGGTGAAACCCTGTCTCTACTAAAAACACAAAAAATTAGCCGGGCATGGTCGCAGATGCCTGTAGTCTCAGCTACTCGGGAGGCCGAGGCAGGAGAATGGCGTGAACCAGGGAGGTGGAGCTTGCAGTGAGCCGAGATTGCACCACTGCACTCCAGCCTGGGCGACAGAGTGAGACCCCGTCTCAAAAAAAAAAAAAAAAAGACCAAGGAGATTACTCTGAAATACAATTTAATTATATCCTCAACACACAATATTAGATATTGGGCATGAGTCTGAAAGTAGAAATACATGGAGAAAGAAAGTTTTTTTTCTCATAATTTTATTTTTAAAATTATCTTTTAGGTACCTACCCTTGTTGATAAATGAAGCATTTCTGTAATCTTCAGTGCCTACCATGATAGTTGGAATGCATTTAGAGTTTACTTTTTCATTGTTTCTTTTTCCTTTATGTGATAAAATTTCCAGTTACTGACTTTCAAGAATGCGAAGTGTATAATTTATTGCTTTAAAATTTCTTTCTGAAGGTTTCAGTGTTGACTGGTGGGCTCTTGGAGTGCTCATGTTTGAGATGATGGCAGGAAGGTCTCCATTTGATATTGTTGGGAGCTCCGATAACCCTGACCAGAACACAGAGGATTATCTCTTCCAAGGTAATTTGGAGTATTTTACAGAGGTTCTCTGAGAAAAACCTATTCTAGAGTACAAATGAGAGTGATTCAGGTTACTACTTTGAGTAAGAAAAATGAGCATAATCTGGAAAATATAATCCTGACTCGTGGTATTAGGTTTTATTGTTGTTTTTGTTTGTTTTTGAGACAAGGTCTCACTCTTTTGCCCAGGCTGGAGTGCAGGGGCGCAATCTCGGCTCCATGCAACCTCCACCTCCCTGGTTCAAGCAATTCTTCTGCCTCAGCCTCCCGAGTAACTGGGATTACAGACACACTCCCGAGTAACTGGGATTACAGGCACACACCACTAATGCCCGGCTAAATTTTGTATTTTTAGTAGAGACAGGGTCTCACCATGTTGGCCAGGCTGGTCTTGAACTCCTGACTTCAAGTGATCTGCCCACCTCAGCCTCCCCAGCGTGCTGAGATTACAGGCATGAGCCACTGCGCCTGGCCCCTGTGTATTAGGTTTTGATGTTTTTTAATACATTCTTTCTTTTCTATAGTCTTCACTCCTGTTCACAGTTACCTTCTCATACTCAAAATCATAACAGGGGTTATTTAGAATTATCCATCACAAACAGATTGGAGAAAGGAATCCTGTGGCTAGAGAGATAATCTTTACACAGGGACCCCGAGGCTGAGTGCATAAGTTCAAGAACAGTATGAGGGGAAAATAGAGCACCAAGATGATGAGTGATCAGAAGATGGGGAAAAAAGGCCCCACATCAGGGAATATGCAGAATTGACAGAAACAAGCAGACAAGTGCAGGGACCTCTAGCACAGAATCCAAAGAAGTATGATAACTACTATAAAATTCTACATTTAATAATTAAAGCCATCACAGGATATAAATAGGCATTTCATGCCCAAATGGCCATGGAATATGTGAAAAGACATTCAGTCTCACTAGCAATTAAGGGAATGCACATTAAATGTTAATGAGTTACCATTTCATATCGGTACATTTGATCAAAATATTAAAGTTGGGTAATACCAGTGCTGGTGAGGATGTGGAGCAACTGGAACTCTTCTAGACTGCTGGTAGGAATGAAAACTGACACAACAGCTTTAAAGAATAATTTGGCAGTGTCCAAAAAAATTGCATATTATATATGCTAAGCATTTTACAAATGTTAACTCATTTAAACCTCATAACAATCCTATGAAGTATTTTTTTATTCCTATTTTACAGATGAGGAAACTCAGGCACAATTAGGTAGTCAAAGAATAAGACATTCATGTAAATGATAAATAGTATTCAGATTAGAGGCTTTCTCTGAGAAGATGGGAAAAGAAGGGGTTTAGGAAAGTACAGGAGGCACTTCAGTTATATATGTAATATCTTATTTTTTCTCCTGGAATGCCTTAAATATCTTATAATAAAAATTTAAAGATTGCACCCAGGCATAGTGGCTCACATCTGTAATCCCAGCACTTTGGGAGGCCGAGATGGGCGGATCACTTGAGGTTAGGAGTTTGAGACCAGCCTGGCCAACATGGCAAAACCCCATCTCTACTAAAAATAAAAAAAAAATTAGCTGGGCCTCGTGGCGAGCACCTGTAATCCTAACTACTCAGGAGGCTCAGGCAGGAGAATCACTTCAGCCTGGAGGCGGAGGTTGCAGTGAGCTGAGATCGTGCCACTGCACTCCAGTCTGGGCAAGACAGTGACACTCTGTCTCAAAAAAAAAAAGAAAAAAGAAATTTAAAGATTGCCAGGTGCAGTGGTTCACACCTGTAATCCCAGCACTTTGGGGGTCCAAGGCAGGAGGATTGCTTGAACCCAGGAGTTCAAGACCAGCTTGAGCAATATGGTGAGACCCCTATCTCTACAAAAAAATTTAAAATTAGCCAGCCATTGCTGGGCGCAGTGGCTCACACCTGTAATCCCAGCACTTTGGGAGGCTGAGGTGGGCGGATCACTTACCTTCATGAGGTCAGGAGTTCGAGACCAGCCCGGCCAGCATGGTGAAACCCCATCTCTACCAAAAACACAAAACTCACTGGGCATAGTGGCACACGCCTGTAATCCCAGCTACTCAGGAGGCTGAAGTGGTAGAAGCACTTGAACCCGGGAGGCAGAGGTTGCAGTGAGCTGAGATCATGCCACTGTACTCCAGCCTGGATGACAAAACAAGACTCCATCTCAAAAAAAAAAAAAAAAATTTAGCCGAGCGTGATGGTGGCGCCTGTGGTCCCAGCTACTTGGGAGGCTGAGGTGGAAGGATTGCTTAAGCACGGGAGGTCAAGGCTGCAGTGAGCTGTGATTGCACTACTGCACTCCAACCTGGGCAACAGAGCAAGCCCCTTTCAAAAAAGAAAAAAGATTAAAGCCATGTAAAAGTTAAATATAATACTATAATTTTTATCTTTCTAGTTATTTTGGAAAAACAAATTCGCATACCACGTTCTCTGTCTGTAAAAGCTGCAAGTGTTCTGAAGAGTTTTCTTAATAAGGTATAAATTGTGTATAAGAATATTTTGTGATTTGTCTCTTTCTATATATATCAAACTGGTCAGTAGCGGTTTGGGAAATGTAAAATTCCAAAACAGTAGAGAATGTAACTTTTTCAGTTTGACCCAGAATTTGTCTCTTACCCAAAGAGTAATTGACAGCATTAGATCCTGAGATAAGTTAGTTGTCCTTTCCATTTTGGCAATAAAATTTACTCCCCAGCTATATATTACATAATTTTTGTGTGTGTGTAAATAATATATACCATATTCTCACATAGGGGAAGAGTTAATCTTTGGGTTTAGCCATAATTGTACTTTGAACTCTGTTTCCATTTTCTCTGTATCATTATCCATATAATCTATTTATTACCATGTACTTTTTGAGCACGTGGGCCGCAGTGCTCCCTACAAATTCTCATGTCAAAAATGCTATAATTAGGTAAGATTCGGAAGAAATGAAATGCTATCTTTGGCTCTTAAAAATGTGAACATCATTCAATTGTTTGTTGCTGTTGGTAGGCTAGAGGAGTTTTAGGATCTAGGAGTGTGGTCTTGGCAATTATAAATTCTACTTTAAATAAATGGTATGATAGAAAGGTTGATGTACATTTACCTTCTAAGGTAAATAGATAAGATAATGAGTTTTAATAAAATAAGAAATTGAAGCCTTTTAAAAAATGAACAATTTATGTGAGGAAAGATTTAAACTTGAAACCTAATTTTTCACATAGTGAAAAATGAAGGCAAGAGGTGTTGATATGCAAAATAAAATACCTTTTATCAGAAAGAAAAATGGGAACATATTCTCATTCATAGTGATGAATAAGCCAAGACTTTTTATAAGTTGCAGGCTCCTTCTCAGTCCAGTGATTCAGATAATGGTTGTATCATTGTCTTACACAGGTGGTGGTTTGTTGCTATAATTGGGCATGGGGATTTTAAATTAAGCTAAAAACAAACTTCTCATGAAGTTTGGAGGTTTGCATGTTTTGACTCTCACACTAGGTCATGCCAAAGAAATGGCTGGGTGCTGTCAAATGATTCTGCTGTTCTCTTTTTCCTCCTGTTTTTCTTTAGCAAGGAATTGGTGATGATTCTCTGTTTTAATTACATGATGGGTGGAGAAAGTGCCTTGAGGAAATCTTACCTATCACAAGTTTCAAATAACTCAATTTGTTCTGGAGTTGTACTTTCTAGAAATAAAAGGTAGACCATTCCAACTTCAGAAATAAGAGTATCATGTGAGGGCACAAAACACAGATCACAAAGGTGATTTATTTTAAAGCATGACATTCACCCAATTCTTGAAACATTTCTTTCACCATAGGACCCTAAGGAACGATTGGGTTGTCATCCTCAAACAGGATTTGCTGATATTCAGGGACACCCGTTCTTCCGAAATGTTGATTGGGATATGGTATGTAAATTTTGATTACTCAACTATTAGGTTTCATTATTATCTTGGGCCAATTTTTTGTTGTTGTTGTTCTGTTTGTTTTTAGACAGAGTCTTGCTCTGTCACCCAGGCTGGAGTACAATGGCACGATCTCAGCTCACTGCAACCTCTGCCTCCCGAGTTCAAGCAGTTCTGTCTCTGCCTCCCTAGTAGCTGGAATTACAGTCACTCACCACCATGCCCAGCTAATTTTTGTATTTTTAGTAGAGATGGGGGGGGGGGGGGCTTCACAATGTCGGCCAGGCTGGTCTCGAACTCCTGACCTCAGGTGATGCACCCACCTCGGCCTCCCAAAGTGCTGGGATTACAGATGTGAGCCACCACACCTGGCCTATCTCGGGCCAAATTTTACTGTCTTAGCTAACATATCACAGCTTTAAAAACTTAAAACCACTTTCTAAACTGCTTTTTAGAAAACTTTTAAAACAAAAAAAAATTCAATTTTTTTTTATTTATTTATTTTTTCTGAGACGGAGTCTCATTCTGTCACCCAGGCTGGAGTGCAGTAGTGTGATCTCTGCTCACTGCAATCTCCACCTCCTGGGTTCAAGCAATTCTGCCTCAGCTTCCTGAGTAGCTGGGATTACAGGCACACGCCACCACACCCAGCTAATTTTTGTATTTTTAGTAGAGACGGGGTTTCATCATGTTGGCCAGGCTAGTCTTGAACTCTTGACCTCAAGTGATCCACCCGCCTCAGCCTCCCAAAGTGCTGGGATTCCAGGGGTGAGCCACCATGCCCAGCCAAAAAATTGAATATTAATGTAATAAAGCAGGTTGTAATGTTATTGAGGCCCATATCAATGTTTATACTTGTTTTTATTTTTTTAAGAGAAACAGTCTCACTCCGTTGCCCAGGCTGTAGTGTAGCTCACGACAGCCTTGATTGAACTCCTGGGCTTAAGAGATCCTCCTGTGTAACCTCCCAAGTAGCTGGGATTACAGGCATAAGCCATGGTACCCAGCTAATTTTCAATTTTTTTTTTTTTTTTTTTTGAGATGGTGTCTTGCTCTGTCTCGCAGGCTGGAGTGTAGTGGCACAATCTCAGCTCACTGCAACCTTCACCACCTGGGTTCAAGCGATTTCTCCTGTCTCAGCCTCCAGAGTAGCTGGGATTACAGGTGTGCGCCACCACGCCTGGCTAATTTCGGTGTTTTTAGTAGAGACGGGGTTTAGCTATGTTGGCCAGGCTGGTCTTGAATCCCTGACCTCAGGTGATCTGCACACCTTGGTCTCCCAAAGTGATGGGATTACAGGCGTGAGCCACTGCACCCAGCCAATTTTTAATTTTTTTATAGAGATGGGATCTTGCTATGTTGTCTGGGCTGGTCTTGAACTCCTGGCCTCAAGTGATCCTCCCATCTCAACCTACCAAGCGGTTGGGATTACAGGCGTGAGCTGCCATGCCCAGCTCATATTTGTAAATTATGTTCATCATTGCTAATATCATTGAACCATGCTTCGGGACTCACTTTAATAAGGTAAACAATGAGTGCAGAGGAGAACTGTAGAGGTGGAGTTTTTCTAAGAGTACAGACTTGAGCTGTCATCCAGTATGTCTTTTCAGATGGAGCAAAAACAGGTGGTACCTCCCTTTAAACCAAATATTTCTGGGGAATTTGGTTTGGACAACTTTGATTCTCAGTTTACTAATGAACCTGTCCAGCTCACTCCAGATGACGAGTAAGTAATTCTGTACACTGAAATTTTTTTTTAAGTTCTTTGAAAATCCCATTTTTAGTGACTGTGCAATGTTTCATTATCAGATTATACTATAATTTTTTTATTTTCTATTTTATTTCATTTTATTTTATTTTTGAGATGGAGTCTCGCTCTGTTGCCCAGGCTGGAGTGCAGTGGTGCAATCTCGGCTCACTGCAACCTCTGCCTCCCAGGTTCAAATGATTCTCCTGCCTCAGACACCCTGAGTAGCTGGTACTACAGGCGCGTGCCGCCACGCCCAGCTAATTTTTGTATTTTTAGTAAGGACAGAGTTTGCCATGTTGGCCAGGCTGATCTTGAACTCCGGACCTCAGGTGATCCACCCACCTTGGCCTCTTAAAGTGCTGGGATTACAGGCGTGAGCCATTGTGCCCGGCCTATACTATAATTTATACAACCATTCAGTTACTGGTATTTGTATCTACTGTACCATTATAAGTTTTAATAGTAACTGTCATTTTCTCCTTTGCTTTATAGTGCATTATCTTATTTTCACAACAACTTTGTAATCTAGTTACTGTCATCTTCGTTTTACAGATGAGGAAACCAAGGCTCAGAGAGGTTAAGCAAAGTTACACAGCTATCAGGTGGCAGAGTCAGGATTCAAACCCAAATCTGACTGACTAAGGCCTGTGCTCTTTCTACCACGCTGCACTGTTTCCCATTTGACAAGGACTGTCTTTGAGTTCCTGAGTATTGCCTTAAGATAGATTCCTAGAAAGAGAATTAGGTCAGAGGGTATTAACATTTTAAAGCTCTTGTATTGCCAAATTGCTTTTTTTAAGAAATTACATTGAGTTATTAAATCCAGCCATCAGTGATCTGGTATATTTTTTGTGCTTATACTTCATCTTTTAAACATGTAGTTTGGAATAATTGGGAGATATTTTGATTATTTACCTGTTGTTACAGATTCATTCTCTCTAATCTCAGGGAGGCCCTTATTGTTTGGCAGTCATTTCACTTCTATCTCATTTCTTACCACATTTCTCCCAGCACCTGCTCCAAACAGTCTCTTCATTTCAGAAGCCTTCAGTTCTACTCCTTTTTCCATCACTGTTAATGGATTAACCTTGTCTTAATTTGATGCAAGGACTGATAACCTCTCTGAAGTGACCTTGCCTCCTTTCCAGCTGTCCCCAGACCACCTTGCATCTCAGAATTGCTTTCTAACTCTTTTCATCATTTTCTTATTCCCTACTCTTGGAAGACTCTCCTTTACAAGGGGTGTCCCTGCTATTTTCCTAGACCTGTTTCCTTAGTTTTCTCCAAGATTTCATTTTGTCAGTTATCTTTTTATTGGACCTTCTTTGATTTATTTTTTTCTAGCTTGTTTCCCTCTGTGTAAGCATGCTCAGATCCTCTGATTTTTCCCCCTAACTCATGGCCCCTCTTTGAACAACCACGTTTTTCCTCATTTTCATTTCATCTTAAAGCCTCAAAAAAAAAAAAGTTAATAGATGTTCATGGTCAAAGAAAAATAAATACACAGCACCTCTAATCAAACTTCTTCAGACTAGTCAACATTGATTGTCTTGAATTTTTTTTTTTTTTTTTTTTTACTGTCAACACTTCAACCCCCTTACAACCGAACCTGTCCTCCAGCTTTTGAAGGTTGAATCAATTTCTTAATTTCTAAATTGTAAAGCATTTTGGGGTCAGTCCTCCTCTCCCTTGATGAATGTAAAGCATTTGGTACTCATGGCTTTGCCTTGGGTAGCACTACCTATTCTGGTTCTGTTTCATCTCTGTGACTACTTTCCTCTCATGTGTTTTCCGTGTCCCCTTGAGACCAGGATGCTCCATGGTTCTGTTCATGACAGCCTTCTTTTTGCTATATGCAGTTTGTACCTTGGAGATTTTAGCCAGCCCTGTAGCATAGATACCAGCTAATTAAATGGCTCTCAGTTAAATGGCAAATGGTTATTGAGCAAAAGGTGTTATGCTAAATACTAGACATTCAAAGACAATCAAGACAGTCTGATCTCCCCAAAAGCGTACTGTCTACTAGAGGAGAAAGATGTGTACCAAGTCATTATTTCTGACAGCATTGAGTATTAGAAGGAACACTGGATTTAATCAAAAGATAGGAGTTTGAATCCCGATGCCACCTCTTACCAACTGGGTAACCTTGGATAGGAATTGCATAACTTCTCTGAGCCTGTTCTCAAATTGCCTACCTCATAAGGTTGCTGTGAAGCATAAATGCATGATGGTTTCTGAAGCACTTATCCCCTGCCGTTAGATCTCCTGAGCTGCATTTCTGTTTAACATGGCCCCCAGTTTGTCAGCCAAGCAGCTCAAATATGTGAAGTCTAAAATGAAAGTAATGACCCTTTATGATCTCTTTCTATTGTTCTCAATCAGTTCCTTTTTTTTAGTTACCTAGTTGTGCTCACGGTGTGTCCCTGTTGTTCAGATTCCAGATGTCAGTGATTGTGGACTCCTCCTTTTTCTTAACAGATTACATAATACCTGCAGCTGCCAAGTCTTTGTCTGTGTTTTCATTATTTCATCATTTACATCAGATCCTTCTTTTCTCTTCCCGTTGACACACCCTAGTTCAGGCCTCATTCAAGTCATACCCAGAGTATTGTATCAGCCTCCTAATTGATCTTTACTCCTTCACTTTGCAACCTATTCTGTATGCCTTGTGAAGTACTACTCCAATTCTTGAACCCCTTTAATTAGAAACCTTCAGTAACTCCTTCATTGCCTATCAGGTAACATCTATCCTCTTGGCTAGCATTTAAGGCCTCCCCACATCTGCTCCAGCCTGACTTTCTAGCGATACCTCTCACCATAATACAAACAGTGTTCTGATCAGTCTTAGCTACTCACCATTCCCTAGTAGTATTATTGTCTCTGTTTCTGCCTGCTCATTCCTGTGTATCCCGCCTTCATTTTTACCTATTGAAATCTTCCCATCTTTCAGAGCCACCTCAGATGCAACCAGATCTTTGATGGATCAAGGTGAAACTCCTTAGTGTAAACATCACTGGCCTCTTTGATTTAGCCATTATTTTTCTTCAGCATCATCTAACACACTTCTATTCCTGTGCTCCACCCTAATTACTTGCATTTCCCAAGACCTACCACAGTCTTTCATCATTCCATTCATTAAGTGTTTGCAGAATGAATACTGCCTTCCTTGATTTCTCCAACTAGAAGTCACACCTTTCTTTAGAACCATGGTTAGAACAGGACTTAGCTTATTGTGTATAAAATTTAACAAGTACTGCTTTCTCTTCCAGTAGGAGTTACCTCCCTTCCTTGAAGGAAGGGACTGTATCCTCTGTAACTTTGTGCTTCTTAGTATGGCATAATACATTTATGTGTTAAATATTTGATAGCACTACTCACTGTATATTAAAGTAGAAGCCCAGTGTAACAAAATGCCAACCTCTCCCCTCTCTGTGACCCATGATCTCCCTGCGGTGTTCTCTCCTCATTCCAGGTCTCTCAGTGTACTTGTTCCTATTGCCTTTTCCTTTTGGCTAACTTCTTCTGGGCTACACTATCTAACATCTGGCTGTTGAGGTGACTACTAAATTGAATGCTAATTCAAACCTGGATGTTCACCTGTAACTAGGAATGTTGTTCTGGTCAAAAGTTAAGATTAACTGGAATGGTGACAACTGGTGTCTTTTTTATTCGCAGTCCTCAGTTTTGAACTCCTTTTTGGCTCTAAACTTGCTTGTGGGATTATCGGGGTTTTTTTTAATTTTCAGTACTCCATTCTTGATTCGTCTAGAAAATCTGGGGGATTAATCTAAAAATTTATAGATTTCCTTTCAGTACAATTAGCCTAATTACTTGTTTTTTAATCTTATTTTACCATTTAAAGGTTGAAGAAATCTTGATTATGATGAAAATAAATTTATTTTTCTTTCAACAGTGACATTGTGAGGAAGATTGATCAGTCTGAATTTGAAGGTTTTGAGTATATCAATCCTCTTTTGATGTCTGCAGAAGAATGTGTCTGATCCTCATTTTTCAACCATGTATTCTACTCATGTTGCCATTTAATGCATGGATAAACTTGCTGCCAGCCTGGATACAATTAACCATTTTATATTTGCCACCTACAAAAAAACACCCAATATCTTCTCTTATAGACTATATGAATCAATTATTACATCTGTTTTACTATGAAAAAGAAATTACTACTACTAGCTTCCAGACAATCATGTCAAAATTTAGTTGAACTGGTTTTTCAGTTTTTAAAAGGCCTACAGATGAGTAATGAAGTTATCTTTTTTGTTTAAAAAAAAAAAAACACTGCATTAAAAAAGTATCTGTTGCATTAAGGCACATAGTGGGATTACATCATAAACCTCCCATAATTTTTGTCATTCTGTGTTAAATCATTTCAGGGTTTAATTTTGAAATAAAAGATTAATATAAAATGCAACAACTTTTTATATTACCTATTAGTTTTGGAGTTCTTTATGTTTAAAAATTCAGGTGTAAATTTTATTGCCTTGGATAAATTATTGATCTTTTTTAAGGCAGCAGTTATTAAATTGGTAATAGAAGATGCTGCTTGCTTAGAATTGGGAAATTCAGCTGGGTGCAGTGACTCAATGCCTGTGATCCCAGTACTTTGGGAGGTTGAGGCGGGCAGATCACTTGAGGTCAGGAGTTTGAGATTGGCCTGGTCAACATGGTGAAATCCTGTCTCTACTAAAAATACAAAAATTAGCTGGGCACGGTGGCACATACCTGTAATCCCAGCTACTCGGGAGGCTGAAACAGGAGAATCGCTTGAACCCAGGAGATGGAGTTGGCAGTGAGCCAAGATTACTCTAGCCTGGGCAACAGTGAGTGAGACTTGGTCTCAAACAAAACAAAACAAAAACCAAATTGGGAAAGTCTTCTTGAGTTAAAAAAAGACACTTTTTGTTATGAATCAGATTCCAAATCATTAACTATTTTTGCAAAACTGGCACAAGTGGTTTTTCTTTTTAAGTATATTAACGGGGTAGCTCCTGAGCCTATCCCTTTATTGGAAACTTTAACTGCAGTGTTAATATATACACTGCAAAAGACCAAGGATGCGGTTGAATGGAAAATTACTCAGTGTATAGAAAGGAAAAAAACCAGAAATTTAAAATAGATACAGAAAAGTACACTGGTAATATTTTTATTTCCTATTGGAGAGTGAATCCCCACAGTTGCTTTTTGTGACTTGATTCAAATGAGGCACTCATTATTGTTACCAAACTTGTAAAAGCATTCCATGTATTCAGTGGAGGCAGAATGTATAATATTTTTTCCTTATAATTTAGCATACAGGAAAATTATTTATTTTTTAAGTAGGGTATCTTAATTATGCTCATTTCTTCCCCTAAACCACATTATCTATATGATTGGACCCTTTAGTGAAATCAGAAAAATAAAGTAGGCATGAATAAATGTTCAGGACACACACATACACTCACACACATCACAGTATCAGCTCTTTCAGTGAGTTTTTATTAACTAGATAACACATGTAATACATAGTAGAATACATTTCAGAGGCAGAGTTCCTCGGATTATTTTTTATGGATATTAGTGTTCAGCAGCTTATTATTTAAAGGGGTGCCAAATATAGCATCCTTCTGTTGTTTATTTTAAATATTTTTTTAATGAAAAGGGACTTAAAAAGTAAACATGATTATCTAAATTACTTAAAATTTTTTAATCTTAGTAAAACTTAATTTTAGGAAAGTTATCTAGTTTAAATTTCAAATGTTTTAAAATTTGTAGGCATTTAATAAATTATCTTTTTTTGGAGGGGTAGATGCTACATTTCATTGGAAATGTCATTTTTCCAAAGTTTCTAGCTGTGTACTCTCCTTCAAATAACATAAGTCTGAAAGCAATGAAAACGTCAAAGGAAAATGTTTATATACATCCACATGTTTATTTAATATGTTTCTCTTAACACCTGAAACTTGTTTTAAAACAAAAAGCAGTATTCACTTCAAATCATAAACTTAGAATTCTGTATCTCATGTCAGAAATATGTTTATGGCCTTGCTTTTAAGTGGTGCTGTTTCCCATAGGGCATTAGTTCTCAGATTTTGGAATGTGAAATAATCACCTAGGAAGTTGGTTTAAAATGCACACTAGTGAGCCCACCTTAGACTTCTTTTGGGGCCTTCAACCTCACTTTGAGAAATACCTTCTTCAGGTTATTCTTTATGTTTGTCCTGTGGTTAAATATTAGAGTATTCATGATAAAACATTTTGAGAAGGGGTAAGCAGTGAGTTATTACCCACAATTTAAAGCAAATTTTGAATGAATCTTTAAGTTAGGTATCTACCTTCCCACCAGCCCCCCAAAAAACCTCTCAGTAGTTTCTTTCAGTGTACAAAATGATGAGCATTTTTCTATGATGAGGTTTTAACCATTATTCAGGGTGGTCTTTTGTTTTTAAATCTTTTTTTAACTAATAAGATTTACGGTGTGTATTTTATACAGAAATGCATTATAAATGTTTTTAATTGTGTTCTGTTTTTTGCAGTCTTTAAGTGCCATGCCAATTGTTCTTATATTCTATAGAAGTTCACTCAAAATACTCAACAGGGGAATAGGCAGCGGACAGTCAGAATGGTTGGAATTTTGGCGTTCTAAGAAAAACTTTATTTTGCATAAGCATGTGGTCAGATCATTTTGTGCATATGCAGCCTGGATTGGATGTTAAGTAAATGCTTGTTCAGTGCCGGTACATTTACTTAAATCTGTTTTTATTTTTGTCATGTAGAATACTACTGTGGTCATCATAATATAATCTATTTCTGTACCTTTTTTTTTTTTTTTTTTTACTTTGAAGTCTTTAAATAAAATGTATAATACCCATTGAGAGTGGATCATTTTTCATATGTAGTATGTCAGAAATTTGTATAAGAACAAAGATGCATCAAAATTTGTTCAAGAAAAAATGAAAATTTCAGTTTGGAATTTTGCTGTACTTAAAGCAGCATTCTGGTAGAACTGATGCTGTAGTATTTACATTTAATAATGTTACATTTAGCTGGACATAGTGGCTCACACAGCACTTTGGGAGACTGAGGTGGGAGGATCACTTGACCCTAGGAGTTTGAGTTCAGCCTGGGCAATATAGTGAGACCCCATCTCTACATACAGAAAAATAAGAAATTAGCCAGGCATGCCGGCAAAGTGCCTATAGTCCCAGGAGGCTGAGGTGGGAAGACTGCTTGAGCCCAGGAGGTTGTGGCTGCAGTGAACTATGATCATGCCACTGCACTCCAGCCTGGGCAACAAAGTGAGACCCTGTCTCTCAAAAAATTTTTAATGTTATATTTATTAATGTAGATATTATTAAAAATTAGGAATTAAAATATTCTCCATTGTTTTATTTATTTTAGCAACAGGGTCTCACTCAGTCACCCAGGCTAGAGTGCAGTGGCATGGTCATAGCTCACTAATAACCTTGAACTCATAGGCTCATGGGATCTTCAGCTTGGAGTAGCTGGGACTACAGGCATACACCACAGACACATGGCTATTTTTTTTTTTTTTTTTGGTAGAGATGAGGTCTCGCTATGTTGCCAAGGCTGGTCTCAAACTCCTGGGCTCAAGTGATCCACCCAATTTGGCCTTCCACCACCACACCCAACCCTCTCCACTGTATGTATTTTTAACTCATCTTTCCATTCATCTCTTTTAATTGGAAAACAAATTAGTAAGACATCAGCTGATCATAGAACATTTTAACTGGTTTTAAAACTGAAGCAAGGCTGGACACAGTGGCTGACGCCTGTAATCCCTACACTTTGGGAGGCCGAGGCGGGTGGATCACCTGAGGTCAGGAGTTCGAGACCAGCCTGGTCAACATGATGAAACCCCGTCTCTACTAAAAATACAAAAAAATTAGGTGGGCACCTGTAATCCCAGCTACTCAGGAGGCTGAGGCAAGAGAAGCTTGAACCTGGGAGGCAAAGATTGCAGTGAGCCGAGATCGCGCCGCTGCACTCCAGCCTGGGCAACAAGAGTGAAACTCTCAAAAAATAAATAGTGGGCGCGCTGGCTGACGCCTGTAATCCCAGCACTTTGGGAGGCCGAGGCGGGCGGATCACGAGGTCAGGAGATCAAGACCATTCTGGCTAACACAGTGAAACCCTGTCTCTACTAAATATACAAAAAAATTAGCCGGGTGTGGCGGCGTGCGCCTGTTGTCCCAGCTGCTGGGGAGACTGTGGCAGGAGAATGGCGTGAACCTGGGAGGCAGAGCTTGCAGTGATCCGAGATCGCGCCACTGCACTCCAACCTGGGTGACAGAGCAAGACTGTCTCAATAAATAAATAAGTAATAAATAAAACCGAAGCAAATTTAAAGATTCAGAACAGATTATCTCTTCATGCTTTACAGTAATCTAAAATCTAATATTTCTTCTTTTTCAATTGTAACCAGTGTCCATATTGTAGCTAGTGTCTATATAAACAGTGTGAATGCCTTTACTTTCTTTTTTCTTTTCTGTCTTTTTTTTTTTTTGGTAGAGGCATGATCTCACTGTTGTCCAAGCTGGCCTTGAACTCCTCCATCTTTCTGCCTGAGCCTCTCAAAGCACTGGGATTACAGGCATGAGCCACCATGCCCATCTCTACTTCTTTTCTTGATTACAGGCATGAGCCACCGCACCCCGCCTTCCCAGATAGGATAAGTATTTTATCCTAATTTCAACTCTTGCTTAAAATGAAGTTCTAGGCAGTATTAAGAAAGTACTTTCCAGGCTATTCCCTGTATCACATCATAAATTTGGTGGTTTTCTGTGAGTGAGTAAAATCCTAAAACAGACTCCACAGAGGAACTTGAAGCTTTAGGGAAATTTTTCTTTAAGGCATTCCATCACTGGGATAACCAGTTTCTCCCCGAAAGGTACAACCAATCTCCAGTCCTTGAAATTCAACAGCTTGCTTTGTGGACAATGGCTAACAATGAGTCATTTGGTCTATCTGAAGGTCTCCTTTCCTAGATTTGCTCTTGTTTACTCTAGGACTTAAGGATCAGTTAAGAACCAGATGGCTGGGCGCAGTGGCTGACACCTGTAATCCCAGCACTTTGGGAGGCCAAAGCGGGTGGATTGCTTGAGACCAGGAGTTCGAGACCAGCCTGGGCAACATAGTGAAACAACCGTCTCTACAATTTGCTGGGCGTGGTGGCATATTCCTGTCATCCCAGCTGCTTGGGAGGCTGAGGTTGGAGGATTGCGTCAGCCCTGGAGGGTGAGGCTGCAGTGAGCACTCGAGTCTGGGTGACAAAGCAAGACACTTGTCTCAAAAAATAAAAATCTGAATAGTTTATATCTCTAGCTTATTCTAGAATATACTGGAATTTACTGTGCACGATGCTAAATAAGGCTAATAAA
Source organism: Gorilla gorilla gorilla (assembly GCF_029281585.2). Taxonomy (NCBI): domain Eukaryota; kingdom Metazoa; phylum Chordata; class Mammalia; order Primates; family Hominidae; genus Gorilla; species Gorilla gorilla. The sequence continues at coordinate 181,395,881 of NC_086017.1, forward strand.
AACAACCTCTGCCCTTGATGTTAAACGTAGAAAACAGACATACTGAGATGTTCATCTCCACAATGAATATTCCAGTGACAAAAGCCAAATAAATGCATGAAAATACACATTATGTAATCACGATGGTTCACTAATGAAACTTTTAGGAATTTTATTTAACACTCTTTTGTAATTAATGCTGGACATTTTTCAGGTTTATGGTAGATTCCACAGCTTTCTGGGTTTATATATACACAATAAGAATAGAATATTTAGATCAATCTCTTAACATACACACTATGAGATTGTTTTTGGCTTTTGTGCTGAGAAATATGAATTGGATTTTGCCTGGGAATGGGAGAGCAGATTGTCAGCTGCTTCTGCTTAGATTAGATCTTTTACAGTCCATCTCTGAAATTTATAATTAAAATGAATCCAGCTCAGAATTTAAGAGTGATTTTTGTGGCAGTGCGATTCACTTTCATGTAACTTGTGCCTTACTGGTGTTGACATTTTATTTTTACTCCAATTACTATTTTTAGTATTTGTATGGATAAACAAATTATAAGTACCTAAGAATTAGTGGCTGTTTAATGTGATTTTTACAAGATATCTGAAAATGAAAGCCCATGCCAGATGGATTCACTAGACTTGAGAGGGTTAAGTTTTCATCAACAATTTAGCTGGTCAGAAGCAAATTCCAATTGTTTAAGAAAGAGCCTGTTGAAACGCTCTAGCAAAATTTTTGAAAATTTAGATGCTTTGTTTTTTCCATAAAAGGGAAGTGCTGGGTGGTTTCTAGAGGTAGTGCCACATAACCAGATTTAAAACTTGCATGAGATAAACTATCTGCAATGTGGGTGGCTACACTTGATGATTTTTACATTATTCATAATATATTTAGGAATAAAAACATATAAAGGAACTTAAATACAGAAAATACAGAAATTTAGCTCACATTTTACAGCCTTTTACAGAAAATTTTTAAGAAAAAAATTTTTTGAGGCAGTAGATTTTTATTTAAACAGCCAGATTTTTTCTTTTTCTTTTTTTTTCTTTTTTTGAGACAGTAGTCTTGCTCTGTCACCCAAGCTGGAGTGCAGTGGTACGATCTCAGCTCACTGCAACCTCCGCCTCCCAGGTTCAGGTGATTCTCATGCTTCAGCCTCCCGAGTAGCTGGGATTACAGGAGTGTGCTACCACCCCCGCCTAATTTTTGTGTTTTTAGTAGAGACGGGTTTTCACCATGTTGGCCAGGCTGGTCTTGAATTCCTGACCTCAAGTGATCCACCGCCTCGGCCTCCCAAAGTGCTGGGATTACAGGTGTGAGCTCCCGCACCCAGCTCAGATTTTTTAATTTAAAGATCATGAAAGAACATGCATTTATGTACAGTTTGGCTCAAGTTTATCCAGTTAGAAAGTATTCATTTTCTAACAGGGAAATTTGAATCAGCGTGCTAAAGACTTGCTATCTTCCTAGATTATTTTATGTTTTAAATTTTAATTTATGTATTTATTGAGGGCCTTATAATGTGTCTAGCACTATGCTGATTCTGCAGGATTTGGGAAAATGTTAAATAATTTTTTGTGACAGAAGGAATAAATGCATTTCAGAAAAGTTGGCTTAAAGTTTAAAAAAAAGGCCTGTGTGTATGTTATTCCTTTACTTAGAAGATATTTCCCATGATTAAAATAAAAATGAATGTTCTCCCCCAATAGTGGGGAGTACGTGGTAAGGGGGCGGGGTAGGCCTGGTGGACTGCAGTGTGCCTGGTTGGCAGAATACTGATTCTATCTGCTTCACCACCACCAGGGGCCAGTCTCTTGCTATAATGAAGGTCAGAGTTACCAGCACCATAGCCCTCTGGAGGAGCCAGTGTATTCACTACAGGCAGGTTACCTAGAGGTTCCAGGATTTTATCAGTGCTGATCACGTGTATTTTAATTTTACGGAACTATTAAAAGTCAATATACCGGCCGGGCGCGGTGGCTCACGCCTGTAATCCCAGCACTTTGGGAGGCCGAGGCGGGCGGATTCCTTGAGGTCAGGGTTTGAGACCAGCCTGGCTAACGTGGTTAAACCTCTTCTCTACAAAAATACAAAAACTATCCGGGTGTGGTGGTGCATGACTTTTATCCCAGCTGCTTGGGAGGCCGAGGCAGGAGAATCGCTTGAACTGGGGAGATGGAGGTTGCAATAAGCCGAGATTGCACCGCTGCACTCCAACCTGGGCGAGAGGGCGAAACTCCGTCTCAAAAAAAAAAAAAAACAAAAAACGTCAATATACCCTTTGAACTGTTCTTCAGAACGCTCTAATATGTTATCAGGGAACCTGGAAGGTTTTGTACTAGAATTGCTCTGCCTACTTTAACCATTCTGGATGTTAGAACTTCCATATAAATTAAACACAAATAGGGCCTGTTAAGTGCCAGGCACTGGAGATTCATCAAGCAAGAGTCTAATTGTGTCATGTTTCATCTGTGAAGAATACTTTCAGTTGAAAATAAAACCAGGGCTGCTTTTGGTCATTAAGACACAAAGGAATTCAATTAAAACAAAATCCAGGAAATTATCCACATTCTTCAGTTGTAAACTTTTTTTTTTTTTTTTTTTTTTGAGACGAAGTCTCGCTCTGTCTCCAGAGTACAGTGGTGCGATCTCGGCTTACTGCAACCTCTGCCTCCCGGGTTCACACCATTCTCCTGCCTTAGCCTCCCGAGTAGCTGGGACTACAGGTGCCTGCCACCGCGCCTGGCTAATTTTTTTGTATTTTTTTTTTAGTAGAGATGGGGTTTCAATGTGTTAGCCAGGATGGTCTCTATCTCCTAACCTCATGATCCGTCCGCCTCGGCCTCCCAAAGTGCTGGGATTACAGGCGTGAGCCACCGTGCCTGGCCAGTTGTGAGCTTTCTATATCAAATGTTGCGTGGCATTAAAATAGTGTCATTTACTATGACCTGGCATTCATATGCAAAGAAAAACTTTTTAAAAATAGTGTTACTCACAAATTTAATCCATGGATATTTACAGACACTCAAATTGTCAATTAGAAACATGATTTCAGTGGTGTTTTGATTATGTTGCTATTTCACAAACACTACTTTTTGGAAAAAAAAAATAGAGATGGGGTCTATGTTGGCCAGGAAGGTCTTGAACTCCTGGCCTCAGGCGATCCTCCTTCCTCAGCCTCCCAAAGTGCTAGGATTACAGGGATGAGCCACCACACCCTGCCCACTAAACACTTATGTACTGGAGGTAAATATTTGAAATGTGTTTTCCCAAGGAAAGACATTTATCTTTTAATCCTATTGAAAATTAATTTTTGCCATACCTCAATTCCAGGCAGTTATTTACCTCATTGCCCAAAATAACTGTACAATGTGCAGTAAGTTGCATTAAACAACCTCAGATCTTCTCCATAGATTTTTTTCATCAACAACTTTTTAGATTTGTTGTGTTATTGACAACACTTTGTAATCTGCTCATTTTAGCCAGGTGTGGTGACTCACAGCTGTAATCCCAGCACTTTGGGAGACTGAGGCAGGCGGATCACCTGAGGTCGGGAGTTCCAGACCTGCCTCGCCAACATGGACAAACCCCGTCTTTACTAAAAATACAAAATTAGCTGGGCATGGTGGCACATGCCTGTAATCCCAGCTACTCGGGAGGCTGAGGCAGGAGAATAGCTTGAACCCAGGACACAGAGGTTGTGGTGAGCAGATATTGCGCTATTGCACTCCAGCCTCAAAATAATAATAATAATAATAATAATAATAATAATTGCTCATTTTAACTTGGTAGTAAATCAGGAAGTATGAAATCTGTCAATTACAAAGTACAAGAATTTTTAGGCTGGGCACGGTAGCTCACACCTGGAATCCCAGCACTTTGGGAGGCCGGGGCAGGCAGATCACTCCTGAGGTCAGGAGTTTGAGACCAGCCTGACCAACATGGCAAAACCCCATCTCTACTAAAAATATAAAAAATTAGCTGGGCTTGGTGGCACACGCTTGTAATCCCAGCTACTAGGGAGGCTGAGGCAGGAGAATCACTTGAACTCGGGAGGCAGAGGTTGCAGTGAGCCGAGATCATGCCACTGCACTCCGGGCTGGGCAACAGAGGGAGACTGTCTCAAAAAAAAAAGAATTAAAAAAATTTTTAAATAGAGGGGGAGGCTGGGCACGGTGGCTCATGCTTGTAATCCCAGAACTTTGGGAGGCTGAGGCAGGTGTATCACCTGAGGTCAGGAGTTTGAGAACAGCCTGGCCAACATGGTGAAACCCATCTCTACTAAAAATATAAAAATTAGCCGGTAGTCCCAGCTACTTGGGAGGCTGAGGCAGGAGAATCGCTTGAACCCGGGAGGTGGAGGTTGCAGTGAGCCGAGATTGAGCTACTGCACTCCATCCTGGGTGGCAGAGTGAGACTCTGTCTCAAAATAATAATAATAATAATAAATAGAGGGGGAAGCTGGTACCTTATAACCGTAATGGGGCCTGGTGTTTTTAACTTATGTTTGATTTTCAGTGATGCCAAAGTAAGTTAACTTTCCCAAAAGAAGTTACTCCTCATGTTAGGTCCAGTAAATGGAAATATTATTTATGGGTTATAATTGCTGACCTTGTCCAGACATGTGTTAAACATTTTGTACATGTCTCATTTAATTCAAACAGTCCTCTGACAGTGTTTCCCACCCCAGAACTACTGAACTGAAATCTCTGGGAGGTAGGATCTGGGACTAGCATCTCAGGTCAGCCTCAGGTTAAGTTTTGAGAGCCACTAGCCTGTACGAATATGTGCTATTATACCCATTCAATAGATGGAGGGGGAAATAGATGTAAGGAAGTTAGGTAGCTTATTCATGGTCCGTATGGCTACAGTACACCATTGCCTCTCAAGAAAACAAATACAAAATTTGCACTAAAATATCAGTTTCAGGCCAGGTGCAGTGGCTCACGCCTGTAATCCCAGCACTTTGGGAGGCTGAGGCAGCCAAATCACCTGAGGTCAGGAGTTTGACACCAGCCTGGCCAACATAGTGAAACCCCGTCTCTACTAAAAAAAAAAAAAAAAAAAAAAAAATTAGCTGAGCTTGGTAGTGTGTGCCTGTAATCCTAGCTACCCAGGAGGTTGAGGCAGGAGAATTGCTTGAACCTGGGAGGTGTAGGTTGCAGTGGGCTGAGATCACACCATTGCATTCCAGCCTGGGTGATAGAGTGAGACTCTATCTCAAAAATTGAAAAAAATAATAAAAATAAAAACAAAATAAAATATCAGTCTCACTGGGAGAAAGTACACACAACTAGTGCACTGTTTGTCAGTGTCTTGCTTACTTCTTGGTGGCCATCTCTGGGTATCTGTTTAAGGCCTTACTTCCTTCTCTGAAACTGCATTGACTCAACCCTGCCAGGCTTTTTCCATAATGTTGTGCTCTATCTTTCAATGGTTTGAGCCTCCAATGTCATGTACCTATGAAATACACTTTCTCAGGCAGCCCAAGATCCCTTTCTTTGAAATTCTCAGAACTGTGTGGTAGCCCATCATAAATGACTCCTACTGCCATCATGGGATGTGAGCCTGTCCAACAAAATAGTACTGTTGCTGGCCTCCTCACTTGACTATGACTCCCTTGGATAAAAAAGTACAGGAGGCTGCTGATTTCTAGGAAAGGAGGGAGGGTGCCTCTAATCCACTAGATGACTGCTGGGGTTAGATCTCTTGAATATCTTGGAATAGTTATCTATGGTGACCATCCAAGATGTGCCTCCAGTAACCCAGCCTCCCTCCCATCCTGCTCTGTTCTTGCCCTTACCAAACTCAACCTTCCCTTTGTCCTCCCCTCCTTTCTCCTGTGCACACTGGAACCGTCTTTCGGAGTAAATGAGCATCTATGTTCTCAGCTTTTTCATCGCACTTTTCCCCTACTGACTATCCCGACGACATTGCTTTTCTTGCCACCCTCTCTCAAGAGGAGGCTGCGTATTCTCTTGCTGTTTCCCTGAGTTCCGCGTTCTGGCTCCTTCATGCTGCTTGTGTGCTATTACTCCTCCATCACGTGTAAAAAAACCTGTGTCTTTGGGGTTTACACTACGTGGCTGTGTCTCTTTGCCATATGCCACATTGTTGCTTATCAAATTTCATCTGAGGAAGGTTTGGCACCTGGGTCACTGATTGCTCTATCCCAAGGCCTGCCATCCTTGATAACTTCAGTGTCTAAACAGGCCAAGGATCCGACTGCAATCAAACACCAAATCCCATCCCTTCCTTCTTCTTAGTGTGTCCTACCACGCTTGTTTCCACCTAAGGATCTTAACTCATGTTGTCCCCATACCTGAATACACTCCTTCCCTCTTTCCCTTTATAGCCTTCAGGTTTGTGTCACTTCCCCAGAAACGTGTACTCAAGGCCATCTTATCTAGTGGTTCCCTCTGCTATTCTCTATCAATGACCCTTCATAGCGCATCTTCCTCCTAGCATCTCTCACTGTGTGTGTGTGTGTGTGTGTGTGTGTGTATTTGCTGGTTTATTTCATTGTTATCTGTCATTTCCAGCAATCTGTGTGTCCCTCAAGGACAGGGGCCATGTCAATTTCATTTACTTTTGGAGTCTCAGCATAAGAACAATGCTTGGCACACAGACCCTCCAGAAATATTTATAAAATAAATAAATAAATGAGTGGATAGACTTAGCTCTGTACTTTGAAAGGAGAGAGCTCCCACTGGCTCATGGTTCCACCATCAGTAGAGGTTGGCAAGGAAACTTTCACTGCTCCTGCTGGGTGAAGGCTAAGGAACCAGTAATGTTTTAAGGCAGAAGTGCAGAAGCAACAAAGTATTTTTGGCTTTAGTTTTTAAAGTATTACGCTTTTTTTTTTTTTTTTGAGATGGAGTCTTGCTCTGTCGCCCAGGCTAGACTGCAGTGGCGCAGTCTCAGCTCACTGCAACCTCCATGTCCCAGGTTCAAGCAATTCTCCTACCTCAGCCTCCCAAGTAGCTGGGATTACAGGTGCGCACCACCACGCCCGGCTAATTTTTGTATTTTTTTAGTAGAGATGGGGTTTCGCTACGTTGGCCAGGCTGGTCTTGAACTGTTGACCTCAAGTGATCTGCCCGCCTCAGCCTCCTAAAGTGCCTCCCAAACAATTAATAAGTGTTTAAGAAAATATTTAGTAAGCTTGTTCTGTATTCCTATACAAAAAGTATAACAGCAACATATTCCACAAGAGTAAAGCAAAATAAGTAAAATTATTCCAAGTAAACAAATTAGGAGGCTTTTTATGAACTGGGCAACTGTTGGAACTAAGCTGGTATGGGGTTGTTAACTGATTATAATGTGCCCAGAATTAGAATATTGATCCAGATTTTTACATTACCCATCTCTTTTGGGTTTTTTTTTTTTTTTTTTTTTTTTTGAGCAACAATTAGAGATCACTGGTTGCTTTACAGGAATAAGCAGGGTTAGCCTAAATTGCAGAAACAAACTGAAAAATAACTAATGAGACTAGAATTTAATAACAAGTATACCATAGTTTTTGAAACATAATATTTTTCTTTCCAGTTTTCCATTTTTATTAAAGACAAATTATAGTAAGACTGATTTGCTTTATTATACTTGACTTGATTATTTGTATAAAGTGCAGCAAGAATATATTTTATATAGGCTTTTAAGAAATGGGCTTTAATGGAACTTTGTTCCATAGAAGGAATATTTTATTTTATTTTATTTTATTTTGTTTTATTTTATTTTGAGATGGAGTCTTGCTCTGTTGCCCAGGCTGGAGTGCAGTGGCACCATCTTGGCTCACTGCAACCTCTGCCTCCTGGGCTCAAGTGATTCTCCTGTCTCAGCCTACCAAGTAGCTGGGATTATAGGTGTCCACCACTGCACCCAGCTAATTTTTGTATTTTTAGTAGAGATGGGGCTTCACCATGTTGGTCAGGCTGGTCTCGAACTCCTGACCTCAGACAATCCGCCTGCCTTGGCCTCCCAAAGTGCTGAAATTACAGGCGTGCACCATCGCCCTGGCCTAAATGTTTACATTTTTAAGACATTTTATTTTACCAATAACCTTTAAAACTGTCTTTATTTTTAAAAGATTACTGGTCATGTGAACAAAAAGGCATTAAAGTGTCTATTTTTCTGACAAAATATTTTATTTAAGCGCTTATTTTTTAAGCCAATTAATTAGAGCTCTTTTACATATAAACATACAACACATATAAATACACAGACAAAAGATTTAGCACTTGTAAGATTTTTCTATTTGCCAGTTTTTTAACTGGATTACTGGCTTCAGGGCGGAGCCCTTGGAGGAACAGGGCCAGGAAAGCTTGCGTTTCTAGGGCCAAATAAGCAGCAAATAAGCAGCTGAAAGCAAAGACAGATCCCCAAAGTTAAGGGTGCCATTTTATACTGGTTCCTGGATTCCCAAAAGGAAGGAAATACTACGGGAGCAGGCGGTGCAGTGCTTCTACTCTGCATTTCATTGCAAGGCAACGCAAAGCCAGTCAGCCCATTTTATAATCAGCCCATTCCTCATGGGAGTTTTATTTCCCAGTGGGGTTGGGGTGTTTCCCTATCTTCTAGGTGGCCAAGAGCATGCTTTTTTTATTCAAGTATGCAAAGAGTCAAGTATCCCTTGATAGCTATTATTAGCCATCCCTTAAAGTATATTTCCTACCTAGTTATTATATTATAAAACACCAAAGCTTTTTCATAATGGGAAGTAATTTCTGATACCCCCAAAACTCAAAACCATTAGATAACACAATGCAAAACAGAACAGAGCCTTTGATTTTTTAGAGCGATCTGTCTGCTTTTAATTCCTGGGGTTTCATGAAGAAAACAGAGGTTTTTTTTTTTCCCCCCAAAATGGAGTCTGTGGCGCCTCCTCCGTTTTTCCCAAGGAGTCCCAGGCTACCAGAAGTTACCTTAGGGCCCCTCATGTATGCATTGAGAGTGGCAAAACAAACAAACAAACAAAAAATGGAGAAAAATAATTCAGTCGACTGAAAAGAAAAAAAAAACTTTTCCAGAAAAGCAAGTTCCAAGAAGAGAAAAACATAAAGGCCTTTTAAATATATCTAGAGCTTGTTTATCCACTTTTAATTAAGCTGACTTTCAACCATAGTGCTCTTTAAAAAAAAAAAAAAAAAGACATTTTTTCAGATCTCTTGTTACCCGACTGTAGCCATGCCAAGCAGCCAAAATTTCCAGCTTTTGAACTTTACCAAAGGTAAACTTCTAGGCGCTTAGAGAAAGGAAAATTTAGGACAGTCCACGGAGAAGAGAATAGACAGGGTCACTCAGATATTACACCAGAAATGACTTATTTCCTAGGCGGGGAATCGAACCTGGACCACTAACTGTGAAAGTGCAAGATCCTAGTTACTGAGCTACAGTGGGCAGCATTCTGTGTGTGTGTTTGCTCAGAAGGAGCCTAGAGTAGTTAATTTTGAGCTTGCAGAGGCTTCTAACTATCTAATATGATTTTTAGAGCTAACTATGACATGAACCCTAAAATTCCTGTTCCCTGGAAGGCAGAGACCAAGAGAAAGTACCACCACATGGTTAAAAGGTCACGCTCCCAAGAACATAAAACAAAGAGGAGACTTCATCCAGTTTTTTTTGTTTGTTTCAGGGACCTACAGCCAAGTTTCTTACTGACCAGCTTGCTGGGTCGTTTTGAAAAGCAGGCTTACAGGTGTTCTAAGCCCATGTTTTACTCTAAAGTACCCTCAACACAGAAAAACAAATTTACAACACGAAATACACCAGTTTAAGATTAGCCTTAGAATTTTTTTCACATTAATTAAAACTTTACAGAGGAGATCAACACTGATTTATTTATTTGTTTATTTATTTATTTTTCCATTTATTGAACCATTTTCACAGAGAGAGAAGCCAGAAATCTGACTGGTAGGAAATTCTTACCCTTTTGCCAGCATGCCAGGCTTCTGGGTTCCCTTTCCCTGAGCGGCATTACTGATCAGGCTTGTGGCACCATCGTCCTGGGGACCAAGCCGCATCATAAAGGAAAATTATTTGTTTTTGTTCTGGCCAGAGCAAAATACATGTGATAAAACATAGACATGGCAGGGCGCGGTGGCTCAGGACTGTAATCCCAGCACTTTGGGAGGCCGAGGTGGGCGGATCACGAGGTCAAGAGATCGAGACCATCCTGACCAACATGGTGAAATGCCATCTCTACTAAAAATACAAAAAATTAGCTGAGCGTGGTGGCACACACCTGTAGTCCCAGCTATTCGGGAGGCGGAGGCAGGAGAATCGCTTGAACCCGGGAGGCTGAGGTTGCAGTGAGCCGAGATCACGCCACTGCTCTTCAGCCTGGGCAACAGAGGAGACTCCGTCTTAGACAAACAAACAAACAAACAAAAAACATAGACATTAGCCACTCTGCTTAGCACCCAATATCAAACTGGCGAAGCTTAAATTTGCCCCCAGATGGGCCCCGTCATCTTTGATCCAACCTCTGACTTGGAGTTTCAATACGTGGTCTCTGGGCAAGATGGTCGCCTTGAGTAATAGAAAAGATAGAAAGGGAAAGGAAAAGTAGAGAAGGAAAGTATTGCCTGCAGCAGGGTGGGGAAGTCCAAATGATCAGGGAGGCCAGAGAAAGATCCCCTCATTGCAGCGACGCTTTAAAGTTCAGGTGGCTGCGGCTGCTGTCGTTAAGGGGTTTTTCCCAGCAGTCCCGCCAGCTCTCAAGTTTCCCCTTTCAGGAAGGAAAAAGCTCCCCATGTCCCACGATCCTGTACAGGCCTAACCCTGTCACCCACAGCCATCAGCAAACAGTGCAAGGCAGATTAATCCAAAGAGAATTGCAGTTAACATCCCATAGTGCTGAACCTGTTCTTAGCCGAGAAGGACTTTACCTAGAGGGGTCTCTAACCTTTTAAATCTTAGAAGGGACTCTAACTCTCCTAAGTTGGGCCTCTAACCCAATCCCATTCTTTTTTTTTTTTTTGAGACGGAGTCTTGCTCTGTTACCCAGACTGGAGTGCAGTGGTGTGATCTTGGCTCACTGCAACCTCCACCTCCCGGGTTCAAGCGATTCTCCTGCCTCAGCCTCCCGAGTAGCTGGGACTACAGGCGCCCGCCACCACACCTGGCTTTTTTGTATTTTTAGTAGAGACGGGGTTTCACCACGTTGGCCAGGATGGTCTCGATCTCTTGACCTCGCGATCCACCCAATCCCATTCTTTACCTGGGTATACGCACCCTACTTACGCTCAAAGTCAGCCGACTGGTGAGCGCAGATGATTTTCCTTTGGGTCGGGAGTCTCTACAGTATGGTCCCTTTTGTGGTTCGCGAGAAAGATGTTACAGGACCCCAACACTTACCCAAAGGTAGCCGTTGGGTCGCGATTTCTGCACTATAGTCCCTTCTGTAGTCGCCAGAAATATCTTACAGGACAGAAAAATATGTTACAAGAATGGGGTCCCAATCCAGACCCCAAGAGAGAGTTCTTGGATCTTGCACAAGAATTCAGGGTGAGTCCCTAGTGCGAAGTGAAAGCAAGTTTATTAAGAAAGTAAAGGAATAAAAGAATGGCTACTCTAAGGCTGGGCGCTGTGGCTCACGCCTGTAATCCCAGCACTTTGGGAGGCCGAGGCAGGTGGATCACCCAAGGTCAGGAGTTCGAGACCAGCCTGGCCAACATGGTAAAACCCTGGCTCTGCTAAAAATACAAAAATTAGCTGGGCACGGTCGCACACACCTGTAATCCCAGCTACTTGGGAAGCTGAGGCAGGAGAATTGCTTGAGCCCGGTAGACGGAGGTTGCAGTGAGCTGAGATTGCGCCACTGCCCTCCAGCCTGGGCGACAGAGCAAGACTCTGTCTCAAAAAAACAAAAAAGGCTACTCTATAGACCGAGCAGCCCCACAGCCCCGAGGGCTGCTGCTTGTTTATTTTTACAATTATTTTTTGATAATATGCTAAACAAGGGGTGGATTATTCATGTCTCCACTTTTTAGAACATATAGGGTAACTTCCTGACGTTGCCATGGCATTTGTAAACTGTTCTGGCGCTGATGGGAGTGTAACAATGAGGACAACCAGAGGTCACTGTCGTCACCATTTTGGTTTTGGTGGGTTTTGGCCGGCTCCTTTACTGCAACCTGTTTTTATCAGCAAGGTCTTTATGACCTGTATTGTGTGCTGACCTCCTATCTCATCCTGTGACTTAGAATGCCTTAACCGTCTGGGAATGCAGCCCAGTAGGTTTCAGCCTTATTTTACCCAGCTCCTATTTAAGATAGAGTTGTTCTGGTTCACCTGCCTCTGACACTATCACCAGGTAGACAGTGTTTGTTAGAAGTGAGTTAAATTGTAGGACACTCAGTTGTAATCCACTGGAGAATTGCTTGGTTGTCGACAGGGGGACATCCCCACACATTCTGGTGACCGGAGGGGAAGTATTCTGTGTTGAGTGTTTTGTGTGAGAGCAGGAAAACACTTTGTTTTTTTTGTTTTGTTTTGTTTTGTTTTGTTTTCCCCATCCTTTTCAAAGACTACATTAAACGCTAAGGAGAAAGGTAGTTCAAAGAGAAAGGCAGTTTAAAGACTCCAAATAAAAGATAAAGCTAGATATTTCCTATATCATTCCAAAGCTTGCTTTGTCATTGTGCTTTTACGGCCTTTCCATGTTTTTAAGTGTTATAACTACATTTTGAAATGAGGATCTGTTTTGATAAAAATACGAAAGCTATAAAGAGAAATATGTATGCAGCCTAAAAGTTGGACTGACCAAAAAATTCTTTAGAGACTTATGTCTTGCCGGGCGCGGTGGCTCACACCTGTAATCCTAGCACTTTGGGAGGCCAAGTCAGGTGGATTGCCTGAGCTCAGGAGTTCAAGACCAGCCTGGGCAACATGAAGAAACCCCGTCTGTACTTAAAAAAAAAAAAAAAAAAAGCCACACGTGGTGGTGTGTGTCTGTAGTCCCAGCTATTTGGGAAGCTGAGGCACGAGAATCGCTCAAACCCGGGAGGCGGAAGTTGCAGTGAGCCGAGATCGTGCCACCGCACTCCAACCTTGGTGACAGAGCAAGACTCTGTCTCAAAAAAAAAAAAAGAAAAAGAAAAAAGACGTATGTCTTTTGGCTAAGTGGACCTGCAGAAGGAATTATAAGTTATGGAATGATAGAATTTTAAAAGGATATGCTAGGTAGGAAACAAATTCTTCGTTACAGGACTCGACTTATTTGAAATAAGAGGAGAGAAAACAAATGGATGGTTTAAAAGGAAATGTTTGACTGCAGCCTGCTTTCTGTACCCATAGCTACCTGCCCACAAGAATGTGGCTCCCTGGTGACAGCTGCACTAATTATAGAAAAACAAGTTGAGTGGAAGAAGATGAATTATGTAAATTTACATTGACTGAGGATCCTGCTGGAGCATTTAGGAATGTTGATTATTAAGAATAAAGTGAGGATTTTCTTACATTGAAAATCAATGAAAAGAGGAAGGGATAATTTGCTATAGTCTTAGAATAAACTCTGGATCAGCCAAAATATCATTTATTAATGTTACTGTAAATTTGTTGCAGGTGACAGCCATTTTGTGGATTTGAGAGGAACTACCAAGTGGGTTTTAGGCTGCAAATTTACCTTATTTTTTGTTTATATACGAAATGAAAGGTACTAAAAAAGTCACATTTTTTGTAAACCCTTGCTGTTATGTAAAATAGAAGTCTCCAACTATCTCTGCTTGGCTTTATGCAGATTTCTTATTTTTAAATATCAACCTAGATTAAAAGCTGATGATTAGAAAATAATAAAGAATGGAAAGCCAACCTTCCACAAGAAAACATTTTCTTGTGTGTTTCCAAAAATGGTCCATATGAAATCAAATACCTTAATAAACATGCCAAACATGAATCTTTACACCCGTAGAAATGTGACAAACTCAGTTTTAGTGAATATGTTGCAAAAACAAATGAAACTGGTATTTAACATTTTTCTTAGTGAAATATTACTGAACACTTAATTAACGTGCTGTAATTTTAAATGAATCCATTTTCCTACGCAGACACAGTAGAAATGCAGCTAAATTGTTTCAGTCACCCACTCACTGAACAAACAAAACAAAACATAAACCCAACCATGTATTATTTGTTACATATCAGGAAGGTTAAGAGTCTGCCACAGAAACAGCACAATTCCAATTCGTAGGGAATGTTCTTCTCTCACTCTGCATCAGATCATCACACTTCCAGTAAGTGGAGAAAGCACTGTTACATCGGGGTCAGAAAACTGTGCTAATGCAAAATGTCCTGTGTTTACTGCCATTCTTAATTCCCAAATACGTATATTTTAGTGACCTACAGTCTAAAACAGAATAGCCAAGCCTTTTTCCAAATGCAGATCTCTCTCACAATTTGCGTTACACAGAAAACCCCTGGGCAGACAAAGGACAGCTTGAGGATACCCGAATGTTCACATTTAGCACTGACACAGCACTTTCATCTGTAACGTGCCTTACAAACATTAACTAATTAAGAGAAACAACACCCCTGCAAGGTATTTAGCAGGATATAAAAATGAAAATCTACAAGCAAGACAGCCAGAATGCATAAATCATGAAGTGTTAAATCAACATGACCTGAAAACCAGCAGGACTCCCTCCCTCTTTTCTTGCCATGACTGTCTTTTGGGAAGGGCAAGAACTTAGATTTTATGCCACGCGAAGATGGGGAGGGGGTGATGTCTGGGTGGAGGTGGGTGGGAGGACTGTAATAAAATTCTAAGAATCACATTTGCAAAGGGGAAGTGTTCTACTAACTCAGAGAAGGGGCTTCAAGAATATAACCCTTTTAGAAGTGCCCCAGAGAATACAAAATCAATACAGTGTTTAATTAATCTACTACAGATTGACTTCACATAAAGCAGCCCCAACCAGGAGAGTTCCATGCTGGGAAATCAGACAGATCATGGTTGGAGGGTATGAGTGGCCTGTATAATATGCATTTTTTGTCCTTTCGGGAGATGGAGGAGGGCACCGTGACTGCCCTGTGGTCTGACTGCACAGACTTTGCTTGCTTGCTCTATGAAAGCATCCTCAATAGGTAACAGCATTACAAAACAGTAAGTGAAATGAGCTCAGTAGCTTTTAGAAGAGGCAATGAGTGTTGTTCAGAAGAAAAAAAAAAAGGAAAAAAAAATGGGATTCTAACTAGTTCTATGACTCCATTTCTTCATGTTTGATATAGTTTAATAAGCTCTACCTCAAAGTAGGTGCTAGAAAATTAAATGAAATGGACGTAAAAGTGCTTAACTGAAAAGTAGAGGTTTAATGAGTTGTAATTCACTTCTTACCGCCTTGGGTGTACTGCAGAGATGAGGCAGGTTCAGTTATGTCTCAACCCCAAGACGTCTGTCATCAGAAGCAGTTCTAGAGGCAGGATTAAAAGTGCTTAACTGAAAAGTAGAGGTTTAATGAGTTGTAATTCACTTCTTACCGCCTTGGGTGTACTGCAGAGATGAGGCAGGTTCAGTTATGTCTCAACCCCAAGACGTCTGTCATCAGAAGCAGTTCTAGAGGCAGGACTTGTCTCATATATCCGCTAATATCCAGGACCTAATACCTGGGAGCTGTGTTGTCCACCATGGTGGCCATGAGCCACATGTACTACTATTGAGCACTTGCAATGTAGCCAGTCCAAATTGAGACGTGGTGCCACTGTAAACTACATGCTATATTTTGAAGACTTAGTTAAAAAAAGGAAAAATATTTCATTTATAATTTTGATGTTGGTTACTTGTTGAAATGAGAATATTTTGGACACACTGGATTAAATACAATATTAAAATTAATTTCACTTTTTTTAAAAATTGTGTCTATGGAAGACTTAAAGTTACACATAAAGCTCACATTTGTGGCTCACACTATGTTTCTATTGGACAGCATTACCCTAGAACATAAGTCTCAAATATATTGGATCACATACTTCATCAGTTTAAAAAAAGTTTTAGAATGCATTCCCAAATATGCCAAATTTTTGTTTATAAAAATACTATATATACATTTGAGAAAGCATGCAAAAATAGAAAGCAAAAAGAATGAAGCTGGGGATGGTGGTGCATACCTGTAATCCCAGCTACTCAGGAGGGTGAAGAGGGAGGATAGCTTGAGCCCAGGAGGTGGAGGCTGCAGTGAGGAATGAATGGGCCACTGCACTCCAGACTGGGCAACAGAGTAAGAACCCAACTAAAAAAAAAAAGAATAGAAGTCCTAATATCTTCTTCCCACACCCCGTTGATCATCCTGTGTACCCCTGAGATGTGCACATGCCTCTTTGGAGCTGCTACTTTAGAACTGGCTCTTGATGAAGCAAAAGACCCACCTGTCACACTCCTTTGCCGAGGAGGGAAACTGGGTAATTGGAGAAAATCAAAATTAAAATAAAAATTGCAACAATACATAGATTACACAAGTACAACCAAAGTAAAATAGTACAAATTTAAAAAAAAAAAAAGGCTGCCTGTAGGCTCCATCTGGCTACAGCTACAGAATTTTGTTTTGGGGATGGGCAAGTGGATGAGGGGCCAAGTAAGAAGTAATGGTTTCTAGCAGGGAGGCTTTTTTAAAGTAGAACATGACATAAAATTGGTTAGACGTCTCTTGTTTGAATGAAAGATTGTGGGAGAGGACTAGGGCAGGCCCCAGTTGCTCCTTGCCACCTTCTCTCACCATCCCCCCTACAGTAAAGAGGGGCGAGCTCTGGGTTTCCAAAGGTTCTTTAAGTGAAGCTATTTTCCTGATTTTCTCAGATGTGGAGGAGAGGTATGGGGGTGGAGAGAAGAAAGTGCTGGGAAAGCAGTAACTGCAACCTGAAAAGGCAGCTGTGTCTATGTTTTCAGGTTCTATGAGCAGAGAAATGCAAGTCCCACTCCATGTAGGGCCCCAAGAGGCAACAAGAACCTTCCGATGAGAGGTTTTAGGGGATGCTAAGATTTGAGGGCAGCAGTGAAAGACTCCTCCCCGCAAGTCTGGCCCAAGAACTGAAGAGATTACAGGCTTGGGCAAGGTGTGGGAACCTATGTGCACTGGGGACCAGAGGGTCTGCCCTGTATATTCAAGAATGCATGAGAACATCTGGGACTCTTGCATGGCCTTAGGGAGAGAGAGAACCCCCAAATCATGACCGATTAATTTCCTGGCAGCAGAATTATTTGAATTAGAGACACATAAAAGTGTGATTTTTAAAATTTAAAATATCTTCTTTTTCTTTTTTGAGACAGAATCTCGCTCTTGTTGCTCAGGCTGGAGTGCAGTGGCGTAGTCTCAGCTCACTGCAACCTCCGCTTCCCTGGTTCAAGCCATTCTCCTGCCTCAACCTGCTGAGCAGCTGGGATTACAGGGGACCACCACCATTCCCGCCCAGCTAATTTTTATTATTTTTCAGTATTTAGTATTTTTAGTAGAGATGGGGTTTCGGCATGTTGGCCAGGCTGGTCTGGAACTCCTGACCTCAGGTGATCCACCCACCTGGGCCTCCCAAAGTTCTGAGATTACAGGCATGAGCCGCCGTGCCCAGCCCTGCTATTTCTGAAGTTTCTGTGTTTTACAATTTAAGGACACTTATGGGAGACAAAAATTCAACACTTTTTACATGCATACACACACACACACACACACACACATACACTTTACCTCTCCTCGCTGCCCTCAGCATAGTTATACACCATTTTTGGTTAATGATAAGGTATTTACATTGCTATGATTATGTCAATGCTTTCCATAGCAGAACCAGGTAATGTATTATGATTTTTCCTTTTTCCTTCTTGAGTAACTTTTTGGTTTTTCTCTTTTTTCTTTTCTTTCTTTTTTTTTGAGATGAAGTCTTGCTCTGTAGCCCAGGCTGGAGTGCAGTGGCGTGATCTCGGCTCAGCGCAACCTCCGGCTCCCGGGTTCAAGTGATTCTCCTGCCTCAGCCTTCAGGGTAGCTGGGATTACAGGCGTGCACCACTGCACCCAGCACATTTTTTATATTTTTAATAGAGACGAGGTTTCTCCACGTTGGCCAGGCTGGTCTTGAATTCCCGACCTCAGGTAATTCGTGCACCTCGACTTCCTAAAGTGCTAGAATTACAGACATGAGCCACCATGCCTGGCCAACTTTTTGGGTTTTCCTACAGTTAATAAGTACCTTAAAACAAAAATTTTGCTTGGTTTTCTATTTACCTATTTACCAATTCACCATCAAAACGTCTCCCTAAATGATAAATCTCTCTCAACATGTTCAAACATTAGGAAATGTGTCATTTTCTGTCACTTCTCATCCTCCTGCATTAATCTGGACTGGTACATGGTTGTGATTCTGCGGCTTCCCTTCACCATCAGTCTCTGTTTGTCCTCTTTGCTTGTATTTTTCATCCTTGTGGGTTTATGCTTATTTTAGACATTTACTTCCTTTTTTATGAGGGTTCAGAAATGTACAGATATTGTTTTTTTGGGGACGGCTTATCAGATACTGGAAACATGACATACCCTAGCCTGAGATGATTCCAACTATCTGTATGACAGTCAGACTTCACAGTGGAAAGAAATGTCCTTGTAAACTCTAGTAATGCTAATTCTGGTCTACAGATACCAGATTTAAGAAACTCATGGCCACTCCTTTTTTAAGTTCTGGAAAGTAGCTCTTAGCTATATGGGAAAGTGAACACTTATGTGGTTGTGGGTCATTCATCTCTAACAACCAAAGGACTCTGTGGCAAAAGTGAGAAATCTGAGTCAAAAACAAACTTTAATGGATTGAGACACATAAAATATGCTCATAAGGACACAGAAAACCAAAACCCAAAAACTCACTTGTCATATTGAGAGGTGACAACATGCTAGCAGCCCTCACTCGCTCTTGGCGCCTCCTCGGTCTCGGTGTCTGCTCTGGCCATGCCTGAGGAGCCCTTCAACCTGCCTCTGCACTGTGGGAGCCCCTCTCTGGGCTGGCCGAGGCCAGAGCCGGCTCCCTCTGCTTGCTGGGAGGTGTGGAGAGAGAGGCGCCCACGGGAACTGGGGCTACGCGTGGCGCTCGCAGGCCAGTGAGTTCTGGCTGGGCACAGGCTCAGTGGGCCCTGCACTCAGAGCGGTCCCGGGCAGTGAGTGGCTTAGAACCCAGGCCAGCAGCTGTGGAGGGTGCGCTGGATCCCCCAGCACTGCTGGCCCGCCGGTGCCACGCTCAAATTCTCACCGGGTCTCAGCTGCCTCCCCGTGGGGCAGGGCTCGGGACCTGCAGCCCGCCATGCCTGAGCCCCTCCACCTCCTGCTCCTGCTCCCATGCAGCCTGAGTCTCCCTGGCGGGCACTGCCCCCTGCTCCATGGCACTAGATCCCATCAACCGCCCAAGGGCTGAGGGGTGTGGGCGCCCGGCGTGGGACTGGCGAGCAGCTCCGCCGACAGCCCTGGCCCGTGGGATCCACTAGGCGAAGCCAGCTGGGCTCCTCAGTCTAGTGGGGACTTGGAGAACTTTTATGTCTAGCTGTAGGATTGTATATGCACCAATCAGCACTCTGTGTCTAGCTTGGGGTTCATGGATGCACCAATCAGCACTCTGTATCTAGCTAATCTGATGAGGACTTGGAGAACTTTTATGTCTAGCTGGAGGATTGTAAATGCACCAATCAGCCCTTTGTGTTTAGCTCAAGGTTTGTAAATACACCAATCAGCACTCTGTGTCTAGCTCAACGTTTGTAAACGCACAAATCAGCACCCTCTGTCTAGCTCAAGGTTTGTAAAAGCACCAATCAGTGCTCTGTGTCTAAATCTAGTGGGGACTTGGAGAACTATTATGTCTAGCTAGAGGATTGTAAATGCACCAATCAGCACTCTGTGTCTAGCTCAGGGATTGTAAACGCACCAATCAGCACCCTGTCAAAATGGACCAATCAGCTCTCTGTAAAACGGACCAATCATCTCTCTGTAAAATGGACCAATCAGCAGGATGTGGGTGGGGTCAGATAAGGGAATAAAAGCAGGCTGCCCAAGCCAGCAGTAGCAACCAGCTGGGGTCCCCTTCTGCCATGTGGAAGCTTTGTTCTTTTGCTCTTTGCAATAAATCTTGCTGCTGCTCCCTGTTTGGGTCTGCGCTACCTTTATGAGCTGTAACACTCATCTTGAAGGTCTGCAGGTTCGCTCCTGAAACCAACGAGACTATGAACCCACTGGGATGGAGGAACAACTCCAGTTGGAAGGAAAGAACAACTCCAGACACACCACCTTTGAGAGCTGCAATGCTCACCATAAAGGTCTGCAGCTTCACTCGTGAAGCCAGCAAGACCACGAACCCACCAGAAGGAAGAAACTCTGGACACGTCCAAACATCAGAAGGAACAAACTCTGGACACACCATCTTTAAGAGCTGTAGCACTCACCACAAGGGTCTGTAGCTTCATTCTTGAAGTCAGGGAGACCAAGAACCCACCAATTCTGGACACAATGTTTGGAGGATGTTCACTATCCTGAAAATAGGTAAACAAAAATAAATAAATAAAACCTCCTTCCTTTCCTGAAAAAAGCTGTATTTTGAGGTAACCAATAGATGATAAGCAAAAGTTCTTCCTTTTAAAAAATTTCCAGCTAGTAAATGAAGATGAAATAAATGATATTGCAATCCCTAATGAAATAATGGATCCAAGCAATGGTCATTAATGGCTGCTGAAACCACTTGCTGAAAACTGATTGGGGAACATTATAATAGATGGATCAGGCTGACAACATCTGAACACACAGATCAATCTTAATATTACAAGAGGGATAAGTAGCTATTATGTGTATCATGTCATGTAAGAGTATACAAAACTGATAATAAAATCTTTTTGCCAGAAAAAAAAACACATGTAATCTGATTAAGTCCCTAGATTTTACTACCATTCTCCATAAATTTTTTCTTAGCAGCTAAAGGGAAAAGAGAGGGAGCCTAAACGTGATAAACTGACATTATAGGGACTCAAAAGGATAATCAAAGTTCAGAATACAAGAAATTGTATAAGACAAATGGTACAGTTTTTTTTTTTTTTGAGACGGAGTTTTGGTCTGTTGCCCAGGCTGGGGCACAGTGGCACTGTCTTGGCTCACTGTACCCTCCATATCCCAGGTTCGAGTGATTCTCCTGCCTCAGCCTCCTGAGTAGCTGGAACTGCAGGTGTGCACCACCACACCTGGCCAATTTTTGTATTTTTAGTAGAGAGCGGGTTTCACAATGTTAGCCAGGCTGGTCTTGAATTCCTGGCCTCAAGTGATCTGCCCACCTCAGCCTCCCAAAGTACTGGGATTACAGGCATGAGCCACAGCACCCTGCGAAATGATAGTTTCTTCCACAAAGTGCAAGAAAAAAGGAGTGCCTGTAGATTAAGGGACGTAAACATACTCAAGCACAGTATGTGAACCTTGATTCAAGCACAGAAACTGTAGAAACAAGCAAACAAATATTTATGAGACAGCCAGAAAATGTGAACACTGGCTAGATATTTGATGATATTATGATATTAAGGAATTATTGTTAATTGTTTAACAATTAAAAGTTATTGTTGACCAGGCGCAGTGGCTCATGCCTATAATCCCAGCACTTTAGGAGGCCAAGGGGGGGCGGATCATGAGGTCAAGAGATCAAGACCATCCTGGCCAACATGGTGAAACTCTGTCTCTACTAAAAATACAAAAATTAGCTGGGTGTGGTGGCACGTGCCTGCAATCCCAGCTACTTGGGAGGCTGAGGCAGGAGATCGCTTGAACCTGGGAGACAGAGATTGCAGTGAGCCAAGATCGCGCCACTGCACTCTAGCCTGCCAACAGAGCAAAACTGTCTCAAACAAAACAAACAAACAAATATATACATATATAGTTAATTGTTTAAGGTACGATACTGGTATTGTGATTGTGGGTTTTATTTTTTATTGTGTTTTAAAGACTTCTTGCTGTTTGGGGATACATACCAAAGTAAAGAGAGGCTTATGTGGCTTGCCTTCCTTGTCCCACAAACTGTTATCCCACAGGGTTGGTTCTCTTTACAACAGTCAGAAAACTGGCATAGACACCCAGGAACCCAGGCCCCCTCTGACTCATCACAAAATTTGCCTATGTGAGTCACCGGAGTCAGCCTGGGTCTGCAGAGCCAAGGTAGATCCAGGGTAGCTGGTCACTGGGAATAGTAGTAATTGCTGAGTGTGAAAATGTTTCCCTGGTCCAGTGATAGGACGTGGTGGGGCCATGGTAAACTGAAGAGTATGCTCTAGCTGAAGGCCTTCAAATTCAATGAAAAAAGAAGGTGGGCCGGGCACAGTGGCTCACCCCTGTAACCCCAGCACTTTGGGAGGCCAAGGCTGGTGGATCACGAGGTCAGGAGTTCAAGACCAGCCTGGCCAAGATGGTGAAACCCTGCCTCTACTAAAAATACAAAAATTAACTAGGCATGGTGCCGGGCACTTGTAATCCCAGTTACTCAGGAGGCTGAGGCAGAGAATTGCTTGAACCTGGGAGGCAGAGGTTGCAGTGAGCTGATATCACACCACTGCACTCCAACCTGGGCGACAGAGAAAGACTCTGTCTCAAAAGAAAAAAAAAAAGAAGAAGAAGAAGGTGGGGAGAGAAAGAGAGAAACACTGAAGACCAAAGAAGTTACATTCTCTGGCCAAATTCATGATCCCTAAAGTAGACCTAAACCTATACTTTGGCCATACTCATCTCCTTAACAGTCAATACAAAACTCTAGCACTTCATCAGAGTGAATTAAAAATATTATGCTTCTCACTGACAAAGCAAGAATGGGTAGGAAGTGCTCTATCAGGAAAAAGGCAATCCCTTGAGGAGCCTGACTGTGTTGATTTAATGATAAGTACACGTAAGTGTGTCAGCCAGCACAGGAAACCCGTGCAGGTGGAGGGTTAGAAGTCCCCATTCAGGACTGATAGCCCGCAGCCACAGTGAAAGGGTCCAAAGGGCAGGCACCCTTTTGCACACAGACAAAGGGCATATTTAGACTGCCCAGTCATGGGAGACTTCCCTGCGCACTGAAAGAGAGTAAAGGCAGGGAGTAAGGGCCTTAGAAAGAGGCAAAAACCTACTTCTGCTTTTCTCTCTGTAATTGGTTGATTTTTTATTCAATTTAAAAATATGGCCGGGCCCGGTGGCTCACACCCATAATCCCAACACTTTGGGAGGCCAAGGCAGATGGATCACCTAAGGTCAGGAGTTCAAGACCAGCCTTGGCCAACATGGTGAAACCCCGTCTCTACTAAAAATACAGAAATCAGCCAGGTGTGGTGGTGGGTGCCTGTAATCCCAGCTACTCAGGAGGCTGAGACAGGAGAATCGCTTGAACCCAGGAAACGGAGGTTACAGTGAGCCAAGACTGTGCCATTGTACTCCAGCCTGGGTGACAGAGCAAGACTCCGTCTCAAAAAAAAAAAAAAGCCGAGTTTTTAAAAAATTATTTATTTATTTATTATACTTTAAGTTCTAGAGTACATGTGCACAACGTGCAGGTTTGTTACATAAGTATACATGTGCCATGTTGGTTTGCTGCACCCATTAACTCTTCATTTATATTAGGTATTTCTCCTAATGCTATCCCTCCCCCAGCCCCCCACCCCACAACAGGCCCTGGGGTGTGATGTTCCCCACCCTATGTCCCAGTGTTCTCATTGTTCACTTCCCACCTATGAGTGAGAACATGTGGTGTTTGGTTTTCTGTCTTTGTGATAGTTTGCTGAGAATGATGGTTTCCAGCGTCATCCATGTCCCTGCAAAGGACATGAACTCATCCTTTTTTTATGGGTGCATAGTATTCCATGGTGTATATGTGCCACATTTTCTTAATCCAGTCTATCATTGATGGACAGTTGGGTTGGTTCCAAGTCTTTGCTATTGTGAATAGTGCCACAGTAAACATACGTGTGCATGTGTCTTTATAGTAGCATGATTTATCATCCTTTGGGTATATATCCAGTAATGGGATGGCAAGGTTAAATGGTATGTCTGGTTCTAGATCCTTGAAGAATCGCCACACTGTTTTCCACAATGGTTGAACTAGTTTACACTCTCACCAACAGTATACAAGCATTCGTATTTCTCCACATCCTCTCCAGCATCTGTTGTTTCCTTTTTAATGATCGCCTGACTTTTTAATGATCTGTTGTTTCCCGACTTTTTAATGATTGCCATTCTAACTGGTGTGAGATGGTATCTCATTGTGGTTTTGATTTGCATTTCTCTGATGACCAGATATGATGAGCATTTTTCATGTGTCTGTTGGCTGCATAAATGTCTTCTTTTGAGAAGTGTCTATTCATATCCTTTGCCCACTTTTTGATGGTTTTTTTTTCTTGTAAATTTGTTTAGGTTCTTTGTAGATTCTGGATATTAGCCTTTTGTCAGATGGGTAGATTGCAAAAATTTTCTCCCATTCTGTAGGTTGCCTGTTCACTCTGATGGTAGTTTCTTTTGCTGTGCAGAAGCTCTATAGTTTAATTAGATCCCATTTGTCAATTGTGGCTCTTGTTGCCATTGCTTTTGGTGTTTTAGTCATGAAGTTCTTGCCCATGCCTATGTCCTGAATGGTATTGCCTAGGTTTTCTTCTAGGGTTTTTAGGGTTTTAGGTCTAACATTTAAGTCTTTAATCCATCTCGAATTAATTTTTGTATAAGGTGTAAGGAAGGGATCCAGCTTCAGCTTTCTACATATGGCTAGCCAGTTTTCCCAGCACCATTTATTAAGTAGGTAATCCTTTCCCCATTTCTTGTTTTTGTCAGGTTTGTCAAATAATTCTTTTAAATTCTTTTAAAGCATTCTTTTAAATGCTAAAAATTATCAGAAGGTGAGAGGAAACTGTTACAAAAAAAGAATTTAGGCTGTGTTTCAATATTTTGCTCATCAGGTAAGATTATTATTTATTGGTGGGTTAGCAGAAAAACTCAATGTATCAACTTCTGCACTGTCAAGAACGAATACTTATTGAGACTACTATGTAAAGGAACCACAGCAAACCTTGAGGACACAGATATGAAGAGGATGCAGTTTCTGCCCTGCCAGATTGTACATGGTAGATGAAGGTTTTACCTGAGGTCAGGAGTTCGAGACCAGCCTGGCCAACACGGTGAAACCCTGTATCTACTAAAAATACAAAAATTAGCTGGTCATGGTGGTGGGCACCTGTAATCCCAGCTACTCAGGAGGCTGAGGCAGGAGAATCACTTGAACCTGGAAGGCGGAGGTTGCCGTGAACTGAGATCACGCCATTGCACTCCAGCCTGGGCAACAAGAGTGAAACCCTGTCTCAAAAGAAAAAATAAATTATCTAAAAATAAATAAATTACATTATAAGACATAATGTGGTAAATGCACGTGAGATTAAGAAAGGTTGAGACGGCTGGGCATGGTGATTCATGACTGTAGTCCCAGCACTTTGGGAGGCTGAGGTAGGAGGATCACTTGAGCCCAGGATTTTGAGACCAGCCTGGGCAACATAGTGAGACTCATCTCTACACAAAATTATAAAAACTAGCTGGGTGTGGTGGCACACACCTGTAGTCACAGCTTCTCTGGAGGCTGAAGTTCAAGGATCACTTGAGTTAGGGAAGTGAAGGCTGGAGTGAGCTGTGATTGCACCACTGCACTCCAGCCTGAGTGACAGAGTGGGAATCTATCTCAATAAAAGAAAGAAAAGAAAGATTCTGGCCAGGTGCAGTGGCTCACGCCTGTAATCTCAGCACTTTGGGAGGCCGAGGCGGGTGGATCACCTGAGGTCAGGAGTTCAAGAGCATCCTGGCCAACATGAGAAAACCCTGTCTCTGCTAAAAATGCAAAAATTAGCTGTGCGTGGTGGCACATGCCTGAAGGCCCAGCTACTTGGGAGGCTGAGGCAGGAGAATTGCTTGAACCCAGGAGGCAGAGGTTGCAGTGAGCTGAGATCGTGTCACTGTACGTCACCTTGGGTGACAGAGCAAGATTCCATCTCAAAAAAAAAAAAAAAAAGAAATAAAAGAATGGCTATTCCATAGAGCAGCCCTGAGGGCTGCTGGTTGCCCATTTTTATGGTTATTTCTTGACCATACGCTAAACAAGGGGTGGATTATTCATGCCTCCCCTTTTTAGACCATATAGGGTAACTTCCTGACATTGCCATGGCATCTGTAAACTGTCATAGTGCTGGTGGGACTGTAGCAGTGAGGATGACCAGAGGTCACTCTCATCACCATTTTGGTTTTGGTGGGTTTTGGTCACCTCTTTTACTGCAACCTGTTTTGTTTGTTTGTTTGTTTGTTTGTTTTCCTGAGGCAGAGTCTTACTGTGCTGCCCAGGCTGGAGTTCAGTGGCGCAATCTCAGCTCACTGCAACCTCTGCCTCCCGGGTTCAAGCGATTCTCCTGCCTCAGCCTCCTGAGTAGTCGGGATTACAGGTGCCTGCCACCACCACACCTGATTAATTTTTATATTTTTAGTAGACATGGGGTTTCGCCATGTTGGCCTTGCTGGTCTTGAACTACTGACCTCAGGTGATCCACCTGCCTCGGCCTCCCACAGTGCTGAGGTTACAGGTGTGAGCCACTGTGCCCGGCCACTGCAACCTGTTTTATCAGCAAGGTCTTTATGACCTGTATTTTGTGCTGACCTGCTATCTTACCCTGTGACTCAGAATGCCTTAATTGCCAGGGAATGCAGCCCAGTAAGTTTCAGCCCTATTCTACCCAGCTCCTATTTAAGATGGAGTTGCACCAGGTCCGGTGGCTCATGCCTGTAATCCCAGCACTTTGGGAGGCTGAGGTGGGCAGGTCACAAGGTCAGGAGATCGAGAGCATCCTGGCTACCACAGTGAAACCCTGTCTCTACTAAAAATACAAAAAATTAGCTGGGTGTGGTGGCACGCACCTGTAGTCCTAGCTGCTCGGGAGGCTGAGGCAGGAGAATTGCTTGAACCCAGAAGGTGGAGGTTGCAGTGAGCCAAGATTGCACCACTGCACTCCAGCCTGGGCAACAGAGCAAGACTCCATCTCCAAAAACAAACAAACAAAAAAAACAAAAAAAGATGGAGTTGCTGTGATTCACGAACCTCAGACATTCCCCCCCTCCCTTTTATAAGAGAAGCCTTAATCCTAAGGGCTGCAGAGGGAAGAAGATCCATCTTCTGTAACTTCTTCAGGCTGAATAGGGGGATGATATTCCTGCCTAACTATGAGGGTCTCTTGCATTCTGGGTAGAGAGGAGCTTAGTCAGAAAGCTTCAGTATGGTAAGATACACTCATAACTCTTGAGTTTCGACAAGAAGTGATATCTGTAAGATTAATAAGTCTTTAAGAAAAGATTCAGCAAACTTGTCCTGTGTTCCTACACAAAGTATAACGACAATATATTCCCCAAGAGTAAAGCAAAATAGGCCAAGCACGGTGGCTAATGCCTATAATCCCAGCACTTTGGGAGGCTGACACGGGCAAGTCACTTGAGGTCAGGAGTTCAAGACTAGCCTGATCAACATGGCGAAACCCCGCCTCTACTAAAAATACAAAATTAGCTAGGCATGGTGGGCATGCCTGTAATCACAGCTACTTGGGAAGCTGAGGCAGGAGAATTGGTTGAACCTAAGAGGTGGAGGTTGCAGTGAGCCGAGATCATGCCATTGCACTCCAGTCTGGGCGACAAGAGCAAAACTCTGTCTCAAAGAAAAAAAAAAAAAAAAAAAAAGAGTAAAGCAAATAAGTAAACTATTCCAAGTTAAATTAGAAGGCCTTTCATGAACTGGACAACTGTTGGAACTAAGTCAATATGGGGTTTTTAGCTGATTGTAATGTGCCCAGAATTAGAATACTGATCCAAATGTTTATATTACCCATCCCTCTTGTTTCTTCTGAGCAACAGTCAGCGATTACTGTTTGGTTCACAGGAATAAGCAGGGTTGCCAGGAATAGTGGCTCACGCCTGTAATCCCAGCACTTTGGGAGGCCAAGTCAGGTGGATCACGAGATCAGGAGTTCAAGACCAGCCTGGCCGGTATGGTGAAACCCCATCTCTACTAAAAATATAAAAAAGTAGCTGAGTGTTGTGGTGCGTGCCTGTTGTCCCAGTTACTCGGGAGGCTGAGGCAGGGGAATCACTTGAACCTGGGAGGCAGAGGTTACAGTGAGCTGAGATTGTGCCACCGCACTCTAGCCTGGGCAGCAGAGCGAGACTCTGTCTCAAAAAAAAAAAAAAAAAAAAAAAGAAAAAAGGAATAAGCAAGGTTAGCCTACATTAAAAAAGCAAAATTTAAAAACAACTAATGAGACTAGACTCTAATAACAAGTATACCATAGTTTTTGAAATATAATATTTCTCTCTCCAGTTTCCCATTTTTACTATAGACAAATCATGGTAACAGTGATTTGCTTTATTATACTTGGCCTGATTATTTGTATAAAGTGCAGCAAGAATAATTATTTTTCACATAAGATCTTTTTGTTTTTATTTATTTTTTATTTTATATTTATATTTTTTGAGATGGAGTCTCACCTTGTTGCCCAGGTTGGAGTGCAATGGCACAATCTTGGTTCACTACAACCTCTGCCTTCTGGGTTCAAGTGATTCTCCTCCCTCAGGCTCCTGAGTAGCTGGGATTACAGACGCCCACCACCATGCCCAGCTAATTTTTGTATTTTTAGTTGAGATGGGGTTTTACCATGTTGGCCAGGCTGGTCTCAACCTTCTGACCTCAGGTGATCTGCCCACCTTAGCCTCCCAAAGTGCTGGAATTACAGGCATGAGCCACTGTGCCCAGCAGAAGCTCTTTTTAAATTGGCTTTGATGTAATTCTGTTCCATAGAAAGAATTTTAGATAAGACTTTTTTAAAGCTGAGCCCAACTATGGGTTTGTAACCTCAAATACATATGAGTTGGGTAAATTTCTTTCCTCTTGAGGTCCAAAATAACTTGGGGCTCCTGGACCTGTCAGAAAGTGACATTCTTTACTCACCACAGGTCAGAAACCCTGCACAGGGACTGTTGTAGGCAAGGTATGAGGCCACTTCCCCACAAGGCTTTTATTGGCTCTATAAGTCAAGTTTAATTCCCTAAAGAAAAACACACCATTCCAGTCAAAGCCTTGGCAAAATAACCAATTTCTCCAGTTGTGTCCCGTTACAAAAGAAAACAGATTCTTATTGCACCTATGCAAATAACTATATTGCTGTAAGTTAAGAATACTCACAACTACTTTCCAAATTTGGGAGAAATCAGGTAGAGAGAAACAAATATGCTCCAAATTTGTTCATAGGAATATACTCAACTGTTAAAAGCTATAAATAGCTCAAAAGAAAAGTTTTCTTGACTCTGAAAAACAAAACAAAGGATCAGCAGCGTTTTAAGCAAAGTTAAAAAGATTAGACTTCTTCAGTTTAGCCCATGTAGTTAACTTCTATTTGATAGTTATTAACATTTTAGTTCTCTATGAGAGTTCTGAAAGCTTTTTCCTCTATTTTGATGTCACAGTCTCCAAAGTTACAGAAAAACCTGCATTTAAGAACACCTGTTAGAGTTCTATAATTGATTATAAACCACCTTCTAAAGAGGATTAAAACAAGACAACACTTGTCTGTGGAAGATAAAAAGTTTCAGGACAGCCGCTATTAAAGCCACAATTGACAAGGAAATTTGGTTACTTCTGTGGCACACAAAATTTTACATAACAATTATAATTACTGATAACATACACTAAGTCATATTAGAATTACAGGAGTTTCCATAACTTTGGAGCTTATACCAATAACACATTTATGCAAATATAGTCCAAAGAAAGCAAAATACCATTCCACATTTGATAATGCTTCCTGTATGATTTTTATACCAAATAAGCCAAATTTCACCTTCACATTAATGTACTATTAATGTTAAACCCAATTTTTAATAAAACCTTATAGACATATTTACCCAATTTTAATGTTTAGCCATAAGGTAAGATTCTTATAAACCTTTTATAACCCCTTCTTTTTTTTTTTTTTTGTGAAAGAGCAGATTAGTGCTCTAAGAAAAACCTGTTGTGCTTTTATTCCAATATTTAATTTATGGAAAAACTGAATAATACCCCTTTAACTTTAGTCAACATGTTCACATACGAATTTCTTAAAATTAATTTTTATAAACCTTCCATAACTTGTTTAAACCTTTAGCTTTACTCTATCTAAGTTAAAGCAATTCTTTAACCCTTTAGGCAATAAAACCATATTCCCATGCCTTGTTATAATCTTTTACCAAAAGTACATTCTACTTTCCTTAGACATCTTACATGTAAAATTGTTTATTCAATAGTCTCAATTACATGTCACAATGTTAACTTTTAGCCGCTTCTACTTTTGGTGAAAACCCTGGTTAGTAAGCCATTTTAATTGTGTACTAGGTGTGAAGCTTAGCCTAGGACACACCACACAGAAGTGCAGATAAGGGCTGACTCTCCAGCATAGCTAGGGGGCAAGGCTAACTCTACACAGCCCCAGGCCTTACCTTACTTAAGCAGGCAAGTTGTACAGTAAGAGTCATAGTGGCATTTTATGAAGCATTTAGGAGACCTAACAACCTTTGAATTGTACATTTCTTGCATAAATTCCCATTCACGACTTACACAGACCATCTGAGACATTCTTGGACTTTGTGACTTGCCCTAAACTTCCCTCCTTTTAAACAACCCATCAATTTACTTTAGAACAAGAATTTATCACACAAGATCTTTTCTTACATAAAATCTCTTTCTTTATAATCTTCTTTGTATAGCTAGGGGGCATGGCTAATTCCACATGTCTGCAGGCCTTATCTAGAATCTAATGGCTTTAAGATAGCCATTGAACAATTTTTAAAAGTTAAAGAAGCAGTTTATGACCTTAAAGCATTTAGCAAACTTAATATTTGACCTGCATAATTTAGACTAAATGTTTTTATCAATAATTTTTAAAGCTGTTTTTATTTCCCAAAGATTACTGAAGTCACATGAACTAAAAGGCATTACAGTTTGTATTTTGCTTTCAAAATATATATATATTTTTTTTGAGCCAGAGTCTCACTCTGTCACCCAGGCTAGAGTGCAGTGCGCAATCTGGGGTCACTGCAACCTCTGCCTGCCAAGTTCAAGTGATTCTCCTCCTTCAGCCTCCTGGGTAGCTGGGACTACAAGCAGGCACCACCATGCCTGGCTAATGTTCGTATTTTTGGTAGAGATGGGGTTTCACCATGTTGGCCAGGCTGGTCTTGAACTCCTGATCTCAGGTAATCCACCCACTTCGGCCTCCCAAAGTGCTGGGATTACAGGCATGAGACACCGCACCTGGCCATGCTTTCAAAATATTTGATTTAAGTGCTTATTTTTGTTTAAGCCAATTAATTAGAGCTTTTTTGTATAAACATTATACACAACACATATATAGGTACACAGACAGAAGAAGATTACTACAGTAGGTGTTAAGATTTTTCATTTGCCAGTTTTTAAGTTTCTTTTTTTTTTTTTGAGACAGAGTCTTGCTCTGTCACCTGGGCTGGAGTGCAGTGGCACAATCTAGGCTCACTGCAAGCTCTGCCTCCCAGGTTCACACTATTCTCCTGCCTCAGCCTCCTGAGTAGCTGGGACTACAGGCGCCCACTACCATGTCTGGCTAATTTTTTTTTTTTTTTTGAGATGAAGTCTTGCTCTTGTCCCCCAGGCTGGAGTGCAGTGGCACGGTCTCGGCTCACTGCAACATCCCCCTCCTGGGTTCAATTGATTCTCCTGCCTCATCCTCCCAAGTAGCTGGGATTACAGGTGCATACCACCACACCCAGATAATTTTTTGTGTTTTAAGTACAGACGGGGTTTCACCATGTTGGCCAAGCTGGTCTGGAATTCCTGACCTCAGGTGATCTGCCCACCTCGGCCTCTCAAAGTGTTGGAATTACAGGCGTGAGCCACCGCGCCCAGCCAATTTTTTGTATTTTTTAGTAGATTCGGGGTTTCACTGTGTTAGTCAGGATGGTCTCGATCTCCTGACCTCATGATCCACCTGCTTCAGCCTCCCAGACTGCTAGGATTACAAGTGTGAGCCACTATGCCCGGCCTGGTTTTTAAGTTTCTTAATTGCATTAATGGCTTTATGGTGGAGCCCTTGGAAGAACATGGCCAGGAAAGGGGTCTCCTGTGCCTCCTGTTTTTCCCAAGGAGTCCAGGCTGTTAGAGCTTGAATATCCACTTTTAATTAAACTGATTTTAACCATAGCACTCTTTATTAAAGTTCCTTTAGAATTTCTTATGCCAAATGGCAGATATTTCTGGCTTTTTAAACTTACCAAAGGTAATCTCCCAGGTACATAGAGAAAGGAAAATGTAAGACAGTCTGTGGAGGAGAAGAGAATAGACAAGTTTACGCAGATATTAAACCAGAAATGACTTACTTCCTAGGTGGGGAATCAAACCTGGACCACCACTGTGAAAGTGTAAAATCTCAGCTTCTGAGCTACAGCATGGGCAGTCCCCACTTCTTTTCCTGGAACGAGCCTAGAGTAGTTAATTTTGAGCTTCCAAAGGCTTTTAACAATTTAATATGATTTTTAGAGATGAATATGATATAAACCCTAAAATTCCTGTTCCCTGATGGCAGAGACCAAAATAAAGTACTGCCACATGGTTAAAAAGTCAAGCTCCCAAGAACATAAAAAAAGGTGGAGACTTCATCCAGTTTTTTTGTTTCAGGGACCTGCAGCCAAGCTTGTTACTGACCAGCTTGCTGGGTGGTCTTGAAAAGTGGGCTTACAGGTGTTCCAAGTCCATGTTTTATCCGAAAGTACCCTCAACACAGAAAAACAAATTCATAGCACAAAATACACCAGCTTAAGATTAGCCTTAGAATTCTTTTCACATTAATCAAAACTTTACAGAGGAAATAAGCACTGTTTTTTGTTTGTTTGTTTGTTTGTTTTGTTTTGTTTTAACCATTCATCAAACCATCTGTACAGAGAGATAAGCCAGAAATCTGACTGGAAGGAAATTCTTACCCTTTTGCCAGCACACCAGGCTTCTGGGTTCCCTTTCCCTGAGCAGCACTACTGATCAGGCTTGTGGCACCATCGCCCTGGGGGCCAAGCCGCATCATAAAGGGAAATTACATTTTTTTTCATTTTGGCCACAGCAAAATATGTGTGATAAAACATAGACATTAGCCACTCTGCTTAGCAACCAATATCAAACTGACAAGGCTTAAATTTGCCCCCAGATGAACCTCGTCATTTTTTGTTTGTTTTTTGTGTTTTGTGACAGAGTCTCACTCTGTTGCCCAGGCTGTAGTGCAGTGGCATGTTCTCGGCTCACTGCAACCTCTGCCTCCCGGGTTCAAGCTATTCTCCTGCCTCAGACTCCCAAGTAGCTGGGATTATAGGCGCCCGTCACCACACCCAGATAATTTTTGTATTTTTAGTAGAGATGGGGTTTTACTATGTTGGCCAGGCTGGTCTCGAACTCCTGACCTCGTGATCCCAAGCGTCAGGCTCCCAAAGTTCTGGGATTACAAGTGTGAGCCACCATGCCCAGCCAGGCCCGTCACCTTTGATCCAACCTCTGATTTGGAGTTTCAACACGTGGTCTCTGGGCAAGATGGTTGCCCTGAGTAACAGAAAAGAGAAAGGAAAATTAGAGAAGGAAAGTATTATCTGCGGCAGGGTGGGGAAGGTGAAGAGCTTAGGGAGCCAGAAAAAGACCCACTCATTGCAGCCGACAATGAAAAGTTCAGGTGGCCGCTTGTCAGTAGCAAAGGGATCTTTTCCAGCAGTGCCATCAGCTCTCAAGTTTCCCCTTCTGGGGAGGAAAAAGCTCCCCATGTTCCATGATCCTGTACATGCCTAACACTGTCACCCACAGCCATCAGCAAACAGTGCAAAGCAGATTAATCCAAAGAGAATAGCATCCCATAGTGCCGAACCTGTTCTTAGCCGAGAGGGACTTTACTGAGAGGGGCCTCTAATACCCTAAATCTTAGAAGGGACTCTAACCCTTCTAAGTTGGGCCTCTAACCCTAAGGTCGGAGAAGCGTTCTTGTCTTTTTTTTTAGACAGAATCTTGCTCTGTCGCCCAGGCTGGAGTGCAATAGCGCTATCTCGGCTCACTGCAACCTCTGCCTCCTGGGTTTACGCTATTCTCCTGCCTCAGCCTCCTGAGTAGCTGGGATTACAGGTGCACACCACCACACCCGGCTAACTTTTTGTATTTTTAGTGGAGATGAGGTTTCACTATCTTGGCCAGACTGGTCTCGAACTCCTGACCTTGTGATCTGCCTGCCTCAGCCTCCCAAAGTGCTGGGATTACAGGCGTGAGCCAACATGCCTGGCTGCATCCTTGCCTTTTATTAAGAGGGACCTCTAATGCACTTTGTTTTAGAAGAGACTCTAACTCTCCTAAGTTGGGCCTCTAACCCGATCCCATTCTTTATCTGGGTACCCCATCACTTACCCAAAGTCGTCCAATCAGTGCTGCAGTCTATTTCCTTTGAGTCAGGGGGTCTCCTCAGTATTGTCCCTTTTGTGGTTCATGAGAAAGATGTTACCAGACCCCAACACTTACCCAAAGGTAGCTGCTGGGTCGGGGGTTTCTGCACTGTAGTCCCTTCTGTGGTCGCCAGAAATATGTTACAGGACAGGGGTCCTGATCCAGACCCCAAGAGAGGGTTCTTGGATCTCACGCAACAAAGAAATCAGGGCAAGTCCGCAGTCCAAAGCAAAAGCAAGTTTATTTATTTTTTATTTCATTTCATTGAGACGGAGTCTCGCACTGTTGCCAGGCTGGAGTGCAATGGCACCATCTCGGCTCACTGCAACCTCTGCCTCCCGGGTTCAAGCTATTCTCCTGCCTCAGCCCCCGGAAGAGCTAGGACTACAGGCGTGCCACCACACCCGGCTAATTTTTGTATTTTTAGTAGAAATAGGGTTTCCCCATGTTGGCCAGGATGGTCTCAATCTCTCGACCTCGTGATCTGCCCACCTCGGTCTCCCAAAGTGCTGGGATTACAGATGTGAGCTGCAAGTTTATTAAGAAAGTAAAGAAATAAACTGGGTGCAGTGGCTCACACCTGTAGTCCCAGCACTTTAGAAGACGGAAGCGGGCGGATCATCTAAGGTTGGGAGTTCGAGACCAGCCTGACCAATATGGAGAAACCCCGTCTCTACTAAAAACACAAAATTAAATGGGGGTGGTGGCCGTGCCTGTAATCCCAGCTACTGGGGCGGGGGGGTGTGAGGGCGGGGGGAGAGGGGGTTGAGGCAGGAGAATCGCTTGAACCCGGGAGTCGGAGGTTGCGGTGAGCTGA
The DNA here is from genome assembly GCF_029281585.2 of Gorilla gorilla gorilla. Classification (NCBI taxonomy): domain Eukaryota; kingdom Metazoa; phylum Chordata; class Mammalia; order Primates; family Hominidae; genus Gorilla; species Gorilla gorilla. The sequence goes on from NC_086017.1 coordinate 181,431,157, forward strand.
GATGGCACCGTTGCACTCCAGCCTGAGCAACAAGAGCGAAACTCCATCTCAAAAAAAAAAAAAAAGAAAAGAAAAGAAAAAAAAAACCAAGAAAGTAAATGAATAAAAGAATGGCTACTCTATACACAGAGCAGCCCCGAAGGCTGCTGGTTGCCCATTTTTATGGTTATTTCTCGATGATATGCTAAACAAGGAGTGGATTATTCGTGCCTCCCCTTTTTAGACCATATAGGGTAACTTCCTGACGTTGCCATGGCATTTGTAAACTGTCATGGCACTGGTGGAGTGTAGCAGTGAGGATGACCAGACGTTACTCTTGTGGCCATTTAGGTTTTGGAGGGTTTTGGCTGGCTCCTTTACTGCAACCTGTTTTATCAGCAAGGTCTTTATGACCTGTATTTCCTGCTGACCTCGTATCTCATCCTGTGACTTAGAATGCCTTAACCGTCTGGGAATGCAGCCCAGTAGGTTTCAGCCTTATTTTACCCAGCTTCTATTTTACATGTAGTTGCTCTGGTTCACACGCCTCTAACAATACCACTTGTAAGTCAAAGTTATGAAGAAAAGAAGGTGTACTTGGCTACCTGGGAGCCTGAGAACTTTCTGGTTCCAGTTACAGTTTTCCTTATAATCCACCACCTCCACGTGACTTAAAGCTAACGGAATGGATATCTACTCATTAACCAAAATTATCTGATTAAATTATATGGACAGGATGGATGAAAATAATGACAAAGTTTTTTGGTTTTTTTTTCTCTCTCTCTCTCTCTCTCTTTTAGTTCTGAGATCCTCTTGGTACAAATACTTTGTACTAAGATGAAAGTCATCTTAGTGTTTATAAGGTGGACATGGCACTTTTATTTGTACGCAAAAGGAATCAACAAATGACATATTAACCAGAACTTTCAGTTTATCTTTCTCTTATCCTGGACTTCTCTCTTTCCCTCCCTCTCTCCTTCCCCTCTTTCTTCCCTGTCTCATAGCTGAAATGAGAGCAATGAGAAATTTAAGATGGGAAATAAAATCAAACTAAGGGTATAGTCAACACACAATCGCAGCTAGCGGTAGCCTACAAGTGTGATCCTGAGCTTCTAAGGAGCTGGGGAAAAAATGTGATTAATAAGAATCCTCTTAGGGCTGGGTGCGGTGGGTCACGCCTGTAATCCCAGCACTTTGGAAGGCCAAGGTGGGAGGATCACCTGAGGTCAGGAGTTTGAGACCAGCCTGACTAACATGGTGAAACCCTGTCTCTACTAAAAATACAAAAATTAGCCGGGCATGGTGGTGTGTGCCTGTAATCCCAGCTATTCGGGAGGCTGAGGCAGGAGAATCACTTGAACCCGGGACGCGGAGGTTGCAGTGAGCCAAGATTGTGCCAGTGCACTCCAGCCTGGGTAACAAGAACAAAACTTTGTCTCAAAAAAAAAAAAAAAAAAAAAAAAGATTCCTCTTAGTTTTTGCAAGACAGAAGCAAAGCAGTTAAGGCCCAACAGAAACTTCTCTCATGGCTTCTCATAAAGAAAACACCGAGTCATCCTCAACCAACAAAAGATAGGTGGCTCCTTCTTAGAAAATCCCATATACGGATAGAGAACATAATGCCAAAAAATCCTCTTCAGAAAGGGAACTCTTCATGTTTTAAGTTTGAACATTTCTGATAGTCTGATTTGATCCAAGGGAAAAATCCAAGGAGGGAAAAATAACATGTCTAAAGAGTAAATGGCCTTGCAGTCCTCCACGCAGTCTTTGATGAATAGCATTCCTCACAATTGTGCTTTGATAAGAATTAAAGTGCAGAGAACTTATATCCTGAAGAACAGAAATTCAATACAGCTGATTAACAGCTGAAGCCTACTTCTGACATTTTGATATTTGAACAATAGATGGAGCAGAGATTATGATTGGTATCATTTTCTGAAGCAAGAAGCCAAACCTGGAGAGGCAACATAAGAAGATCTTCCAGTTTAGGTAGAGATCTCAGCTGAACATCTGAGCAGGTGTGATGCTGCTGGTGAGGTCACAGAGGCCTGCAGGAGACTGGACTCTTACTTCCTATTTATTTTGGCCCACCATGATCTCTGCAATACGTATGTATTTAGTGAATGGCCTCAGAAGTCTGCATCAGTGTGGATGATTGTTTACAACTAAATAATTTTGCAACATTTATTAGCATGTTGTTCTCCACTTTCATAAAATGCAGTATTTATTTTATTAATATGTATTTTAGAATGTGTAAAATATTTAAATATTGAATACTGAAGGCCTGGCCTTTGTCCATTCAGGAGAAGCTGACTAAAGCACATTTAAAAAATATTATAGACCGGGCGTGGTGGCTCACACCTGCAATCCCAGCACTTTGGGAGGCTGAGGCGGGCAGATCATCTGAGGTCTGGAGTTCAAGACCAGCCCGATCAACATAGAGAAACCCCATCTCTACTAAAAATACAAAATTATTTGGGCGTAGTGGCGCATGCCTGTAATCCCAGCTACTCGGGAAGCTGAGGCAAGAGAATCGCTTGAACCCAGGAGGCGGAGGTTGCGGTGAGCCGAGATGGCGCCATTGCATCCAGCCTGGGCAACAAGAGTGAAATTCCTCAAAAATAAATAAATAAAAAATAATAATCATTAAATAAAGATATTATATAGAGCTTTATTTGAGAAACTGATTTATTTAAAAATTGACAAAGTGGTTGATGGAACTTCAGGGTAGTAATTTCACATTTACATTAACCTTTAATGAGACCATGTGGTTTCTTTAAAATCTATATTACCTGTGCAAAAGAAACCTATTCATTAGTAATCCAGTCTCTGATTTTGGCAACAGAGCCAATATTTATTTCCCACAGAGGCCAATTCTAGTGAGCTTTAAATCCAGGACAGTTAACTTCGTGAGAATAGTATCAACACTTATTTCCCCTGCTGTCAATTGAAAGAATATGTTGACCACCTACCGTAACTAATTTAACTGGGAAGTGGTTGAAACATTAATGAATAAAACAACAGTGTTGTTAACATTTTTTTTCTGGAAAATAACTTTAATACATTAGGCATATTTGCAAATAATCATTTTACTGCCTGAGGTTTTAATATATAACTTAATATATAACTCATTTATAAGGGAAAATGCATAAATTCCACTTGGCTAACTAACTCCATCTTTTCCTGTTAAATTATAAAAAGAGAAAGTCTAATTGGCCTAATTAATCAGTATTAACCCTCCGGGCTGGGCTTTTTGGGTCAGGCTAAGTCTAGGTTTTTGGTTAGACCATGGTTCTGGTCCCTGCTCCTGACTCATTCAGCAACCATCCTTTGCTCAGAGAATACCCTAAGGCCAGAGTAAGTGAGCGAGATGGTTTCTGTTAGAAGAGGATGGAGGAGTTGCATGCATCATGATTGAAATAATTCAAATTAGAAAGTTTCTAATTTTTTGTTATGGTAAATGCCGTTGATGCACATATTTGTTATATATCTTTTAGCATTTTTTCCACTCTCTTTGTTAGGATACATTTCTTGGAATAATTGTTGAGTCAAAGGATTTGAAATTTTTTTTTTTTTTTTTTGAGACGGAGTCTCACTGTGTCACCCAGGCTGGAGTGCAGTGGCATGATCTCGGCTCACTGCAACCTCCACCTCCCGGATTCAAGCGATTCTCCTGCCTCAGCCTCCCCAGTAGCTGGGACTACAGGCACCCGCCACCACGCCCGGCTAATTTTTTGTATTTTTAGTAGAGACCGGGTTTCACTGTGTTTCGATCTCCTGACCTCATGATCTGTTCGCCTCGGCCTCCCAAAGTGCTGGGATTACAGGCGTGAGCCACGGTGCCCGGCCTGACATTTTTTTCTTTTTCTTCTTTTCTTTTTTTTTTTTGAGATAGGGTCTTGCTCTGTCACCCAGGCTGGAGTGCAGTGGTGCCATCTTGGACCATTGCAACCTCTGTCTCCCAGGCTCAGGCAATCCTCCCACCTCAGCCTCTGAGTAGCTGGGACCACAGGCGTGCAGCACTATGCTAGGCTATTTTTTTTTTATTTTTAGTAGAGATGGGGTCTTGCCATGTTGCCGAGAGAGAGAGAGAGAGAGAGAGAGAGAGAGAGAGAGAGAAACAGAGAGAGAATTCCAGAGTGCTCCTTTTACTTAATTATGCCAATTTTGCTAAAGAGCATTTAAAAAACTACTTTCAAGGTGGTGAAGCAGCGGGCCTATCTTGGACAGTCGGGCCTGTTCCTTCTCTTAGGAAAGTCTGCATTACACTTTTGTCCTGCCTGCCTGAGTGGCCAATCTGAGTGACCCTGCTGCCACCATTGTCCCTTGGTCACCCTTTGGGTAGGGGAACTGTTCCCTCTACTTTTTCTGTATACTTCCCTTCACTTGGTATAGAGCATCTTAAACTTGAGAGGACAGAGAAGCACTTGGGAGCTTGCTTAATAGAGATCAAAGGAAGAAGGCCGGGCACAGTGGCTCAGGCCTGTAATCCCAGCACTTTGGGAGGCGGAGGTGGGTGGGTCACCCTGAAGTCAGGAGTTCAAGACCAGCTTGGCCGACATGGTGAAACTCCGTCTCTACTAAAAATACAAAAATTAGCCAGGCATGGTGGTACGCATCTACAATTCCAGCTACTTGGGAGGCTGAGGCAGAAGAATTGCTAGTACCTAGGAGGTGGAGGTTGCAGTGAGCCAAGATCGAGCCATTGCATTACAGCCTGTGTGATGGAGTGAAACTCTGTCTCAAAAAAAAAAAAAAAAAAGGGTTAAAGGAGGAAGATTCCTGCATTCGGATCCCCAATATTCTAATTTGGTAGTTCTAGGGCCCAAGAGCCCATATTTTTAACAGGCTCCTTAGATGATTCTGGTGCAGGCACTTGGCAAATCCCACTTTCAGAAAAATTGCTGTGGTGCTTTGATGGGTACTTTTTGGGTAGTAAGAAGTCAACATGAGGCTGGGCACGGTGGCTTACGCCTGTAATCCTAGCACTTTGGAAGGCTGAGGTGGGCAGATCACTAGGTCAGGAGATTGAGGCCATCCTGGCTAACATGGTGAAACCCCGTCTCTACTAAAAATACAAAAAACTAGCCTGGCGTGATGGCATGTGCCTGTAGTCCCAGCTACTTGGGAGGCTGAGGTGGGAGAATCTCTTGAATCTGGGAGTTGGAGGTTGCAGTAAGCCGAGATCGCGCCACTGCACTCCAGCCTGAACGATAGAGCAAGACTCTGTCTCAAAAAAAAAAAAAAAAAAAAAAAAAAGGAGAAGTCAAGATGAAAAGTTTCCTATTTAAAAACACTGGTTGTGCTACTCTTCATTTCAGTAAGTCAGTTCTGGGTCTCATCAAACAACTTTCTTATGGGGATATTCAATTCTGAAGTGCCCAGTACTTCCTAGGTAAGAATGCTGCTGGCCCTCTCATTTTCCTGCTATCATCCTTTAGATTAACCCATCTGTCTCATAGTCTTCCGTATCTAACCCCTCTGGTTCTCTGTCCTTATTAGGCCATGGCAGAATCCATTAAGGATCTCCACAGTTTCTCCTGATCCTACTTAGAAAATAATATTTTGAAGATATGTTCCTGGAACAGGTCAGGGAATTGGTAGGGAGGTCATCTTGCTGTCTGCCAGAGACCTGGCCAGACCAAGGTTATCTGGGTTAATTAGAACTGGCTCTTTGCCTTGAAGGTTCAGATACCCGATTTTGTCAACAAACAAGATTGATCTGGTCTGTGATGAGCAGACTCATCTTAACTAAACGTACAGCATTGGAAGCACACAACCAACATGCCATACATGTGTTTACAGTTAGAAAAGGAACTGGAGCATTTACACTGGCACAGAACTCCAGGTGCAAATGGTTTGAGAAGCCCCATTATAATCGCAAGCTTATTTCATGGGTAAAAAATCAGCCGGGTGCAGTGGCTCACACCTGTAATGCCAGTACTTTGGGAGGCTGAGGTGGGTGGATCACCTGACGTCAGGAGTTTGAGACCAGCCTGACCAACATGGAGAAAAACCATCTCTACTAAAAAAATACAAAATTAGCCAGGCATGGTGGTGCATCCCTGTAATCCCAGCTACTCGGGAGGCTGAGGCAGGAGAATTGCTTGCACCCAGGAGGTGGAGGTTGCGGGGAGCTGAGACCGTGTCATTGCGCTCCAGCCTGGGCAACAAGAGCGAAACTCCATCTCAAAAAAAAAAAAAAAAAAAATTCAGAATAAGGGAAGGTAAACACCTGATTTACTTTCTGAATACATTGAGGCTGATTCTTTAATTTCCACAACTGAGATAATTTTGTAACCCTGCTGACCAATTATGCCTTTTGAAGGATACATTTATTTTGATTTGTTAATGCATCCAGTCAAATTTTACTCTGAACAGAGAATCATTTTCTCTCTTTAAAGTGACTTTGCCTCTGTCTGCTTCCTTTCCTCTTTCTTTCCTTCCCATTTTTGTTTCTTTCTTTTTGTTTGTTTTACAGGTAATTCTCAGACAGCCAACTTAATATCCTTTTTTTCCTCAAGTTATTGCATAGAATGGGAGGTAGGGACATAGATTGCAATTACTGGTTCAGGTACTTCACAGTTGTCCCCTAGTGTTTCTGCAGTACTCACTTCCAGTTTTCTTTTGATTTTCACCTTGCTCACGCTTGTAATCCCAGCGCTTTGGAAGGCAGAGGCGGATGGATCACTTGAGGTCAGGAGTTTGAGACAAGCCTGACCAACATGGTGAAAAATTACCAAAAATTAGCTGGGCATGGTGGCATGCACCTATAGTCCCAGCTACTCAGGAGGCTGAGGCAGGAGAATTCCTTGAATCTGGGAGGCGGAGGTTGCAGTTAGCCAAGATCTCGCCACTGCACTCCAGCCTGGGTGACAGAGTGAGACCCTGTCTCAAAAAACAAACAAATAAAAAAGAGAAAAAAGAAAAGAAAAAGAAAAAACCCTAAGAAACTGAATTTTTAAATATTTATTTTAATTAATTAAATTTAAGTAGCCACCTGTGGCTAGTGGTTACCATATCGGACAGCACAGCCCTCTAGCCATTGAAAATAGAGAGTTACTTCTGTGACAGGAAGCAAATCGTAAAGTTGGTTTACTAAAAATACAAAAATTAGCCAGGCGTGGTTGCACACGCCTGTAATCTCAGCCACTAGGGAGGCTGAGGCATTTTTTACGTTTTGTTTATGTTTTATGCTTTATGTTTTTAGTAGAGACAGGGTTTCATCATATTGGCCAGGCTGGTCTTGAACTGCTGACCTCAAGTAATCTGCCCACCTCGGCCTCCCAAAATGCTGGGATTACAGGCGTGAGCCACTGTGCTCGGCCTAGTTAGGGATCTTTTGGCTGCAAGTAACAGAAACCCATGATGGCTAGCTTAAGCCAAAAAAGAGGATTCATTTAAAGGTTGCAAGAGCATCCAAGGACAGAAACACAGCTCAGCCTCTGAGACAAACTGGAATCTAAAACTTGAGTCTTATCAACACTCTATCTACTCCTCTCTTGCATCTGCCTCATTTTAGTTTCTCTCTGCAGACTGGCTTACACTTCTTTTCTACTCCACAATAAGCAAGTATGACTGCCAATAGCTCCTGAGATTATGTTTCCTCCATTCAGTACACCAGCCAAGCTGAGACTAGACTCTTTCAGTGCTCATTCCAAACACTTCTGGGAGGTGATCATTGGCCTCACTTGGCTCAGGTGTCTATTCCTGGTCCAGCTGTCTGTGACTGGGGGCAAGGTCAATCATAGCTGCATGAAGCCCTGCTGTTATGGCCTTGTAGTCCAGGAGGGTGGGCAGAAGCCAGGAAAAGAAATGGGGGCTGGGCAGGCAACCCCAGGGAGGCCACTACAATTCTCATTCTACCATTTGGTGGCTCCCAATTACCTACTTTAGTCCTTCCCCTGAGCTTTCCCTCTCCTGAGCTATACCATGAATACACCCCAATCATCTCTTTATTTTATTTTACTTAATTTTTTATTTTTTTGAGATGGAGTCTTTCTCTGTCACCCAGGCTGGAGTGCAGTGGCATGATCTTGGCTCACTGCAGCCTTTGCCTCCTGGGTTCAAGTGATTCTCCTGCCTCAGCCTCCCAAGTAGCTGGGATTACAGGCATGCACCACCATGCCTGGCTAATTTTTGTGTTTTAGTAGAGATGGGATTTCACCATGTTGGCCAGGCCGGTCTCGAACTCCTGACCTCAAATGGTCCACCCACTTTGGCCTCCCAAAATGTTGGGATTATGGGCATGAGCCACTGCACCCGGCCCCATTCTGAAGATTTCTACACCCTCCGCTAATCAAAGTTGCTTTATGTTGTGTTCCATCAAAATAGGACTCTATAGTATAAGTAATTAATCTGATATTGACAGCAAACTCCAGCAAAGATTCCAGATAAACTCAAAATATCAATTTTCCCATCTGATAAGTGGGGATAATATTGCCTACCTTGAAGCACTGTTATAAGGTTTAGAGATTAATAATAATAATAATAATAATAATGCTTACTCCCTTCCAAGTAACACATTTTCAGTTTTTTGTTTGTTTGTTCGTTTGTTTTATGAGATGGAATGTCACTCTGTCACCAGGCTGCAGTGCATTGGTGTGATCTTGGCTCTTTGAAACCTCCGCTTCTCAGGTTCAAGTGCTTCTCTTGCCTCAGCCTCCTGAGTAGCTGGGACTACAGGCGCACGCCACCACTCCCAGCTAATTTTTGTATTTTTAGTAGAGACTGGGTTTTCCATGTTGGCCAGGATGGTCTCAATCTCTTGACCTCATGATCTGCCCACCTTGGCCTCCCAAAGTGCTGGGATTACAGGGATGAGCCACTGCGCCCAGCTATTCTAGGGATTTCAAACACTATGTCATATTGCAGTGAAGGAGTTAGAATCTTTAGTGACCCACAAATCATACGACATAAACTTTGATATCCTATTTTTTTTTTACGTCCATATTGATCCTACATAGAACTCAGATTTAAAAATCAAGGACAGCCTTTCTCACAATCTAAGCAAAGGATTTATCTAGCTGTGTGATCTTGGGCATAACTCTGTGCTTTTCCTCATCTGTAAAATGGGGCAATAATAGCCATTACCTCACATGGTTGTTATTAAGATTAAATGAATTATTATATGTAAAGTGCTTAGAACAGAACCTAGCAATAGTAAACACTATATAAATGTTAACATTGATTATTGTTATTTAATTCATTGTTTCTTAAACTGCAGATTACAATGCATTAGTAGTGGACTTAAATACAAAGAAACAGAATAAAATTGAATGATCAGAGAGCATTGCTCATAGTAAGGATAAGTATTATTGTGGGTTGTGATAAATGTACCCAACCTGTGAGTTTTAATATTTGCTCTTTTTGAATAATTTGAAGCAGTCCTTATAGCTTATTTGAATGTGCACAAGAAGACTGAGAAAACGAATGGAACACCGTGGATGTGGGTCAAGTCCATTTGGTTTCAATGCCTGTTCTATCACCGATGAGCAATGTGGTTTAGCAGGCGACCTAAACTGTCTCAACTTCCCTTTTGTTAAAAAAGGGGATTTCTTGTATGTATCTCATAAGAATAAGTGAAGCACTTTGAGCTACATAGAGTCTAGCACTACTAATTCAGCATCTCTCAATTTATGGTTTGCAAATCATAGCTCGGCAATATCATAGAGCTGTTGCCAAGATAATAGTTCTTCCCATTTTTTTTTTCCAGGAGAACGTCAGAGAAAAAAGTTTCTGATTTGCAATAAATTAAACTGCTTAACTTTCTAAACACTTATGAAATTCCTAGAATTGATAATGAAATACACTTAATGTGACTATTACATTGATTTTAGAATTTTTTGCAATTTAAATATTGAAAATTCAAACATTTCTAACATGATCTTTCTCTATTTCACCATATCTGGCTACCCCTTTTTGTTTTTTTCTCTTTCCTTCCAGTTCCATGGAGCCTAAGTTAAAGCCTGAAAAAACAGCTAGGCATGGTGGCATGCACCTATAGTCCGAGCTACTCAGGAGGCTGAAGTGGGAGGATTGCTTGAGTACAGGAGTTCAAGGCTGCAGTATGCTATGATCACATCTATGAACAGCCACTGTATTCCAGCCTGGGCAACACAGCTAGACCCTATCTTATTTAAAAAAGAAAAGAAAGGAAAAAAAGCTGGAAAAAAATAAAAGGAAGTGCTGCGTGACACTACTCAGGGAGATGAGGTTAATAGTTTTTAAGCATGTGGTTTTCATCCTATTTTATACCTTACTATAAGGTATAAAAGTAGAAATAGGGACCTTGTAGATCCAGTACTGACTTGGCAGATAAGAGGAGAAAGCAGTCCAGAGGAGAAACCCTACTCAACGAGGGAAAGATACTGTGCACTGGCAGTAACAGTAACACAAAACAAGTATGGAGGAATAAAGTGTAAAGGGAAGAGGACAGGTAGGAAAATGATTAAAGTGCTGTGAAGAAGTTAAAGATCAGACCGGGCACTGTGGCTCACGCTTGTAAACCCAGCACTTTGGGAGGCCAAGTCGGGCAGATCACCTGAGGTCTGGAGTTTGAGACCAGCCTGGCCAACATGGTGAAACCCCCTCTCTACAAAAATACAAAAAATGAGCCAGACGTGGTGGTGCGCGCCTGTAGTTCCAGCCACTTGGGAGCTAGCACCACTGCACTTCAGACTGGGTGAGAGAGCCAGACTTCATCTCAAAAGAAAAAAAAAAAAAGTTAAAGATCATAATTCCGAAAAAAAGAAATTAACGAAAAGCTACAGGAAAAAAATAAGATGGAAAAGGAAATGGTTGACATTCTTTTGTGAAACTGAAGGACCTCCTAGCATTTGACTTGCTGCTAAACAAACAAACAAACAAACAAAACCTTTTAAACACATTTTTTTAAATCGAGGCTCAAGGAAGGAGGACTTTGGCAGAAGGACCATCAGAGACCATAACTGGTTTCTTTTCTTTGGAAAAGAGCAGAAGGTGTAAATGCAAACACAAGCCAGTGTTTGCATGCTCAATTAACATTTGAATTTCTTCCCCCTCCTTCATAAAAATAAAAATAATTTATGTTGAATTTTTGCATCTTACCCTATCCTTTCTCATTTCCATCTTCTTTGTAATTAATATTAGTGGGTCATTATCAACAGATCAGTAAATGGAGACAAAAGAAAAGCATTTGCCTCAAACTATTTATCAGGTCACAGAACAGAGCTGGCCTTCGAGTTTGTAAGCTCTCCATTCTTGGTCTCTGTTATCAGACAGCCATAATTAATGAAGAAGACATTCTAGACTACCTAGTACCAGTTAATTTGGATCTTCTATCTGTACTATTTAATGGAAGAAGATGAAACAATAGGCAGTCCCCACCCCCAATCATTTGAAATTCTCATGCGCAGACAAGCACACTCTCATGGTGGTCTTGCTCAACTCCTGCTGGCAGCCAAGAAGGTGAGGTGGGAGGTCATGCAAAATCCACCTAATAACTATTTGTTGACCAATCCTTTAATTGACTTTTCGACACTGATGAAGACCATGAGCCTGTGGAATTACAAAATTCATTACCTGGCAGTGCTTATTTTTTCTAAGGCCTGCATTTTCTGTGTCTGTGCAATTCTGTATTTGGAATAAAGAACCATTATCATTTGTTTTCAATGTCGTATGATACAATCAATCAATTTTACTGATAACTTCTGAAAATCCTTAAGTAGGCCTGCAAAAATGTGCCTTCCTTGGAGCCTCCCCATCTGCCTCAGATCTATGTATAAATGGACCCCGTTCAGTTTCACTTGCTTTCAAACGCGTACCTTTGAGGTTTGGGAATTCAAGGACAAAATGATTTTAATTTGATGCGTTTTGTACTTTGACCAATAAGGGAAAAATAAATGCCCTCAAATTTGATTGGTTCTAGTCATATTTGCCGGTCACTATTTGTCAAACCATTGCACATAAAATCACAGGCATGAAAGATCTCTCAAAAACAGATTTCTGAGGAATGCAAATCAACAGAACGGGGAGGCGGATTAATGTGTTCGATTTCTCAAAAGTCTATTTACTGTCCAATTTATCTTCGTCCTTGGACATGCTAGCAAGTAATTATTCTTATGGCTGATAAAATGACTACTAAACATTTATTAATAATTGCAGTTTTGGAATTACTTTTTTATTAACCAGTCATGTTGGTTTCTAAAAATTTTTACTTCTGGCTAGACACAGGAGCCAGGTGCTGAGAGTTGACCTGGTGCCAAGTTCCAGGACTGTCCAGTCTTCACATCAGATCTTCAGCTAGGCCTTCTGAATATTCTCACAGTTAGAAAATCTATCCTCCTAGACTCGCAGATGCTGTTTTTCCCCCACTGGCTCTGCACAGAACATCATTATCTTTGCCACGCTTCTGTCTCTATGGCAATAACAGATGGGAAGTGCTGTGGAATTATTCATGTTCAGGAAAGGAGGCAGTCAAGAAGGAAGAAAAGGTTGGGGGGCGGGGTGGAGAGGGGGCACGACCTGGGAGCTCGGCGGTGGGGGCCTAAGGAAGGGAACTTGGGTGGGGGTGCGGGGAGTGGTGGGGATTGAGAGGCTTGTGAGCCTTTCGGAGGCCTGTTGTGAGGAAAAAAAAAAATAATAATAATAAAAAGTACGAGCACAAGAGTATTTCCAGCCGGCCGACTGCAAATGTGGGCCCCCACAGGAACAACCCGAAGCAGTAAAACTAGAAGAAATTGGACGAAAATGGGGGGAAAAAAAGGGACAAAGCTCGAGTCTCCTGAATTTTGTGCACTGCTACTCGGTGGACTATTTCAGTTCCTGATCTTGTGGTGGGGTGGAGAAAAGGGGATTTTCTCGGTGTTTCGAAATGTGACGGAGCAGCTCTGCAGAGTTCAATATGCTAATCGGCTACCCTGGGAACCAGGAAGACCACCCTACACGCCTCAGAGGGTCACAGCCGGAAAGCTCTTGAGTCCTATCTTCCCTACCTCGTCTCGTCCCTCTTCAAAAAACACACACACACACAAAAACACCCTCAGTAAACACTGTAAAAACCTTTAATTTATAGCTCCCTTCTGGAACCGAGAGAGCAGCCTGGTGGGGTGGAGGCAGGAGGCTGGGGAGTAGGGACAGAAATGTTTGCTCTCGGTTTTGCCGGAACTTTGGCCACCCCTCCCGCCCGGCCCGATGGCGGATGGAGGTCAGCCAAGGGAAGGCGTCTGGGTGGAGGCCGCCCGGGCGAGGCCGGGGCCGCCGGGGCGGGGCGGAGCGCCGGCAGCTGGCTGGGCGGCCCTCGGGCAGGAGGCCCCGCGGGGGCGAGGGGCAGCCCAGGAGGGAGGTCCCGCGGGGGCGGGGAGCAGAGCCGGCCCCGGGGGTCCTGCAGGGCGGCCGCCGCCCGGCTGCCTCCGGGGCGGGGCGGCCCAGCTGCGGCCCCGCAGGGGGAGGGTCGCCCGTGCCTGACCTCGGGCGGCGGCGCTCTGCCGGGCGGGCACTCTCTCCGCCCTGCCGGCTGCTGGGGTCGCGCACAGTGCACCGCGCGGCCAGGGCGCCCCCGCGTCTGGCCCATCACCATAGAGCGGCGGGTGGGGCGGGGGCGGGGGCGGGGCGGTGGCCCCAGACAGCCGGCTGGGCGACTAGAGGAAGGAAGGAGGGAGGGCGGCGGTGAGGGTGGGGTGGGGAGGGAACATCCTGTCTGCGCCGGGCGCACCGCAGACAGCGCCGCGCGCCAGCTTCCCAGACGGCGCGCGGGGCCAGAAGCGCCGGGCGCGCGCCTGGGGGGAGGGGCACGCGCGCGAGACGACGGGGCCAGGGGGGCGCTCTGAGGAGCCACAATAGGCCAGACGGCACGCGCGTCCCCGAGGGGGCCAGGAGCCGCGAAGTGGCGGCGGCGGCGAGGCCGGCGGGCCCGCGCGCGCAGCGCCGCCGCTGGCTCCGTTCCCTTCCCCTCCCCCTCCCCGCCGCCCTCGCTCTCCCCCGGGCGGCCGGAGACGGCGGCGGCGTCTGCGGGAAGCCGTGTGTCTCCGCAGTGACGTGGGCGGGCCGAGGACTCGGTGACGTCAGAGGGCTGTGTGTAGCGATGTGTGTGGGGTTCGGAGCGGCGCCGGCACAGCCGAAGGGAGCGGGCGAGCGGCGACGGCGGCGGCGGGCACAGGTGCGGCTCCGGCTCACGGCGGGGACGCGGCGGAGGCGGCGGGAGGCCAGAGGCGCTCACCCTCCTGGGAGCCCGACGGCGGCGACAGGGGCGGTGGGGAATTCACAAAGCTCGTCGACCTTACCCGGGCACCGAGGCCCGAGTAGGGGGTTTGGATGCGCGGGTCCCGGGTGGGGTCGGGGCCAGAGGGGGTCGCTAGGCGGGTGTTCCACGGCTGATCACGCTTCGTTGGCCCCAGGCGGTGGGCGCCGGCAGGGCAGGGCGCTGTACTTGACGGGAGCCGCGGGGACCCCGGACACCCCGGAGACCTGGACGCCCGTCACCGTCCCCCTCCCCCAGTCCAGCAAAGCTCCGCGGGGATGCCCTGGTCTCGACCCTGTCCGTCAGCCCCCGGCGGCGCAGGGATCCGCGCTCGGCGCCTGAACTGCCCTGGTGTCCTCTTCGTTCTGGCCCGGGGCTGGCGGGGGGAGGTGCAGCATTAGGGGCGCTGAGGTGACACCCGAGAACTTCCCAGGGAGAGGGTGCGCGGCGGGGGGGGGGGGATTTCCACAGTCCTTCCCGCGGCCCCCGCGGGGGGGCGGTGTTGGGAGGGCACTTGGGGTTATCCCAGGCTCGCGGGTGGGGGTGGGGGGACTCCTCCCTTTACTTCCCTCCACCCCCTTGCACACCCACCCCCAGGCTTCCCGTGTCCCTTGTTCTCCCTCTCTCCGGGTTAGAGATAGGTGGGTGGCTTTGAGTGGGCGGAGGACTTCAGGGTTTTAGGGGCTCCCCCATTCTAGGTCATGCCTCTTGCTCTCTTCCTTGGCCTGTGTTGAGTGAGGTGTGTTCCTGTGGTGGACGAAAGTCTGTACGATGGTTGGTGGCATTGGTCCTTAATCCTTTGGGTCTGTTTTAAGGTAAAGTGCTGAGAGTTTGGGAAGCAAAAATTTCTATTTATTGGATTTCTTTTGGGTTTTGTCTCAAGAAGGAAGTGGAAAAAGAGTCTTCTTTTCCTCTCTTCCTCCATTTGCATTCTTTGTGAGGTTTGTCTGCCTTGTGCTTTTTGTCCCGGATTAGTCTTGTTGAAGGATGGAGATTCCCAGGCGTGGAGTCTATAGCTTTTGGCTTCCATTAAGTAAAACCGCTAACCTTTTTTTAAGAGAAAGTTAATTTTTGCCTGCAGTCATTCCAGAAAAATAGTGTACACGGACTAGCTGAATTAATCCACTAAAAATTGTAACTTAGTTGCATATGGTAGATATGTTAACTCCTATCTGATTTTTTTGGATGAAACTGTTTTTTTGTTTTTAAATAGGAGATGAAGTAATGGATTTTTTTTCTCCCTTAAAATGGCATAGCTGAGAAAGCCCCTGGTACTAATTGAAACGATCTGCTTAAGAGTCTTCATATTCTGAACTCGAAAGGCCTTTTATGTTATATTATTGCTCGCTTTACGCAACTCCAAATTGCTTTCCTATTTAAATGAATGTTCTTCTAGTAAACTGGTGTTAGATTTGAAGAAATCACTCAAGCTTCACCTTGGTAAACTGAACTCAGTTTAAGATTAAGAAACTGATTTCGGCCGGGTGCGGTGGCTCACGCCTGTAATTCCAGCACTTTGGGAGGCCCGGGCGGGCAGATCACCTGAGGTCAGGAGTTCAGGACCAGCCTGACTAATATGGTGAAACCCCGTTTCTACTAAAAATACAAAAAAATTAGCCGGGTGTCGTGGCTTGCGCCTGTAGTCCCAGCTACTCCGGAGGCTGAGACAGGAAAATTGCTTGAACCCGGGAGGCGGAGGTTGTAGTATGCCAAGATCGCTGCACTTCAGCCTGGGCGACAGAGCGAGACTCTGTAAAAAAAAAAAGAAAAAAAAAATAAATAAAGGAAACTGGTTTCAAATTGGCCCTTTGGCCTCTGGAGCAAATTCAAATGTAACTCTTCCCCAACCCCCCTTCTCTTCTTCCAGATTAATTAAAAGAAGAATGAACTATAATCCTTGAAGATAACTGGGCAATTTTTTAAGTCGGAGGCTGTTCTTACTGGTGTGAGGATTTACACACGTCTTCAGTTTTCAGCACAGACCAGCAGACCATCATTTTTAGAGGAAATACTCCCTCTGCCCTCCTTTTTGGTTTCCTTGGTGGTAAAGATTAAATTTGGTTGCATCGTTTTGACTTGTGTTTGAGTCTAGATTTTATGGCACAAGGAATGGCGTAAACTTTTAATGTGTTTTGCTTAAAACAAACCAGACCATTGCATTGACCCTGGACATCTTTAATTGAGAAATTGGTAACTTTATTTTAATATGTATATCTGAAGAATTCAAGAAAACAAAGGCATTCTCAGAGGTGTGCCGCTTTTCTTTATTATTAGAGGCAAAACGAACAATTTTATAGGATTTGTAGTGAAATTATACCAGATTATAAGGAGAACCAAAACTAAGTCGCAAAATTTATTAATTTGAGGGGATCTCGCTTTGTAAAGTTTGAGAGTAAGTTACGGTAAGCATTTGTATCCGTTCATTACTTTCCTCTTTTCAAATAAGCAACTAAATAGAAATGCTAATCTCAGACTTAATTATTTAACAGAAGAGTGTAGCATGGAAAACCTCCAGACAAATTTCTCCTTGGTTCAGGGCTCAACTAAAAAACTGAATGGGATGGGAGATGATGGCAGCCCCCCAGCGAAAAAAATGATAACAGACATTCATGCAAATGGAAAAACGATAAACAAGGTGCCAACAGTTAAGAAGGAACACTTGGATGACTATGGAGAAGCACCAGTGGAAACTGATGGAGAGCATGTCAAGCGAACCTGTACTTCTGTTCCTGAAACTTTGCATTTAAATCCCAGTTTGAAACACACATTGGCGCAATTCCATTTAAGTAGTCAGAGCTCGCTGGGTGGACCAGCAGCATTTTCTGCTCGGCATTCCCAAGAAAGCATGTCGCCTACTGTATTTCTGCCTCTTCCATCACCTCAGGTTCTTCCTGGCCCATTGCTCATCCCTTCAGATAGCTCCACAGAACTCACTCAAACTGTGTTGGAAGGGGAATCTATTTCTTGTTTTCAAGTTGGAGGAGAAAAGAGACTCTGTTTGCCCCAAGTCTTAAATTCTGTTCTCCGAGAATTTACACTCCAGCAAATAAATGCAGTGTGTGATGAATTGTACATATATTGTTCAAGGTGTACTTCAGACCAGCTTCATATCTTAAAGGTACTGGGCATACTTCCATTCAATGCCCCATCCTGTGGGCTGATTACATTAACTGATGCACAAAGATTATGTAATGCTTTATTGCGGCCACGAACTTTTCCTCAAAATGGTAGCGTACTTCCTGCTAAAAACTCATTGGCCCAGTTAAAGGAAACTGGCAGTGCCTTTGAAGTGGAACATGAATGCCTAGGCAAATGTCAGGGTCTATTTGCACCCCAGTTTTATGTTCAGCCTGATGCTCCATGTATTCAATGTCTGGAGTGTTGTGGAATGTTTGCACCCCAGACGTTTGTGATGCATTCTCACAGATCACCTGACAAAAGAACTTGCCACTGGGGCTTTGAATCAGCTAAATGGCATTGCTATCTTCATGTGAACCAAAAATACTTAGGAACACCTGAAGAAAAGAAACTGAAGATAATTTTAGAAGAAATGAAGGAGAAGTTTAGCATGAGAAGTGGAAAGAGAAATCAATCCAAGGCAAGTTTTTTGTATCAATTTTTAATAATGGTAATGGTTTACTTTGAAATGAAAATTCTATGTTTAGTGTGTAACTTAACCTGTATGTTGAACATTGCTCATGCAACAACAACAAAATACCGATTGATATATTTGTATTGCAGTTTTTAGGCCATAAAGTGCTTTGCAGTATGTTTCCTCATTTGACTTTCCAAACATCCTGTGAGAGAAGTAAGACTATTATTCCGTTTTATAGATAAATAAAGTGAATGAAGCTCAGAGAGAGAAAATGACTTTCCCAAAATTATGTAGCCAGGGAGTGGAGGAGTTAGGGCTTCTTTTTTTTTTTTTTGTGCTTTTAGTAGAGGCCAGGTTTCAGCATGTTGGCCAGGCTGGTCTTGAACTCCTGACCTCGTGATCTGCCCACCTTGGCCTCCCAAAGGGCTGGGATTACATCCTTGAGCCCCTGTGTCCAGCCAGGGCTTCTTTTTCTTATCCTCTTTTGCACACATCCTGCTTCTTGACCACTACATCTGTTGTTTTTCTAGGACTCGATAATTTGCGCTTTGGTGTTATCTCCATTTGCAAATGGTACAATGACCACAATTCCTGTGGGCTCAAAACAGCATTTTTCAGAGATACACCTATGATTTCTGATGTTTCTATGTTTGGATATTCAGGCTTGCTCAATATTTGAAACAAATGGAAAAGACATGTATCTGAAGAATTTGTGATTTGAAAGGAATAACAAAAAAAATGACAGCTAGAGTAAGGAAAAGTTATTTTAAACTAATAAAATATTAATATAAAAACCTGCCGGGCTCAGTGGCTCACACCTGTAATCCCAGCACTTTGGGGGGCTGAAGTAGGTGGATCATCTGAGGTCAGAATTTTGAGACCAGCCTGGCCAACATGGTGAAATCCCATCTCTACTAAAAATACAAAAATTAGACGGTTGTGGTGTCGCACACTTGTAATCTCAGCTACTCAGGAGCTGAGGCAGGAGAATCGCTTGAACCCCGGAGGCGGAGGTTGTAGTGAGCCGAGATTGTGCCATTGCGCTCCAGTGTAGGCGTCAAGAGGGAAACTCCCATCAAAAAACAAAACAAAAGAAACAACCTATCAACAGGTGGGAGCAATGGCTCACAATCCCAGCACTTTCGGAGGCCCAGGTGGGCAGGTCACTTCAGGTCAGGAGTTTGAGACCAGCCTGGCCAACATGGTAAAACCCCATCTCTAGTGAAAGTACAAAAATTAGCCAGGCATGGTGGTGTGTGTTTGTAGTCCCAGCTACTTGGGAGGCTGAGCCAGGAGAATCGCTTGAACCTGGGAAGCGGAGGTTGCCGTAAGCCGAGATCACGCCACCACAGTCCATCCTGGGCGTCAGAGTAAGACTCCATTTCAAAAAAAAAAAAAACAACCACGTATCAGCCAAGGTATCATAATTTTATTTTTCCTGCTGCATTATCTAGTAGGCTAAACTATTATTTTCATTCCAAGGTTTTGAATGCCTAGGTAATGGACAAGATTGGGATTATTAAATATTTAGTTTGTTGATCGGGTTGTTTTATATTTTTTCCTATTTGACTAAAATTAATGTATAATAACAGTTCCTAACGCTAAGTGTTTAAAATGTGGCAAACATTATTCTTGAGCAGTTTTACATATATAATTTTATTTAATTCTTTTTTTTTTTTTTTTTTTTTTTTTTTTTTTGAGGCGGAGTCTCGCTCTGTCGCCCAGGCTGGAGTGCAGTGGCGCGATCTCGGCTCACTGCAAGCTCCGCCTCCTGGGTTCACGCCATTCTCCTGCCTCAGCCTCCCGAGTAGCTGGGACTACAGGCGCCCGCCACCACGCCCGGCTAATTTTTTTAGTATTTTTAGTAGAGACGGGGTTTCACCGTGTTAGCCAGGATGGTCTCGATCTCCTGACCTCGTGATCCACCCGCCTCGGCCTCCCAAAGTGCTGGGATTACAGGCGTGAGCCACCGCGCCCGGCAATTTTATTTAATTCTTAACAAGAGGTTGGCTGTGTTTCATTTAGGAACTTTGAATTTTTCCACTATTAGTTTTGATTCCTTGAAATATCCTTGCCCTTTTCTGTTTTACAGAAGAAATGAATCAAGCATATTAAATGACTGACTGAAGGTTTATTCACAGCAAAGTTAGATCTTGGACTAGTCCTTAAGACTTGGGATCCTGCGCTTTATTCTGGTGCCTTTAAGGTTTTGAGGGAAATTTAGTTAACAGTGTAGTTTAAGACATTGGTTAAGTCTAATGAAGATAATAATTTTAGACTCATTTATGGTAGTTTGCTGCTTGCTGCTTCCAGAAGACCAGCACTTTGAAATTTCTTGTCAGTGGCTGCTAGATAAGTTTATATTCTTCAGGTGTAGTTATTAACTGATTTTTTTTTTTTTGAGACAGAGTTTCGCTCTTGTTGCCCAGGCTGGAGTGCAGTGGCGTGATCTTGGCTGACTGCAGCCTCCGCCTCCTGGGTTCAAGTGATTCTCCTGCCTCAGCCTCCTGAGTCATTGGGATTACGGGCATCAGCCACCACACCCTTTAATTTTTGTTATTTTTAGCAGAGACTGGTTTCGCCATGTTGGCTAGGCTGGTCTCAAACTCCTGACCTCAGGTGATCCACCCGCCTTGGCTTCTCAAAGTGCTGGGATTACAGGCGTGAGCCACTGCTCTCGGCCTATTAACTAATTTTAAATCAGGATTGACTTCAAGCCAGTGCTCAGTGTAGAACTTGCTTACAGTTGGACTTGTCCCGTGCTGAAGTTTGTGCTCAGAGATTATATTTCAAAATGTGGAATGCCCCTTTTGATATTTGTGATATCTTGCCCCCAAGCTAATTAGGTGCTGTACTTTTTTTTTTACAAGTCTTGCTCTGTCGCCGAGGCTGGAGTGCAGTGGCACGATCTCGGCTCACTGCAACCTCTGCCTCCTGGGTTCAAGCAATTCTCCTGCCTCAGTCTTCCGAGTAGCTGGGACTACAGGTGCCCACTGCCACGCCCAGCTAATTTCTTTTGTATTTTAGTAGAGAGGGGGTTTCACCATGTTGCCCAGGCTGGCCTCGAACTCCTGAGCTCAGGCAATGCGCCTGTCTCTGCCTCCCAAAATGCTAGGATTACAGGCGTGAGCCACCATGCCCAGCGGTGGTCTACTCTTACATGTCTGTTGGAGGCCACATTTGCCAGATGTTGTTGCTCCAGTCTTTTTTTTTTTTTTTTTGAGACGGAGTTTCGCTCTTATTGCCCAGGCTGGAGTACAATGGCGCGATCTTGGTTCACTGTAACCTCCACCTCCCAGATTCAACTGATTCTCCTGTCTCAGCCTCCCAAGTAGCCGGGGTTACAGGTGCCCACCACCATGCCTAGCTAGTTTTTTGTATTTTTAGTAGAGATGGGATTTTACAGCCTAGCCGGCTGGTCTTAACTCCCGACCTGAGGTGATCCGACCTCCTCATCCTCTCAATTGCTGGGATTACAGGCATGAGCCATGGCGCCTGGCCCGCCCCAGTCTAATTATTAGTCTGACATAAGTGTATTTTGGATAAACTACTTTTCCTAATATTCTTGCTCTGTGTTTATGTGAAAAACATAAACATGGTTTATGTGAGAACCATGATAAAGGTTTAAAAAAAAAAAGATGATGGATTAATTTACTTAACTGAAACAATGTGCTGAGGTTTGGTTAACACTGAAACCATCCTTCATCTGGGATGTAATCCCTTTTTGTCCCAGAATTCACTGATTTGAATACATTTTTGATTTTAGGAAGGCGTGAGATTTTTTTCTGATCTTTTTGCTGTGTTATATTTTGCAGTATTTGAATTAGTGTTTGTGGTGTATTTTGATATTGCTTGTAATTTTATGTGAATTTGAGAAATTTAAAGGAATTTAAGAAAATTTCAAACACCCATACTTTAAGAAAGATTCTTTTCTTTGGTTCAAATTTAATACGTACTTGAGTGGTTGTTTTATTATGCTTACCACTTCACGTTTTAAAAACGTACTCAGAACATTATGAAGTACCGTTATTTTTTAGGGTCTGTGAGGAAGGTGAATGACAATATTTCCACCTCTTAGATGAGTCACATGCTCCTGGTTGTATAACCAGAATCAGGAGTTGAATACAGGTCTTCTAACTCCAAGTTTAGTAATTTTTCACTATTTGCCCCTGAAGCACATGTTAGTAGCAGAAACTGAATTTTGAGAAACATTAACTTTTCTTATCAATTTACCTTAGTACAGGTTGAGCATCCCAAATCCAAAATCTGAAATGCTCTAAAGGCCAAAACTTTTTGAATGCTGACATGGTACTCACAGGAAATGCTCATTGGAGTATTTCAGATTTTGATTTTTGGATTTGGGATGCTCAGCTGCCATATCGTGCACATATTCCAGAATCTGAAAAACTCAGAAATTCAAAATATTTTTGGTCCCAAGCATTTCTGATAAGGGATATTCAGCCTCTATGATGGTTCTCAAACTCTGTTTTAACCTGCATATAAATTTAAATACTAAGGTATTTAACTGAGAATAACATAGTCCTTGACTGAGGAACAGTTTTTATTTTCTTCTGTGAGTCATTGAGTTGGTTGCCAAACAAGCCAAATTGACCCAGAGGGAGCTCATTTTAAAAAGTCAAACTAGGCTTTTTTTTTTTTTTTTTTTTTTTTTGAGATGGAGTTTCGCTCTTGTCGCCCGGGCTGGAGTGCAATGGTGCGATCTTGGCTCACTGCAACCTCCGCCTCCTGGATTCAAGCGATTCTCCTGCCTCAGCCTCCCAAGTAGCTGCAATTACAGGCCCCTGCCACCATACCCAGCTAATTTTTTTATTTTTAGTCGAGACGGGGTTTCACCATCCTGGCCAGGCTGATCTTGAACTCCTGACCTCAGATGATCCACCTGCCTCGGCCTCCCAAAGTGCTGGGATTACAGGCATGAGCCATTGCCCCTGGCCTTTTTTTTTTTTTTTTTTAAGACTGTACTAAATATATTAACGTGTTATGTAAAGGACCTGATGTTTGGTGTGAATACTGACATGATTTGACTTGCGTATATAGTTTATGTAATCAAAGTATTGCTTTTGGATTAAAAAGAGTCCTGAAACTCAGTAAGTTGTTTGAAATGAAACAACTTAATTATTTTACAATTATAAAATATGTAATATATTAATACATTTTAATATATGTTAATTGTAATATCTTGTAATTAAATTATAAATAATTTGAAATGAGACAACTTAATTAAATATAGCTAATAACTCTTTCTTACTCAAGTCGCCATAAGAAATATACTTGATTTTAGGCCAGGCGCGGTGGCTCACGCCTGTAATCCCAGCACTTTGGGAGGCTGAGGTGGGTGGATCACCTGAGGTCAGGGGTTCGAGACCAGCCTGGCCAATATGGTGAAACGCCATCTCTACTGAAAATACAAAAGTTAGCAGGGCATGGTGGCACACGCCTGTAATCCCAGCTACTTGGGAGGCTGAGGCAGGAGAATAGCTTGAACCCAGGAGGTGGAGGTTTCAGTGAGCCGAGTTCACACCACTGCCCTTCAGCCTGGGTGACAGAGTGAAACTCTGTCTCAAAAAAAAAAAAAAAATACACACACGCACACACACACACACACACACACACTTGATTTTAGATCTGCCTATGTTGTTCTACAGAATGTTGTCAAGCTACTTACCTGATTCGAGCTTTTTGTGTTTTTTATTGGAATAATCATTATTGTACTTTAAACTGTATAAATACTTGCAAACATCACATTCCTGATTCTTTTTCACATCTTCAGTGGATATTCAGCAAAATCAGAAGTAGATCAAATTTATGTAAACAAAAATAGAAAATTAAAATAAATTTGATCTAATTCTAATTTTGTTGAATATTACGTTTGTATAAAAAAAGATCAACAGGCAAATTAATCATTTGTAAATAAAATTTGAAGAGTAATGTTTACTTAAGATTATTTTCAAACATATTGGAAATGGTCATTTGTTGTAGGTGATTCTTCACTTTTTTTTTTGTTTGTTTTTTTTGAGACGGAGTCTTGCTCTGTCACCCAGGCTGGAGTGCAGTGGCGCGATCTCAGCTCACTGCAAGCTCCACCTCCCAGGTTCACGCCATTCTCCTGCCTCAGCCCCCTGAGTAGCTGGGACTACAGGTACCCATCACCACGCCTGGCTAATTTTTTCAATTTTTGTAGTAGAGACGGGGTTTCACCATGTTAGCCAGGATGGTCTCGATCTCCTGACCTCGTCATCCTCCCAAAGTGCTAGGATTACAGGCGTGAGCCACTGCGCCTGGCCAATTCTTCCCTATTGTAGCATGTGGCTGACAGTCTCCACTTTACTAAGTTAAGAACTATATGTGCCCTTTTTTTTTTTTTATTGAGACGGAGTTTCGCTCTTGTTGCCCAGGCTGGAGTGCAATGGCGCAATCTTGGCTCACTGCAACCTCCACCTCCCAGGTTCAAGCAATTCTCCTGCCTCAGTCTCCCTAGCAGCTGGGATTACAGGTGCCTGCCACCACACCCAGCTAATTTTTTGTATTTTTAGTAGAGATGGGGGTTTCACTATGTTGGCCAGGCTGGTCTCGAACTCCTGATCTCAGGCAATCCACCAGCCTCAGCCTCCCAAAGTGCTGGGATTACAGGCGTGAGCCACCATGCCTGGCTAAAATTTAAACGTTTAACATTTAGACTGGACTACTCTTAGGTAAGTAAAATATTTTAGTTTTTAATCTACTTAGCGGGGAAGAATCTCTATAGATTACTTATGATACAAACAGATGACCTAAAGATAGCAACTTAAAAAAATTTTTTTCCCTGAAAGCGTATTAGCCGTTTGAGAGTTTAATTTTGCATTTTCGTTTCACTTCTTCATTTCTGTAGAGATCTTTGGAGTAATAATAGTACAAAATATTTCTCCCTCTTGCAAGCTTTTAATTATACTTGTATTAGGCAGCGTATTTGTCAGTATAAACCTAAATGAGATAAGGAACAGTAGAATGGGCAACTACAAAGAGTTGTGTTGGGACAGAATGTGATCTAGTAATAATTGTGGTGGATTTGATGGTGATTTGCTACCCCAGTGATACAGATTACATTTTGCAGTTAGCAAAATTTTTGATCAAATGGGGATAAGTTGAGAGTCAGATGAAGTATTTGTGCTCATATGAGGGACCATTATGAATACTTTTGTCTAACTTTCTAAAATTAGTAACTGTTCCCACTAGTTTACAGAGTATTTTTTCTATTTTTTTGGAACCGAGTTCAAAGCCTGGCATGTCAAAGGCACTCAATTAAATTTTTCTTTTTTTAACTGAATAGATTTTTGAAAAATAACACTAAACTATATTTTAGAATATTTGGATTTTCTTTTAAAGATGGCTTAACCTTTAAACAGATACAGTTTGCACATAAACTGTTAATATAATTCATCAAACAAGAGAATGAGCATTTTGGAAGTTAAGAGCCTTTACTGCAGAAATGTAGGATGGTATTTCAAACTACTATTGAAATATTATGTAGTTGAGGAGTCCTCCTTTCCTCAAACATTTTCTTATCTAGAATTATATTTCTGAGACAAACAAGATAACTGAATATTGGGTTCAAATATATCTCATTTATAGTTTTTTTTACACAGTAATTACAGTAGTTGGATATTTGCTTACTAAAATGAAGTGTGCAAGAAGAAAGTGTGAAACAGTTTTTTTATTATAGAAGCATTTTCTGAATTATTTCCTTATTTTAGACTTGTTACCCAAAAAGATACATTGATTGGAGATAGTGCCCATTCCATTTATTCGGTTGATACCACATTGGGGTTTTGAATGATGGAGACCAATACAGACCTGCTTAGATTGGATAAGGTTTTGTTTAGTGTCTTTCTCATTTTTTACAAAACGACTTTTATAATAACTTCAGAGTAATCAAGTTTTTGGAGCTCATTCTGTTAATAACAGGGTATGTGGACCCTCCCTATCCCTGGCATTTTGTTTTTTTTTTTTTTTTGAAATCTCTAGAGTGGCTTTGCAAATAATGCCCCCTGTGGTTTAGGAAATAGTGTCTCTTTATTTTTATTATTAAAAAATAGAATTGTTAGCATATGATTTTTGAAAGTTAGAAATTTATCCTTTTTGTTTGAGAAATGGGAAAAAACTTAGAAACTTTAAAGAAGAAAAACAAAAAAGAGATCACCGTGTTTTCAGAGTAGGCCTGGATCATCATAGTCAGCCAGTAGTTTTCTCGTAGCAGTGCATATGTTACCATTTATGCCACTGGGAAACCAAAGAAGTAATCAAGAATTGGGCTAATTTTTTTTTTGATAAGGAGTTTTGCTCTTGTAGCTCAGGCTGGAGTGCAATAAGGCAATCTCGGCTCACTGCAACCTCCGCCTCCTGGGTTGATTCTCATGCCTCAGCCTCCCTAGTAGCTGGAATTACAGTCATGTGCCACCACAGCTGGCTAATTTTTGTATTTTTTGTAGAGATGTGGTTTCACCATATTGGTCAGGCTGATCTCGAACTCCGTACCTCAGGTGATCTGCCTGTCTCAGCCTCCCAAAGTGCAGGCGTGAGCCACTGCACCCAGCGAATTGGGCTAATTTTAATCCTTTTAGAATTCTGGGAGTGGAAAGTGATTGTCGAGCCAGAATTCAGTTTGTTCCTAGTAAAGGGGTAGAACTTGTTTGAGAATAGCTTTGGTAATAGCTTGAATCTGTATTTTGTTCACATATAGAATTTTATTCTACTGGGATTCATATTACATAAAATAAGGATTTTATTAGACTCTAGAAAGCAAAAGAATATATAAACAATGCATCTTGTAAGATGTGATTTGCTTCCGGCTGCACGCGGTGGCTCACGCCTGTAATCCCAGCACTTTTGGGAGGCTGAGATGGGCGGATCATGAGGTCAGGAGATCGAGACCATCCTGGCTAACATGGTGAAACCCCGTCTTTACTAAAAATACAAAAAATTAGCCGGGCGCGGTGGCAGGCGCCTGTAGTCCCAGCTACTCGGGAGGCTGAGGCAGAAGAATGGCATAAACCCGGGAGGCGGAGCTTGCAGTGAGCCGAGATCGCGCCACTGCACTCCAGCCTGGGAGACAGAGCGAGACTCCGTCTCAAAAAAATAAAATAAAATAAAATAAAATGTGGTTTGCTTCAATCACTAACTCATTATATTAGGCAGAAAGAATGAATAGGAAAGATATAAAATTAGTTTGAGTCCTTTTGATTTCATGACTTCTAGACTTAAGAGTGGATCATAGAAATATGTAATATTTCTATATATACATATATATGTGTATATATATAGAGAGAGAGAGAGAGAGAGAAGCCCCCCCCAGAGCAGGAGTTCATCTTATAGTCTTACAGTCTTCTTATATCTTACAGTCTTCGAATCTAGAATGTGGTAGATGCCTAATAAAGGTTTGGATAACAGTGAAGTCTAAGTGGCCCTATAAAGTTACCAGTGATTCTCGAAGAGGGAAACAGGTTTAGTTTTAAAACAAACCAGCATTTCGTTTTTATTTGTGATGTTGAATTTATTTTGAGATTTCAAATGGCATTAAAAGTGCATATTTTGCATTTTTTATGGGAACAAGGAATTAAAAAGCTTAAGAAACTTACTAAAAGTTTGGGTAACATAGTTTGACCCTGTCTTTACAAAAGATTAAAAAAAACAATTAGCTGGGCTTGGTGGGGCATGCCTGTAGTCCCAACTACTTGTGGGGCTGAGATGGGAGTATCGCTTGAGTTGGGGAGGTTGAGACCGCAGTGAGCTGTGATGGCACCACTGCACTCCAAGCTTGGGCAACAGAGCAAGACCCTGTTTTTCTCAAAAAAACAAGACAAAACAAAACTTAATAAAGATGATTTAAGACTTTTATGCTTTTTATAGTCTATGTTAAATTTTTTTGTGTGATTATGAAAACAATATAGGCCCATTGTAGTAAATACTAAAAAAGTACAAAGAAGAAAACACAATTTCCTCATAATTGCACCATGTGATAACTGCCTCTGGAATTTATTCATTTGCGTATGTAATTGTAACTGTGTTTGTGCAAAAAGCATTTCTAGAGTGCATAAGTATTAATAAAGGAGTAGTAGGCCTGGTGCGGTGGCTAACGCCTGTAATCCCAGCACTTTGGGAGGCCGAGGCAGACAGATGATTTGAGGCCAGGAGTTCGAGACCAGCCTGGCCAACATGGTGAAACCCCATCTCTACTAAAAATAATAATAAAAAAAATAGCTGGGCATGGTGGCACACGCCTGTAATTAGAGCTACTTGGGAGGCTGAGGCAGGAGAATTGCTTGAACCCAGGAGTCAGAGGTTGCAATGAGCGGAGATCGTGCTACTGCACTTCAGCCTGGGCAACAGAGTGAGACTCTTCTCAAAAAAAGAAAAAGAAAAACAAAAGGAGTAGTTACTGGAATAATACTTTGGGACCAATTTTAAGACAGTTCATTTAGAGCAGTGTTTTTCTAATTGCAATTTGTCATTCATGTAGCCATCTCAAGCAGGGTTCTGTAAGGGGAGATTTAAGCACTACAGAAAATGAGTTGAGTGCTGGTTTTGTCATTTCTCCAAGTGATGGTACTGGTACCATTCTAAATGCACTGGAGAGAAGGTAATTCATTACATACAATGGATGCCTTGGGGCATTTTAAATTCTCCTGAGAACCTCAATTGAAAACCGCCAGGAGGGTCATGAAATCAATTTAGTGGGTCACCAGCATTAAAAAACATAAAAACCTGAAGTAGAATAAAATGGAAAATAGAGGACATTGCACATAGTAAGATTAATCAATCTCTGTTTTGATATTGCCAGTTTACATTATTTGAAGGCCAGAATAATCCAGGACTGTAAATTGTTAAGCATATATGCTAAAATGAGATAGAAAAGTAAAGCCTTAGAATTATACAGATTAAAAATTTTGACAAATATTTCAGTGGAAAATAATGTGTATGGCACTGAGATTTCCATGTAGTTGCAGTATTAAGTTTATTGGGCATCACAGACCTTCAGTATAAAATGTCACAGGATTAACAGGATTTTTATCAGTGTATTTTTCTTCAAGTTGTAAAGGGGATGTTATATTACCAACTTTGCATGGCTTTGTTTCCATTAAGGACTCAAAATAATAGTTGCAAAATTATTACAAGAACTCGAGCCTTTGCATTTTCTGTGAGCATTTTTAAATATCTCAAACCTAAAATTGGCTTTGTGAGGTAGGTGGTATGATCTTTCAGCCTGTGGAAACAGCTGCCATTGCTGTGACTCCTGACGATCTGTTTTTGATCAGTTAGTGCAGATGCTTAGATCATACTGTCCCAGTTTTGCATTAATTTGATCAATTCTATTGATTACAGAGAAGTGAGGCCCAAGACTAAGCCTTGAAATCTCTAAGTAGCTATTTGCTACCTTGTAACACTGTTCTGTTTCAGTTGTTGAAACATTTACTCACAACATGTTGGAAGTATTAAGGAAACCTGAGGGATTCTATTTCTTTCAGTAAGAGTTGTTGGCAGCTATCTGGTAGGGTGTCTTTATACTTCTGAAATCATTTATTGACCACTTGAATGTCTTAGTATTATACACAGCAAAAAGACCCTGATGAGATATATTCACTTCCTGTGTATCCAGTCATATGTTTAGTAAGGTTGCTAATGATTTATTTGGGGTCAGAACAAAGTAATGTGCATTTCATATGCATTATATTTTATTTCTTGTGTAAATATGCCATTAGGGAGATAGACTATTAAATTTACCAACCTACACTACTGCTTCTGTCTTATGAACACAAATTTAAAAATTAATCTTTATCACTTATAGCACTTTAAAAATTCTGTTTTTAGAAATAATTTTCACTTTTTTTTTTTTTTTTTTGATGAGACGGAGTCTCACTCTGTCGCCCAGGCTGGAGTTCAGTGGCGTGATCTCGGCTCACAGCAACCTCGACAACCTCCACATCCCAGGTTCAAGCGATTCTCTTGTCGCAGCCCCCCCGGTAGCTGGGACTACAGGCGTGCACCACCAGGCCCGGCTAATTTTTTTTATTTATTTTTATTTTTTAGAAAGTCTTGCTATGTCGCCCAGGCTGGAGTACAGTGGTGTGATCTCGGCTCACTACATCCTCCACCTCCTGGGTTCAAGCGATTCTTCTGCCTCAGCCTCCTAAGTAGCTGGGATTACAGGCGTGAGCCACCGCGTCCAGCCTTTATGCCCAGCTAATTTTATATTTTTAGTAGAGACAGGGTTTCACCATGTTTGCCGGGCTGGTCTCGAACTCCTGACCTCAGGTGATCCTCCCGCCTTGGCCTCCCAAAGTGCTGGGATTACAGGTGTGAGTCACTGTGCCTGGCCTTCCGGCTCATATATTTGTAAAAAGGCTTAATTCTGATTTTTGTTGGAATTTTGGAATTCCCACTAGTGTTTTGAGGCATTATCTTGGTTTCTTTAGTTCATTAATGTTTGTCATTAGGACTTAATTAAAGATCAAAATAGTAATCTGATGCTGTAATTAAAAATTAGAGTGCCACCTAAAAGCAAGATTTAGTATTGAAAATAAGTTCCAGCTTGGGCAACATAGTGCAACCTCTGTCTCTACAAAAAAAATTAAAAAAAAATTAGTCAGGCTTGGTGGCATGGGCCAATAGTCCTAACTACTCTGGAGGCTGAGGCACGAGGATCCCTTGAGCCCAGGAGTTGGAGGATGCAGTGAGCTATAATTATACCACTGTACCCCAGAGCAAGACCCTGTCTCAAGGGAAAAAAAAATGTGTAAGAATTTTAAAGGGTTTTTTTTTGGTACAAATTCGAATATTTGTATGAATAATGGTGAGCAGGTGGAATAGCTTTTGTATTTAGAAAGTAGTGACAAGAAGTTTTTTGTAAATGAAATCAAGCTCTCTAAATTATTTTTCATTATGAGACTGATTAGCATCGTATCACTAAAATAGAGTGGTTCTTCATTAGGAAATCTGATTATCAAAGGGTCATGTATACAGAATAAGCATAGGAAGGTGCAGAAATTTAGAGAAACTTTCATAAAATGTTTCTTAGTTTTTACTTGTTTTATGTTTTTTTTACTGTATGTTTTGGAATTGTTTAAATTGCACATTCATAGACATTTGGCGTTTTATGACCTAAGAGAAAGAACCTTTGGAATGAAATTTATGTGTCTGAAATTTTGCTTATGTGTTTGAAATGAGGATGCTATCTGTTCATTTTGGGGTAAATAATGATGGGGAAAGTGGGTGATAAGAGCATTTTGAAATGTTAAGGTTCTAACTTAAGCTACTAAATGATCCACTTCTTTGGCAAGTTATGTAATGTATTGTATTTTAAAATTTAAATACACATAAAAATAAATGATTCCTATGTTGAAAGGTAAGATACCAGGCAGTAGATACTCATAATTTGGTATCTAATTTTTATTCCTGATTAGTAGCATTACTGCTGAACCATTTAATTATATTGTTCTTTTTTTGAAAACCTAATTTGTATGTTGACACAAATGCAGAATAGATGAGAAAATCTGGCATGCCTCTGAATGTTTTGTTGTATCATAAACATTGTGCTTTTCTTAATTGTTTTTAACATACAGTTAGGATAATTTGTTATAAATGTGTTTATGGCTTACCACAGCATATTAGGTAAAATTAGCTTGCAACATTTTATCGTGGTTAGTGTTGTGCTTGTCCCCATCATTTGTATTGTTTAATTTATATCTCTGATAAAATGCAGCCTTAGAAACTGTTGGGCTTCCTTGGTGCTTCATGGAGTAGAGGGATATCAAATGTGAAAGAGACCAAGAGTTTTGTGGTAGCAGAATAACCTTGTAAAAGGCTACCTTGGGAATTAATGAGCTGCACTGTCATTCAGAATTCATTCAACAAATATCTATTGAGTCCCTACTACATGCTAGGCATATAGTGCTAGGTATTAAAAATACAAAGGTAAGGCTGGTTCTTGACCTCAAGCTGCTGTTTAAGCAGAGGCCGCGTAGCCACTTAACAGGGATTTTAAATAGGGAATTCATACATTGGCTAGGGGGCTATGCTAGGTGATCTTTAAGATTCCTTAGAAGCTCTAGTCTGACTCTTACTGGGTTGGTCAAGACTAGGAAATAAAATAAAGAATAGGAACTAAGAGGGATGACTGTTTAAAAATAAAGGAATGTGCTAGCAGTTATTTAAGGTGGCACCTGAAGTTTAGAGACACAGAAATAAATAGATGCTAGGTTTGGCTCATGAGTAAAGATAAAACTTACTCTTATAGATCAAACTGTAGGGTTTTGAAATGAACTTGATCAAAATTGAGTCAGATTTCAAGTCAAGGTCTTTGAGCAAATTTAGAATTTCCTTGATATTCTGAAGAGTTGAGATTCCAGTATTCATTATAGGAAAAACTTTGAAATATATAAATCAATTTTAGTAATTTTATATTTTTTTCTTTTTCTTTTTTTGAGACAAGCCCCACACTGTTGCCTAGGCTGCAGTGCAGTGGCAGGATCATAGCTCACAGCAACCTCAAACCTGCCAGCTTCAACTGATTCTCCCACCTCAGTCCCCTGAGTAGCTGAGACTACAGGCATGCGTCACCACGGCTGGCCAATTAAAAACAATGTTTTTTGTAGAGATGGGGGTCTCTCTATGTTGTCCAGGCTGGTTTCGAACTGCTGGACTCAAGCAGTCCTTGTGCCTTGGCCTCCTAAAATTCCGGGGCTATAGGTGTGAGCCACTGGGTAGGGCCAATTTTAGTAGTTTTAATTTAAAAAATCTGGAAACAATTGATTTCTTGGGCAGTACATCTAGAATTGTTTCAGATATAACACTTACTTAAAGAGGAGCTTTCTTTGTTTTTTAACAAATGATGTCTAGAAAAGAAATTCTCATTTAATTCAAGCTGATTTTCCTTTTTTTTTTTTTTTTTTTGAGACAGAGTTTCACTCTCTTGCCCAGGCTGGAGTGCCGTGGCGCAATCTCAGCTCACTGCATCCTCCACCTCCTGGGTTCAAGTGATTCTCCTGCCTCAGCCTCCCGAGTAGCTGGGATTACAGGGATGCGCCACCATGCCCAGCTAATTTTTTTTGTACTTATTAGAGATGGGGTTTCACCATTTGGTCAGGCTGGTTTCGAACTCCTGACCTCAAATGATCCACCCACCTCGGCCTCCCAGAGTGCTGGGATTACAGGTGTGAGCCACTGTTCCTGCCCTCAAACTGATCTTAAATTTTACTGATTTGTTAGAATGAACTTATCCTCATTCATTAACACCTCTTTGGTCATGTAGAGCTGGGGTGCAAAATGTTCTACCCATTAAGCTACTTTTTAAAAGCATTGTGTTTTTTTAAAAAAACTGTTTTCATGAATTGTAAAATGTCTGAAAAAGTTTTGAATCTAAGTGGTATACAGAACATAATTTAGCTATGTCACGTTGACTCAAGACTTTTTTTTTTTTTTAAACGAGACAGGGTCTGGCTCTGTCACCCAGGCTGGAGTGCCATGGAGCAATCTCAGCTCACTGCAACCTCTGTTTCCTGGGCTCAAGTGATCCTCCTGCCTTAGCCTCCCAAATAGCTGGGACTACAGGCACACACCACCTTGCCTGGCTTATTTTTGTATTATTATTAGAGATGAGGTTTTGCCTTGTTGCCCAGGCCAGTCTCAAACTCCTGAGCTGAAGCAGTCTGCCCACTCTGGCCTCCCAAAGTGCTAGGTAATATCACAGATGTGAGCCCTTGCGCCTGGCCAACTCAAGATTCTTAAACGTTGATTACCATACTTTGTTGAATTGGGGTAGGGGACAATTGAGATATATTAAATTATTTGCCCCGGTCTATGCTAAAGCCTTTACTCAGATTGTCTTGCTTTTTGAAGCAGTTTCTGTGTTTGCATCTTGTAATTTTCCTCTCTCCTTAGGCTGTCAGCTGTCACTTAGCATCTATCATTTAGTATTTCTGTTGCCAGAAGTCAGTTCCCTTTCTTACTGCTATAACTAAGCTATAGGCTGAGAAACTATGTAAATAAGTGATTGGTTTATTTTATAAATAAGCAGTGGAATTTTCCCAGATTCTGAATATTATTTCAAAATGTGATGTTTCTTTTTCTGTTTTCCTTTTTTTTTTTGAGATGGAGTTGCACTTTGTTGCCCAGGCTGGAGTGCAGTGGAGCGATCTCAGCTCACTGCAACCTCTGTTCCCCTGTTTCAGTTTATTCTCCTGTCCTCCCAAAGTGCTGGGATTATAGGCATGAGCCACTGTGCCCAGGCCTTTTTTTTTTTTTAATTCCACATTTACATATCATGTAGAGACCTTCACTGAATATTCAACTCTTAAATCTTTTAAAAATATTAATCTTTTTCCTATAATTTTGAGGTCTTACTAGTCTTTCAAATTCATTGCTCAATAATTCTTTTTTTGTTTTTTTGAGACAGTCTCACTCTGTCACCCAGGCTGGAGTGCAGTGGCACGATCTTGGCTCACTGCAACCTCTGCCCTCTGAGTTCAAGCGATTCTCCTGCCTCAGCCTCCTGAGTAGCTGGGATTACAGGCGCCTGCTGCCGCACCCGACTAATTTTTTTTTTTTTTTTGTATTTTTAGTAGAGACGGGGTTTCACCATCTTGGCCAGGCTGGTTTTGAACTCCTGATCTCGTGATCCACCCGCCTTGGCCTCCCAAAGTGCTGGGATTACAGGCGTGAGCCACTGTGCCTGGCCTAATTCTTAACAAAAATAAAGATCTCCCACATACATATTTTTTTCTTTTTTTATTTTTGAGACAGAGCCTTGCTCTGTCACCCAGGCTGGAGTGCAATGGCGCCGTCTCGGCTCACTGCAATCTCCACCTCCCAGGTTCAAGCGATTCTCCTGCCTCAGCCTCCTGAGTAGCTAGGATTACAGGTGCGTGCCACCACACCCGGCTAATTTTTGTATTTTTAGTAAGACAGGGTTTCACTATATTGGCCAGGCTGGCCTTGAACTCCTGACCTCGTGATTTGCCCGCCTTGGCCTCCCAAAGTGCTGGGATTACAGGCATGAGCCACCGCGTCCTGCCTATTTTTGTCTTTTAATTGGCCCTAAATCATCTCCTGACTGATCGGATTTTAAGATACATATTCTAAGAGCTGTTTCCTTTCTGTTTTCAGCCTGTTTTGTTGAGGGCAGTGGGTTACTTGTCAGGTCTCTCCCAGGTTTCTTCATTCTCATTGATTTCCTCCATTAGTAGGATCTCAGTAATCAAACCAGAGTTTGGACAGTTTAGAGTTGATTTTGTTTTAATCACTACTGCTTAACATCCAGAGATCTGTTTGCAGTCCTTAGTTTCTTGGTTCCAAACTGGAATATTGGGACATCAGGCAAAACAGCTTTCCTACTTTTCCTAATTTGTTGGTGTTTAGTGGCTCTCCACTATATGTGGTTTTATTCATTATTGAATGAAGTTGTCATTCCCCATACAGAAGGAATTGGGAATTGGACTCTCTCTTTTTTTTTTTTTTGGAGACAAAGTCTTGCTCTGTCACCCAGGTTGGAGTGCAGTGGCACGAACTCGGCTCACTGCAACCTCTGCCTCCTGGATTCAAGTGATTCTCCTGCCTCGGCCACCCAAGTAGCTGGGATTACAGGCACTCACCACCATGTCCAGCTAATTTTTGTAGAAACGGCGTTTCTCCATGTTGGCCAGGCTGGTCTCAAACTCCTGACTTCAGGTGATCCACCTCCCTCAGCCTCCCAAAGTTACAGGCGTGAGCTGCCGCACCCGACCGGAATTGGAGCTTCTTTTTTTTTTTTTTTTTTTATCTTGAGATGGATTCTGGCTCAGTTGCCCAGGCTGGAGTACGGTGGTGCAATCTCGGCTTACTGCAGCCTCCGCCTCCTGGGTTCAAGTGATTCTCCTGCCTCAGCCTCCCGAGTAGCTGGGATTACAAGTGTGTACCGCCACGCCCAGCTAATTTTTGTATTTTTAGTAGAGACTGGGTTTCAATGTGTTGGCCAGGCTGGTCTCTTGCTCCTGACCTCAGGTGATCCACCCTCCTCGGCCTCCCAAAATGCTAGGATTACAGGCATGAGCCACTGCGCCTGGCCATGGAACCTCTCAAAGGTAGGGTTTAGAGAAATATCCAGCTCTCTTTTTTGTCTTATTCTTTGTTTAACTCGTTCCTAATCGCATTCTCCCTCAGTTTCCTGGGTTTGTCTGTTAACTTCCTATTTTTGTTGCTCACCTTAACCATGCCACCTTTCAGCTCTCCTTTCCTTCTTTCCCCTTTCCCTTACCAGTGAGTCTTGCCCCCCTCTTTTAAGTATCCTTTTCCCACAAGAGCAAGGTAATTTCGTATAATAGGAAATATGTGGGGGATGAAGGGAGGACAAAGTGTAAATAAAGCAAACCAAAATAAGGGAGAAGTTAGTAACCACAGATCATTTATTCTTTTTTTCTCTTCAATTTCTTTTTTTGTTTTGTTTTGTTTTTTGAGATGATTCTTGCTCTGTTGCCCAGGCTGGAGTGCAGTGGCATGATCTTGGCTCACTGCAACCTCCATCTCCTGGGTTCAAGTGATTCTCCTGTCTCAGCCTCCCGAGTAGCTGGGATTACAGGAGCGCACCACCATGCCTGGTTAAGTTTTGCATTTTTAATAGAGATGGGGTTTTGCCACGTTGGCCATGCTGGTCTCGAACTCCTGACCTCAGGTGATCCACCCACCTTGGCCTCCCACAGTGCTGGGATTACAGGTGTGAGCCACTGAACCGAGCCCCTCTTCAATTTCTGAACGTGAGTTGTTTTCTCATCTGTAAAATGGTAATGATACCTATTTAATGGGGGATATTTGTTAGAATTAAGAATGATGTATAAAGTTCTCAGCCGGTAGATGTTCATTAAGTTGCCAGTTACCTTTCTCCTTATTTTTCTTTATTTTTAGTTATAGCTCATCTTTAAATATTAAAAAATGCTTTTTATGTTTATTAGGAAATATAGTTTAATGACAAGTGTTAGCAAACTATGTGGTTTTGGATTTAATTTGGCAAAGTATTGCTGTAGAATGGTATCTAGCTAATATGCTAACAAATACTGTAGGGATGGGGTATAGTCTAGCCGATTGTAGTACAGGAATAAGAATCAATTTTCCAGTGCTGTACCTTTACAGAGTTCTATTATTTAAAATGGATTTCTGGCCAGGCTCAGTGGCTCATGCCTGTAATCCCTGCACTTTGGGAGACTGAGGAGCAGCGATCACCTGAGGTCAGGAGTTTGAGATCAGCCTGGCCAACATGGCAAAACCCAATCTCTACTAAGAATACAAAAAATTAGCTGGGTGTGGTGGTGGGTGCCTGTAATCCCAGCTACTCAGGATACTAAAGCAGAGAATCGCTTGAACCCGGGAGGTGGAGGTTGCAGTGAGCCAAGATCGCGCCACTGCACTCCAGCCTGGGTGACAGAGCGAGACTCCATCTCAAAAAAAAAAACAAAATAAATAAATAAAATAGATTTCGTAAGTATGAAATTTGATGCAGTCATTTCTGGTACTCCATGTTAGCATGCATACTGAAACTGTTCTTGTGATGGGATAGTTCATGTGGGTGTCTCTGAGTTTCAGGTGATTAATCAGGCTTCTTCAAGGGAAGACTGCCTTATTGGAAGATGACTCTTGAGACAGGGTCTCACTCTTGCCCAGGATAGAGTGCAATGGTGCAATCATGGTTCAATCATGGTTCACTGCAAGCCTCAACTTCTTGGGCTCAAGGGATTCCCCCACCTCAGTCTCACAAGTAGCTGGGACCACAGATGTACACCACTGCAACTGGCTAATTTTTTTTTTTTTTTAAAAGACTTGGTCTTCCTATGTTGCCCAGGCTGACTCCAGGGCTTAAGGAATCTTCCCCACTCTGCCTCCCAAAGCGCTGGGAATACAGGTGTGAACCACTGTGCGTGGCATGATGACTCTTAAATAATGTTAGTTGTCTTTACCCAGTGGCCCAGTCAGGTTGACACATAAAATTAACCTTCACAGTTTTACTTCAATAAATGTTTCCCTTCCATGTTTTTCTGCAGGCAGATGCACCATCAGGAATGGAATTACAGTCATGGTATCCTGTTATAAAGCAGGAAGGTGACCATGTTTCTCAGACACATTCATTTTTACACCCCAGGTGAGTTGGTATTTATTTGTTCGTTTGTTCATTCATTTCTTCATTCAACAACTATATGTCATGCGCTATTCTAGGACATGGGAATTTAATTATTTATTTATTTTTTTTTGAGGCAGAGTCTTGCTCTGTTACCCAGGCTGGAGTGCAGTGGTGCGATCTCGTCTCATTGCAACCTCCGCCTCACGGGTTCAAGTGATTCTCCTGCCTCAGCCTCCCGAGTAGCGGGGACTACAGGCTCACACCACCACGCCCTCCTAATTTTTGTAGTTTTAGTATAGACGGGGTTTCCAATGTTGGCCAGGCTGGTCTCGAGCTCCTGACCTCAAGTGATCTGCCTGCCTCAGCCTCCCAAAGTGCTGGGATTACAGGTGTGAGCCACTGTGACTGACCAGGAATTTATTTCTTTATTTTCAGGCTTTCTTGTTAATCATAGATTATCTTTGAAAATTCAAAATTAGGCTGGGCGCGGTGGCTCACGCCTGTAATCCCAGCACTTTGGGAGGCCGAGGTGGTGGATCATGAGGTCAGGAGATCGAGACCATTCTGGCTAACACAGTGAAACCCTGTCTCTACTAAAAATGCAAAAAAATTAGCCGGGCCTGGTGGCGGGCACCTGTAGTCCCAGCTACTCGGGAGGCTGAGGCAGGAGAATTGCTTGAACCTGGGAGGCGGAGCTTGCAGTGAGCTGAGATCGCGCCATTGCACTCCAGCCTAGGCGACAGAGCGAAACTGTCTCAAAAAAAAAGAAAAAAAGAAAATTCAAAATTATTTTTAAATAAGTACATTGGTATTTAATGTATTTTTTGTTTCTATTTATCATTATAGGGAAATGGTAGGTGAATTGTATTTAGTTACTCTTATTAGAAAAAATTTCAAAGAAAGAATCTGAAATGAAATGAATTGTAAATTGCACTGAATATTTGAAATAACCTTTACTATGTGTTTCTATGTGTTTTCTAGAAATAGGTCATTTTCTTTTTGCCCTCAAGTAAAAAATGGAAGTTCTCCTTTAATTTCTTACTTTTCTTCAAGAGGTAAACCAACTCTTCAAGAGTTTGGTGTGCAACTTTGATTTTTTTTTTTTTTGAGACAAAGTCTCACTGTGTTACCCAGACTGGAATGCAGTGGCAGGATCTTGGCTCACTGCAACCTCTGCCTCCCAGGTTCAAGCAGTTCTCTTGCCATGGCATCCTGTAGCTGAGCCTGAGCGCCAGCTGCCACTCCTGGCTAATTTTTTTGTATTTTTATTAGAGACGGGGTTTCACCATGTTGGCCAGGCTGGTTTTGAACTCCTGACCTCAGGTGATCTGCCAGCCTTGGCCTCCCAAAGTGCTGCTAGGATTACAGGCGTGAGCCACCGCCCCTAGCCGCAACTTCAATTTTTTTTTTTTTTTTTTTTTTGAGACGGAGTCTCGCTCTGTTGCCCAGGCTGGAGTGCAATGGTACGATCTCGGCTCACTGCAACCTCCGCCTCCCGGGTTCAAGCATTTCTCCTGCCTCAGCCTCCTGAGTAGCTGGGATTACAGGCACCCGCCGCTACGCCCAGCTAATTTTTGTATTTTTAGAAGAGACGAGGTTTCACCATGTTGGCCAGGCTGGTCTCGAACTCCTGACCTCAAGTGATCCACCTGCCATCAGCCTCCCAAAGTGCTGGGATTACAGGTATGAGTCACTGCACCCGGCCTGCAACTTTGATATTTTAAAAAGAAATTCTTTTGAAACTAAGAGCATTCTTAATAACCATACTTCTCAAAATCAGAGTTTTACTGTTTCAATAAATGTTCACCCTAGATTGTAAGTTTTTTGTTGTTAAGTCCTAGATTTTTTTCTACTAGTGTAAATCTGTATTCCCTCCAAGTATGGTGATAAGGAGACTGAGTCTTATTTACATTTGTACAATCACTACTTTACCTGTTGTATTTGCAGTAAGTCTTTTGAGCACTATTAAACCTGTCAATTTTCTTGTCCTGTCAGAAAACTGAGATTTTGGCTCAAAAATGTGTGTTATTAACAAAGGGGAACAATATAGATGTCTTGTACAAAGAAAATGAAATGTAAGAGGAGATTGTCTGGAGTTCAGGGGATAGAGTGTCAGGTCTTAAATGGTTACATCTTTTTGCTAAGTGTTACTCAGAATATAGTTACAAATATGGTACTTAAATATCTAGCTGAAATTTGTCCCATGAGCTTCTCAGATGAGTCTACTGGGCAATTTTATGTGAGTTTTGGTCAAAATTGGTAATCTCTTCTATCTTAGTTTTGCATAATTTATTATTGCCATTTTATCAAATGAGTAGGAAGTAGTGAAGTATTTCAAGAAGATTGCTCAGTGGGGTTTGATACAAGAACTGCTCAGTAGCTGGGTGACATTCAGAGCTCTCTCTCTGAGGTATATAAGAAGAGCCCTGGGAGCTCCTCATTGAGCCTCCTGTGAGTCAGGACATAGCCTTGCAGTCTGCCACTGAAGCAGCCTCACCAAAGCAAAGAGCCAAGATTCCCTGCTTTGGAAGGGTGGTGGGCAAGATAAAGTCCTCCAAAGTAGTTATAGATTATTCTTTTTCTGGAGTAAAACTTACCTGCTCAGAGTTGTTACACAGCTGTATAAAGTCCTTAATGCTTTTAATTCTCAGGTGGTTTTGAGGGAAGGAGAAGAGCCTGTGATTTTCCTTCTGTGTATCTTTTTAGTGCTTAGAAATTACTTGCCAAAAAAAACCCCGAAATTACTTGCAAGCTGGTTATGGTTGCTTATGCCTGTAATCCTAGTACTTTGGGAGTTGGAGGTGGGAGGGTATCACTTGAGCCCAGGAGTTCAAGACCAACTTGGCAGCATAGCAAGACCCTATCTCTAAAAAAAAAACGGGTATGTGTGGTCCCAGCTACCTGGGATGCTGAGGCAGGAAGATTGCTTGAACCCAGGAGTTAGAGGTTACAGTGAGCCATGATCATACCACTACGCTCCAGCCTGGGTTACTTGCAAACTAACAAAAAATCTCTTATAATTATGTTTGTAATGCCTAAAGTGTTGATTTTTTTCCTAAGAATTCTTTACTGTGACCTTTATTTTCTGAGTTGTAATATTGTCTGTTTTGGTTAAAAAAAAAAAAAGTTTAACCACAGAAATGCAAGTTACATATTTGATTTTTACTTAATCGTAATATGTAATATATGTCTTGTTTTGCTTTTACTTGTTTTCAGCTACTACTTATACATGTGTGATAAAGTGGTTGCCCCAAATGTGTCGCTTACTTCTGCTGTATCCCAGTCTAAAGAGCTCACAAAGACAGAGGCAAGTAAGTCCATATCAAGACAGTCAGAGAAGGCTCACAGTAGTGGTAAACTTCAAAAAACAGTGTCTTATCCAGATGTCTCACTTGAGGAACAGGAGAAAATGGATTTAAAAACAAGTAGAGAATTATGTAGCCGTTTAGGTAAGTATTCAGAGATTATCTTTCTAAAATTAAATATCTAATGAACACATTTATTCAGCATTTTCAAACAGGCTTTTTGTTTAAGCTAAATTTTCAGATAGTTGGAGCTTTTACCTTTAAAAATGCTACCCTTCAAAACTCTGGGTGATTTATTTCAATCTCAGTTGCTATACTTTTCTAGCGTGGTGATAGCTCAGGAGACTGAGATAGATACAGGCTACCTGGCCTCAGACTGCAAGTTATTTTTGTCTGAATTTTTTTCCTTTCTTACCTTTTTTTTTTTTTTTTTTTTTTTTGAGACGGAGTCTGGCTCTGTCGCCCAGGCTGGAGTGCAGTGGCGCCATCTCAGCTCACTGCAAGCTCTGCCTCCCAGGTTCACGCCATTCTCCTGCCTCAGCCTCCTGAGTAGCTGGGACTACAGGCGCCCGCCACGACGCCCGGCTAATTTTTTGTATTTTTAGTAGAGACGGGGTTTCACCATGTTAGCCAGGATGGTCTCGATCTCCTGACCTCGTGATCCGCCCGCCTCGGCCTCCCAAAGTGCGGGGATTACAGGCGTGAGCCACCGCGCCCGGCCCCTTTCTTACCTTTTATTTGCTGTCAGTCTTCAGGAGATCCTTGTTTTTCTTTCCTCCTTTTTTTTTGTTTTTTTGTGACAGAGTCTTTATCGCCTAGGCTGAAGTGCAGTGGTGAGATCGTGGTCACTGCAGCCTCAACCTTTTGGCTCAAGTGATCCTCCCACCTCACCCTCCCTAGTAGCTGGGACCAGAGGCGCACACCACTGTGCCTGGCTAATAAAAAAAAAAAATTTTTTTTTTTTTTGTAGAGATGGTCTTGGTATGTTGCTCAAGCTGGTCTCGAACTCCTGGGCTCAAGTGATCCTCCTGCCTTGGCCTCTCAAAGTGTTGGGATTACAGGTGTGAGCCACTGCACCCAACCTTTATTTTTCTTTCTGATTTGCCATGAACTGAGACACCATTTAATAATAAGAAGTATTATGTAAGTAAGAGTAGTTAGGTATAGAACTCAAGGAAGCTTAGTTATGGAATAAAGCAAGGATTGAAAGCTCTGGGGGCCAGGCATATAGCATAAATGTGGAATATTGACTGGTCATTTAAAAGAAAAATAGCTGGTTACTTACCGTGCCTTTTAAAATACTGTGGATTAAATGAGACATGTCTGCAGATATTGCCTGTGTTACCATCCATATAGCAGCACAGCTTTTGCTTAGTGATTAGGCAGTGTGACAGTTACTTTAGCTGCATTGGAACAGTTGGAGGGTCCTCTATTTATTTAAGTTTTTATAGAGAATTGAGATTCTTGGGGGTTTTCTTTTCTTTCTTTTTTCTTTCTTTTTTTTTTTTTTTGAGGAGTTTCACTCTTGTTGCCCAGGCTGGAGTAAAATGGTGAGATCTCAGCTCACTGCAACCTCCGCCTCCCAGATTCTCCTGCCTCAGCCTCCTGAGTAGCTGGGATTACAGGCATGCGCCACCACACCCCGCTAATTTTGTATTTTTAGTAGAGATGGGTTTTCTCCACGTTGGTCAGGCTGGTCTTGAACTCCTGACCTCAGGTGATCCACCTGCCTCGGCCTCCCAACCAAAGTGCTGGGATTCCAGGCGTGAGCCACCACGCCTGGCTGATTCTTGGGTGGGGGTTTTCTGTTTTTTTCTTTGTTTGTTTGTTTTTTTGGAGACAGAGTTTCGTATTTGTTGCCCAGGCTAGAGTGCAATGGTGTGATCTCGGCTCACTGCAATCTCCGCCTCCCAGGTTCAAGTGATTCTCCTGCCTCAGCCTCCTGAGTAGCTGGGATTACAGGCATGCACCACCACGCCCAGCTAATTTTGTATTTTTAGTAGACACGGGGTTTTTCCATGTTGGTCAGTCTGGTCTCGAACTCCAGACCTCAGGTGATCCGCCTGCCTTGGCCTCCCAAAGTGCTGGGATTACAGGCGTGAGCCATGGCGCCCGGCCAGGGGTTTTCTATACGTTTATTTTGAGGGTTTTTTGTTTCGTTTTTCTTTTTTAGAGACAGAGTCTCACTCTGTTGCTCTAGGCTGGTGGAGTACAGTGATGCATTCATAGCTCACCGCAGCTTC
Source organism: Gorilla gorilla gorilla (assembly GCF_029281585.2). NCBI lineage: Eukaryota > Metazoa > Chordata > Mammalia > Primates > Hominidae > Gorilla > Gorilla gorilla. The sequence continues at coordinate 181,474,628 of NC_086017.1, forward strand.
AAATTGTTAGGCTCATAGTCCTTGCACCTCAGCCTCCCTAGTAGCTAGGACTACAGGCATGTGTCACTGCGCCTGCCTCATTTTTTCATTTTTTTGTAGAGACAGGGTTTCACTGTATTGCCCAGGCTGGCATTAAGCTCTTAGCCTCAAGTGATCCTCCTGCCTTGGCCTCCTAAAGCATTGGGATTACAGATGTGAGCCACCATGCCTGGCCAATTTTGAGATTTTTAAAACTCAGTTTTCTTCAGATTTAAATATGGTAAACAAAAATTAGTAATGACTATTATGCCATATTTACATTGTATTTTATTTCTTAAATTAATTCTAATGACTTCTAAAAAATTATTGAGATAATTTATATACCATAAAATTTACCCTTTTAAAGCCTACAATTCAGTGGTTTTTAATACATTCACAAAGTTGTGCAACCATCACAGCTAATTTAGTTCCATAATGTTTTCTTTTCTTTCTTTTTTTTTAAGATGGAGTTTCACTCGTCGCCCAGGCTAGAGTGCAGTGGGGTGATTTCGGCTCACTGCAAGCTCTGCCTCCCGGGTTCAAGCGATTCTCCTGCCTCAGCTTCCTGAGTAGCTGGGATTACAGGCGTGTGTCACCACACCTGGCTAATTTTTTTGTGTTATTAGTAAGAGACAGGGTTTTCGCCATGTTAGTCAGGCTGATCTTGAACTCCTGACCTTAGGTGATCCACCTGCCTCGGCCCATAATGTTTTCATCACTCCAAAAATTAACCCTATAAGCCATTAGGAGTCACTCCCTGATTCTCCCTTTCTCGAAGCCTCTGGCAACCACTAATCTATTTTCTATCTTTATGGATTTGCTTACTCTGGACATTTCATATAAAAGGAATTGTACAATATGTGGCTTTTCATGTCTGGTCAAGAAGCTTATGCTTCTTTCATGAAAGATAATGTTTTCACAGTCCGTGTTGTTGCATGTACCAGTACTTCTTTTTATGGCCTGATAAGATTCCATTATGTGAATATACCACATTTTGTTTATTCCTTCGTCAGTTGGTGGACATTTGCATTGGGTCTACTTTTTGGCAATTAAGAATAATGCTGCTATAAATACTTGTGTAGAAGTTTAAGTGTGGAACTATATTTTCATTTTTTTTGGTATATATTTAGGAGTGAAATTGCTAGGTCATGTGGTAGTTATGTTTAATGTTTTGAGGAACTGCCAAACTTTTCGAAAGCAGTTGCACCATTTTACATTCCTGTGGTAGCTTGGAAGTTTCAAATTTTGCGTATCTTTGTCAACACTTGTTATTGTTTGTCTTTTGAATATAGCCATCCTAGTGGTTGTGAAGTGGTATTTCATGGTTTTAATTTGCAATTTCTCAGTGAATGATGATATTGAGTATCTTTTCATGTTTTTCTTGGACATTGCATATCTTTGGAGAAATGTGTATTCAGGTCTTTTGGCTATTTTAATGCTAGGTTGTTGTTTTACTATTGAGTTGTAAGAGTTCTTTATATATTCTGGATACTAGATCCTTATCAGATATTTGATTTACCATAGTGTTTTCTTTTTACTTTCTTGTTAGTGTTCTTTTTTTTTTCCTGAGACAAAGTCTGGCTGTATCACCCCATCTCGGCTCACTGCAACCTCTACCTCCTGGGCTTAATCCATCCTTTCACCTCAGCCTCCCAAGTAGCTGGGACTACAGGGATGTACCACCATGCTCGGCTAATTTTTGTATTTTTGGTGGAGTTGGGATTTTGCCATATTGAGGCTGGTCTCAAACTCGTGAGCTTAAGCAATCCACCTGCCTCAGCCTCCCAAAGTGTTGGGATTACTGGTGTGAGCCACCGTGCTTGGCCGTGTTAGTGTTCTTTGAAGCACAAAAGTTTTAAATGTTTATTACATCCAATTTATCTATTTTTTTCTTGTTTTAGGTATCATATCTAAGAAACTATTGCCTAATCCCAATTCCAAGAAATATTTATTTATTTATTTATTTATTTATTTATTTATTTTTGAGACAGAGTCTCACTCTGTTGCCCAGGCTGGAGTACAGTGGTGCCATCTCAGCTCACTGCAACCTCCGCCTCCCGGGTTCAACCAATTTTTCTGTCTCATCCTCCTGAGTAGCTGGGATTACAGGTGCGCGCCACCATGCCTGGCTAATTTTTTTTGTATTTTTAGTAGAGACAGAGTTTTACCATGTTGGTCAGGCTGGTGGTGAACTCCTGACCTCAGGTAATCCACCTGCCTCGGCCTCCCAAAGTGCTGGGATTATAGGCGTGAGCCACCACATCCAGCCAAGAAATTTATGTTTAAGGGTTGTAGCTCTTACATTTAGGTCTTTGATCAGTTTAGAGTTAATTTTTGTATACAGCATAAGGTCCAACCTTATTCTTTTGCATGTGGATATAATTGTCCGTATGTTGAAAAGATTATTTCCTTTTTTTTTTTGAGACGGAGTCTCGCTCTGTTGCCCAGGCTGGAGTGCAGTGGCGCTATCTCGGCTCACTGCAAGCTCCGCCTCCCGGGTTCACGCCATTCTCCTGCCTCAGCCTCCCGAGTAGCTGGGACTACAGGCACCTGCCACCATGCCTGGCAAATTTTTTGTATTTTTTAGTAGAGACAGGGTTTCACCATGTTAGCCAGGATGGTCTCGATCTCCTGACGTCGTGATCCGCCCTTCTTGGCCTCCCAAAGTGCTGGGATTACAGGCGTGAGCCACCGCGCCTGGCCAGAAAAGATTATTCTTTCCTGACTGAATTGCTTTGACACCTTTGTCAACAACAATTGCCTTATAAAGTATGAGTTTTTTAAATTTCTGGACTGTGAATTCTGTTCTACTGATCTGTATGTCTATCTTTAAGTCATGTCACACAGTCTTGATTTCTGTAGCTTTGTAGTAAGCTTTGAAATTGGGAATTGTGAGTCTTTCAACTTCATTATTCTTTTTCAAGATTATTTTGCCTATTTTGGGTTTGTTGCATTTCCATATGGATTTTAGAATCTGCTTTTCAATTTCTGCAAAAAATCCAGTGGGGATTTTGATAGGGATTGCACTGAATAAGTAGATCAATTTGGAGACTATTACTGTCTTAACAATATTAAGTCTTCCAATCCATGAATTTGGGATGTTTTTCCACGTATTTAGGTCTTAAATTTCTTTTAGTGATGTTTTGTAGTTTTCATTATACTTGCACTGCTTTTGTTAAATTTATTCCTATTTTATTTGTTTTGGTCTAATGTATAAATGAAATGTTTAAAAAATTACATTTATGGATTGTTCTAGTGATTTTTTTAATGGAGTGATATTCATACTTTGTTACTTGATTTTTTTCTCTCCAAGATGCATCAATCTCAAATAATTCTACAAGTAAAAGGAAATCTGAGTCTGCCACTTGCAACTTAGTCAGAGACATAAACAAAGTGGGAATTGGCCTTGTTGCTGCCGCTTCATCTCCGCTTCTTGTGAAAGATGTCATTTGTGAGGATGATAAGGGAAAAATCATGGAAGAAGTAATGAGAACTTATTTAAAACAACAGGAAAAACTAAACTTGATTTTGCAAAAGAAGCAACAACTTCAGATGGTAAAATTGTTATCTAAATGATAGTCCATTATGAAAAGATACTTTTGTATATTGCTCTGTCGCCCAGGCTGGAGTGGTGGCGCAGTCTCAGCTCACTGCAACCTCCACCTCACAGGTTTCAAGCAATTCTTCTGCCTTAGCCTTCCGAGTAGCTAGCATTACAGGCACGTGCCACCATGCCTGGCTAAATTTTGTATTCTTAGTAGAGATGGGGTTTCTCCATGTTGGCCAGGCTCGAACTTTTGACCTTGTGATCCACCAGCCTTGGCCTCCCAAAGTGCTGGGATTACAGGTGTGAGCCACCGCGCCCAGCCCCCCTGTATATTCTTAGTAAGAAAAGTCAAGATGAGATGCTACAAATGTACTTAAGATTATTGTTTTACGCTGATAAGCAATTTTAATATACTTTAAAATTTTTTGAGAAAATAGTTTTTTAAAATAATTACCTCTATATAGAACTGATAATGATAGCTGAATTTTAGGTATTTTCTGTGCTACATTTTCCAGAACTGAAAATTTTAACATGGTGAAAATAAAGTAAAAATTGTATTGTGATTCTTTACATTACAGGAAGTAAAAATGTTGAGTAGTTCAAAATCTATGAAGGAACTCACTGAAGAACAGCAGAATTTACAGAAAGAGCTTGAATCTTTGCAGAATGAACATGCTCAAAGAATGGAAGAATTTTATGTTGAACAGAAAGACTTAGAGAAAAAATTGGAGCAGATAATGAAGCAAAAATGTACCTGTGACTCAAATTTAGAAAAAGACAAAGAGGCTGAATATGCAGGACAGGTAAGAATTACTGTTTGTATAATGGTGCCCTTTCAGCATGGAAATGGAAACTGTTACTTCTCTCTCTTTTTTTTTTTGAGACAGAGACTGCTCTGTCACCCAGGCTGGAGTGCAGTGGCACAATCTCAGCTCCCCACAACCTCTGCCTCCCGGGTTCAAGCAATTTTCCTGCCTCAGCCTCCTGATTGTAGCTGGGATTACAGGCGTGCGACACTATGCCCAGCTAAATTTTGTATTTTTTAGTAGAGACGGGGTTTCACCATGTTGGTCAGTCTGGTCTTGAACTCCTGACCTCGTGATCTGCCCACCTCAGCCTCCCAAAATGCTGGGATTACAAGCATGAGCCACTGCACCCGGCCACCGTTACTTCTCTAATAAAGGAATTACTTTTTGTCAAGCTCAGTTTACTAAGCTAGATTTCAAAATAGATAATTCTGTTAAACATAGCTTTATGCTGTATTGTCCAAGATGATTATTTTGATGTTTGTTGCTTTTATTAGTTTAAATTTTTATCGGGTTACTGCAGTTTAGTTACCTAAATTGCTAATCTCTAGCCCTCTGAATATTGTATATTATTTTAATGTAGTATATGAGCTTTCAAATCTACAAATTAACAAACAGGAACTGTTGCCTGTTATGTTCAAAAGCACTGGAGCAAAAATAAGCAATTCTCTTTTGTTAATAGAATCTCACAATTTAAGGAACACGAACAAATAACTAACATGAGCAGGCTGTGATGAGCGGTATAGTAAAGTATAGGGCATAATGAACATGAACATGCTGGATGTATTCCTTCCTCTTGTTCCTTTGCGTTTTCTTAAATTTAGTGTCCTGTCAGATGTCAAATTAATAGTATTAGATACTTAATGGATTTAGTATACATGAAATAGTTCGTTTTGTAAAAAGTAATTTGAAAATAGATATTTTCTATGATATGAGGATTAAATGGAAAAACAAAACAATTAAAATTGATAGCACCTTTTAAATCACATAGTTGGCAGAACTGAGGCAGAGATTGGACCATGCTGAGGCCGATAGGCAAGAACTCCAGGATGAACTCAGACAGGAACGGGAAGCAAGACAGAAGTTAGAGATGATGATAAAAGAGCTAAAGCTGCAAATTCTGAAATCATCAAAGACTGCTAAAGAATAGAAACTGTTAGATTCATCTGTGTATTACTGACAAGGTTTTTTTTGTTTGTTTGTTTGTTTGTTGCTTGCTTTGGTAATTGAATTCTGAAGAATTTATCTGCATGACGATAACTAGGCATTCTATCCATTTGTAGATCAGAGAAAGTGAAGAGATTATATATTAGTACTTAAATTTTTACATTTTCCAAATGAATGAAAATGTATGTTTCTTTGTACTTTTTTAAAAAAATCAGCTTAGTAACAATACTATATGGTTTCAACTAGTAGGTAATCTGCTTATATTTCTAATGCAAAAATTAACAATTGTGTACTTTTTAAAAGCTGCAATATGTGATGGAAAATAGCTGTGGTCAGTTTTGTTATCCATATTTCAGACTCAATTTTAGATACAATGGTGGCTTTATATTTTAAGTATATAGAGCTACTCAAGGAGTTGAATCTCCCCTTTTCTCATTAACACAATTTTTCTAAGTTGATATAGTGTACTCATTAACATACACCAAATTTACTTTTACTTTGTTCAGATTGTGGAATGAATTTCCACCAGTTCTCTTCTTCTTAATGTGTACCCTAGGAGGAATTTTACTGAGGTTATAGCATACCCCATGAGCACAGTGGGGAAGAAGAATGTGTTGTTATGCGCTGCTGCTAAACAGAAGCAGCAGTTGTAATTTGTTATTCAGTTTAAATGTGGTTATAGTTAGATTTTTTTTTAAGCAGCAACTTTTCAAAAATAAAATGTGATAATTTCTGAACTTTTGTTCATGTTGTTAATAGTGGTGTGAAAATATTAATGTTCTTGAGAAAAACTGATACCACTGTTGTGTATCAGTTTCTATACAATCCATAATCCTCCTGTACAGTTTTTACATGTAGTTATGAGTCTTACTAAAATTTATATAATGGACTTGTTTTCCTTTAAGTTGTAAAATGTTAAACACCTTGAAGGTTATTTTGGACTTCTGTATGTTTAAATGTTGTCTTACCAAAATTTGCACGAATGGACCATTTTCATTTACTACTTAATATCAAAATCAGGAATTTACAGTCAACTGATAGTACATGATAGGTGCATATAGGACAGTTTAGTTACCTGCTACTAAAAGATTTTTAGATAAGTTTTAGAAGGTAAAGGAATTCCATAGTTTCGGGAGGGACAACATCTTCTGCACTTTTTTTTTGCACAGAAAAGTCTGTCATTCTCTAATGGCAAATTTCATATTTGTTAATTCTTGGCTCAAAATACATTAGGTAAAATTCTTAGATCTGTTTTTAAAGGAAGTTTCCTGAAACTATCATTAATTGACATTATTACCCCATGGATTTTATGGGATAATAAATGTTCTTCATGTTCTCTTATAAGATACTATGTATGAAATTACTTCAGAGAGCTATATTTATTTTAAAATAAATTAGCTAGGGTTAAGGTTATATTCTATTTCCAGCATAGAAGGTAGATAATCTAATGGTGTAGAAAGAATCACTAGGTTGTCATTTAACCAGTTATTTTCATATTTTGCTTAATAGTACATATCCAAAAAGAATTTTGTACTTCCCCAAATGTAATTTATTTACTAAATTGAGTATAACCTAAATGTGTGTTTTCTATTTTCCATTTAAATTTTGCTATATTAAGACTAATTTAATTTGTTGAGTCTTGGAATCTTCTCAAGGAGGAACAAATATTAAAATGACATGTAGAAACAATTTTTTTTTTTTTTTTTTTGAGACAGAGTCTCGCTGTCTCCCAGGCTGGAGTTCAGTGGCGCAATCTCGGCTCACTGCAAGCTCTGCCTCCTGGGTACACGCCATTCTCCTGCCTCAGCCTCCCGAGTAGCTGGGACTACAGGCACCCGCCACCACTCCCGGCTAATTTTTAGAAACAAATATTTAAAGTGACATATTCTCCCAATACAATCTATTTAGATCTGGAGAAGGAAAAATCAGATATTTATGATATAGTTTTATTTTAATTTTGAATTATTTGTGTCACAGCTCAGCTTTTTGGAAGACAAACTCAAACACCTATAATTTCATTTATATTTCTAATTTACTTGGAACCTTTCTGCTTTATGTTACCTAGAAAATGATAATTTGTTTAACCCAAAACTTCTAAAATAAATTGCTTAATCTTTGAAATATGTTATTGGAAAATTTTAAGCAGTGCTTAAAGACCATTAAATTATTATGAACTTGTAATTCAGAATTGAGTAAAGAAATATTTTTTCTAGTCCTTCATATATTGAAAACTTGCCACATGACATTGTATCGTCTTCATTTTCCAGAAGATGCGTTGGTGTGCCATAGGTTTCTGTCTAACTTCCTTGAAAATAGTTTTTTAAGTCAATTGTAAATATACGTATTATTGTTAAAAGTAACTTTAAACTGCACCACATAGCTTGAAAACAATATAGAGATTTTGTAATACCTTATAAGTGGAGTTGGCTAAAATATCTTATCCATATAAAACTTATCCTATTCTTTGCATGCTTATTTTGTGTGTTGGTTGCTAGCTTAAAGTTTGATTTGTTGTTACTTTTTGTGTGCCAAATTCACTAGGCAAGCAGATTTTTCCTCAGACTTCAAAAAATAATTCTTTTTAGAAAAAATGTAAAAATGTTTACTTTAAAAAGCTGCATTAAAGGGACAACCTATAAAAAGTTTTGCTAGCTCATCTTTAGAAGGAAGAAAGAATATTAGCTTGGGTGATGTTTAATTTGGGTGGTGATAGTTTCTGTAGGCTAAACTTTATGAGAAAAGTGTACCTACTCTATAAAGGTAATAAATGTAAAACCTCTTGCTGTTACTGAGGAAGCTCTTCAACTACCCTAAATTTCACAAATGTAACTTATAACACTATGAAAAGATCTGACCAACAATTTACGTTTGCTGTGTGCTTTAGTTTTTGTTTAAGCATATTCTTTTGCTTGAATTTCTGTGTTCATGAGAGTTAGGGTGTTTTATGCTTCTTGAACTAATTTTATAACATATTTAATATATTACCAGTTAAGATATAAAATCATTTGTACATAGCGAATTGTAAAGCAGCTATTAAAGTAGGTGAAATAAAGTATATATTTGCTGGTTATCCATATCTTTTAGAAGTCCTGACAGAACAACCAGTTTATTTGCACATAGGTAGCTTCTGTTTGAAGGAAGGTAAAGTTATAAGGAAACTCAAGTACTATAAGATGTGTCAACGTATTTCTCCAGAATTAATTGCAAAGCTAGTGCTGAAGGATTTTAATCAGCTTCTAAAATTTTCTTCTCAATAAGACATATGTTTTGATTACTTAGGGAAGATTCCTCATTTTTATTTGCCCTTTATGCATTTAATCCACATGATAGGACATTAAAAATTAATATAAAGAAAAATCGTGCTCATACTGTACATCTATTTCTGTGCTTGGAACTACTTGTTAATAGTTTTTATCGAAGCTGTCAGCAATAAGGGACATAAAACTGCTGTATTATACATTGTGGAATTGAATAAACAGCCTAATTTTTTTTTTTTCTAGTATAGGGTACTTAAGCATTTCCACCTTTGGAAGAAAAGCGTATTAGTATTTTATATTGCATTTCATTTAAAAGGACAGTTTTTTTTTTTTTGTAAATCCTTTCATTGAAATGGTTTCTAAACTATATAATGTAATTTGGAGCCTATTTAGTAATAGAATTAAATGTCCTATGTAGTGCTACAATTTTTGAATTAGAAAGTGATCAAATGTAAAAAAAAAATTTAAAAATTAAGCCCAGAAAACAAAATAGTGTATTACATTAGTTTAATGTAAAAGGAATTTATAAGATTTTTTTCCTCAATATAGATACCTCACTTGAAAAGAAAGCACAGCATACTTAAAGTAGTTCTAGTAAACATGTCCTAGAAAACAGTTGCTAAATGTAGGACATCTTTTGAGGAATTAGTTTATGAGAAATAAAATTTTACTTGTTTTTACTATCCTGTTAGAAGTATTTGTTTATCCTGATAATTTTAAGCCAACATAGTAGTCTTAAATTACTTTTGAATTTCTAATCTGTGAAGGCAGTAAATGAAATATCTGTTCTGCAGCTGTTGAAACAAATAATTGGCTACATTGACCATAATTAAATTTAAAATTTTGCCAATGATGTACAGTTTTATAGTTAAAGTTGCTGTGGTTGGTTGCATTACATGACACAGAAAACTGTCCTCTACCTCACGTGAAATAAATATTTTATATGGTTTTACTAAAAATAAGACTCATGTATCTGGTCACCTAGTTTACAAATTTTGAATTATATTTATTGAAACATGACATACTGTGCTCTGAGCTTATACCTCAATTGTATTTTGTGCTGTTTTCCATTTTCATGCCTTGTAAATAACTTGTATAGATTGTGGATCAAATACTAAATAAAAACTTTTAATGCCAATTAAATTTGATTCAAGTTATTTCAGTATTGTGTGTGAGTTTAACTTTCTCGTTCCCTAAGATTGACATTTTCTTCTTTGTTCCTTTAAAGTCTATTATTCGTAGGCTGGGCGCAGTGGCTCATGCCTGTAATCCCAGCACTTTGGGAGGCCAAGGCGGGCAGATCACCTGAGGTGAAGGAGTTTGAGATCAGCCTGGCTAGCATGGTGAAAACGCTGTCTCTACTAAAAATACAAAATTAGCTGGGCGTGGTGACTTATGCTTGTAATCCCAGCTACTTGGGAGGCTGAGGCAGGAGAATCGCTTGAACCCAGGAAGCAGAGGTTGCAGTGAGCCGGGATCGTGCCATTGCACTTCAGCCTGGGTGACGAGCGAAAACTGTCTCAAAAAAAAAAAAAAAAGTACATTATTCGTTACACACTAACTTGAAAAATGTGTTTTACTGTAGAACAGGAAATTTTATGCAATATTTCAGGTGATGAAAATACCAGCATTATGTGATTATTTTCTTTAATGATTTTTAGACTTCAGCTTTAACATTTTTTTTCACCATCCTTACTGAATCCCTGGTATAAGTTATCTACTGCATAACAAATTACCCCAAAATTTATCAATGTCAGAAATCCAGGAGATGGCCAAGCACACTGGCTCTTACCTGTAATCCCAGTGCTTTGGGAGCCTGGGGTGGGAGGATCGCTTGAACCCAGGAGTAGCAGTTTGAGGCTGTGGTGAGCTGTTACATAATCACACCACTGCACTCCAGCCTGGGGTAAGAGTGAGCTGAGTGAGACCTTGTCTCTAAAAATAAAAAACCCCAAGCTACTTATACATTATATCATGGTGTTATCAATAAGGGCAATTAAAAAAAAATCCAGGAACATTTAGCTTGCTGTTTCGGCTCAGGAGCTCTTGTAAGGTTGCACTTAGGATGTTACCCAGGGTTGAAGTCTGAAAGCTGCATTGAACTGAAGGATTTGCCTCCGAGCTCACTTACATGGTTGCTGACAAGGTGCTCACTATGTGGACCTGTCCATGGAGCTGTTCATGACATGACTAGTTTACCCCAAATGAGTGATCCAGAAGAAAACGTCATGCCACAATTTTTTTATGACCCAGACTGTATGTCACACACTCACTTTTGTCTTGTTTTATTACAGGACAAGTTTACATAGGGTTTGAATACTGGGAGGCAGGGATCATTAGGGACTATCTTAGAGTCTATTTATAGTACCCTTTAAGTTGTAATTAAATTTTTTTTGTGATGAGATATGCACAACAATTTACTATTTTAGCCGTTTTTAAGTGTACAATTCAATGACATAGTCACAATGTTAGGCAACTATCACCATTGTTTTCAGCATTTTTTCATTATCCCAAACAGAAGCTCTGTACCTGTTAAACAGTAACTCCCTAATGCATATCTTCTCCCCCAGCCCCTGATAACTTTTTTTCTACTTTCCGTCTCTATGAATTTGCCTATTCTAGGTATGTAAGTGGAATAAAAATACTTGTCCTTTATGTCTAGCTTGTTTCATTGATCATGATGTTTTCAACATACATCCGTGTTGTTTCATGTCTCAGAATTTCACTTGTTTGTATGGCTGAATAGTACTCCATTGCATGTTTATACTACATTCTGTTCATCTGTTGATTGACAATTTTGTTGTTTGCACCTTTTAGCTATTGCAAATAATGCTGCTATGAACATTGGTTTACAGTTGTCTACTTAAGTCCCTGCTTTCTCTTCTTTTGGATGCATACCTAGGAGTAGAATTGTTGGATCATATGGTGATTCTATATTTAACTTTTTGAAGAACCACATACGTTTTCCACAGGACTGCTTCATTTTTCATCCGCACCAGGAATGCATGATGGTTACAGTTTCTCTACACCCTTGCCAACACATGTTATTTTCCATTTTACCAGTATTAGCCATCCTATTGGGTGTGAAGTGTTATTTCATTTGCATTTCTCTAGTGACTGATGATGTTGAGCACCATGTGCATTGTGTATTTTTGGAGAACTATTCAAGTCCTTTGCCCATTTAAAAAATTGTTGTTGTTATTGTTGAGTTGTAGGGATTCTTTATATATTCTGGATATTAATCCCTTATTTTTTATTTTTATATATTTTTTGAGATGGAGTCCCGCACTGTCACCCAGGCTGGAGTGCAATGGCGCAATCTTGGCTCACTGCAACCTCCATCTCCTGGGTTCACACGATTTCTCCTGCCTCAGCCTCCCAAGTAGCTGGGATTACAGGCGCACACCACCACACCCAGCTATTTTTTTGTATTTTTAGTAGAGACGGTTTCATTATGTTGGCCAGACTGGTCTCGAACTCCTCACTTCAGGTGATCTGTCCACCTCGGCCTCCCAAAGTGCTGGAATTAGGCTAGGCACAGTGGCTCATGCCTGTAATCTCAGCACTTTGGGAGGCCGAGTTGGGTGGATCACTTGAGGCCAGGAGTTCGAGACCAGCCTGGCTAACATGGTGAAACCCCATTTCTACTAAAAATACAAAAACAATTAGCTAGGTGTGGTGGTGCATGCCTGTACTCACCATCCAGCTACTCGGGAGGTTGAGGCAGGAGAATCGCTTGAACCCGGGAGGCAGACGTTGTACGCCACTGCACTCCAGCCTGGGTGACAGAGTGAGACCCTGTCTCAAAAAAAAAAAAAAAAAAAAAAAGTGCTGGGATTACAGTTATGAGCCACCATGCCCCGCCATTAGATCATGATTAAAAATCCATTCTGCCGATGGCTTATTTTTACTTTTTTTTTTTTTTTTTTGAGACGGAGGCTCGCACTGTCACCCAGGCTGGAGTGTAGTGGCATGATCTCGGCTCACTGCAACCTCTGCCTCCCAGGTTCAAGCGATTCTCCTGCTTCAGCCTCCCAAGTAGCTGGGATTACAGGCGCGTGCCACCAGGCCCGGCTAATGTTTTGTACTTTTAGTAGAGACGGGGTTTCACTGTGTTAGCCAGGATGGTCTCGATCTCCTGACCACGTGATCTGCCCACCTCGGCCTCCCGAAGTGCTGGGATTACAGGTGTTAGCCACCGCGCCCAGCCCTTATTTTTACTTTTAATTGGTAAATTAAAATCGTATACATTTATGGTGTACAACATCATGTTTTGATATGTGTATACACATGGAATGGCTAAATCAAGCTATTTAACATATGCATTACCTGCCATTCTTATTATTTTGTGGTAAGGACACAAAATCTACTGTCAGTAATTTTCAAGTATATAATATATTGTTATTAACTGTAGTCACCACGATGTAACATAGGTCCTTGAACTTATTCCTCCTAACTAAGATTTTGTGTTATTCGACCAACATCTCCCCAATCTCTCTAGGCTCTGGTAACCACCAGTTTACTGTGAGATTGACTTTTTTACAGTCCACATATAAGTGAGATCACATGGTATTTGTCTTTTTGTGCCTGGCTGATTTCACTTAACATAACATCCTCCATGGAAGTTGCAGTCAGCCGAGATCGCACCATTGCACTCCAGCCTGGGCGACAGAGCAAGACTCTGTCTCTAAAAAGAAAAACAACAACACCCCATAATATGCTCCAGGTTCATCCGTGTTGTTGAAAAATAACAGGTTGTCTTTTGTCAAGAATGAATAACATTCCATTTTGTACATATGCTACATATACCCCATTTTCTCTTTCCATTCCTTTCCCTTTTCTTCCCTTCCCTTCCCTTCCCTCCCCCTTCCCTCCCTCTTCCTCCTCCCCCCTCCTCCTTCCCTTCCTTTTTTCTTTTCTCTCTTTCTCTTGTTCTTTCTTTCTCTCTCTTTCTTCTTTCTTTTGCTCTCTCTTTCTTTCCTTCTTTCTCTTTCTTTCTTTTCTTCCTTCCTTCTTTCTCTTCTTCCTCCCTCCCTCCCTCCCTTCCTCTCCCTCTCTTTCTTTCTCTTTTTTTCTTTCTTTCTTTCTTTCTTTCTTTTTCTTTCTTTCTTTCTTTCTTTCTTTCTCTTTCTTTTTCTTTCTCTCTCTCTGTCTCTCTCTCTCTTTCTTTCTTTCTCTCTTTGATACAGGGTCTTGGTCTGCTGGCTCACTACAACCTTGACTTCCTGGGCCCCAGTCATCCTCCCACCTCAGCCTCCGGAGCAGCTGTGACCACAGGCATGTGCAACCATGCCCAACTAATTTTTTAATTTTTTTGTAGGGACAGGGTCTCCCTATGTTGGCCAGGTTGGTCTTGAACTCCTGAGCTCAAGCAGTCCTCCTGCCTTGACCTCCCAAAGTGCTAGGATTACAGGTATGAACCACTGTGCCCAGCCACCACATATTTTTTATCCATTCATCCATTGATGGACACTTTGGTTGAGTCCATATCTTGGCTATTGCAAATCAGTGCTGTAATGAATGGGAGTACAGATAACTCTTTGACACACTGATTTCATTTTTTTTGGTATATACCCAGTAGTGGGATATCTGTATCACATGGTGTTCTATTTTTAATTTTTTGAAGACTCTCTATACTGTTGGCCATAATGACTGTACTAATTTACATTTCTACCAACTGTATGCAAGTTTTTTTTTCTTCCACATCCTAACACTTACCTTTTGTCTTTTTGATAATAGCCATTCTAACAGGTGTGTATGTCTTCTATTAATAAATATCTTTAGATCCTTTGCCCATTTAAAAATCAGATTATTTGGGCCAGACATGGTGGCTCATGCTGTCATCCCAGCACTTTGGGAGGCTGAGTGGGCAGGTCGCCTGAGCCCAGGAGTTCAAGACCAGCCTGGACAACATGGTGAAACCCCATCTCTACAAAAAATACAAATGCACAAAATTGCCCAGGCATGTTGGCAAGCACCTATAGTCCTAGTTACTAAAGAGTCCCTCACCTGAGCCCAGGGAGGTCGACACTATAGTGAAACCATGATCACACCACTGCACTCCAACATGAGCAAGAGAGTGAGACTCTGTCTCAAAAAACTAAATAATAAATAAATAGGCCAAGCTCAGTGGCTCATGCCTGTAATCCCAACACTTTGGGAGGCTGAGCTGGGCATATTACTTGAGGTCAGGAGTTCAAGACCAGCCTCGCCAATATAGTGAAACTCTGTCTGTACTAAAAATACAAAAATTAGCTGGGCATGGTTGTGCGTGCCTGTAGTCCCGGCTACTTGGAAGACTGAGGCAGGAGAATTGCTTGAACCCGGGAGGCAGAGGTTGCAGTGAGCTGAGACTGTACCACTGCACTCTAGCCTGGGTGACAGAGCTAGACTCTGTCTCGAAAAAAACAATAAATAAATAAAAATTAAATTATTTGTTTTCTTGCTATTGAGTTGTTTGAGTTTCTTGAGTATTTTGGACATTAATCATTTATTAAATGTATGGTCTGCAAATATTTTCTTTCAGTCTAGGTTGCTTGTTACTTTGCGGATGGTTTCCTCGACTGTTCAGAAGCTTTTTCATTTGATATAATCTCACTTGTCTATTTTTGCTTTTGTTGCCTGTGCTTTTGTGTTCATATCCAAAAAAGCATAGCCCAGACCAATGTCCTGGAGTTTTCCATTATGAGTTCTAGTAGTTTTATGGCTTAAGTCTTATATTCAAGCCTTTAGTCCATTTTGAGTTGATTTTTGTATTAGTGTGAGATAAAGGTCTAATTTCATTCTTCTGCATGTGGATATCCAGTTGTGCAAGCACCATTTATTGAAGAGACTATCCTTTCCCCATTGTGTGTTCTTAACATTTTTGTTGAAAATTATTGACCATAAATTCATGGATTTATTTCTAGGCTCTCTGTTCTCTTTCATTGATCTATGTGTTTGTTTTTGTGCCAGTATCATGCTGTTTTGATTACCATAGCTTTGTAGTAGATTTTGAAGTCAGGTAGTGTGATGCCTCCAGCATCTTTCTGCTTTGGCTATTTGGCATCTTTTGTGGCTCCATACAAATTTTAGGACTCTTTTTCCTTTTCTGTGGAAAATGTAATTGGAATTTTGATAGGGATTGCATTGAATCTATAGATCACTTTCAGTAGTATGGACATTTTATCAATACTAATTCTTCCAATCCATGAATGTGGGATAATTTTTCATTTTATTGTGTTTTCGATTTCTTTCATTAATGTTTTATAGTTTTCAGTGTACAGGTCTTTCACCTCCTTAGTTAAGTTTATTTCTAAGTTATTTTATTTTATAGCTATTGTAAATGAGATTGTTTCCTTAATTTCTTTTTTGGATAGTTTGTTGTTAGTTTATAGAAAGGCTGCTGATTTTGGTATGTTGACTTTATATCCTACAGCTTTACTAAATTTATTTATTCTAGCAGTTTTTTGGTGGCGTCTTTAGTGATATATATATATATGATTATGAATATACACTTATAATCATGTCATCTGCAAAGAGGGATAATTTAATTTCTTCCTTTCCAGTTTGAATGCCTTTTATTTTTTCTTTTGCCTATTTGCTCTGGTTAGGACTTCCAGTACCGTGCTGAATAGAAGTGGTGAGAGTGGGCATCCTTATCTTGTTCCTGATCATAGAAGAAAAGCTTTCAAGTTTTCATTGAGTATGTTAGCTATGGGCTTGTATATGGCTTTTGTTTTGTTCAGTTACATTATTTCTATACCTAATTTGTTAAGAGTTTTTTAATCATGAAAATATGTTGAATTTTGTCAAATGTCTTTTTTGCATTTATTGAGATAATTATGTTTTTTGTCCTTCATTCTGTTAATGTGACAAAAGCACATTTATTGATTTGTGTATGTCAAATCATCCTTACAACCCAGGGATAAATCCCACTTATTCATGGTGAATGATCCTTTCAATGTGTTGTTGAATTTGGTTTGCTAGTATTTTGTTGAGGATCTATTTATTTATTTATTTATTTTTTAGACAGAGTCTCACTTTGTCACTTGGGCTGGAGTGTAGTGGCATGATCTCAGCTCACTGCAAGCTCTACCTCCCAGGTTCAAGCGAGTCTTATGCCTCAGCCTCCCGAGGAGCTGGGATAATAGGGGTGGATCACCACACCCGGCTAATTTTTTTTTTTTTTTGAGACAGAGTCTTGCTCCGTGGCCCAGGCTGGAGTGCAATGGCGCGATCTTGGCTCACTGCAACCTCTGCTTTCCGGGTTCAAGCAATTCTCCTGTCTCAGCCTCCTAAGTAGCTGGGATTACAGGCGCCTGCCACCACACCCAGATAATTTTTTTTTTGTATTTTTAGTGGAGATGGGGTTTCGCCATGTTGGCCAGCCTGGTCTCGAACTCCTGACCTCAGGTGACCCACCTGCCTCAGCCTCCCAAAGTGCTGGGATTACAGACGTGAGCCACCGTGCCCAGCTAATTTTAGTATTTTTAGTAGAGACAGGGTTTCACCATGTTGGCCAGGCTGGTCTCGAACTCCTGGCCTCAAGTGATCTGCCCACCTTGGCATTCCAAAGTGCTGGGATTACAGGCATGAGTCACTGCACCCAGCCTTGTTGAGGATTTTTACATCAATATTCATTAGAGATATTGGCCTGTGATTTTCTTTTCTTGTAGTGTCCTCTGCTTTTGGTATCAGGGTAATGAGGCTAATGCTGGTCTCATACAATGAGTGTGGAAGTTTTCCTTCTTTAATTTTTTTTTTTGGAAGAGTTTGAGAAGAACTGATATTAGTTCTCTCTCTCTCTCTCTTTTTTTTTTTTTTTTTGAGACAGAGTTTTACTCTGTTGCCCAGGCTAGAGTGCAGTGGCACGATCTCGGCTCACTGCAAGCTCCACCTCCTGGGTTCAAGCAATTCTCCTGCCTCAGCCTCCCAAGTAGCTGGAATTACAAGCACCTGCCACCATACTGGCTAATTTTTGTATTTTTAGTAGAGATGGGGTTTCACCACGTTGGCCAGGCTGGTCTTGAACTCCTGACCTCAGGTGATCCCCCCACCTCGGCCTCCCAAAGTGTTGGGATTACAGGCATGAGCCACCCCGCCCGGCCTTATTAGTTCTTTATTTTTTATTTTTTGAGACAGGGTTTTTCTCTGTTGCCCAGGCTGGTGTATAATGGCACAATCATGGCTCATTGTAACCTCAAACTCCTGGGCTCAAGCAGTTCTCCCACTTCAGCCTCCTGAGTAGCTGGGAGCACAGAAATGTGCCACCACACCTGTCTAATTTTTAAAATTTTTCTTGTAGAGACAAAGTCTTGCTGTGTTTCCCTGGCTTGTCTCAAACTCCTGGCCTCAAGGAATCCTCCCATCTCAGCTTCCCAAAGTGCTGGAATTTCAAACATAAGCCACCATGCCTGACCTGTATTAGTTTTTTAGATATTGGGAAGAATTCAGCAGTGAAGCCATCAGGTCCTGGGCTTTTCTTTGGTGGGAGACTTTTTGTTTGTTTGTTTTTTAAAAGATTCAGTCTCTACTTGTTATTGGTATGTCAAATTTTCTTGCTTATTTCATCTTGGTAGGTTGCTTGTGTCTAGGAATTTATCCATTTCCTCTAGGTTGTACAATTTGCTGGGTACTACTTAACTACTCAATACTTGCTCATAGTAGTCTTATATCATCCTTTGCGTTTATGTTATATCAATGGTAATATCTCTTTTATTTATTTTATTTCAGCTTTCTCTCTTTTCTTCATCTAAGGTTTTGTCAATTTTATCTTTTTAAAAAAAGAACTCTGAGTTTCACAGATATTTTGCATTGTTTTTCTAGTCTCTATTTCATTTAGTTCTGGTCTTATCTTTATTATTTCCCTTCTTCTACTGACTTTGGACTTAGTTTTTTCTTTTTCTAGTTCCCTAAGGTGTAACATTAGGTTGATTTTTTGGGAATCTTTCCTTTTAATGTAGTAGTTTATTGCTATATACTTCCATTTCAGGACAGCTTTTGCTGTATTCTGTAAGTCTTGGTATATTTTATTTCCGTTTTCATTTGTCTCAAGATTTTTAAAAATTTTCCTTTTAATTTCTTCTTGGACCCGTCAGTTGTTCAGGAGCATGTTGTTTAATTTCCACATATTCGAGAATTTTCCAAAATTCCTCCTATTATTTATTTCTAGTTCCATACCATTGTGGTCAGAAAAGATAGTTAATTTTTTTTTTTTTTGAGATGGAATCTTGCTCTGTTGCCTAGGCTGGAGTGCAGTGGTGCCATCTCGGCTCAGTACAACCTCCGCCTCCCAGGTTCAAGCAATTTTCCTGCCTCAGCCTCCTGAGTAGCTGGGACTACAGGCATGCGCCACCACACCTGGCTAATTTTTGCATTTTTAGCAGGGGTGGGGTTTCACCATGTTGGCTAGGCTGGTCTAGAACTCCTGACCTCAAATCATCTGCCTGCCTTGGCCTCCCAAAGTGCTGGGATTACAGGCGTGAGCCACTGTGCCTAGCATGTATTTTTAGTAAAAATTGGGTTTCACCATGTTGGCCAGGCTGGTCTTGAACTCCTGAACTCAAGCAATCCACCTGCCTCTGCCTTCCAAAGTGCTGGGATTACAGACATGAGCCACCACAGCTAGCCCACCTTACTACCCTAGGCCTTTTGATTGAGGAATTTAAATCCTTTACATTCAAGGTAATTATTGACAGGTAAAGACTTACTACTGCCATTTTGCACAAAAATTAGCCGGGTATGGTGGCGCGTGCCTGTAAACCCAGCTACTTAGGAGGCTGAGGCAGGAGAATCATTTGAACCTGGGAGGTGGAGGTTGCAGTGAGCTGAGATTGCATCATTGCACTCCAGCCTGGGTGACAGAGTGAGACTGCATCTCAAAAAATAAAAAAATTAAAAAAAAATGATAAAATATATAACTCTCTTATTTTAAATAAAAACTTAAAAATGGTTAAGCTTAGTGAGGAAGGAATGTTGCAACATGGCATGATACGCTGAAAGCTGGGCCTCTTGTGCCAAACAGTTAGCCAAGCTGTGAATGCAAATGAAAAGTTTTTGAAGGAAATTAAAAGTACAACTCTAGTGAACACACAAAGGTTTAAGGAAAGAATCCATCTCCATAATATAAAAGTGCAAGGTGAAACAGTAAGTACCTATGCAGAAACTGCAGCAAGTTATCCAGAAGATCCAGCTATGATCATTGATAAAGCTGACTATACCAAACAACCGATTTTCAATATAGATGAAACAACCTTATCTTATCTGAAGAAGAAGATGCCATCTAGGACTTTTATTGCTAGAGAGAAGTCCATGCCTGGTTTCAAAGCTTCAGAAGACAGCCTGACTCCCTTTAGGGGCGAATGTAGCTGCTGACTTTATGTTAAAGTCATTGCTTATTTACCATTCTGAAAGTCCCGGGATCCTTGAGAACTATGCTAAATCTACTCTGCCTGTGCTCTATAATGCTACAACAAAGCCTGGATAACAGCACATCTGTTTACAGCATGATTTACAAAATATTTTAAGCCCAGTGTTGAGACTTACTGCTCAGAAAACAATGTTTCTTTCAAAATATCACTACTCATTGACAATGTATCTGGTCACCCAAGAGCTCTGATGGAGATGTACAAGGAGATTAATGTTGTTTTCATGCCTGCTTACACAACATACATTCTGAAGTCCATGAATCAAGGAGTCATTCTGATTTTCAAGTTTTATTATTTTTTGAGGTGGCATCTCGCTCTGTCACCCAGGCTGGAGTGCAGTGGCGTGATCTCGGCTCACTGCAACCTATGCCTCCCAGATTCAAGCAATTCTTCTGCTTCAGTCTCCCAGGTATCTGGGATTATAGGCATGTACCACCATGCCCAGCTAATTTTTGTATTTTTAGTGGAGACAGGGTTTCACCATATTGGTCAGGCTGGTCTTGAACACCTGACCTCGTGATCCACCTGCCTTGGCCTCCCAAAGTGCTGGGATTACAGGCATGAGCCACCGCGCCCGGCCTCAAGTTTTATTATTTAAGAAAAAGATTTTGTAAGGTTATAGCTGCTTTGGATAGTGATTCATCTGTTGGATCTGGGCAAAATAAACACAAAACCTCTGGAAAGGATTCATCATTTTAGATGACGTTAAGATCACCCATGATTCATGGGAGGAGGTCAAAATATCAAAACTTACAAGTTAAGAAGTAGAGTCCAACCCTCCTGCATGACTTTGAGGGATTCAAAACCTTAGTGGAGGTAGTCACCACAGATGTGGTGAAAATAGTAAAAGAACTAGAATTAGATGTGACTGAATTGCTGCAATCACAGGATAAAATTTGGACAGATGCAGAGTTGCTCTTATGGATGAACAAAGAAAGTGGTTTCTTGAGATGGAATATACTCCTGGTGAAGATGCTGGGAATATCATTGAAAGAAGTTTTACTGTAGGTAAAATGCTATCAAATAGCACCGCATGCTACAGAGAAATCTTTTTTTTTTTTTTTTTTTTTTTTTGAGATAGAGTCTCACTTTGTCATCCAGGTTGGAGTGCAGTGGTACAATCTTGGCTTACTGCAACCTCCACCTCCCAGGCTTAAGTGATTCCCCTCTTGCCTCAGCCTCCCGAGTAGCTGGGATTACAGGCACCCACCACCACGCTGGCTAATTCTTGTATTTTTAGTAGAGACAGGGTTTTGCCATGTTGGCCAGGCTGGTCTCGAACTCCCGACCTCAGGTGATCAGCCTGCCTTGGCCTCCTAAAGTGCTGGGATTACAGGCATTGTTTTCTTATTTTAAGAAATTGCCGGCTGGGTGCAGTGGCTCATGCCCGTAATCCCAGCACTTTGGGAGGCCAAGGCAGGCAAATCACCTGAGGTCGGGAGTTTGAGACCAGCCTGACCAACATGGAGAAACCCCTTCTCCTCTAAAAATACAAAATTAGCCATGCGTGGTGGTGCATGCCTGTAATCCCAGCTACTTGGGAGGCTGAGGCAGGAGAATTGCTTGAACCCAGGAGGCGGAGGTTGTGGTGAGCCAAGATGGCGCCACTGCACTCCAGCCTGGGCAACAAGAGTGTAACTCCGTCTCAAAAAAAAAAAAAAAAAAAGAAAAGAAAAAAAGAAATTGCCACAGCCACCTCAACCTTCAGCAACCACCACCCTTATCAGTCAGCAGACATCAACATGGAGGCAAGACCCTGCACCACCAAAAAGATTCTGACTTGCTGAAGGTTCATATCATTATTAGCATTTTTTTAAGCAATAAAGTATTTTAAAATTAAGGAATATACATTTTTCTTTCTCTTTCTTTTCTTTTCTTTTTTTTTTGAGATGGAGTCTCGCTCTGTCGCTCAGGCTGGAGTGCAGTGTCACGGTCTCTGCTCGCTGCAAGCTCCACCTCCCGAGTTCAAGCAATTCTCCTGCCTCAGCCTCCTAAGCAGCTGGGACTACAGGCGTGTGCCACCACGCCCAGCTAATTTTCATATTTTTAGCAGAGACAGAGGTTCACCATATTGGCCAGGCTGGTCTTGAACTCCTGACATTGTGATTGGCCTGCCTCGGCCTCCCAAAGTGCTGGGATTACAGGCATGAGCCACCGTGCCTGGCTGGTATGTACGTTTTTAAAAGTCTTACTGCTATTCTACACTTAATAGATTACAGTATAGCGTCAACATAACTTTTGCATGTACTGGGAAGCCAAATAATTTGCATGACTTGCTTTGCTGTGATATTTGCTTTATTGTGGTGATCTGGAACTGAACCCACATTATCTCTGAGGTATGCCCGTACTCTTTATAGATCCTTATATAATACTGAATATTTAAAAATACTTAAAATATTTTAAATTTTAAAATTTAAAACTTTTTTTTACTCATGATCAAAAGAATTCATGTTCATTATGGAGAACTGGAAAATGCCTAAAGAACAAAAGAGAGGAAGAACTCTCAATCTCACTGCCCAAAAAAGTTGTTAACATTTCAGTGTATATTTTTCAAATATATTTATATATATTTTAAAAACCAATCTCCAACTGTACAGATATTTTGGAATTACATTTAGCAATTTGTATTTTCAAATTCATGTTTTATTTTATTTATTTTTTTTGAGACATGATCTTGCTCTCTTGCCCAGGCTGGAGTGCAGTGGTGCGATCTCTGCTCACTGCAACCTCCGCCTCCCGGGTTCAAGTGATTCTCTGCCTCAGTCTCTGGACTATCTGAGGCTACAGGCCCACGATACCACGCCCAGCTAATTTTTGTATTTTTAGTAGACAGGGTTTCTCTATGTTGCCTAGGCTGGTCTTGAACTCCTGGCCTCAAGTGATCTGCCTGCCTCGGCCTCCCAAAGTACTGGAATTACAGGTATGAGCCACAGTGTATGGCCAAGATTCATATTTTATAACATATAATTTACTTCTAAATTGAACAGTTAATTGAAATGTAAATAAAAACAATTGAATATAATTAGTTTATTAGATACATTTTTAGAAGCTGGATCAAAGAATGTACATATTTTAAATCCTTTTGCTATATATTGCAAATTGTTTTTGAAATGGGGCATGTCAGCAGTGCTATTGGTATTTTGTAAACTTCATCCTTTGTCTGTCAGTAAAGTTAATTTTTATCAAATCATTTGTCTAGAACTAATGAGAGACTGCAAGAGCCCTCCAGTGGCCAAGCTAATTTCTGCAAAAATACCATCATCAGAATGAAAAAGGAATTGTATGCAGTTGTTAAATCTTGACAGTGAAGAGAAGGGATGGCTAGAATTATTTTAGCTGTTTAAAGGGCCATATGCTGTACTTGTAGGTGAGATCACATTTTCTTTCCTTTCAAGTTCTTATTCATATGTTATCAGATTTTGAAACATTTTGAGTTTCACTGCTCTGTAATATGAAGGTTAAGATTGTGTTTACAGATCAGTTGAAGCCAGGAGTTCGAGACCACATAGTAAGACCCTGTCTCTACAAATGATAAAAAAAATTAGCTGGCCATGGTGGTGGGCACATATGGCCATAGCTGCTCAAGAGGATGAGGTGGGAGGATCGCTTGAGCTTGGTGGGCAGGGAGCGTCAAGGCTGCAGTGAGCCGTGATAGCCCCCCACTGCACTCCAGCCTGGGCTACAGAAGGAGACCCTGTCACAAACAAACAAACAAAAAACAAACAGGTTTACAACCAACTGATTATTTTTTGGTATAGAAGCCAATAGTTATTGAGTACTTACTATGTATTAGACACTACTCCAATAATTGTACATTTAGGAACACATTTAATTCTAACATTCGAACAGCTATTATGAAATAGTAACTGTTGTTTTTTGTTTTGAGACAGAGTCTCCATCTGTTGTCCAGCATGGGGCGCAGTGATGCAATCACAGCACGTTGTAACCTCCAACTTGTGTGCTCAAGTGATCCTCCTGCCTTAGCCTCCTCAGTAGCAAGGACTATTAGTAGCTATTTTTATTTTTGTAGAGACAGGTTGCTGAGGCTGGTCTGAAACTCCTGGCATCAAGCAATCTTCCTGTCTCAGCCTCCCAAAGCACTGGGATTACAGACATGAGCTACTGTGCCCAGCTAGTTACCATTGTTAACACAATTTTTCTGGTGAGGAAATAGAATATTAGTTATTAAATGCAGTTACTAAACAAAAAAGTTAAACAGCCTGCTCGAGATCACACAACTAATTAGTGATGGAGCCAGGATTCCACCCTATTCCCCTTACTACTCTACTCTGTTGTCTGCTTTGGATCTTGGTGCCCAACAATGTCCTCATTCAGGATAATTTAATAAAATAGAATCTTTATTTACATAAGAAACAAAAAGAAAACAATTGGTGTCATTGAGACACAGGCTTCTCTTGTAGACAGTTTTTTATGGAACAGTGTAGCATTGATAACATGATTGGTGATTTTTTATTATATATTGAATGAATAATAAGAGGACACATGATTGTTTTGATCATTTTATTATTCATGTTTTCAGTAAAAGACTTAAAAGTCAACAAATTGCTCTGTGTTTCCATGTCCTAGGTAGCTAAATGCAAACACCTGTTCTTTTTTTTTTTTTTTCTTTTTTTGAGGCAGAGTTTTACTCTGTCACCTGGGCTGGAATGCAGTGGTGCGATCTCAGCTCACTGCAACCTCCACCTCCCGGATTCAAGTGATTCTCCTGCCTCAGCTTCCTGAGTAGCTGGGTTTACAGACGCTCCCCACTACGCCCAGCTATTTTTTTGTATTTTTAGTAGAGACAGGGTTTCACCATGTTGGCCAGGCTGGGCCTTGAACTCCTGACCTCATGATTCGCCCGCCTCAGCCTCCCAAAGTGCTGGGATTACAGGTGTGAACCACTGCGCCTGGCCGACAAACACCTGTTCTTTATGATTATTATTATTATTGGGAGCCAGAGTCTCACTCTGTTGCCCAGGGTGGAGTGCAGTGGCATGATCTTAGCTCACTGCAACCTCTGCCTCCTGGATTCAAATGATTCTGGTGCCTCAGCCTCCCAAGTAGCTGGGATTACAGGCACCCACCATCACACCGAGCTATTTTTTGTATTTTTAGTAGAGACAGGGTTTCACCATGTTGGCCAGGCTGGTCTCGAACTCCTGACCTCAGGTGACCTGCCTGCCTTGGCCTCCCAAAGTACTAGGATTACAGGCATGAGCCACCGTGCCCTGCCCCTTAATTATTAAGATAGAGAATTTAAAGATGTGGCTTTTTAGTTAGATTATTTCCTTATTTTTCACTTCAGCACTTACATACTCTATTACTACTATGTTTTCTGAAAATGTAATCACTAGTTGAATTTGGGCTAAAAATAAGGACTTTTGCTCTTCTTCAGGAACTATGATCTCATAGGTTGAATTAGACAGGATATCATTTAATGCAGTCTGAGACTCTTGGCAGAGAAGTGGATGAATAGAATTGCCTACTTGAAGAGAGAAAACACTCTGAGAGGATTCAAGCCTTAAACTCCAGGTACAAGTTTTTCATTATTTTACTCTATCTACAAGCTGAAGGAAGGGAAATTTGGGATGAAATGGCTTCTGAAGGAATGATATTCTAGTTGCACTGTGAAGAAAGGGCAAGATATGGGGGAGCACCTGGAGCCCTGTTGTCTGTTCTAGAGAACCTGGTGTGTTTTCCGCAGTGATTGTTGGAGAAATTTCCTGAAAAGGAATTTTTTCCCCTCTCGTAGCTGAATTTGAATCTCCAGGTGGAAGTGAATTGTGAAGGTGCCACTCTTCTCTGCTGGAAGTATATGCATTGAGGCCAGCATGTCTAGGTAATTAGAGACTTCTCTGTTTGAGACCTGAGCAGTACACATCCCTTCTACTGCTGAAGGCTTCACTTTCCTGTGGGCGGCAGGTGGGTACCCGAGACCACAAAGAGCTGTACTCTGCCTCTTGCCCACTCCCTAGACCAGCTCCAGTCACCACCTCCTGATTTCTTCTGCATGGTGTCTTCAAGTTCTCATTCTAGTGGAACTTGTAGGCTTGCAAATTCAATCTCTCCCTTTCAACCCTTCAGTCAGCTCCATTCAACAGGTATGTATTGAGTGCCTTTGTGTATGCCACGTACTGTGCCACATTCAACAGTTTCAGTGATGAACAAAATAGACAAAATCCTGAAACTTACAGGTCATTTCATTTTTAAAGCCTATGTTTGATATTCTTTTTATGCTATGAATTTGTTCTACAGTATTTCTAAAAATGTGTGTATGTGTGTATCATCAAATATTTAAAATCCACCAGAGGAATTTATCCCTTAAAAAGAGGTCCCCAGGCCGGATGTGATGGGGAGCTGAGATGGGGGTATCTTTTGAGGCCAAGAGTTTGAGACCAGCCTGGGCAACACAGAGAGACCCCTCCCCCATCTCTATAAAAAATACAACAATAAAAAAATTAGCCAGGTGTGGTGGTGTGCACCTATAGTCCTAGCTACACAGGAGGCTGAGGTGGGAGGATCACTTGGGCCCAGAGTTCGAGGTTACAGTGAGCTATGTTTGTACCGCCACACTTCAGCCTCCAGGGGGACAGCAAGACTCTGTCTTTAACAAAATAAATAAATAAGTAAATAAGGGCCTAGTAGAAGTACTGGATTTTTTAATTGAATAATCTTGCTTAAGTAATTTCATATATGTCCTGTGTTTTCATGTTTGGTTTTCTAAAGAGGTGAATCATCTTTTTAAAATATAGGAAGAAAACTTCCACAGAGAAATGCACATTCCAGTTGGGTTTAATTATCCCTCATTTGGAATGTGCAAAGCTGAGGTTAATCATGTTTCTCTACAAGTTACAGCTCCCTTCAGTTTTTTACCAGCCATGCAATGATAAAAGATAACCACTAGCAGGCGCTAAGAGCCTACTCCTTGGCCCAAACTTTGCTCTCAATGTGGGGTTTTGATGCTTGCCAGCAGTCACGTCTGCTTTGTGGTATGCATTCGTGCTGTAACTGAATAGCATTTTAGTTTGATTGACTATTTTTAGGTGTAAATGGTAGAAGAACAGTTAACCAGGCCTCTTCCTTTGTTTAGTTCACATCTGGGTTTTAGGGCCTTACTGGCCCTAATCCCCTAATCCTCCCCTTCAAATACCTTTGAATAAGAGTAAGATGAAGGAACGAGCTGATGCTCAAGCCACAGAGCATATGACTCATCTTATTTTTTTTTTATAATGGAAAAAAACATTGGACTTAGGGTTAGAAGACCTGAAATCAGGTCTCAGCTCTACCTTCCTAGTACTTCACAGTACATACCTTCCATATGTACTGTGGAAATGTGAAAAGATGGCATGGCAGAGTTTGCTGAGAAAAAATTAACTGAGAAGACCTTTGTCTGGATGGTCTGGGGACCAACGATTGACGTTTATCTGAGGGTGATTAGACCTTGAGAGACTGACTCTTACAACTAAAGGGTACCTGAGACTGTGACAGACCCAGAATATCAGTTTAGTAAGTTGTGCTGCATGGGAAGTCAGGTCTTAATCACAAAGAGGGTTTGGGAGGAGAGCCACAGCCAAGCAATGTGGATGATATTTTTTTTTTTTTTTTGAGACAGAGTTTGCTCTTGTTGCCCAGGCTGGAGTGCAATGGCGTGATCTCGGCTCACTGCGACCTCTGCCTCCCGGGTTCAAGCGATTCTCCTGCCTCAGACTCCTGAGTAGCTGGGATTACAGGCATGCGCCACCATGCCTGGCTAATTTTGTGTGTATATACATATATATATATATATATGTATATATTTGAGATGGAGTCTTGCTCTTGTTGCCCAGGCTGGAGTGCAATGGCACGATCTCGGCTCACTGCAACCTCTGCCTCCCAGGTTCAAGAGATTCTCCTGCCTCAGCCTCTTGAGTAGCTGGGATTACAGGCACCTGCCACCACACCCAGCTAATTTTTGTATAATTTTGAAACCCCGAGACGGGGTTTCACCATGTTGGCCAGACTGGTCTCGAACTCCTGACCTCGTGATCCACCCGCCTTGGTCTCCCAAAGTGATGGGATTACAGGGGTGAGCCACTGTGCCCAGCCGCAATGTGGACGATTTTAGCAAAAGTCTCAGCTAAGATAGCTTGAGGGACTTCCCCACTCTACAGAGCCTTGCTAATGGCACCGCATCCTCAGAGTCTGTGAGCCACAGACTCTGAAAATAGTCAAGGATTCCCATTGTGTCTCTCTGCCTCTTGGCCCCCAGTTCTCTTTGCTTCCATGGCTTCCTGCCTTCCTTTTGAAGGGACAAGCCCTTTCTTTACCTTGGGCTAATGAATTCAAACAGGTTACATCTTGTGGCCTCCTTAAGTGGCCTTTTGTACATCTATGCTGGAATGAATTAGACACTGGCTTTACAATTGCTTTCATTGGATAATAATAATACCCTAATTATTTAGCTTGTATCTCTACCAAAGGGAACTCCCATTTCCAATTAATCTATGCTTCCTATAAATCATTCTAACAGTGTCTAATGTGAATGAGTGTCCAGCAGTGCTGGGCACTATGCTGAGTACTTCATATAAATTATCTCACTTGATTCTCACCATGCCCTAAGGGGGCATTTACTATCTCACTTTGTACATGAAGAACCTGAGAGTCACGTAGGTGAAGGGCCAGCTCAAGTGGCGAAGACAGAATGTGAACCTAGGAGGTCCCAGTCCAAGATAGCAATCTTAACAACTTGGCAATTTTTTTTTTTTTCTTTACCATTTAGTGCCTGAGTTCTGAAATCTGGCTTTACAAACACTATGTGTGTGTGACCTGTGGATGATCTGGGCATGGTTATATTCTGATTGGTTGAAGTTTCATGGTTCGAATGTCAAATTCTAATGGAGGCATAAGAGTGCAGATTTCATGAGTGCTTTACAAGAAGTTGACGTTGCTTGGGTTTTATGTTTTATGTTGTATTTAGCACAAAAGCCATTTTTTAAAAAGTGTTATAAGGAAATATCTGAAAACATTCAGTCCATAGACCCTGGTGATGAAACGTCCCCCAAACACAATGGCTCACTCAGAACATACTCCTATGGAATAGTTTCCACAAATCAAACTCATATGAATATAGGGAGGATACATAAGAATGCGAAATCAGGCCAAGCCTGCTGGCTCATGCCTATTATAATCCCAGCACTTTGGGAGGCCAAGGCAGGTGAATTGCTTGAGCGCAGGAGTTCAAGACCAGCTTGGGCAACATAGTGAGACCTTCTCTCTACTAATAATAAAAAAAATTAGCTGGGCATGGTGACTCATGCCTGTAGTCCTAGCTACTCAGGAGGCTGAGGTGGGAGGATCACTTGAGTCCCAGGGTTCAAGGCTACAATGAGCTATGATCATGCCACTGAACTGTAGACAGGGTGACACAGATCTTGTCTCAAAACAACAACAATGGCAACAACGACAACAACGTTCTGAAGCATCACATTAGCCAGGGGTTTCTGAACACTTACTTTGTACCAATGTTACTTTAAGTTCTGCATATATATTATTAGGTTGGTATAAAAGTAATCGTGGTTTTTGCCATTATGTTTAATACTTTGCACCAACCTAATAGCTCACAGAATTAAAAAAAAAAAAGCCTATGAGGTAGGTACAGTTTTCATCCTTATTTTACAAATGAGAAAAGGAGGCCAAGAATGATAAAGTAACTTGGTCTCACAGCCAGAAAGTGATGGAACCAAGATTTGAACTTGGGCAGTTGGACTGCGTTCTTAGTCACTGTGCTTTCTGGGTGATTACTGTGACCCTTGTACTTGACACTCTGCTATCAATTACAAGAGCCATTTCTGTGTGTGCACTTGATTTCCTTGGGGTCTCCAGGGAAATGTAATTGTCTCCTCAAGTCCAGGCTTTCCTAGAAGACATACTGATTGCACTGATAACCAGCATTAGGGCTGGCTTTGGGAAAGCTCAGTACCTATGATTTATGGTTAGTATCTTAGATTTTAGAATGCTGAGCAGGAAGTTTTCGTGCTTTCTGAAATCCTCACACCTTTAAGTCTCATGATTGGTGAGGAGGCAGTGGTCCAAGGGAATGGATAGAAGGAGATAATAAGATAAGCCGAATGTTTCAAAGGGAGTGAAAACTGTTGAATGTAGATACAGCTCAAGGAAGACTTCCCTATCAGAATAAAAAGGTGCAAATAATGCGGCCTATTTGTATGCATGGTGGCTTAATGATGTTGATGGTGATGATGATAGCTTTACACTATCAGAGCGCTCATTCTGGGCTAGGCAGTTTTCTCAGTGGGGTACAGATATTAATTTATTTACAGTGAGCCAGGGAAGTCTGCTGTAGCTTTTAATGCATCTAAAATGGGACACATGAACCCCTTAGGAATTTTCAGACTGATCAGGACAGTTTCCTAGAAACAGTTCATGAAAGGGATGAGATGGGCCCATGGTGTCTACCCCTTCCTAGCTGCGTGAACTTGGGCAACTTAACCTTCTTGTGCTGTTTCTCTATGGCTAGTGCGTGTAATTTGTTGTTGTTGTTGTTGTTGTTTGCTTTTGAGACGGTGTCTTACTCAGTCGCCCAGGCTGGAGTGCAGTGGCACGATCTTGGCTCACTGCAACCTCCTTCAAGTTATTCTCCTGCCTCAGCCTCCCAAGCAGCTGGGGTTACAGGCATGCGCCACCATGCCCGGCTAATTTTTGTATTTTCTGTAGAGATGGAGTTTCACCATGTTGGTCAGGCTGGTCTCGAACTCCTGACCTTAGGTGATCCGCCCACCTTGGCCTCCCAAAGTGCTGGGATTACAGATGTGAGCCACCACTCCCGGCCTAGTATGTGTCATTGACAATTGTTCCTACCTCAAAGGCTGTTATGAGAATTAAATGAGCTAATGCATGTAAAATGCATCTGCATAATATATAACACAGCTCGATAAATGTGAGTTGCTATTGTTGATTATTATGGCCACGTTTGCCGCTGATGATGTTCAACCACTGAAAAGCATCGTTTTCTTTCTTCTAGTAACTGTGTGTACTGAATGCCTCGCGTCTGTCCCTACTGCACTTTTCAGTCTGTCACAATCCTGGGTCGTCTGGGGACTGTACCGAGCGCCCTTGGAGTGCTCGCAGCAGGGAAGAAGGAGCGAGCAGGGAGGAGCTGAGGAGGGTCGGAGCGGAATGGACACCCAGAGACTGAGATGAGAGAGGGGCTATAAGAAGAGAAACCAGTCGCAGCAAAACAGAACTCTCGACAAACGCACGCCCTCTTTGCGCTCTCCGTTTCTCTGGACCTGGATGGAATTGTTTTACTTTGCATCGCCGGACTGCGCTGCGGACGGGGCGGGGCGGCCCAATGGCCCCCCTGGGGTTACTTTGCTCCCCTTCACGCTTCCCTCCCGGCCCCGCCCCGCGATTGGCCGGCGCGCCCCGGGGCTGCCGCCGATTGGTGCTCGCCGGCCGGAGCCGCGGGGCTTAAAGAGGGGGCGGGGGCGCGCTGCCCAGCAGCGCTGCTGTCCCCGCCGTGCGCCCTTCGCCGCTGAGCTCGCAGCCTCCGGCGCCCACCTCCACCTCCAGTGTCCCGCCTCGGGCCGTCGCCCTCCAGCGGCTCGCGAGCGTGGGAGACGTACCTGGGCAGGCACTGTCCAGCCCAGGCCCAGGCACAGCCGTGAGGGGCGAGGCACGGGGACATCCTGGCGGCCACCATGGTGGCCACGTGCCTGCAGGTGGTGGGCTTCGTCACGAGCTTCGTGGGCTGGATCGGCGTCATCGTGACCACCTCCACCAATGACTGGGTGGTGACCTGCGGCTACACCATCCCCACCTGCCGCAAGCTGGATGAGCTGGGCTCCAAGGGGCTGTGGGCCGACTGCGTCATGGCCACGGGGCTGTACCACTGCAAGCCCCTGGTGGACATCCTCATCCTGCCGGGTAAGGACCCGAGCTTGGCGGCGGCTCCCAAATCCTTATCCTCTGGGTAGAGAGCGGGATATTAGACGGCGTCACAGAGACATTTTGGGGGCTTGAAGACCTTTGGGTACGTTTTTGACATCCCTAGTCCCACCTTGTTGTAGAAGAATTAGGCAGCCCCGAACTTAACTTCTCTAGGCCGCAGTATTCTTATCTGGAATTTGAGATAATAGTGGCAATGTGGCCGGTGGTAACACTGGCCGAGTCCCTTTGAGAATGAACAAACCGGAACACCTAATAGGAACTGAGTCCGTGTTAATTACTGCGGCCCCAGCCCGCATCCTTCCACCGTCCGCTTCCCGAAGTGCTTCCCGCTCCCGCCCGGCCGCCCCCGGGGCGCCGAGCCTTCGCGTTAGATTCCGCCCGCAGAGGTGAGAAGGAGCGTGTAACACAAGCTGACAGGAGAATCGAACCGGCTCAGGCTGAGTTTCTCGGTCCTCATGGGATGGGCGAAGCGCCCCCGGCCAGGTTAGAGCCCTCCTAGCTCCGTCCGCCCAGCCGCTGAGCAATTCACGTCCAGGGCTCTCTGGGCTGCCTGGTTTGGGAAATGTCAGGTTGATTCCCGCACGTGCCCAGGGCCATCTCCGCTGCCCCCGCTACCCCCGCCCCTGCTGTGGGCGCGTCAGACCGCGGGGCTGCGGTGACGCCGGCTCCCGCTCCGCGCCGCTGGGTTGGATAGGGACGAGCGGGCGCTCCTCGGAGGGCGGACTCCATTGGGGAGATACGGAGAGCGCCGCCGAGGGTCGCTCGCCGCCACCCCTCCAGCGTGTCTCAGAGTGGGAAGGGGAGGTAAAAATTGACAGCCTAGCGCCGGCCAGGGGCCACATTTTCACATGTGTCCTGTGGAAACATTTTGGGCGACAGTCTCAATTCAGATTTAAACCAATGGGTTGGGCAATGGCGAGGTCGCGGGCACCCCCTTGGTTTTCTGCTGGAATCTCTGCCCTACCCCAAAGGCATGTCCTTGTCCCGGTCCCTACAAGGTGGGCTTCTGTCCCCCAGCCTTCGTGGATTGTGCTCACTTAAAGGATTTTCCCGGTTTCCTCAAGATGGGGAGAAACCTGTCCCTGAAGCCGCCAGTCAGATAAGACTCTGCTCGGCCCTTAAGCCTCCTCCAAGCACGCCCTATTTCCGGTCCTCGCAGGCGGAATCTGAATCCCTCCTTCCTCCCTGCTGCCTAGTACTTGGCTCTTATCCCCACAAAGGCACATTTTATCTTGTTTTTTGTTGATTGTTCGTGAGTGAAGTTCTCCCACTACGTTTTAAATTCCTTGAAGATAGAGATGGCGTCCTGTTATTCTCTTTGCTTCCTCTTCTGGACCTGGCATGGCCTCTGGCACACAATAGCTGCGGGCAGTGCTTGCCTGGTTTGCCTTACGCTATCCTTTCCTTCGTTTTGAACTTTCAGAAGGCCAGAGGTCAACGAACGCAGATCTAGACTCAGCTTTGGCTAATGCTGGTGTTGGCAGACCCAGGCCAGCCTCCGGCATCCAGGACTCACAATCTGGGTGAGGGGGACAAATTGCTAGCCTCAGTGAACCACGGTTGTCTTCTTTTAAAAGTTAAAATCAGATCAACCACCCATCTTTCACGATGATTTGAGGATTAAATGAGATAAGAAATGTAATCTCCTTTGAGATAGTAGATGCTTCATGAATGGTACCTATATTAAAAGCTGGGCATGGTATTTGTAGGGATCTTTGAAGCATAAAATTAACTTTGCTTCCTTCTCCCGAAATTAACTTTACTGAGCATTCAGTGCCAAGTGGTTTGTTTTCAGAGAACAAAGGCTGTCCTCCAGAGGGGAGTGCATACTGGGGGGGTGGGGGGGTGGGGGGCGGCGCTAGTCCTTCCTGCCTTCCCCCTCCCTCATACTTTGGGTGGAGGCAGGAACAGTCCTCTGTCCCTATCTTTTGGTGTCCGGACATGGCCTTGGCACTGTAGCATGTGGACAGCCAGTGCCATGGATTTCAGAACCTGCATTGCCAGTTGACTGCCTGCTTTGTGTGAGTACTGGCTCTCTACAAGCCGCAGAGGCGGACGGCTGGGTCAGGGGATGGGCCTCAGACTTCCTGGAGCTCCTTTCTGGAGATCTTCAAGTCAGTAGACACTTGACTGATTATCTTTAATTCTGAAGGAGCTGAGATGGGCAGTGCTGGAAGAGGGCCCTTGTGAAGTCCGAATTCTGGCAAAACGTTCCTTGCTAAGAGACAGCGTTGAAGTTAGGCCTTTTTGCACGTGAGGGTCCTGGTGTGTGAGGCAGATGTCGGCTAGTTTCCTGGCTTTGCTGTGAACTCTGCCTCACCCAGGCCACTAGTACTAGTTCCTTCTGAGCAAAAAGGGGAGGGTAATAAATGTGACGCCCCCCCCCACCTTTTTTAAGAGGAGGGAGAGTTTTAATGAGAAACATTACATTTGAAAGTGAAACAAATTTGTCTGTGAAATTCTCCCAGTGTCTTGTCAGATTTATTCTAAATAAATGTGACACATATTGTAATCTGTTTCTTAATACAGTTTTTACTTGGCATTTTACTTGACAGGATAAAGTTCATGTAGTTTTGCTCTACTCTTCTATTTTTCAGTTCTCTTACTCCTTGATTCGCAGTTGTTTCCATGATCTGTTGTGGGCACTGTGTTAACTCCGTGAATACCAAGGCAGGTGTCTGCCCTCCAGGAACCCTGAGGGCTGGAGAGATGCCTTTTAAGCAATGATGGACAGTTGGGGAAGGATGCCCAGGGCACTGTGGGTGAGGCAGGAGATGAGGCCCAACAATTTAGGGACAGGATCCATGAGGACAACAGCCTCTGGGGAGATAGCAAAGAGAGGAAGCCTGAGTCTTAGTTTAGTCTGGGTTAGGGCCACAGCCAATGTGAATGAAAGCACATGGTTAGGAGAAAATCACCTAGGACACCTGAAGATGAAAGCGCTGCACTGAGACAGACAAAGAACACCAATGATAACAACTAACCTTTTTTGAGGATTTGGTATAGGCACTGTTTTAAGCACTAAATAAATTAACTAATGTAATCTTCAGTAGAATTCTATTAGAGAGATGTAGGTACTATTATATTATTATCAATATTTTATTTGTTTGTTTATTTATTTGTTTATTTTGAGAAAGAGTCTCGCTCTGTCACCTGGGCTGGAGTGCAGTGGCTCGATCTCAGCTCACTGCAACCTCCGCCTCTCAGGTTCAAGCGATTCTGCTGCTTCAGCCTCCCCAAGTAGCTGGGACTACAGGCTCACACCACCACACCAGGCTAATTTTTGTATTTTTAGTAGAGACGGGGTTTCGCCCTGTTGGCCAGGCTGATCTTGAACTCCTGACCTCAGAAGATCCACCTGCCTTGGCCTCCCAAAGTACTGGGATTAGAGGTGTGAGCCACCATGCCTGGCCTGTTGTTACTTTATAGATGTGGAAAATAAGACATCATGGTTGAGTAACTTGCCCAAGGTCACACAGGTAGAGCTATCAATAGCAGACTGGAAACAATAGAGGCCCTCACAGAATGATTCTTGGGAGATTTCAGTTTTCATCTGAACTTTCTCAGGGGGATGTAATAATGTAAATGGACTCTTGGCCCCTCCATCCTGGAAGCTTGGCCAAGTGGTCTAAACCAGGGGTCCCCATTTAGTTTCTCCAGCCCCCTTTTTTCTTGCTGAGTTGTTTTAAAAGCTGAAAAATGCTTAGTGACCTTAGACAACATTAGCACCTTCTAAGTCCTGGAATCCGCCAAGAAGGAGGAAGGGAGATGGTGCTGAATTCCCCTAAGGCAGGGCTCAGGAAGCAAGAGAACCCTGTGGTCTAACCTTTCCCATCTGCTCTGTTGTTCCCAGGCTACGTGCAGGCCTGCCGCGCCCTGATGATTGCTGCCTCGGTCCTGGGTCTGCCGGCCATTTTACTGCTGCTGACTGTTCTTCCCTGCATCCGGATGGGCCAGGAGCCCGGTGTGGCTAAGTACAGGCGGGCCCAGCTGGCTGGTGTTTTGCTCATTCTGCTGGGTAAGACAGCTTTCTCAGTGGTACCCTGCCTATGAGGGAGCCTGATGAATCTCAGATCTTGTGGTTGCTGCCTTCTCAAGTTCAAGAGAAATGTGAAAGGAAGCCAAGTGAAGCCAGTGGGGGATGGACCCCCACAATCTGTATCCCTTTGTATTTTATGGGCAGTTTACACAGAGGGCTAAGTAATGTCTCTGGGAGTCACTGACCATGAAGATAAGTTTAAAAAGAGAAAGAGGATTTTGAAGGTAGGAAATACCTAAGGGAAAGACCTGAAAGATGGAAGCCTTCTCAGTCTTCACAGTGGAATCCTTTTTGAACACCTATGCCCAGGTCCCACGGCAGATCAATTGAATCAGAATTTTCTGGGCATCAGGCCAGGCAAAGATATTTTTTGAAAGCTTCCGAGGTGATGCTTATGTGCAGGCAAGACTGAGAAGCTCAGTTAATAAAGAAGGAGGCTGAGGTGGGCGGATCACTTGAGGTTGGAAGTTCAAGACCAGCCTGGCCAATATGGTGAAACCCCATCTCTACTAAAAATACAAAAATTAGCCAGGTATGGTGGTGCACGCCTGTAATTCCAGCTACTCGGGGCGGGGGGGTGCTGAGGCAGGAGAATGATTTGAACCCAGGAGGCAGAGGTTGCGGTGAGCTGAGATCACGCTACTGCGTTCCAGCCTGGGTGACAGAGTGCAACTCCAAAAAAAAAAAAAGAAAGAAAGAAAGAAAGAAAAAAGTAAAGAAGAGGCAAGAGAAAAGTCAGGAGTTGAGGGTGGTTAGACCACCAGGTGATGGCTCCGTCCTTTAACTCAGTAAGCCTTCCTTGAGCCTGTGGGCCAGACACCATGGTAGGTACTGGGGACACTGGGGAAAATAGGCCGTCTTTGCTTTGAGTGTACTTGGAAACCTCAATAGAATATGGTATGTGCTCATGTAGAAAAGGTATATAGTCTGTGCATACACATAGGAAGGCACCTAACCCAGACTGGATGAGTTTCCAGAGCGGAAGAACCCAGCAGTAAGCTCTGAGACTTGAAGAGGAGGTGGGCTGGTCATGAATTGAGGGGAGGGACAGTCCAGGGACAGGAAATGGCATGTGCTCATTTGGTTTTGCCGATTATGCCTGCACATAGAGGGCTTCATTTAACAACCTATGGAGGGTCCTTCTAGCTCTATTCTGGTCAGTGATTTAATTTCTCTCCTTTTTTTTTCCCTCAGATGCTAGTTTCATTAGCACATTCTAAATCCTAATAGACAATATGAATTTTAAGAACAACAACTCTTGCTGCAAAGTGCGCATATCAGTGACAACAAATTAGTCTGGTAATGGGTTAGATATAAAATCACCTTCTTCTGAAACAAGGAATTCATACCCCCAGACTGGCATATCAGATGATGAATTTGAGGGGTAAGGATAAGGGGTCAGGGTTCTGTGTGGGTTGATGCCACTTAGTGGTGGGTACCTCCCATCTGGAGGCCTCACACTCACAATGACACCAGTAAGGTGAGGGGACATGAGAGGTGGGGCACCATTTTCCAGGATTGCAAAGGGACGGAGGCTTGCAGGTTCTTGTGAAGCCACAAGGGTGTGTGTGTGTGTGTGCGCGCGCGTGTGTGTGTGTTAACAGGAGTGAAAAGGCCACTGTAATTTCCAGAGAAAAATCTGAATGTGGAAATTTTGGTTCCAGCCACAAAGAATTTGTGTGCCAGCGTCACACGGAACACATATCAGCATCCGGTGCTTTATCTGACTCACAGGGGCCCCCTCTTGCAGTGCTCTATGGAGGTCAGATCTATTGTCTGACTCCCTTTCCAACAGGAAAGTCAAAGCTCCACAAGTAAACTTGGTTTGCAGAATCCAGGTGAAACCCTTCTCCTAGACACTTGCTGTTTGTTACTTTCCTCACATTCTCACAGAAGCCCTGGAAGGTTCTCTTGGGCTCTGAGGATGGCAGAGCCAAAAGGTGGGTCTGTTGTGTTGAGTGCTCATGTTTAGAAATTCTGGCCTTCCATATGAATGTCACAGGTATCCACAAGTAAGAGAACACACTAAAACAAACATACAAACCCTGGAAAATAGAGGGATAAAAGCAAAGTATACGTAGTTTAAAAAACCCTAAAAACAACAGAATTGTTTAGTTGAATAATCAGGGATATTGAAGGAAAAAGCAACCGGTGGTTTGAAACTTCCTAGCTGAATTTGTTTTTCTTTATCTTCTAAAAATGGGTTGATATAGATAGGCAGAATCACAGAGGAAGAAAGTGAGGTGGGTCTGGGGAGTGGGTGAGTGCCTCAGTCCCTGTTTGCCTGTCTGGAGTGAAACTATGGGGGAAGCAGGACATGGAGGGACCTGACCCCACCCAAGGAGGCTGCCCATTTCCGGACACTCACCAGAGTCCCCTCATTGCCCTTTTACGGCCTTGCATTTCCGATATTGTCTGCCTGCTTTGCTCCTATCCGGATTTGTTTCTCAGTGGATCACCACTGCCTTTGGGCTGGATGTTGTTTTGACTGGAACGAGCTAGCTCTGGAAATGTAAAGCTCATTGTCTCAAGCATGGCACCTGCTGATCTCCTCTAGGTCTTCTCACCATGGAGCCCCAAGTGCCTTGTTTCCCCTGTTGGCAGTGGTGGGAGGAGCACGGGGACTGAAGGCTCCCTTTGTGTTGCTCTGGACTGTTTCTGTCACTCCCCTAGAGAAGCCAGCGCTAGGCCTGTGCAAGGTCCTCAGGGTCACTGAATGGGGCTGAACAAACACACCTCATTCGACCAAAGAAGATGAGGCACCTCCTGGGTTTCGGGGGCCTGGGAACTGGACACAGTGTCACAGCTAGTCCTGGTATGGGAACTGTGAACACTGCTAATTAAAATCAGTTTTTCCTGACCCTGAAAATCTGTAATTATTTTTGTGAAAGCTTAAAAAAATTATGTCTGTTGTACAACTTTATCTTCTCAGCAGTTCCGTTTAATGGTGTGAGGATTTGGTTCCTGCTGTGGAGGAAGAAATAGGAGCCAGTTGCTTCTAAAGCCAGATGAGTAGCACAGGAGCAGCAGGCTCTCAGATCTGTGGTGGATTTGAGGCTAATCTGTTTGTGGCTTTTCAAGAGTCCCTGCCAAGGCAGGAGGTGCCTGTGCCCTGAATTGTTTGATCTTATCAGCTGGAGTCAGATCCAACTGTGCTGAATCTGGAACCTACTACTTTCTAGCTGTGTGAACTGGGGCAGTTCCTTAATGTCTCTGGTCCCTTCCATAAAATGGGAACAATAACGCCTGCTTCTCAGGTTAGTAAAAACAGTGAAATGATGTGTGAAAGTTATTTAGCATGGGATCTGGCACATGGTAAGTGCTCCATAAATGGTTGCTATTATTATTGTTATTGTTGGTTAGCTGGTTAAAAGAATACCCTGAGAGCAGCTGGGTATTCTTCCAATCATGTCAATTTCCTTCTTTTTATTTTTATTTTTTGAGACGGACCTTTGCTCTGTCGCCCAGGCTAGAGTGCAGTGGCGCAATCTTGGCTCACTGCAACCTCTGCCACCGGGGTTCAAGCGATTCTCCTGCCTCAGGCTCCCGACTAGCTGGGATTACTGGCATGTGCCACCATGCCCGGCTAATTTTTGTATTTTTTGTATAGATGGGGTTTCACCATATTGGGCAGGCTGGTCTCGAACTCCTGAGCCGTGAGCCACCGCGCCTGGCCAAGAAGGTCTTTAAGAACGTTTTTATTTTGGAAAATATCAGACCTATATAAAAGTAGAGGAATAGTATAATAAACTCCTGTGAACCCAACCTCCTCAACAGTGATCAACTCATGGCTGTAACATATGCTTCATCTTTCCACTTCTCCATTTCTTCCAGTCTTCAGATTTTTTAAAGGAAATCTTAGATAGCATATCAAGAAAGATTTTTTTCGCTATTACTAATGTAAGAAGTCAGAATAATTTAAATGATTTTAATGAAAATTTTGCTTTGTGCTAGAAATGATGCTTTTAAAAGTTCTTTCAGGGCTGGGCGTGGTGGCTCACGCCTGTAATCACAGCACTT
This sequence comes from Gorilla gorilla gorilla, assembly GCF_029281585.2. NCBI lineage: Eukaryota > Metazoa > Chordata > Mammalia > Primates > Hominidae > Gorilla > Gorilla gorilla. The sequence goes on from NC_086017.1 coordinate 181,514,839, forward strand.
TGGGAGGCTGAGGTGGGTGGATCACCTGAGGTCGGGAGTTCGAAACCAGCCTGACCAACATGGAGAAACCCTGTCTCTACTTAAAATATAAAATTAGCAGGGCATGGTGGCACACGCCTGTAATCCCTGCTACTTGGGAGGCTGAGGCAGGAGAATCACTTGAACCCAGGAGGCAGAGGTTGTGGTGAGCCGAGATCACACCATTGCACTCCAGCCTGGGCAACGAGAGCAAAAATCCATCTCAAAAAAATAAAAAACAAAAAAAAAACCCAAAAAACAAAAAATACAAAAATTAGCCAGGTGTGGCAGGTGCCTGTAATCCCAGCTACTCGGGAGGCTGAGGCACGAGGATTGCTTGAACCCATGTGGCGGAGTTTGCAGTGAGCTGAGATCATGCCACTGCACTCCAGCCTGGGCGACAGAGTGAGACTGTCTCAAAAAAAAAAAAAAAAAAAAAAAAAAAGAAAAAGTCCTTTCAGTGGGAAGTGACAAAACTTGAAAAAAGGTTCACTGGGGCCAGGCATGGTGGTTCATGCCTGTAATCTAGCATTTTGGAAGGCAGACGCGGGCAGATTGCTTGAGCCCAGGAGTTTGAGACCAGCCTGGCCAACATGGCAAAACCCCATCCCTACTAAAAATACAAAAGTTAGGCCAGCCTGGTGGTGTGTACCTGGGATCCCAGCTACTTGGGAGGCTGAGGATCGATGCTCGGGAGAATGAGGCTGCAGTGAGTCGAGATTGCACCACTGCCCTCCAGCCTGGGCGACAGATACCCTATCAAAAAAAAAAAAAAAAAAGATTTATTGGAAGGAGGAAGAAATGTCAGTGTCTACTGATCTTGTCTTTCTCTGCCTCTTTGTCTGTCTGTCTGTCTCTCTTTCTCTCAGTTGTTACCTCCAAAGTCAAACATACCTGTGTTGATTTTATTTAACTTCATGTTTATTTAACTCCATGTGTTACCATGTGTCATCTCATCTTTAAAGAGATTAAAAGCCACACTTACATTTCATTGCTTTAAAATGGACTTCTCAAATATTTTCTGTTTGGTCACGTCACCATCATTCTTAGTTTTTAACAAGGCATATCTTATCAATTAAAGAATGTATTGTGTTGCATTATTTGAAACTTGTTCTCAAAAGGGGCAAACAATTTTATTCTTTGAAGAGCAAGGAATTCTGCTTATGAGAGGACCAGGTTTAGATATATCTGTCTTTACATAGTGAAGCTTTCTTTTCCCTTCCCTTTCTCTCCCTTCTCTTCCCCCTTCTCCTCCTTCTCATTTTTAGCTAAGAATATGCCTCAGTTTTACTTTCTGTTTTCCAACAGCAAATGGAACCCCCCCCACCTTGTGTAGTTAGCTGTTGCATCTTCTGAAGGTAAAAGAGGAGAAAAACTGAAAAATCTGACTGCTAAAATTACTCTGTCTTGTTTTTAGAGACTTAATTTAAAAATAAACTCTGATGATATAAAAAGAAAAAGAACAAAAATTCCCTTTGTCTGTCTTCAGTTTTCTTGACCTTACAGGTAACTGACTTTCTAGAAAAACACTTTCTTTATTTTTCCCAAATAACAGAGAGAACCATTCCAAACTCATCTTTTTGGGTTTGCAAATAAAATTAAAACTATCAGGCCTTCTGTGTCTTTAAGAAAGGCAATTATTTTTGGCCAGTTATATTACTATTTCACATTTTTAAAAGTTAAGTAATGATTTGACTTGAATTTTTAACTTTACTGGTCAAAACATATCTCTTTCTCTCTTGAAACCATTACTGAAATTGAGTAAATTCTCCTTTTTTAGTTTTTAAACATTTTTCATTTTGGGTTCAATTGAAGGTCACTGTTTTCAGTGAGCCTCTCATTTCCTTTCATGTTATGTGGTAGTCTGTCATTTTTTAGTGGTTTTGATGTGGTTCATCTTTGAGAGCCACAGGAATTCCACCCAGGGTTCATTTGTCTCCTAGGAAGTAAAGAGCCTGCTGGCACTCATTTGCCTTGTTTTGTGTGAATTGTAAGAGAAGGAAATCTTTAATGAGGTCAGTGATGAGCTTGCGACTTTAAGTGTGTTAAAGTCACAATAAGATTTTATGACTTTGGGCATCAGTTTTGGTATGTATGAAGTAAAATGTAGAATTGAAATGAGACTACTTCTCATCTATCCATCCATTCGTTCCCCCGTTCACTCATCCATTCCTATGGAGGTTCATTGTATGAAATATTTAGACCTTTTTCTGATTTTTCCCTTTTTCTAATGATTTATATTGGAATAAAACCTAACAAAATCCCTAAAATACTCAAAACCAAGACTGATGGTTACTTTTGGGATATTGAGTCTGTTATTTCCCTGTGTGAAGATAATCTTGTTTTATTATTTGCTTAAGGGAACAATTAAATGAATTTAGAGGCAGTTTCTTGTCTTATTCTATAAAATCTCAGTGTGAAAGTTAGGTTAACAATAGATGTGGGGAATGCTTTCCTGCATGTGTGTGCACATGTGCTGTATGTGTAAATACAAAGTATAGTTGAAAAATATAAAACTTGATTTGAACCCTGAGTTGTTTTGAAACCAGTTAATTGTTTATAGGAAAGATCGGTTAGATTGAACCATATCAGTTGTTTGGGAATTAGAACTTTTTTCTCTACAGAATTCAGCTTTTCACTCCCCTTCTTTTTCCTCTAAACAAGCCTGGGTGTTTGTAAGCCTTTGCTAGGTTGCTGTTTTTTGCCCGCAGCTGAACGAATGCCCACTTTTGAGGTTTAGGGCTGTGTAAGTAGATTGTGTATTGCTATGGAAAATCTACAGTAGTTCTCTCTGGCTGAAACACTCCAGAAGAGGATTTTAGTCCCTTTTGCTGACAGAGAAAAAGGTTTTTCTCTGTGTCTTGCTGAAAGTAGAGACTCTGATAATAGCCAAGCAATTCTCCAAGAGTGCCTGATTTGGAGTTCACGCCAGAGAAGAGAAAGAAAAAGACTTTCCCCTGCATCTGAGGTTTCCAAAGTCCTGAGCTAGAAAGGGAGGTTTCACGTACACACTGCTTTTCTTGAACATTCTAGTCACAGAAGGAAAATACATCTTCTCATGGTATCTCATATGAAAATATTACAGAAGTTGGCATGACTGTGCTTACTTTTTAAGAAAAAGGAAGCATTAGCATATGGATAGATTTTAGCTGCTTCTTCTCTTTTTTTTTTTGACACAGAATCTTGCTCTGTTGCCCAGGCTGGAGTGCTGTGGCAAGATCTCCGCTCACTGCATGCAACCTCTGCCTTCTGGGTTCAAGCAATTCTCCCTGCCTCAGCCTCCTGAGTAGCTGGGATTACAGTCGCCCACCATCCATGCCTGGCTAATTTTTGTATTTTTTTAGTAGAGATGGGGTTTTGCCATGTTGGCCAGGCTGATCTTGAACTCCTGACCTCAGGCGATTCGCCCACCTTGGCCTCCCTAAGTGCTGGGATTAAAGGTGTGAGCCACCATGCCTGGCCAATTTTAGCTTCTTAGATAATCTATAAATAATGAATGGAGTGAATTTGGGCTGTTAGAAAGCCAATCTGGGCAATTCATAGCTTTTCAAATTAACTCTCTTCCTTCTGATTTCCTCGTGAGATCTATTCTTTTTAAGGATAGAAATCATATCTTCCTATGTATATCTATACCCAGCTTGTGGGGGTGGGCTTAATCTATTGTCAATAAAAATCTATGTTACAAGCAACACAAATGCGATGAGATTGTTTAAAAGGTCTTTCAAAATGGGTAAGACCAATCTTTTTTCCATTTAGAACTAATATACAAGGCTGTTAGATTTGATTGCTTATGTTAAGTTATATTTCTTCTCTGTGGGCATAGAGAGTAAGTTAGAAAATCACTTACGATGAGTAGAAATCAGAAAAAAGCTTGCCGAGTTGAAAGTGATAACGGTACCCCTGGTGGCAAACATCAGACTGGCAGTGCAGTACTCTGTCTTGAATTTGTTGATGGAAACCTCATTGTTATTATTATTGTTATTATTATTTTTCTGTCTGCCAACTTTAATGTGCCATCTCAACTTAAAGAGGTTTGGAGTTACTTTGTTTAGAGCTGTGTTGTTTGGTACAGTAGCCACTAGCTACATGTGGCCATTTAAATTAAAATTAATGAAAATTCAAAATTCAGTTCTTCATCTCACTGGCCTCATGGCAAATGATCAATGGTCCCACATAACTTGTGGCCACTCCATTTGACAGTGCTGGTCTAGAGATTTGAAAAAAATAAAAAAAAGTCTTTATAGCCTCTTGCCTGCCCATGTTTTGTTACTTTGCTTATAAAGAGGTGAAAAACTACATGATATATAAGCTATTTCTTATTTTACTCTATAAAATCAAAACCAAAACGAAGATTAGATTGATTGGTGCAAGACCATAAGTAAAGTTCTACCATTTTGACCCTTGAATGGGTGAGTTTTTCTACTCCAAGGACTGTTCATTTGTGTGTTGGGATTTTGTGATTGTGAATAGCGTAATACAAACTTGAACCTTTATCTGGTACTCCGTTTTCATCTAGCAACATTCACCACAGCAAGAGAAATTTCATACCTTCTCCAGATCTTTGTAATGTGAATTGACCAAACTGAGAAAATAGAGTGGAAAATTGAGGTGGCTGCCATCTTGTTTCTCATATTTGAATAGCTCAGATCATTCAGCCATTCAACTGGTCTACATTGAGCACATACTATTTGCCTTGTACCAAGGTAGACATAAGTAAGACATGGACCCTACCTTCAAGGAACTCAGAGCTTAGAATGATGCACAGACATGTAAAGGGGTAATTATAATACAATTAAGTAAGAATACTAATTTTAGAATTATAACTGTAGATATGAAGTGTTGATATACAAGTAAATACAAATAAATATTTTTTGGACTTAAATGGTTTATTTCTAGGTTTTTACATTGGAATTATTTTGTTTCTGCTACCTGCTGAAAAAAATAAGGACCCAGCAGTCTACTTCTTCTACACATGCCAACTGCTACATATTGGTTCAGTGTTGAGGGAGCACAGCTGTGTGTATGGAGCTTTTTGGAGCTGGTTGGAAGCCACAAGTGTGTGTATGTGGAGTGAGTGGGCCTGCCCAAGTGCTTGGTGTGTGATGGTTGCGCCCAGTCACCACCTCTCCATGTCTCTCCAGCTCTCTGCGCCATTGTTGCCACCATCTGGTTCCCTGTGTGCGCCCACCGTGAGACCACCATCGTGAGCTTTGGCTACTCCCTGTATGCAGGCTGGATTGGTGCTGTGCTGTGCCTCGTGGGTGGCTGTGTCATCCTCTGCTGCGCTGGAGATGCTCAGGCCTTTGGTGAAAACCGTTTCTACTACACTGCGGGCTCTAGCTCCCCGACTCATGCGAAGAGTGCCCATGTATAAGAGGGCTGCCCAGCTGCCCACAGAGGTGCTGTAGATGCTGGGCCCAGGGCCCTAGGTTTGCTCATCACAGTGTGGGGAAGCCCACTCCTCTGCCAGGCTCTAAAGCCAAAGGTCTAGAAAAGCATCCTGTCTGGCATTTTGTAGTCTTAACTTCTCCCCATTTCCTCCATCTTTTGGTTGCCTTAAAAGAAATCTCTAGCTCAGATAATGCCCAGACATTTTTTTCCCATGGTGTTGCCCCTATTAGCTCTTTTCTTGGACATTCTTTTGCTGTTTATTAAAAATATATTATATATATTTTGTTTCTTTAAATTTCAAATGTTTTGCAAACATCACTGAGTTAGGTGGGGGTGGGGAAGAGAAATACAATACACTTTTTTTTTTTTTTAAATAGGGCCTCACTCTGTTGCTCAGGCTGGAGTGCGGTGGTGTGTTCTCGGCTCATGTAGCCTCAACCTCCCTGGCTCAAGTGATCCTCCTGCCTCAGCCTCCCAAGTAGCTGGGACTACAGGCGTTCACTACTACACCCAGCTAATTTTTAAGTTTTTTGTAGAGATGAGGGCTCCCTATGTTGCCCAGGTTGGTCTCGAACTCCTGGACTCAAAGTATCCTCCCTCCTCGGCCTCCCAAAGTGTTGGGATTATAGGAGTGAGCCACCACACCGGCCAAGATGCTTTTCAAACTGATACAGATGACAATGGGAGCCTCATAAAGATGGCTTTTGTTTCTTCCCTTCAAGGTCATTTACTTGTACGAGACAGAAAAAGATAGCATTGGGGACATGGGATGGGGGAGGGAGGGCAATAGTGGAACGAACTTTCCATGGGAAACTTTCCCTTTTGTAAGTTGAGGGCCAGGGGTAGGGATATTTTTTAGTTTGTGATTTTACATTTATCTGTACATACTTTTTCAAGATTGATCATTTTTATAACCATGGTTTTCCTGAAATCCTCAATTCATCAATATGAAGGAAATGAACCACATAGACTTTATGCAATAAATAACAGTGCAAGTGAGTATAACTTTAACTGATGTTCCACAAAACATTTTTGATTTCAGGTTTGTATGATGTAGTTTTTAATCGTACATTTTCATATGCTTCAAACTAACACATTTTTAAAGCTTTCCCCCACTTTTCTCTCTATTTGCATTGTTAGCCATCTTGAAGTGATGTTGTTTAACATAAATTGTACTGTTGAATTTGGCTTTACGGGTGTAAACACTGATGGTATATCAGTATCTGAGACCCCAAACTCTCCAAATACTGATGGTGCATTTTATTCTTGAAGTGAAATCTGTGCAATAAAATAACAGACTGTCTGCAAAACTGGCCTTCGATCTTCTGTTGTATCCAGAGGTATCATTATTGATTTAAAAAAAATCTCATTAATATCTACTGGTAATTTATAGGGAATCTGATCAGTGATTCAAGAACAAGTAATTCTGCATTGCCTTGAATAATTAAAAAGTTATATTTTATTCACGGTATTGCAGTGGTAATTTGTGGTCATGAAAGCATAACTTCAATGCTCTCTAGGTTTCTTAAGTGGGGTGACTTTATGGCATCTTTAATCATTGATCAATGGGCAGCAATCAGAAACAAAGTTCTCAGCATTATGCAGTTAATGTCCTTCATCTACTTCTAACACTTAGTAAAGGAATTGATTGGCTAGGTATAAAAAGAGAATTAACGAAACCTATTTTATTGGATCTTTAAGTAATAATATCTAAATACATTTCGTTCAAACATACATATGTAGCTGTTTGGACATTTTGGACAAAGACACATTGAGTTGATTTTTATTTGTTTTTCTGTTCCAGAAACTTCATCAAGTTACGGGCCTGGTCTAAGAAAACACATTGCAATCTATTTTGGCAGACTTCTTCCAAATAAAATACTAATTTCATTAGCTGATAGTATAGTAATTGGCAAACATTTCCTCTTTGGAAATACCAATTTGGGCTAGCCATTTTGCAGAAATTTGTGTAGTTTTGATTATAACCCGTTGGAGAGCATTTCTAAATTACTTATACATAAAAGATAATCTTTTTTTGTTTGTTTTTTTGAGAAGAAGTCTCGGTCTGTTGCCCAGGCTGGAGAGCAGTGGTGCGATCTCGGCTCTCTGCAACCTCCGCCCCTTGGGTTCAAGCGATTCTTGTGCCTCAGCCTCCCAAGTAGCTGGGACTACAGGTATGCGCCACCACACCTGGCTAATTTTTGTATTTTTAGTGGAGACAGGGTTTTGCCATGTTGGCCGGGCTGGTCTGGAACTCCTGGCCTCAAGTGATCCTCCTGCATCAGCCTTCCGAAGTGCTGGAATTACAGGCGTGAGCCACCGTGCCTGGCCATAGAAGACAATTTTTATGTTAACTAAAATATTTGCTTAGCTATTATAATATAGCTTTTGTAAGGCTAAAAGTCATGTGACTACATTGGAGGACCCTCCCTACCTCATTAAAAGTTGTCAAGGTATAACGATTATGAACCAGAAGGGAGCAAAAGGCATTTGAGGGAGTGGACGAGGAGGCTTCAGACCCCATGATCCCTTTCCTCACAACCACCAGCTTGTGTCAGAAGTGTCATTAAGTGGGTCTCCTCTCTTATGGATGTATTGACTCGCCCGCTCCTTCCCTGAGCTGCTGCTTGCTTTCTCTCATAAGGGGGCTGCTGCATGAGCTCCACTTTTCCCTTCAGTGTAAGAAGAGATACTCCCAAATCGCTCCTAGCTGACCATTCCCTGAATAATGAGGGAATCCCAATTTGGAGGTCATAACTCTAGTGTTAGGTTTAGTATCAGTTTGACGGAGGAGAGGTTGATGTGCCTCTAGAACAGTACTGTCCACTAGGAATACGATGTGAGCTGTTTAAAATTTTCCAGTAGCCACATTTCAAAAGCTAAAAAAACAAGTGAAATTAATTTATTTTATTTGATCCAGTACATCCAAAATATTATCATTTCAATATGTAATCAATTGATGAGATACTTCACGCCCTTGTTTTTGTATTGTCTTTGGAAGAGCGTGTATTTTACACTTGCAGCACATTTCCATTTACACTAGCCACATTTCAAGTGTTCAGTAGCCACGTGTGGCTGGAGGCTTTTGGATTGGGCAGCACAACTGTGGAACAACAGGTTCTGTCTCAGTAACCATTGAGGATCAGTCTTGATTATCTTATCTGCTGTCATTAGAGTCCCCTGAGGACTTGGCAATTACAATTTATTGAAGAATTATAATAAATCTTCACCTAGGTGAAGACAATGACCTCCAATCATGTGTAAAATGGCGCCTTAAAGTACTCTGCCTAAGTAACATGGCAAAGGGAATTCACGCTGTTGAGACCTGTATGTGTTAGGAACTTCATATATTTAATCCTCCCCATGGTCCCCATTTTATAGATGAGGAAAATAGTATGTGGAGAGTTTAAGTTGTCAAGATCATATAGCCACTATATAAACGAAAAGGGATTTAAGACTATGTGACTCTAAAGCCCGAGTTGTCCAATTTAAGAATCATGGCTAGGGCCGGGCGCAGTGGCCCACACCTGTAATCCTAGCACTTTGGGAGGCCAAGTGGGGCAGGTTGCCTGAGCTCAGGAGTTCGAGACCAGCCTGGGCAACACGGTGAAACCCCGTCTATACTAAAGTACAAAAGAAATTAGCTGGGTGTGGCAGCTTGCACCTGTAGTCCCAGCTACTTGGGAGGCTGAGGCAGAAGAATTGCTTGAACCTGGGAGGCGGAGGTTGCAGTGAGCCGAGATCACGCCAGCGTACTCCAGCCTGGGCGACAGAGCAAGACTCCGTCTCTTCAAAAAAAGAAAAAAAAAAGAATCATGGCTAGGTAATAAACTGGAGATTCACTCTCTTCATTAGGGTGGGAGCCAAGAATCTGCATTGTTGTTGTGTACCCTCAGTGATTCTTATAAGGTGGTCCCCACACTACACTTTGAGAAACAGCAAATAAAAGGACTTCTTTCTCATGCCTTTCTGTAAGTGTGGCTCATGTCCTCCCTGGTCTCTTGTTTGATGGTCATCGGAGATGAGATGATTTTGAGAATCGCACCATGCTTTACTCTCTCTCTTTAGCCTGTTCTGAAGAGACCACATGCAGGGGATTTTTGATTTGAAAATGAAACAGTCTGGCTCATGTTTTCCAAGAATTTGATAGAAACCAAATTAGAGAGAAAAGAATGTTTCAAGGCAATCTCTGAATCTAGGGATGTTAGTTACAATGACAGTAATAAAAAAGAGAAGATTGTGTGCTTAAAGAATACAAGTTACATATTTGTGCTGAATTGGTGGTTTGGGTTAACAATAGAACAAGGTTTAGTTGTATCTTGCCCTGTTTTTTTTTTTTTTTTTTAATTAAAAAGAAATCTGCGTGTCAGTGTTTCTCTATACAATGTACACAATGTGAACTGCGACATCTTAAATGTTTGGCAGGACATTCATGCTCATGACATCACATGCTGAGAGGACAGGGAGGCCAGTGTGGGGCTGGCCTCGAAGAGAGGTGGCATCAGTGCTACCATTGAGATGTCCCCACAAAAGAGTGTGTGACAGCCAGATGTGCAGCTTAATGGAGACTGAACCAGGATTGTGGGTGGAACATTGGCACATGCTGCTTATGGCTTGAATAGCAGCTCTTGAGGAATCTCTATTTCTCTACCTCATGCAGAATCTTAGAGCTCTGGCTTTGTGGCCCCATGGCTGGGGGAGGGAGTGGAGACGGAGGAACTTGTCACTGCTCCATGCCCCATTGTTGAAATGGAAAATGTGGAAATGCTAAGCCGTTTCTAGAGGATTGTGGAAGGTAAGAATTGCTTCCAAATATAAAAATACAAATACAAAATATCACCTGATCGTCACAGTTGGGGGCTTTCTTGAATAAAAATGGTTATATCTCTATTTCTCTTATGTTGATTTCTATAGCTATGCTTTTCAAACTGTAGTGTTGATACGGATCACTTGGGGATCTTGTTAAAATGCAGATTCTGATTCAGCAAGTGTGTGATAGGGCCTGAGGTTTGGCATTTCTGACCAGCTCTCGGGGGACGCTGACGCTGATGGTCCCAGACTCACACCCTGAGTACACAGACTCTGGAGTCTGCCTCCTGAGGAAGCACAGACCGGCTTTGTGCATAGACGTGGTGAGTGGCGCCTGTTTTTGTGGAAGACACTGGGAGTGGTTCTTTGCCCTTCAAAATAATTCTGGAGCCTCACTGGCCAATAATTCTGGTGTAGAATCATTCTTTTGACTTCAAGGTTTTGTTCCTTATTTAAATATAAACACCCAGTGGTACTCTTGAGCTAAGTACTGGCTCATTCACATTTTCAGGAAGTTTGCAAGCCAGTTGATGTCACGTTGGGAGCTTGATAGCAGCCATGGTGGGAGAGTCATTCTGCAGAAATCACCAAACACTGCAAATCAGGCATTTCTCTCCCAGCTCCACCTTCCGGCCAGTTGCTAAACATTTACCAGGCCACCACTGCTCAGCTCTTGGAGAACAATACATTAAGCTATATCAGTCCTTGTCACGTAATTGGGAAAGGCTCTATTCCTCCCCTTCCTGAGAATAAGTTTTGATGAGGGAAGGTGGGTAGAGCTGGGAGCACATGAGGTGACTGACGGGAAAGAGATGTGCCAGCTGCAGTCTCTTGGAGCTGTGTGTGCACTGGTCTCCTTGTCCTGAGTCTGAGGGTCTTGGTGGCCTGGCAGAGAAAGGGCTGCTTCCTCACCTTTTAGTCTGGTTCCTAGGCTTGGAGAGCGGTCGGTAAAACTGGCTTATATATCAAATACCATGGCTACCAGGTTGGTGCATAGGGCCATCCTGTCCTCTTTTGGACTCATATACTTGGGGCGTCACTAATCTGGCATCTAGAAGTTTCCTGGCAGATTTAGTTTTGAAAGGTCACTTTTTTTTCTGATTGTAATAGTAATAATAATATAATGACTCATGTTTATTGAAAGCTTATTCTTTGCCAGACGCAGTCCTAGTATTTTATATATACTGACACATTTAATCTCACAACAACCCTTATGAATTAGGGGCTATTGATATTTTCATTTTACAAAGAAGGAAATTAAGACAAAGAGGTGATTTCAAACTGGCTTAAATCACACAGCTATTGAGTAATGTATATTTATAGAAAATTTGAACACTGTGGAAAAATACAAAATTAAATAAAAAATCACCCATCATTTCATCATTAATTTATTTTGTATATATGTTTAGCCATCATTTTATTTTAAAATAAAAACTCTAACATACTCTACATATAAATTTGTTCCTGCTTTAAAAAAATGCATACATTTTCTTGTGTCATTAAGTGGTTTTTCTATGAAAAGATCTTTAATATCTGCATAATATTCTATTGTTTGGATGTACCGTAATCTACTCAATGAATTCCGAAGAATGTCTTAGTTGTTTTGGTTTCTTTTAAATTTCTTCTAAGTAATTTTGCCATGAACATCCTTATAGGCAAATTTTTGCACATATCCATGATGATCTTTTTAAAGATAAATTCCTAGAAAGGAGTTGCTGGATCCTATATTCCAAGTAGTGTTTTAAAAACAGGTTTCTTTTTTTCTTTTTGGTAGGAGGGTGCCTAGTTTCTCCAGCACTAATAATAGAATGCAGTTTATCAATTTAATATGCTGTTCTTTTATAATTATTTGAAACATTCATTTTTTTCAGTTTTGTTGATGTGGAGTTATATAAACAAATACTTTTGATAAATAGCTAATTCAAACATTTCAAAATTATTGATTGAAGAGAATGTGTGCAAATGGGATGCTGGAGGACTGAAGTTCTGCCCTATATTATAGTCCTGCTTTAGCTGACCAATGTCCACCGGGAATGGAGTGTTTGTCTTCAGGAGACTTTGTGTGTGGGACACTCTGATTCCAGTAGCCCCCTGTTTAGGGTGGGAAGCTCCGGGAGAATTGTAGGCTGAACCATTATTTTTATTTGTTCCCAGCATAGTATCTCAAACATAATCTAGTGAGACCAAAACAAGGCAAGGTAAAAATGAATTACTTTCTCTTTTCCCAAGCCTTCTAGACGTTAATCTTGTGCTTATGATGGAAAGAAAATTTACCTGGCTTCATTTGCTGTCTGATTTTGCTTATTACTGTTTCAACAAAAGGTCGGGGAAAATGCACATCAAGGAGAGCTTCTAGAGGTGTGAGGGGCCCAGGACTGTAGGGGATGACAGCCTCTGCACCGCAGGGCAGCCGAGGGCCTTGGGCCGTTCTCTTGGTTTTGAAGTAGCCTCCATGAGCAAGGAGAGCCTTCCCCTCACACAGTTAGGAAACACCACTCATTCATCCTAGTCTACAGGGTGGACCTGGGGGTGCAGCTCTTCCCTTCAATTCGGGGTTATGAGAGACCCCTCTTTCCTCACCATGGCCTTTCTCAAACCAGAACAGAGCTCAGATTTGCCTCAGTCATGGAGTATGTAAGCAAGATCTTGAGTCATTTCATTCATTATTTCTAAAATATGGTATGGGGATCATCAGCATATGACTCATTCAGTAAAATGGAGATACGTGGGTCCTACTCCAGACGAATGGAGTAGGGATGCGCCCTGGGAATCTGCATTTTACATGACTCTCCAGGTAATTGAGGTGCTCTCTAAAGTTTGAGAACCATTGAAAAAGGTTCAATGAATATGGGCATTGGAACAGACCATTGCAGAAAGATGAGTCATATGAAGGAACTGGGAGCCAGAAAAGTAAAGGGATTTCCCCAAGGGTGTATTGCCAGGGTGTCATTTCCTATTACCTAGGGCTCTAAAATGAAGGGGTTGTAGTGTTGGGGAGCTGCTCCTTTTTTGAACTAGACATTCCATCAGAATGAGAGCTGCCTTTATCTTATTTGGCCCATCCTTCTGGTCTTGGGGTGAGAGCCTAATTCAGGCTGGGCCAATCACAGTACATCACTGACCTGAGATAACTGGGATCAGCCCAGGAGGGCAGCTTTTCATCTAGATTGGACCAGCCAGAGCCCATTCTTTATTGGAGCCATGGGATACAGCACGTTTCTCTGATAGCAAAACCGGAAAGATGTGAGTCTAGAAGCTCTTAGCAGCCATCATTCCAGCTGTGTGGAAAGAGTGAGTCTGGGAAAATGAGGCCAAAATGAAGAGAGAAGTGGAGGCCAAAGAACAGAGAATTTCATGATATATGGGGGGCTTGATTCCATAGTTTCTGAAGCCAGCTTCATAAAAGCCCTTTGGTTACATAAACCAACACCCCCACCAATTCCTTTACTTTTCCTATTTGGGTTTTGTCAATTGCAACCAAAAGAATTCTGACTTGGCAGAGACTCTAGTCTTGATAGACATTCCTACAAAGTCCAAGTCTGTTTTTCCCTCTTCCTTTGGAGGATTTCACCTTTTCTTTCACCAGCCATGTGTTCTGAATGGGACCATGGCCTTCTTCCTTTGCCAGAACGTTAGGTCCAGAAGATGGGTGTGTGACCCAAGTCAGGCCAATCAACTTCTCTCCTGGAACTTTTCAAACTGCAGTTGTGAGAGGACACCATTTTTCTCCATGTAGAAGAGCTTCCAGTATCCATGGTGTCCATAAGTCTTGTGAAGAAGCTTATCTGTAGGAAGGGAGAGGAAGCAGAAATGAGAGATGGGGAGCAGGGAGCCCAACAATGTTGAGGTGTCTCATTCTAGGTGACCCTGGAGGAGCCAGCGACATGGTTTTTGGTCAAAGCAAGTATGAAGTGAGTCACTGTCACTTTCAATCAAAAAAGTCCACACAGATAGCGGGCTTCCTGAACCAATTGGCTTAGACCTTAAGCCTGAGGAGGTCTCATATGTGGGCTGCTGCTTGTAAATTTATGCAAGGAAAAAGGGTGAGGTTTTATCACTAATGTTTATCCTGACTTAAACCCACAGACACCTTCCTCACCCACCTCCACCACACCTCTACTCCCCCCGCACCTCCCTTCCCCATACTAGCTGGCTAAATCAGAGTTCAGGAAAAAAGCAACCACCTGAGGATTTCAGAGGGAATTTAAAACAGGGAATTGGTTGTAGATAATGGAACAGCAGAGAAGTCAAGCAGAATGATGAGGTAACTCATAGCTGGAAGCCACTAACGGGATGAAGAGGCAATAGGAGGAGGCTGTGACTAGAACCCAGAGGCTGGGGCCACCTAGGGGGAGCTGGGACCATGGTGGGACTGCCTCTTGAGGGCTAAGACCACAGAGGGAAGGGGCCTTATAGGATCTGGGACCAGGGAGGTGACTCAGCCCCTGCTAAATACATCACCAAAGCAGAGCAAAAGAGGGAAAAATACCGCGGTTTCTCCCCTTCTCCTCCCCTCCAGTCATCTGCCGGTGCCTACCCACTGGTTGACCTACCCAGTCAGAAGTCCAGGGAGCCTGGGAAATGTAGATTGAGGGTAGGCCAGACAATGGCTCTCAGAGCACATGCATAGTTAAGCCTGAATATGGCAGAAACAGATCAAGGATTAGGGAGCCTCAAAATCTGGAAGCTGCTCAGACCTCATGCGGCAGGGTGAGGGCCACTCTCTGAGTGCCTGCCAGTAAATACTTCACAAATGAATTCTGGGCTTGCTTAGGACATTGATTCAAAACCGATTCCCAAATCTACCTTCCCCATTGGAACTGATCATGCTTTGGTAGCACATAGAAGGTCCTACAATACTACTGCTCAGGTTCAGGGATGACTTTGCTTCTCTTCCTCTCCTTGCTCCCTGGAACCCAAGCCAGATCCTGGTTCTGAACTACCTACTTTCCCATTGATGCTACCGTGATCGTGCACTCTGGAGCTTCTCCCCTCTCCATTCTTGCTGTCTCTGTATCTCCTCAAGACCGCACCATCTCCTTCCTGGATGCCTCCTGTCTTTCCTCCTTCGAGTCTAGCTTCCCCTTTGTCAATATCAAGATCTCAACAGGTGCTTCCCTGGCTTGTCATCCTTTGAGTTCCCCCTTTGCCTGCTGCATAAAATGCAACTGCCTTAGCTTGGCATGCAAGGCCCTTCAGAAACCTTCCTCGCCTTTATTAAAAATATTCACATAAGGGTCTTTGATTATGAGCAAGAGAAACAGACTCTGGGTAGATGAAACAAAAGAGGGATTTTTTGTGGGGGAGGGGGAGTTTGGAAAACAGGGTTTTGGGGGAAGAAAATTTAGTTTTTCAGAAAAACCAAACTCAGGGAAGGGCAAGCAAAAAGTAGACAGTTTTGCAAGGGTTCTGTTGCTAGGATGAAGGAACTCCAGCTGTGTTCAGTCTTTTTGTCACTTGGTTTAAGATTAAAATACCAGAAGGTAGCATCTGATTGGCTTAGAAAAGTCATGTGCCTGCCCCTGAGCCAATCACTGTATGTAGCTAGGGAAATTGGGCCAGGCCTAGGTCCTATGCTCCATATATATTTTTTTCCCTGGGGGTTGGTGGGGGTGAAAAACAGGAGGGTTTCCCCAAAGAAATTAAGGTGCTAAGGGGACATGAAAGGATCCAAGGTAACACATGTCTATTACATTTACCAATATCCCAAAGTATGATTCAATCATTCTTATTGTCTCCTCCCTGCCCCTTGCCCCATAATCTCATCAAGATGGTCTTTGGGAGAGAATCAATCATCACTGAACAAGAGACTCTTTATAAGAACAATATCCTGGAGAATTAATTATTGTAAATTTTGAGCTCTTTCCCTAAAACTATTTATATTTTCAGTAAATCTAAAAAGCTTTTATTAATGAAAAATCTCCCCTCATTCTGCCTTCTGTTCAGAACGGAACAGAATTCTGAATAAGCAGGCCTTCAGGGTATGAGGCTAGATACATAATTCATGGCTGCGCTGTGTTTTCACATCTGGGCTTCCTTAGAGCTTATTGATATTTTATTAAGACTGAAACATTTTTGTATTATTTAAAAATTCACAAACTCTTAAAACTTTGATTATCTTAAAATGAGTTTTATGAGTGTCTGCTAAAATCATATTATTTATTCATTCATTCATTTGTTAATTAGTTAACTAATCACGCAAACATTTAATGAGCACTTGTTATGTGCCAGCCATGCATTAGCCACCAGATATGAAAAGGAAGCACAGAGACAGTACCAGGCTCAAATAACTCAGAGTCTAGTGGTAAAGTCAGGCATGTCATGAATCATAATGATATTAGTTTATTATCATTGTCATCTTTAATGTACTTTGAAAAGTTACATCTGAAATGATTTAATTTTTTTTTTTTTTTTTAGACAGGGTCTCACTCTGTTGCTCAGGCTGCAATGCAGTGGCGTGATCTTGGCTCATGGAAACCTCCGCCTTCTGGGCTCAAGCAATTCTCGTGCCTCAACCTCCAGAGTAGCTGGGATTACAGGCGTGAGCCACCACACCAGGCTAATTTTTGTGGTTTTAGTAGAGACGAGGTTTTGCAATGTTGGCCAGGCTGGTCTCAAACTCCTGGCCTCAAGTGATCCACTCATCTCCCCCTCCCCAAGTGCTGGGATTACAGGCATGAGCCACCATACCCGGCCCTGGCTGAGAGGGGAAAATAAAATACCAGCAGACGCGCATCATTGCACAGATTAAATATAAGAGGCTAAAGAATATTTGATGTGGCCAGGCGTGGTGGCACGTGCCTGTAATCCCAGCACTTTGGGAGCCCGAGGCGGGCGGATCATGAGGTCAGGAGATCGAGACCATCCTGGCCAACATGGTGAAACCTGTCTCTCCTAAAAATACAAAAATTGGCTGGGCTTGGTGGTGCGTGCCTGTAATCCCAGCTACTTGGGAGGCTGAGGCAGGAGAATCTCTTGAACCAGGGAGTCAGAAGTTGCAGTGAGGTGAGATGGTGCCACAGCATTCCAGCCTGGCAACAGAGCGAGACTCCGTCTCAAAAAAAAAAAAAAAATTTGATGTATAAATTCATATTGACTTCAACCACGTCTTCCCCCAAGGTTGTACCTTTTTTGTGGGCGTGGAAAGTCAGCCAATTCCGAAACTTCCTAAAGTTTATTGACTTAATTATGAGCAAAAACAGTGAGATACTGGCAGAGAAGTGCCATCTTCAGGCTTCTGTGGGATGTCCTGCTGAGACCTGCGGAGGAGCATGCTGTTTCTTCTTAGAGCTGGAACTTAGTTGAAGGCATCACTCTTTTGCTTGTCAGAATAATTAAAAAACTCTCCAGGTGTCAGAGCTCAGCTTCTACTGTGTCAAGTGCAGCAAAAACGTAGCTGACTCAGTTGGCGCTGGCATGTACATAAAATGCACGGCCAGGTAGTTTAGCGGAGCAGAGTGGAGAATCGAAGCAATGATCCTCATGCATATGTTACATGTATTTTCTCTGCTTCCTTGCATGCTCCATTGTCCCATCAGACTTCACTTAAAAAATACCAGTTCAGGCCAGGCACGGTGGCTCACGCCTGTAATCCCAACACTTTGGTAGGCCGAGGTGGGTGGATCACCTGAGGTCAGGAGTTCGAGGCCAGCCTGGGTCAACATGGTGAAACCCCATCTCTACTAAAAATACAAAAATTAGCCTGGCGTAGTGGTGCGTGCCTGTAATCCCAGCTACTCGGGAGGCTGAGGCAGGAGAATCACTTGAACCCGGGAGGCGGAGGTTGCAGTGAGCCGAGTTCTTGCCGTTGCACTCCAGCCTGGGTGACAGAGAAGGACTCTGTCCCCCTTACCAAAAAAGCAAAACACCAGTTCAGTGACCAAATTATTAAGAATTTCAAGATGTTGACAGCCGAGCATTAAACCAAGTGCTGGGTACTTCTGCTTTCAGGGCCTGTAAGATCGCACAGGTTGCATGTCCATGAAGCCGGTCCTGGCCTTTATTCTATCAGGCTGGGAGCCTAGATAAAATTTTGATTAAGTCTGTAAGAATAAGACAATAGATCTTGCGGGAAACTTGTAGCCTAAGTCACACTTTCTAACGATTCTATAAGGAAGGTATCATCTCCTTTTTCCATGTTAAGAGACTGGGCTTCAGGGAGATGAGGTAACGAGCCAAGATTACAGAACTAGCAAGTATCAAGGTCAATATTTGAACCCATATCTTCTAAAGTTAAGGCCAGTTCTCTTACTGCTGCGGTATGCTTAGCGTTTATGAAATGAAACTGAATTATGTTTAATAAAATACGGTGAGATGAGAATGTAAAAAACACACATCTTTCTCATAGGATATTAAAGAAACACAATTTTATTTAAAAAAATAACGATACAACACACATGTATTAATTAACTTAATTATTGCAACAGTCCCATGAGTCAGAGGCTGTTAACATACTCATTTTATAGATGAGAAAACAGAGGCATGGAGAAGTGAAGTAAATTGCCTAAGGTTCCACAGCCAGGATTATAAACTTTGCGGTCTGAAAAAAGCCTGAGGTAGTAACCGCTACTCTAGCCTTCAAGTGCAACTTACTCCCTAAGAAAGTGGAATGAGGCGCGGTGGCGGGCGCCTGCAGTCCCAGCTACTCCAGAGGCTGAGGCCAGAGAATGGCGTGAACCCGGGAGGCGGAGCTTGCAGTGAGCCGAGATCGCGCCACTGCACTCCAGTCTGGGCGACAGAGTGAGACTCCATCTCAAAAAAAAAAAAAAAAAAAAAAAAGTGGAATGAAGGCCAGAGATGCAGTGGCTCATGCCTGTAATCCCAGCACTTTGGGAGGCTGAGGTAGGAGGATTTCTTGAGCCCAGGAGTTCAAGACTAGCTTGGGCAACATGGAGAAACCCTGTCTCTAGAAAAAATATGAAGATTAGCCTGGCGTGTTGGCACACACCTATAGTCTCAGCTACCCAGGAGTCTGAGGTGGGAGGATTGCTTGAGCCTGGGAGGTCAAGGCTGCAACAGTGAGCCTTGATGGCACCACTGCACTCCACCCAGGGTGACAGAATGAGACTCTGTTAAAAAAAAAAAAAAAAAAAAAAAGAGAATGGAAAGCCTTTTTTTCTTCAGTTTTAGAGTTTTATTCCATTAAATGGGAAAAGTTCATTGCTTAATGTATATTTTAACTACCTTAGACTATTGTTCTAATTTTTGAAATTAAAATAAAAATAAAATTTTACTCTTGAAAGAGACTTCATTCACTTATTTATTTATTTTTTTTAAGGACAAAAAACGAAACACTGCATGTTCTCACTCATGGGTGGGAATTAAACAATGAGAACACATGGACACAAGAAGGGGAACATCACACGCCGGGGCCTGTTGTGGGGTGAGGGGGAGGGGGGAGGGATAGCATTAGGAGATACACCTAATGCTAAATGACGAGTTAATGGGTGCAGCACACCAACATGGCACATGTATACATATGTAACAAACCTGCACGTTGTGCACATGTGCCCTAAAACTTAAAGTATAATTAAAAATAAAAAAATAAAAAAAGGAAAGCCATTTTAATAAAAGGACAGTTTCAGACTTAGTATAAGATTTTTTAGGCCAGGCGCAGTGGCTCACGTCTGTAATCCCAGCACTTCGGGAGGCTGAGGCAGGTGGATCACTTGAGGTCAGGAGTTCGAGACCAACTTGAACAACATGGTGAAATCCAGTCTGTACTAAAAATACAAAAAATTAGCCGGGCGTAGTGGTGGGTGCCTGTAATCCCAGCTACTTGGGAGACTGAGGCAGGAGAATCACTTGAACCTGGGAGGCGAAGGTTGCAGTGAGCCAAGATCGTGCCACTGCACTCCAGCCTCGGCGACAGAGCCAGACTGTCTCAAAAAGAGAAAGAGAAAAAAAAAGGGCCGGGCACGGTGGCTCACACCTGTAATCCCAGCACTTTGGGAGGCTGAGGTGGGTGGATCACCTGAGGTCAGGAGTGGAGATCAGCCTGGCCAATGTGGCAAAACCCCGTCTCTACTAAAAATACAAAAAGTAGCTGGGTGTGGTGGTGCATGCCTGTGATCCCAGCTACTTGGGAGGCAGAGACAGGAGGATCCCTTGAACCGGGAGGCAGAAGTTGCAGTGATCCAAGATTGTGCCACTGCACTCCAGCCTGGATGACAGAGTGAGACTCCATCTCAAAAAAAAGATTTTTTAACACAAATACTTTCCCAGTTAAAAATGTTAGTTTAGGGGTAGGGATAAATTATGGACCTGTTGGTTTTTCAAAACAGATTTTTTTAGAAAATAATCCTTTGTCTGTAGTCAATTGGAAAATAAAAGGAACTCAAGCTTCTCTATGATATAGGGGCTCTTGGATATTTGTATCTCTGGAAAGAGGAAATATAGACTCATATTCTCTACCACGTCACAAACAGATTTTCAGGAAATAAGGGGAATTCTCTATGGAAGGAAATAAACTCTCTCCTAGGCCTTGAGGTCCTAATTAACGACAAGGATGTATGCAGAAAGTAAAGGCACACACAAATACTTTTTGGTAGGTGTGGTTCACTGGGGGCAGCACTTGTTAGCAAGTCCCAGCGTTGTTAAGGCAAGGGAATGGACGGTGTTCAGGCTATAGATTTGGTTGGCAAACAAAATGCCAAAACGAGTGGGTATGCTCTGTTTTCAGCAAGGAAATCATTGGGCTGGAAAACCCTCAAAATATCAATCATTCAACAAGACCTCTTTAGGAAAACAATATTAGGATTTTTGCACATAGCCCTTTTGAAGTTAACCAGTTTTGGCTTAAAACTTGAAAATAAAACAAGAGCGCACACTAGATCAAGAGGTCTTTTTAAGCCACTTTTGATCCTGGAAGACCCCTAGAGAGAAGACAGAGCCTTGGTATTGTTAAAAAAAAAAATTGGCTTCAGGATGGAAAAGAAAGAGAGCCAGGATTCTGATTTCTCAGTCCTGTACTTTCCCTCCAAGGGAGGGTGCTGGGCCAAGCTGTGGCTGGGAGGCCATCAAAGACTCCTTCTGTGTATTAAGATTTGGAATTTATTTCTGATGTCATGATAAGGACAAAAGAATCTCACACTGTGTCAGGCTGGGGTGGCTGCTGTGCTCCTGATGGGGAGAAGGATTGGGTAAGTGTCCTCCTGGAGGGCCACCTCCAAAGCCAGGCGTTGTCTCCGGAACAAATCCAACTTTCACTTCGTAGCCTGTTAGAGAGTTTTTCCCCATGAATGCCTCTGAACCCTCCTTGAACCCCATAATGTTTCAGCTAGCAATGTCACTTGAAGTTAACAAGTTCCATATGTTTGCCCCCACCACAGTGAAAGTTGTTTTTCCTTTTATTTGTTCTCCAGTTGTCTCCTGTCCCTTTGCCCCATCCATAGTTCATTTGGTTGCCATCAAATTTGCTCTCCTCATCTCATTAGGTCATTAAATGAATTCCAGCACCTGAAAAGAGCAGTTTTTAAGATTCAAGTTTTGCTGAAGAATTGAGGTAAAATATTTTGTGGGCAACTGAAGATATGGGTACAGCAATAAGTGCATTAGCTTCACGTGCATCCGCCTTCTAACCTGTTAAGCGGAAACAAAAGTTCCACGGGATGTGTGAGAAGAAAACAAAACATGTTTCAATCTCATTTTCAAAGCACTAAATTGCTATATAATGATAAGTGATAAAAATGCCTCCAATTTCCATCTATTTTTTTTCAATAACCAGCTGGGTATTTTTTAGAAACTTAGAATTCTTCCTATTATGAATTCAAATTAGTGTGTTCTTAGGAAAGATACTAGAATGTGCCTTTGTTCTGTCAAATGAATTTATTTTTTAATGATCAGATCTTGAGAGTTTGCTAGAAAATGCCACTAAACTTCAAGATATAATTCTTCTCTAATATACTATCTTATATGGATAGATAATTCCACATTTTTGTCTTTAACCAGTGGTGTAGCTTAAATATTAGGCCACTAAAATTTTTAGAGAGGATTTCTCTCTGTTTGATTATTATAAAAAAACAGACCATGGCCTCCCAACAGTTTCTTTTTCTCTTCCCGTCCCCACCTTTTTATATCTTTCTTCATATTTTATGTATAGGACTCATGCCATTTTTTATATCTATACTATTAGATCTTATAAGAAGATTCTCATTCTGCAAACTTTTATTAACTATCTCCTCTGGCAATAAATGTCCATACTTATGTTTATTTAATTGTATATAGATGTGCAACTGTAATAATGTATCATGTACAGCATAAAATGTACACAAAAAGTTAAATAATAGGAAAAAATGAAATAACATTTTAATTTTATTTCATATTATTTATTAATAATACAAGCTTTTTTCTTTTTTTTAGTAATAATATTTTAGTGAGATCAATATTTGAACCTACTTCATTATTTAATATTTGGGATAAAAACATTCAAAGGTCTGATTCTTAGTTCAGTTAATTTTATTACTTGGTTTCAGAGGCTGCTTTAGCTGAAAAAAAAAATCTTATATGGATACATAGAACCATACAGCAGAAACGCATAATCATATCGTTATACCCTGTGTCAAAGGGTATAATGCAAAGATTTATATTAAACATTTTGCAAAGATTTACATTAAAATTTGGCAGTAGTTTCTCCATTTTCCTTGATGCCTTTCAGTCGTTCTTGCAAGCTAATCAGAATATGTCGCATTTTTGTATTTCTTTTTCTTTTCTTTTCTTTTTTCTTTTTTTTTTTTTTTTGAGATGGAGTCTCACTCTATCACCCAGGCTGGAGTGCAATGGTGCAATCTGGGTTCACTGCAGCCTCCACCTCCCAGGTTGCAGCAATTCTCCTGCCTTAGCCTACCAGGTAGCTGGGATTACAGGCACACGCAACCATGCCCAGCTACTTTTTTTCAGTAGAGACGGGGTTTCACCATGTTGGCCAGGCTGGTCTCAAATTCCAGACCTCAGATGATCTCCCTGCCTTGGCCTCCCAAAGTGCTAGGATTACAGGTGTGAGCCACTGCACCCGGCTGCATTTTTTGTATTTCTAAAAAATGGCTTGAAAGCCCATGGAGACTCTTGATTTGTAAGATTACTTAACCAGGTTTAAAAATTCTAAATTTTCTGTATATATGATAGGACTATTTTTATGGATGACCCATAATATTTTCATTAATAAGATAATATGCCTGTCCAAATATCTTTGTTCAAAATGGTCTCTCCATAGAACTCATTTCATTTGAAAAGCAATTAAAAGCAATTGCTTTCTCATGAGTTCACAGATTATTTCTCATAAAATCACAGATTAACAGTGCTTATTTTTATTTTATTTATTTATTTATTTTTTTGGAGACAGAGTCTCACTCTATTGCCCAGGCTGAAGTGCAATGGCACGATCTCAGCTCACTGCAATCTCTGCCTCCGGGGTTCAAGCGATTCTCCTGCCTCCACCTCCTAAGTAGCTGAGATTTCAGGTGCCCTGCACCACACCTGGCTAATTTTTTATGTTTAGTAGGGACGGGGTTTCACCATGTTGGCCAGGCTGGTCTCAAACTCTTGACCTCAGGTGATCCACCTGCCTCGTCCTCCCAGTGTGCTGGGATTACAGGCGTGAGCCACTGTGCCCGGCCTTATTTTGTTTTTAAATTCTTGTTACATGGCAAACTTTTGTATTTTTGGCTCCACTGTTTTCACTGCAATGGCTATTTTATGGTATCTTTGCAGGAATCTTTTAAAATGACTAGTTGTTTTTTATGGTGTTAGTTTAGAAGAAACAAATAATGCAATGTAAACGTCTACTTAAATGGGCATTTATAATCTACCAACTATCATATCTCAAATGAAGAGTGATGGTGGCACTGCCCACCCCTCTTCATTGATGAGGATCCTTTATCCTCGGGAGCACCTGATGACCCGCGTGGTAATCAGACCACAGAAGGATGCTCTAATGAATACGTGATTCCATCTAAATCCGTAGGAAACTCCCTGATACAATACAATACGATACGAATTAGGCCTTACATATTAAATATGAGGCTTAATTTTTCTTAATCCTGAGATTAAAAACATTTTAGAAAATTACATAATATTTTCTTTTTTGTATCTTTTTGGAGGCTTCTGATCCACAGGGGAAGAGAGAGAGAGACATATAAATCAATAACTGTATTCAACATGTAAAATGCTATGTACATGAAAAAAAGAATGCTATGGGAACTTGTGGGGGAGGAAGGGAGACAGAGGGCAAATTCCAGAAAGTCAAAGAGAGGAGACACTTTTGAGACGAAGTTGAAGAATAAATGGGAGTATGCTGAACCAACAAGTGGGCCAAGGACATTCAAGAAGACACAAGAAAAGAGAGTGTGCTCAGGAAACACTGAGGAGCTGGTTGACGTCAGGATATAAGATGCCTGGGGGAGGGGCAGCCATGAACCTGGAGAGCTGGGTGTGATGTGGGCTGTGAGGGGCTTTGCTCTGTTGGCAGTAGGGAGCCACTGAAGATTTTAAGGGGAAAAATGACCTTAGTGAAGGATATATTTCATTTACAAATCATGAACCATATACACATTTTATACATAATTACATTTTTGGCAGATGTGGATAAAATTCTGTTCCATCTGATTTAACAAATAATTATTGGCCATTATGGCAAGCGGTATCCCCAGATTTGGTGGAACAATTAAGCTGAATATTTACAGTGAAATACACAGATGTATGCATTTGTCCTTTAAAATTGTAATTTTCTGGAAATCTTTGACATCTGGAACAAATTCACACTAGTATTTAGTCCTTAACAATATATATGTTTGGGGTTTATGTTGTAGCACTATGTTACGAATAAGGCAGTGTTATGACATTCTTCGGAGATCAATGACATCTAAGTTCAAGGCTGACCTGTAGATAGGGTATTCTACGCTATCATGAAGGTGACCATATTTCCAGAACCCCCATACACTTTTCTTCCTAACTGAGAATTTATATGTATGAAATGATTAAATCATACTTACATCCTGAAAGAAAAAACAAAACCAATATGTATGTAGGCCAGACATCCAAGCTAATGAACTCTGAGTGTGACTTCCTTCTGCTGACGGAATATAAGCATCCTAAACCTATATATGCCATGTAGAGAGAGTGGCCTGTGTATGATGTGGCCTTGAGAGGCTAGCTTCTATTATTTGTGTCATTGTTTGGAAAAAGGTGCCAGGATGCCTTCTTGGTTTGTCAGTGAGAACATGACAAATATTTGAAAAGGCCCTTCTGTCATAAGAAATAAAGATTATTTTTATTTCTGATTAGAAAAGTAAAATATGCTTTGAAGAACAGCTAGAGAAAGCAAAAAAGTATGAAAAAGAAAATGCAAAACCACCCCAAATCAGAATTTTTAGAGGTAACAATCATTAACACTTTATATAATCTTCTTCCAAATATTTTTCTATGCTATATAACATACACACTTATTCAAAACTAAATATATGCTAAATATACATTTTGCATCCTACTTTTACAATTTAACATAA
Source organism: Gorilla gorilla gorilla (assembly GCF_029281585.2). Lineage (NCBI taxonomy): Eukaryota > Metazoa > Chordata > Mammalia > Primates > Hominidae > Gorilla > Gorilla gorilla. The sequence continues at coordinate 181,540,557 of NC_086017.1, forward strand.
TTGCCATTCCTTATGTCATTAAACATTCTTTGAAAACTTGTTTTTAGATGGCTATACAGTATTGAGTTTTATAGATACACCATAATTAATTTAAACAATTTCTAGTTTGGGGCATTAAGTCGATTTCAATTTTTTTTTTGGTATTTTTTTCCCCTGTAGTTACAGATAAATACATCTGGTGATTTATTTTCTTAGGACCATTTTCTAAAAGTGATTAAAGGATCTGAATTCTTTCAGATAGAACTGTTGAATATTTAAACAGAGTGATTGAAATTGTTCTCTGCTTTTGGCGGAAGCATAGCGAGGGTATCTGGATGATGAGGGAAAACTTAACTCCTTTTTTTTTTTTTGAGACACAGTTTCGCTCTTGTTACCCCAGGCTGGAGTGCAATGGCGCTATCCCAGCTGACTGCAATCTCCGCCTCCCTGGTTCAAGCGATTCTCCTGGCTCAGCCTCCTGAGTAGCTGGGATTATAGGCGTCCGCCACCACGCCTGGCCAGTTTTCGTATTTTTAGTAGAGACGAGGTTTCACCATGTTGGCCAGGCTGGTCTCGAACTCACTCAAGTTATCTGCCCTCCTCGGCCTCCCAAAGTGCTGGGATTACAGGTGTGAGCCACTGCACCCGGCCGGAAAACTTAACTTGTATGTATTCACTCCTTCAGGAAATATTTATTGAGTGCCTCTTGTGTCCCAGGCTCCGCACTAGGTGCCAGCGTGCAGCAGGAAGCAGGAGAGCACGTTCACTGCCCTCCTGGCTTGCCTGCATTTACGTAGACAGCAATGGCGATCCTGGTCTCTCTAAGTCCGAGCCTCTTTGCTCCACCCCCCCGCCCCCCCACCGCCATCTCTCCCCTCAGAGTGGTCCTTGGGGGCTTCACTTCAGGGCAGGTTTATGGTGTCTTCCAGCCCTTGTTGTATTTAGCGCTATCTTGGGGAAAAGTTGTGAAGTACGTCTTTGGGACCCTGGCCTCTCCCTTCTGTACCTGAGTCCCCTTAATTCCCTCTCAGGCACCCAGGGACCTCAGAATATTTTTTCTCATGGCTTGTGAAGACCTGCTTTCTCAGAAGGAACTGATGATGTCAGTCGTTCATATCTCAACGTGGGTGAATTAAGACGCTGTGTTCCTTCTTCCAGGGGGAGTTAACTGGGAAGGCACTTAACAATCTCCTTATTGAGGAACGCGGGACTTTGTTTCCAATGGAGGAATTTCTGGCATCAGAGAGCAGGTAGGGCAGAGGTGCTTTCTTCTGCTGCTCCTCAAGGCTCACAGCTTGCTATGGAAGCATCCTTGGAGGACATCTCCTTCCCTGCCCTTTCCATCAACGTTGGTTAATCCAATCTCCACCTTCTCTTACAAGATTGACATGACGAGTGAGGAAGCCAAGGACATTGCATCCGCATCTTAAACTTAATCTCAGTACATGAAAGGGGCTGCTTTGGAAATAGAGCTTCATGAAACAGGGAAATCCCGTGGCCAGGAAACCCCTCGCTCCTCCCCACCCCACGCTGTGAGGAGTGTCTCCACTAGGAAGGAAATTAAATCAGTCTTCCAGCCACCAGAATTGAATTGGGATGGACTATTTCCTCTTTGGATTATGTTCCAAATTGCATTCCTGTTGCTCTGTTTGAAGTTAGAGTCAGAAATCATTCGTATTTCCCCTCTCTGAAGGAAAGCCTGCTGCAATGCTTATCTCATCGAGTTAATTGACCTACAAAGGGCTCATTCCTTCCTAAAAACACTCTGCATGGCTCTGATGGGTAAGCATCAGGCTAACACATATATATAATAAAAGTTCGAAAAGTTTGAATTTTTAGGTTGTAGAAATGGGAGCACGTGGTTTTCTCTCTGAGCCTCAGAGCTGGGTGTTTTTTCTGCCCTGGATTTGACTGAGGCTGATGAGAGCATGGAAGGGCCTACCCTCAGGTAGGGAAAGAGGAGGAATTTGAGAATTTGGCACAGAAAGGGCTCTCTTTGCCAGTCAGCGAACTGTTGATAGCTGGAAATAAAATGTGGAAGAACTGTTTGGCTTATGAAGATCTCCTAAATTTCTAATCAAGTATTTATTATTTTTTAAAATTTCAACTTTTATTTTAGATACAGGGGTCCATGTGCAGCTTTGTTACATGGGGCTATTGCGTGATGCTGTGGTTTGGAGTATGGGTTCCATCACCCAGGTAGTGAGCGTAGCACCCAATAGGTAGTTCTTTCCCCAACCCCAAGTAGTCCACAGTGTCTGTTGTTCCCATATTTATATCCATGAATGCTCAGTGTTTAGCTCCCACTTATAAGTGAGAACATGTGGTATTTGGTTTTCTGTTCCTGTGTTAATTTTTTTAAGATTATGGCCTCCAGCTGCATCCATGCTGCTGCAAAGGACATGATTTCATTCTTTTTTACAGCTGCATAGTATTCCATGGTATATCTGTACCACATTTTCCTTATACAATCTACCATTGATGGGCACCTGGGTTGATTCTATGTCTGTGCTATTATGAATGGTGCAGTAATGAACGTACAAGTTCGTGTGTCTTTTTGGCAGAAGGTAGAACAATTTCTTTTTTTGGGTATATACCCAGTAATAGGATTGCTGGATCAAATGGTAGCTCTGTTTTTTTTTTTTTTTTTTGAGATGGAGTCTCTCTGTGTTGCTCAGGTTGGAGTGTAGTGGTGTGATCTCGGCTCACTGCAACCTCTACTTCCTAGGCTCAAGTGACTCTCCTGCCTCAGCCTCCCAAGTTGCTAGGATTACAGATGTGTGCTAGCACATCTGGCTAATTTTTGTATTTTTAGAGATGGGATTTCACCATGTTGGCCAGGCTGTTCTTGAACTCCTGACCTCAAGTGATCCACCCACCTCAGCCTCCCAAACAGCTGGGATTACAGGAGTGAGCCACTGTGCCTGGCCTGTTTTAAGTTCTTTGAGAAATCTCCAGACTGCTTTTTACAGTGGCTGGACTAATTTATATTCCCACCAACAGTGTGTAAGTGTTCCTTTTTGTTTGCAACCTTTCCGGTATCTGTTGTTTTTTGCCTTTTTAAAAAGGCACTTTGACTGGTGTGAGATGGTATCTCACTGTGGTTTTGCTTTGCATTTCTCTGATCATTAGTGATGCTGAGCATTTTTTCATATGTTTGTTGGCCACTTGTATGTCTTCTTTTGAGAAATGTCTGTTTATATCCTTTGCCCATTTTTTAATGGGGTTGTTTTCTGCTTGTTGGTTTAAGTTCCCTATAGGTTCTGGATGTTAGACCTTTGCTGGATGCATAATTTGTGAAAGTATTTGATTTTTTTTTTTGAGTCTTGCTCTGTTGCCCAGGCTGGAGTGCAGTGGCAAGATCATGGCTTACTGCAGCCTTGAGCACCAAGGCTCAAACAATCCTCCCACCTCAGCCTCCCGAATAGCTGGGACTACAGGCATCCGCCACCACACCTGGCTCATTTTCATATTTTTTTGTACAGATGGGGTTGTCATGTTGCCTAGGCTGGTCAAGGGATCCACCCACCTCAGCCTCCGGAGTAGCTGGGTTTACTGGCATGCACCACCATGCCCAGCTAATTTTTGTATTTTTTGTAGAAACTGGGTTTCCTCATGTTTCCCAGGCTGATCTCGAACTCCTGGGTTCAAGCAATCTCCCTGCCTCAGCCTTCCAAAGTGCTGGGATTATAGGTGTGAGTTACCGAGCTTGGCTGATTGGCTTATTTCACTCAGCATGTTTTCAAAGTTCATCCATGTTATAGCATATGGCAGAATGTCATTCCTTTTTAAGCTGAATATTCCGTTGTATGTATAGGTCATATTTTGCTTATCCATTCACTCATTGGTGGACAGTTGGGTTGTTTTCATGTTTTAGCTATTGTGAATAATGTTGTTATGAACATGGGTGTACAAATATCCTTGGAAATGCTGCTTTCAATTCTTTTAGATATATACACAGAAATGGAATTGCTGGATTATGTGGTAATTATACATTGAATTTTTTGAGGAACTGCCACACGTTTCTTTTTTGTTTGTTTTTATTTTGTTTTGAGACAGAGTCTCACTCTATTGCTCAGGCTGGGGTGCAGTGGCACAATCTCAGCTCCCTGCAGCCTCAAACTCTTGAGTTCAAGCAATCCTCCCACCTCAGCCTCCCAAGTAGCTGGGATTACAAGTGTGTGCCACCACGTCTGGCTAATTTTTGTATTTTTAGTAGAGATGGGGTTTCACCATGTTGGGAAGGCTGGTCTCAAACTCCTGACCTCAAGTGATCTGCCTGCCTTGGCCTCCCAAAGTGCTGGGAATACTGGCGTGAGCCACCGCGCCCGGCCATGGAACTGCCATACTGTTTTTCATAAAGTTTATACCCTTTTATGTTCCCATCAGTACACAAGGGTTCTAATTTTTTCACATCCTCCCCAATACTTGTTATTGAATAACCTTTTAAGACCCGTGTAATAAGGTTGTATTTTGGAATATTAATCCAATTATTTTTGATCCTGGTAATCTCTACTTCTAGATTGTCCTATGACTCCTCTTGGATACTATTTGTAGTCTCTTCTGTGGTCAAAAAAAAAAAAAAAAGGGCAATCCTTTCACCAGTTATGAGGCTATTGTCCCCAGGAGGACATATGTAAGACAACATGTAGAGGGAGTCCTTGTCAGAAGGAAAAAAGAGTGGAAACCCAGCCCCTGCTGGTCCTGATGGATGGTGGACAGGGGAAGAAAAATAGAGGTAGAATAGAGGGGGAGAAATGCTTGTCCAGGCTTTCCCTCCTCTGGGTGGAGGTATGGTAGGAGTGAGAAAGCCTGAAAACATTGTGTGTTGGGGGGTAATGGTATACGTACCTGGAAGGGATATAAGCAGTGATCTGCTGGTAAATGTGTACAGCCATTTCTCTGAGAGAGAAAAACAGTTCTGATTTTGTAGCATTTTCCAATTCCCATGGTGTAAATCCTTCCACTACGGCTGATTTCAAGCTTCCAATGTGAATTCACTAAACATAGAGTTGAGGAAGAGATGTGCAATAGCTCATCATTATGTAGTATTTCTGCCATGCAGATATAATAATTGTAAATAACCTCGAGAGCATAGGTAACAGTAAAACATAGTAAAATAGCTTTGAGTATTTATTGCCTTTGTTTTCAATGTAATTAATTTATTTGTAAGTTTATAGAACTCAAGTTTTAATAATGTTGTATTTAGCAACTGACTCACAGAAGTCGTAAGTTACCAATCATTCTCATGAGCAAGCTGCAGCATGTCATTGGCTCCAATTCTCAATGAGCAGAGCTCAGGAATGAATGTGTATTATTAGTGAAGGAAGTGGCTGGATACTCGAGTCTAACGTGGTGATTCTGATTCCCCAAGACTCAGGGTGACATGCAGTGGATTCTAAAGTGCTGAGGGCTCAGTGGGCCAGCCCAGGCCTGGAGTCTGAATGAAGAGGCATCAGTGTGCAGGAACTTCATGACCGGGTTCAGTGCCAGACCTGCAGACTTTGAAAGTGAATGTCATCATGAAGCCCACATGGCTGGATGGGTCAGGTTCTCCTCAGTTGTCACCTGTCCAGGGGCAGTCCAGGTAGCTATTCTGCAGGAGCTAAGGGGTCCAGAGTACCCTAGTTCTCATTTGCACCCCTCTCCTTATGAGATCACAGAAGCTCTGTTTCCAGAAGTAATTTGGAGAGAAGCAAGGGGGAAGGGAGGAAATCCAAAAGACTGAGCATTTATCCCAAATGGACTCAACCATCTAAAAACACTAAATGGAAATCAACTGGGATTCCATCATACCTTAATACACTTAAGACATGATTACACAATACATTTATATATAAAACATTAATATATTTATGGATTGTTTTTCTTCCCCTGCTATCGAGGCAGGTGGACCATTGCAAGGGAGATCAGGGAGTTGCAGGAAATAAAGATATGGCAGTTTCTTTGCATCCCATGTGATATGGAAAATATGTGGCCCTGCTACACCCTCTACCTTTTTCTCCAGGTATCACCACCTGCGCCATCAACAAGTAAGATCAATTAAGCCACCATCAATGCTATGGTAATTTGGTTTGGGACTGTAGGCAGATACTGTTCTTCTAATTGTTCTTTAAAATAAATGGGGGCAATGAACTGAATGTTCTGTATTAGACATAAGATGGTGCAGAGGGTGTGGGGGGCTGCGGCTTGAGTAGGACTGCACCGGGAGAGGGGTAATTAATGAGGCAGTGTAGTGAGCAGGGTCCCTGAGAGAGCCCTGTACCCTTGTTAGAAGAACATGAGAGGGAGACAGCGCCAGGTCAGGTTCTTCTGAGAGCCCACTAAAGTGGAACTTTCATGTTCTCCTCATGGAAGCAAAGTAAATTTAAAGGGGTAGGATGGCACTGACTCTCTTCAAATTTAAATTTTATTAGTCGATTAGCTGTACTTTTTAAAACGTTTTATTCTGAAAATGAATTTTCCACAATAATGCAATTCAAAATGAACTCATTTATCTGGCTTTTCTACAAAGGACAATTGAAACACTTAAGGCGAAATTCACTTATTCATCTCCATTTAAGAATGGAAAAAAAGTAACAGACTTCAGATACTGGTTAAGGTTAACAAAATATGGGAAGGCTCCTTTTTCTTTTCTTTCTTTTTTTTTGGTAGTCTCGTGTAAAAGCTTTACATTACTATGGATATTTTATAGTAAGACACTTTTGTTTCTGACTTTCTTTATAAACCCATTTTTAAATTTAAAGGCACACAATAAAGCTTTATGCATTTATTAAAATATACACATTTTGTTAAATTTAGAATTTTCCCTTAGTATCTCGATAAATCAATATATTGTCAACACCACACATTTGAAAATAAAACACATTTCATAATACATCTGCATATTATTTCTTTCTTCATGATACACTACATTGTACAGCACACCAATGGAATTAAAAACCACAAAACGAACAAACTTTAACAAATACAGCAATTTCATACCAAAAAAAGATAGCAGAGAACAACACTAGGAATTACCATCTGTAAATGCAAGTTGTACTTCTCAAGGACGAAACGAAAAAGAAACAAGTTAGTAAAATTTACAAGCTGTATTTATAACTTTGGATATGAATTAAACAGTAACGTTTCTTTTCCACAGTGAGAAAAGCTAGAATGTGGAGTCCTGTCATCAGATGATGTGACTACATGGAATGAGGACTATAGCTGCTCTCTTAAAAACCTGCAGCCCCCTCTCTCAGCCCAGACAGTTGAGGTATTTATGCACCATCATAACATCAACAGCATCTTTGCTTTGGAAAGTGGGGGTTTATGATTTCCAGGGTAAATCCTCGCCTTTGGGAGTGTGAATGAGACAAGTGTATCAGCAACTGCCAAGACCAATCAATAGATGTGCATGGAACATTCTCTTCATCCCCAAATCAGAATGAACACGGTCCTTTAAAGTCTGCACTGCAGGTGAAATTCACATAACTCACAACTCCCTTTAGCCAATGTTACTGATGTCAGTGTCAAGAAAACTTAACAGAAAAAAAAAAAAAAAGCACAGAGTGAGTTCCTACCATAAAAATCCAGGCTGCCCATTTCCTAGCTCTAATATAAGCCATTTTCTTTCCTTATATGTACCAACATGTACTAAATGTCCCAAAGAGTAAGAAATTAGAACTACCTGTTGTCCGAAGACCTTAAGCCCAAAGCTATCTGTGAAAGTCCTATAGGGATTTTGTAATTCTGTGTGTGCAGAACACAGTTAAATTATTATTATTATTATTTTTGAGACGGAGTTTTGCTCTTATTGCCCAGGCTGGAGTGCAATGGTGTGATCTCGACTCACCGCAACCTCTGCCTCCCGGGTTCAAGCGATTCTCCTGCCTCAGCCTCCTTAATAGCTGGGATTACAGGCATGCAACACCACGCCTGGCTAATTTTGTATTTTTAGTAGAGATGGGGTTTCTCCGTGTTGGTCAGGCTGGTCTTGAACTCCTGGCCTCAGGTGATCCACCCGCCTCGGCCTCCCAAAGTGCTGGGATTACAGGCATGAGCCACTGCACCCGGCCCAGTTTAATGATTTTGTACACTGTTTTAGTTGATACTGCAGAACACATATTCACCTTTGATGGGCTACAAAACTTCCACTCACCCCTTGTGGGTTCTAAGTCCTAAAAAAAAGAACACTCTATTTTCTTAGAGAAGTAATTTTGGCAAAAGGCGACTGCCTAGGTATTTCAGAATGATTTCAGAATGATGCCTGCATTACTCAAGCAGGGCAAGAAGAAGAAAGCATTTTAAAAAGGAAGTTGCTCTTAAGGAGAAAAAAAATTAAAACAGCCTTTCTTCTAAAAGTCTTAGAGAAAATAAAAGTAGGACATAGGACCAACCATTATGTACATGAAAGGGGCTTTTTGCTACCCATCCCCATTCCCAGTGAGAAATACTAAGTAAACTCCTTGGTGAAACTTCAGCTTTCTGGTTCCTGCGTGTGGTGGGGCCTGCGGTTTGGGATGCTGTTTCTGCACTTGCTCACTGTTTAATTTCAAATACTCTTTCGTGGCCAGGCCACCACTGGTTACCTGCTGGTGCCTCTCTCTCTTAGGATCTCCAGAGGTCTTTGCAGACACATGGGTCCTCAGTTTCAGGGAGCTACACAGGTACAGGGGAAGCAGAGGCTCCATGAAAACTTTGGATAGAAACATCTTCCTTGACACGTCTTGTTCCAAACAGCATGAAAATGGAGCGCTGGCACACAGCCCTCGTGGCGACTTCTGGATGTGTTTCCTTTGCTCTCCTCTCTTTCCCTCCATAGGAAGTTAGGGACACCTCTGCACTGCTCACTGACCTGAGGTTTATACTCCAATAGTGGACCCCTACCCGCTGCGTAGACTCCGTAAGCAGACACCCGCTCTGGCTTCAGACACATTTCCTGAGTTCTGACTTTTCCACACAATAAGGCATTCTAATCTGAGATTCATAATTAGGTAAACCTGTGTTTGGCCCTCCGCGGACTTTCCTCTGACATCTTGGGCCCCTGGTAAAACCTAGTGCGAAAGGGGACGGCAATTTTCTCCAGTCTTCTATGTGGATTTTCAACCTGATGCAGCTTCTGTTTATGTTGCAGATAAGAAGTGGTTTCTTGTAAGGTAGACTTCCAACAAATGTTGGATGTCTAACAAATGTTGGATTTGTCTTCCAATAAAAGAAAGGATGTCAGGTTTACCAACCCTTTTCAGCAGAATAGAGGAGAGAGATTTCTTTGAAGGAGTTTGTGTTTTGTTTTCCAATAATTACTAGATTTATATTCTGGCTGACCTATAGATTCTGAAGAAGGATGATTGTTAAATTCAACAACTCCCTTCCGCCCGCCATTTATTTAAACAGATTTATCATGACCATTATGTAGGCATTTGATTAGCTACTAGTTTGTTACTAAGAAGTAGAACTGGCACACGCCTATAATCCCAGCTGCTTGGGAGGCTGAGGCAGGAGAATAGCTTGAACCCGGGAGGTGAAGGTTGCAGTGAGCCAAGATCATGCCACTGCACTCCAGCCTGGGTGACAGAGTGAGACTCTGTCTAAAAAAAAAAAAGTAGCACTCAAGCTCAGTAAAACCTGGAGCTGAGATTTTACTGTTTAGATTAGATAGATATAAAAAGTTGTTAGGTTTAGTTGTTGAAACCTATTGCTGAAAACTTTAAAGTGGCTGTTAAATTGTGTTGCTTGTCCATGTATTAAATGGCTGTATTTTCTTAGGTTAATGATGAACGCAGACACAGGACTCAAAGTACAGCTATTTTTCTCTTTGATTTGTTAAGTCAACTTGGAGTGTATATGTGGCTTGTTAGTTCCTTGCATAGGCAAGGAAGCCAGCGTCTCAGCTTTCTTAAAGTTCAGCCTTCCTGGATTCACACTTTCGTCAGTTCCCCAATTATTTCCCACTCTCTCACCCGAGGAAAGCCAGTCAGCTCAGTGTGACATTCAAGTCTCTCTGTGAGTGATCCCTCGCCTGCCTTCCTAGCGTTATTTCTTATTGTTGCATGTATAAGTCATGCATAAATCATGTGCTCCAGGCAAACTAGCTCCTTGCTTTCTCTTAATGGAGGCACAGCACAAATTCTTAGCCAGAGGACCACAAACTAGTAGACCTTATTCATGCCGATCCTTTGCTTGGCATGCCTTTCTCTCATTTCTACTTGATAAAATTCTACCCACTTCACAAGTTCCAACACAAGTGTGACATTCTTTATGACTTTTCCAGAGGAAGAAGGCCTTCTTCATATTTGAACCCCCACAGCACATTACAAGTCCCTCATCTCACCTGACACATTCACTATTGTTCTTTATTTATATATCCCATTTCCCCTATTTGATTTTCCTTTTTAAGAGACAGGGTATTCTTCTGTCACCCAGGCTGGAGTACAGTGGTGTGATCATAGCTCACTGCAGCCTTGAACTCCTGGGCTCAAGTGATCCTCCTCCCTCAGTCTCTCAACTATCTGGGATCATAGGCACATGCCACCACACCAAGCTCTATTTCCTCTATTTCTTAAGAGCTGGATTTTTATCTGACTTACGATATCAATATCTGCCATAGTACATAATAGGCACTCCACAAATAATTGTTGAATAAATATTTCATTTTCCTCCAATTCATTCATTCTGTCAATCATCAGGTATTTCTTGAATACACACTATATGCCAGGCACATGTAGCTAGCAAAATCTAGGTTTGAAGCTTACCTGTGGATTTTAATGATCTATGCTATTTCAAACCTCTACCTGCATGGGGTAAGATTTGTTCTTATCATGCAGAAGTACTTCTTCTTGTCATTACCACTAATTCTATTATTTTTCATGGTGTCACTCATTGGCAAATTTAGTAAAGCATGTCAGGGTTCTGCATTTATGTACTAAATATACGTCTAGTTTTGTCTTATCCTTTCTGTTTCTATTTTTATTTGCCCTGAGTTCCTCACTTAATTTTTGTTTTGTATTATATATATTTTAGTAGCTGCCTCAAATCCTTTTGAAATGAAGCAGAGTACCAATAAATAAGTAGAATAAAATCTGAAAAAAAATCAAGTAATTGGCTCCAAACCACAAATCCACACAATGAAATCTCACTCGGAGAGCTTTTGCTATTCAGAATTCAATAAAATGCAGGTCTTCCTTGGACTCCCTTCAAGGGGCAAAGTTTCTAAGATAATTATAAGGTGATCTTATTTTTAATGTGGTCCCACACGTACATTGTTTAGAAACCTGTTAAGAAAGTAGTAATATTGTCATTCTAGTGATTGATGGTATTTGAAAACTGCATTGTAAAATCTGGGACTGTTCACAGAAGCTGGTAAACCTGAGGACAAACATGTCTATGTACCTGAAAATACTTTTTCTATCTTAGTGATTTTTTTTTAAAACTAAGGTTGCTAGGGAGGTGATTTATCAACTTTAGAAAAATAAAGGGAGCTAAGCTTAAAATATACTAATATAGTATGTGGGAAAAATGGCTCCTGAAATGAGAGTGCTTAATAGAATCTACACGAAATCAACAGCAATGGTGTTAACCAAAGCATACATTTTCCATTCCCATCCTATAGAAATTGCATTCATCTGCCACCAGGCTATTGTTACTTTAATACTTAAACCTCACTAGTAAAAGGGAGCTCTTTCACCCATGTTAAGATTTTGCTATTTTGCACTCCTATTTCTCTATTCTCATGTTTAATGAATACAACCCCTCCTCATCTATCTAGATGTGTATCAAGCTTAACAGATTCTATTTAAACCAGGCAGATTTGTTGAGTCCTATAGCCAATTCAAAACTTTGTTTTCAAAAGATGACTGATAATTAGTTTATAATTAATTCCTAATGCTGTATTTCACAGAGTAGGCACTGTATCTTTATGATTAACTCTAGGGAAGAGAAAACATAGCACTGTCAAGCATGATATTAAAATGACAAAATGACCTCAGGAAACCAGAGTTCTAAACAATAACTACAGAAGAATAAAAAATATCTAGAAAATTGCAGTTATTTTAGTTTAATGGTATACATTGGCTATGATTACGATATGTAATTTATTTAAAGCATATTTTTTAAAAACTAGTTTCAATTGATCTTTATATGTATGTTAAAACCCAGTGCATCAGCCTGGAGACTTGTCAAGTTTGTTGTTTTATCTGCATTTACCAGGCTCCAGTGCTGCTCATCCATGGACTATAGCCCCCAAGGGCAAGTGCCATGCGTCTATTCATTCCTGTCACTTAGCATTGGGTCTATTCTCAACCAGTGTTAGTTGAATGAAAAAATGGACTTTTACCTCCTTGCCATAATCCTAAAGCATGCCAAGATGGCGTGAGCCTCAGCCTTTCAGAAAGAACAGACTTGAGTGTTAGCGAATATGTTCTGGAGAACGTTTGGCATACTGATACATCCAGGAGAGAAAGGACGAGGAATTTCTTCTTTTGTCCCTCTTTCAGGAAATCCTCACAGAGATTTTATTAATAGCTTGATTAATTTTAATAGCTTGGTTAATTCTGTGATAGCTTGATTCAAATTGTGCCTTCACATACATTCGTACATATCTCAGTGCAGCCGCAGGAATTCTTGTAACCCAAGAGTAGAATTTATATTATAGCCCATGTGTGTTTTTTTCCTTTGCAAATTCTCTCATCTATTCTATTTCTGAGAAAATTCTTTTAATAGCCCCTTTTATGGCCCAAATTTACATCTTACCAGGTAGATATTTCTCTGGGCTTCAGTGAAACTACTCTGGGAAATAACAGGAAAAAAAAATACACCTCTGAAAGTGAGCTACCCCCAAGGAATAAGGTTCAGAAGTGAAATGTGATCTCATGGAATGCAACTACCTAAGTTGCTATACTTCAGCCTATTTTGTTTTCAGAGTAGCGCACACCAATCAAGTGGTTGCATATCTCAAAAACTTCAGAATTTATAATTTTAGAAATATGAAAGAGAATTTGCAATGTGATCTCAGTGGCTGGCTCACTTCTCCTTGTAAAGATTTTTATCTGATTATAAAACAAACAACCTACTTTTTCAAGGCATATCAGTGCCATGAAATCATGCTCCACCTTTGCCCGCTTTCATCATATCACCAGGAGCTGCAGTCTGATATAAGAGAGGCCATGACAGAGAGTTAATTTCTGCCAATGCCCTTCTGGCTTTCACCGCAAGATATGGTTATTTAATTTTCTTCTGGGCATTTACATAGAGCTTTGATGGTGCTTCTTACCATATCACTGGGTCTGCATGACTGCTTTATGGTGAATCTGAAACCACTGGGAAAATGGTCCAGAGTCCCTGAACTTTGCTGGATCCTAAAATTATAGTTTGGAAGCTGTGAGAATGTTGGTGAATAAAAAGAAGCATGTGTCTTTTCCATGAACTAATTTTGGGTGAGATTGCAGGATAAAATGATGCTTGCTCAGGAAGTGCCAATGCCCATCTACCCACCCTGACCTCGGGGAGCAGCACTCAGCCTGACATGCCAAGAACAGAGCTTTGTCCCCATGTCTCAGGTGACTGAAATTCTGCCTTCTGCCCAGAGCCCCTGCTTGGGCTTCAACCAGCAAAGCAAAGGCCTAGGAAACATTTGCTACCATCGGCTCTGGTGGTTGCACCTAAGGTGGAATTTCATATAGCCTCTTGTTTATTTATTTATTTTATTTAACAAGGCGACCAGTTAGGGGACCCAGGTTAAGCCCTTCAACAGAACTATCCTGAAGAGCAAAAGTAGCAAATGACAGGCTATGACTAGGGATTGAATTTGGGGAAGGCTGGATTTGTGAAATGAGAGCCAAAAAAGTTTTCACCTTCTAGCCCACAGGTTAAGTTACTGAAAATCAATCATCACCATTTCTACCCACTTGTGTGTTTCTCCTACTCTGGAGAGTAATCTAACTCATCATTTGCAATCAGGGCCTCTGAGTTCTGTTTGTGTTTGCTTTTGCTCTTCGCTTTGCTACTTGTCCGGCCGTTTGCCTTCGCATCTGACATCTGTTGGTAATAGAAGCCTTTGTCTTCAGTGGGCCCGCCCCAGTCCTCCTGGCTCTCGCCCTCTGTGGCGTAGGAGAAACCCTCCTCCACTGAGAAGGGGTCATCCACGTCGTAGCGTTGGTACGTGCTTTGGTGCAGGGCCTCTTCTCGAGCGCTGATTTCCAGGGTGCTGTTCCAGATGCCATATCCAAAATAAATGAGCAGACCTGTGGGGCGAGGGGAAAGGTACAGGTGAATAAGCAATTGCTTTGGGATTCTGGGACTAGCAGAGAGATCACCTTCAGTGATGAAATCAAAGTTGGCGGTGGAGGGGGGCGGTGGGGGCGGGGATGTATTTTCTTTGGTTTATGTGGTGTTTTGAAAATACTTGAATTAGATGCCTTTTAAAAATTGGGAGATCTTGCGTTAAGTAACCCATATTTACAGATTTTCCTAGAAAAGTCAAAAGGTCTGACAACACTGCATCCACATTTCTACATGGTGATTTTTGGCTGGTGTTGAGAACTGGCTGCCTCTTTAGGCAGGATATGGGGTCTCTAGGTTACCTCAGTCCCCACCTCCCATGCTGACATTGGGCTCATTACACTTATATAGCTGCCAGCCAGGAATTTGCATTTTCTACCCTGGGTGAACTATTTATGGATCAGCAACAGTTTATTCCCAACCTTCTTATAAGATTTGATTATTCTCTGCCTCCAGTTAGGGACTCTATCTCTTGTTTCACCTCTTAGCAGCATGCATATATTATCCTGTGATTTACCTTGACATTTTACACTCACTAAAGGCGTAATATATCATGGCCACTCCAAGCTGCCTGTTTTCTTCTGTGTGCTCTCAGAGTGTCTAGTGCATGCTACTATTATGTCCCTTAGAACATCTGTTGTGTGATTATCTGCACAGGGTCGTTTCTATTTTATAGACTCTGCAGAAAATTGGCACTTAATGTTGGTTGAATGAATGAGTGAGAACTCCTGATAAGCGTGAAATGTCCACTGCAACCTCTGTGTTGACGTCATCCCAATCAAAGGAAAGAAACTTGCCCCCCTCGTTAATATGTAGCATTCATATATGCTAATGTTTCATTTCTATGATTTAAAAAACATGCATAAAAGTCGTTTATGAGTCCCCATTTTCTTTTTCTTTTCTTTTCTTTTTTTTTTTTTTGAGACAGGGTCTCACTCTGTTGTCCAGGCTGGAGTGCAGTGGCATGATCTCGGCTCACTGCAATCTCTGCCTCCTGGGTTCAAGCGATTCTCCTGCTTTGGCCTCTCGAGTAGTTGGGACCACAGGCATGTGCCACCACACCCAGCTAATTTTTGTATTTTTGAGAGATGGAGTTTCACCATGTTGCCCAGGCTGGTCTCAAACTCTTGGACTCAAGTGATCCGCCTGCTTCCACTTCCCAATGTGTTGGGATTACAGGCAAGAGCCATCAGTCCTGGCCTGAGTCCCCATTTTCTATCTTGAATAGACTGTGAAGGTTCAGGGCCTGGAAGTCTGGGAACCATAACCTTGGAGTCCATAGAACATGATAAGTAAGACTGTGGGCTCTGTGTTCAAATCCTGCCTTCATCACTGTTAGCTGTGTAACCCTGGTCCCTTTACTTAGCCTGTCTGTTCCTCAGCATTCTCTGTAAAACGATGAGAGCTATAGCAACCCTCTTAACATGGGAGTGCTTGAGGATGAAATGAGGTAAGTGGTGGTTCTCAACCCTGGCTGCACTTGAAAGTCACCTGGGGGTGTTTTTTGAACCACTCTGATACCCTAGCCCCATACTGGAGATTCTGATTTAATTAGTCTGCAGTATAACCCAAGCATAGGTATGTTTTTAAAACTCCACAGGTGATTCCAATGGTCAGAGTGTCCCTGAGATAATGAACTGTGCCTGATGGGCACAGTGTTCCACTGCCCACTCAGCCCACACTGTGGCCTAGGCACTGGGGTCCATACAGTATGCAACCTCCTTCCCGGGCCCTAACATCCTCCTCTGAGTAGCACCAGTCTCTTTGACTTTGCTAACCCTGCAGGCATCTGCTGGGCTGGTTTGCTTAGAACCGCAAGTCAAGCCTGCTTTGCTGCTGTGGTGCTTGAGAAATCTTGCTCTCTTTTGAATTTGAAGTGTGCCTTTTTAAGCTTGGATTTCTCCCTCCTTGTCTCAAACGACTTTGTCCCCCGTCCCTCCCACACTCCCCAGTGAAATCAACTTTCCAGGAGCCAAAGTAAGCACAGATTTATAGTCCTAATTGGTAATAAATCCCAGAGTTAATTATTTGCAGATGTAGCTATTAGTGCTCAAATAGTGATTTCATCTTTTAAAAGCAGGGTATTTACTCTTTCTTTTCTATAGGTGGGGGGTGGCCATGGGGGATGGTTATTATCCTTGTGTAGAACAGGGCATCACATTAAGGCCTCTTCTAAGAGTGCCAGTGTGCTGGTTCTTGGAGAATGCCTCTGTCTGAAGCATGTTTGGGATCTGAGAATGGATTTCAGGCGACCAGGCAGGACCTGTGCACACCTCTTTTTGCACAGCTTTGCTTTTTTGCCATCTTTTCTTCTAGACACCCAGGCAGATGCCAAATATTGCCTCCTACTCCTGCTTGGTACCTATTATGCCAATTCTTTCCTTTCTGATGCCCTTCTCTGACTTTGCTTATAGACGACTCATTTCCCTACTGAACTTAATACCATCTTTTTCTTTTCCCTTTGCCCCAAACGTCTCTCCTCTGCCACCACAAAGGTCATTGTTCAGTCACTGGTTTGACATCACTCATCACTGGTTTGTCGATTCCAACAGACCTGTCCCTGCCCCCACAAGGTATTTTGGGTGTCAGGTAGATTCATATTATGGGAATTCTCTAAAAACCTTGAATCATAGATATTTAGAGCTGGAAAAGATGCTATAGATCACCTATGCATTCTAAAACCTTCATTTTACAGAAGAAGAAACAGAGGCTGGGAAAGAATAAGTGACTTGCCTGGGTCTGAGAAGGAGAGGAACCAGCTTTATACATGGAGGGAGAGAATTCTCTTGCATGTCTAGTCCTTCACACCTCCTCTCCCCTCCACCAGGCTGGTGTACAGACTATGCCCAGTGCAGTAAACATGTGATAAGAGGTTTACATGTGTTCTTTGGGAGTGGCCAGGCCTGGAAGGAACATTGTGTGTGTGTGTGTGTGTGTGTGTGTGTGTGTGTGTGTGTCTGTGTCTGCGCGCTCTCACATATTGACTGTGGTTACTTTTTACTTTGTGAAGACAATCCATGGAAACTTGCCACATAAATATTTATGGGTCTTTTCATGTTTGCCCTGAACCCCCTGGAGTTTCAAAGGTGTGTCACTCTGTCTTCAAAAATGCATTTCAAATGTGAGTACTGTGAAACAAGAAGCGACCGTGTGCATGCAGCCTGGTAGAGTAAATAGTAGATGCAAAGCCGTTCCCCTAGGGCTTGGCATTCTGTGTGTCTATCTTTCTTGCTGGCCCTTGAGTCAATTCAGGAAAAGTGGTGTGAAGCTGAGAAGGACTGGAGAAAAGAAAAATGGAGGGGGACAAAGAAACAGAGAGGAACAGATGAAGGGAGGGAGGGAGAGAGAGAGAAGAGAAGAGAAACGTATTACCATCTGTCCCACATAAACAAGGGCTTTGTGTCGGAGGAGTAAACAGAGCTGCTCCACGCCTCCTGTGTGGAAGCAGGGTGTTTTGTTTCTGCTCCTCTTTTTAGTTGGCTTAGAGAACGAAGCATGAGGTAGTTTCTGAAAAATCTGTAGGGGTTCTGGGAATCCTGAATCATCTAAACTAAACTTCACAAAGCATTTCTGTGTGCTGGGTTAGGATAATGATGGATCTTTGATGTTGCACCTTTGTCCCAAAGAGCTCAAAATGTTACACAAACAGTATCTTGTTTTGTTTAGACTCCCTTTAACCTGTCTGGGAAGGGGTGTGTGTGTGTGTGTGATTATGTGCATTGCACACTTCACAGACAGGACAACAGGACAGTGGGCACAGAAAACATAAGGGAAGGTCCACAGCCACACAGTGAGCAGGTGGACAGTGAATCCTTCCAGGTCTCCCCATGCCCTAATCCAGGGCGCTTCTATCCCTCTTACATCTCCTGCCTACCAGGGATGGAAAACAATTTGGCTTAACGTTTTATTTGGAAGAACATATACAAAAGTGGAGTGAATAGGATCATGAATCACCGGCTCCCCTCACGCTCCCTCCCCTGACCCCTTCTCTACAGATTGTTTTGAAACAAATCCCTTCTATCATAGGTTTAATTTGTAAATATTTGAGTATGCATCTCTAAAAAAAAAGCAGTATCACAACTAAAAATTTATAATAAGTTCTTAATATTATCTGATATCCAGCAGTATTAAAATTTATCTAAATTATTACATGTGTGTGGAAAACTCTTCATCTTACGAGGCTACACACGTATTCCCATGATGCCATCATTGCTTGAAGTAGTTTTTGGGCACCGCTAATCCAGATGGTCACTGGGAACGGCATCATATACTTTTGTAAACTCTTGCAGAGGGCAGTCTCATATCTTTTGAGGGTGGATTTGATTTTGCTATAAGCCAGAAGTCATTTGAAACCAAGCCTCAAGAATAAGATGGCTGTTTCACAAATAATACTATTTATTCTATTTGGATATTTAATTCTGCTGTACCTTAAAAGCAGATAACTTAGAGCCATTGCTTTGTAGTTACATAACTTATGTCAGTAAGAAACTAAAGGCAGGTGTGATGTTAAAAATCAGAGGGTGTCAGCCTTTGTGCTACAGCAGTGTCCTGGAGCCTCCTCTGTGGGGCTGGAATTATTTTTTTTGAGTTGATGGGTCATGGTGGGGGTGCCTGGTGTGTGCAGGAAAGTGACTAGTTAGCAGTAAACACAGAAGTGTTTCAATATTCTGGCTGGGCACGGTGGCTCACGCCTGTAATCCCAGCACTTTGGGAGGCCGAGACAGGTGGGTCACCTGAGGTCAGGAGTTCGAGTCCAGCCTGGCCAACATGGTGAAATCCTGTCTCTACTAAAAAAAAAAAAATAATTAGCTGGGCATGGCGGCGGGCACCGGTAATCCCAGCTACATGGGAGGCTGAGGCAGGAGAATTGCTTGAACCCAGGAGGTGGAGGTTGCAGTGAGCTGAGATCACGCCATTGCACTCCAGCCTGGGCGACAGAGTGAGACTGCATCTCAAAAAAAAAAAAAGTTTCAATATTTTAACACAGACATGGTTGGACTGGGGCACGTGGGCTGCATGCCTGCCCTGGTCAAAGGTAATGGTGGTTAGTCTTATGAAAGTCTGTTTGCAGGCCGGGCACGGTGGCTTACGCCTGTAATCCCAGCACTTTGGGAGGCGGAGGTGGGTGGATCACGAGGTCAGGAGATCAAGACCATCCTTGCTAACACGGTGAAACCCCGTCTCAACTAAAAAATACAAAAAAATTATCCGGGCGTGGCGGCGGGCGCCTGTAGTCCCAGCTACTCTGGAGGCTGAGGCAGGAGAATGGCATGAACCCGGGAGGCAGAGCTTGCATTGAGTTGAGATTGTGCCACTGCACTCCAGCCTGGGTGACAGAGTGAAGACTCCGTCTCAAAAAAAAAAAAAAAAAGAAAGTCTGTTTGCAGTGACGGGAAATATTCAAAGGGAGGCTTTGGCTTCTTTTCTAGACAGAAGTTCCCCAGTGGAAAATGTGTCTATGAGAAGTTCAGGCTAGACAAGATCAAGAATCATGCCTTTAGCAATTGAATGGGCTTTCTTTATGATACTAAATACTTTGTGGTTGTAATGCACTTTATATTAAAAAAAAAGCACTTTCTCATCCATCATCCCAGGGAAGTTAAGAACTGTGTGATAAATCAGTAATTGAAATAGCACTGGGACTCATATCTCTTAACTCTAACCTGAGGGCTGTTCCTGTCCCACCCAGGTGCCTCCAGGGAAGGTTTACAAAAGCTAAGCTTGCCTTCATATACTAGGGTACCTTGGCATCAGCAGGTGACATACCTGCTCACCCACCTGTGTTTATCCATCCTGTGAAAATTAAGCAAATGACCCCAAACCTACAAGTAAGAGGTGGGAAAGGGGGGTCTTGATCATACAGGAGAAATCCTAGAACAAAAACTCAACGCTGAAGAGACTGAGTAATGCAAACAGTAACAGCATATTTCCAACTCTGAGGGCACACACTTAGGTTGCAGACCAGGTCCCCTATCTCCAGAGTTCCTGGGAACTCCCTGTCCTCTCCATGAAGCTCCATACGTAGAACCGAGAGAGGTGGGCCACCTGACCTCAGGCTGGGTGGAGCTGCCTCTTGCTGGGGTGCACTTTCCAGCAGGAAGCTCTGCCCACTGCAGATAGCTGAGGCACTTTGTTATGCCTAGAGGGCTTTTATTTTGACTACTCTGGGATCAACTTTCCAAAACAGACATTTGCCGAAGCAGAAAGGGAGACTGGGTGGTAATGAGAAGGTATCCTTCCCACCCACCTCAACCCCACCAACTCCCACTATTGCTGATTATTTTTTAAAATACCACCACGAGTCTGTTGACTATAATAACGACAAGGCTTGTTTAATATGGTGTGGCCAGGAAGAGCAGGCTTAGGATGAAGTTGGGCGGAGATTCTCTCCATGACCCTGCAGCTGATCTAATGGGAAGTCATGCTACTTTATGTCTCAGTTTCTCATCTGCAAAACGGGGTTGGGGATGCTTATTTTATTTGCAGTATATAATGGCCATGAGAAGTAATGCAATCTTGTTAAAGAATGTGAAAAAACCTGGTAGTCTGAGTCAGCAATTCTAACTCAACAGAAACCCAAGAGATACATGTCCGCGTGTCCATCAAAAACATGTACAAGAATGTTCACAGCAGCTCTGTTTGTAACAGCCCTCAACTAGAAACAACCCAAATGTCCCTGGACTCTAGAATGAATAATATATTGTGGTATATTAACACAGTGGGAGACTAGACAGCCACAAGAACAAACAAACTGAAACTATAAGCAACAATGGGCGTGAATCTCACAAACATAATATTGAGGGAAAGAAGGCAAACATCCCCTCTGTTGTGGCTTGAATTCTGTTCCAGGTAAGCTGCGCATGCCAGCTCTGTGCCCTCCACCTCTTCATTCTTTGGGATCACAGGAGAGCCAGTGTCT
Source organism: Gorilla gorilla gorilla (assembly GCF_029281585.2). Taxonomy (NCBI): domain Eukaryota; kingdom Metazoa; phylum Chordata; class Mammalia; order Primates; family Hominidae; genus Gorilla; species Gorilla gorilla. The sequence goes on from NC_086017.1 coordinate 181,561,711, forward strand.
CAGCTGCCACTGATTGCAAAGCCCTGTGAGTGCTCCGCCCGCTCTGCATCTGGCAGTGCACTCTGCCAGCAGACAGCCTCACGATTGCATGATCCACCTCCACACTCTACCTTCACTCTCCCTCCTTGGAATCCCACCAGCCCTGTTGCCAACCTCATCCTGGCCTTCAGGATTATTCTTGCTCGTCTGAGCACAATTTTGACATTGGAAGAGCCCGTTATTTTTTCCTCTGCCTCCAAGGAGAATTTCAAGCTTATTTATGGGACATATCATCAAGAATTTAGTTATCAGGTCCCAATTCATTGCTCTTTCTTTCCCTCTTCTTCTTTTTCTCACCTGGCTGCTTTGGGTCAATTTCCAGTTGGATTTCAGATAATAGCTCAGGTATAGACCATGAGATGTGTCTTCTCTTTGGGATATTTCTATTTTGAGATAGGATTCATGAGGTCCATTGCCCGTATCACAAGTCCTGTCCTCTAAATCTACAGACAAGAATTTGATTTCCTCAGAAAGACTGAAAAAATTCCTACATGGCAAATCCTATGGTAAGGGCAAGCTATTCTAACAGGTGGTTACTTTATAATAAAAACCCGCAGGGAACAGCAGGCCCGAAGGATGCCCTGGAAGATACCATGGTGCAGCATTCTCACTGAGCCCCTGCTAGTTCCATGTTCCCTGAGACTCTGCCCAACCCCTTGAGAGGTTCTTTCACAAAACTGCATCAGCTAAAAGGAAAATGAAGGGTACTTTGTGCTCACTTTACTGGGATTAATACATATTTGGTGTTTGTATTCCTTTTCTTGTCTGAAGGAAAAGAAACATGTGCTGGATAATCTTGTTGGGGCTTGTGCCTCGTTTTACTCTCTGAGTTGTGTTCTTCTGAAGGTCAAAAGCTTAGCAAAACATTGTTACAAAAATGCCACAATTAAGATTTATTTAGAAAAGCTTGGATAAAAAAATGTGTCTTAAGAAGTTTATCAAGTTATGACTCAGCCTAATCATGTAAATATTCAGTTTCATAAGCAGCTCCATTTAAAAATATCTCTACTGTTTTTCCCCAGAAAGTTACACTATGTATAGAGAGATTAAGAAAAATCTGATATCTTGGAGGCTCAGAAGTTCAGAGGTGACATATTTATCTTATAAGACCATTAAGGATTTTATAGCCAATTTGGGATTGTGGGTTGGATATATTTTATATATGCAAAAAATAGTTTTTGAAAAACAAGTCTTTGTAATTAAATTGTCTGCCCTGCTTGATAAAACTATTCTCCCCTTAGAGCAGTGGCACGCATTTGAGTCAGCTGGAGGGCTTGTTAAACCCTAAATTGCTCTCAGAGATTCTGATTCAGTAGACCTGGGGTAGAGTTCAAAATCACATTTCTTTTTTTTTGAGACAGAGTCTTGCTCTGTTGCCCAGGCTGGAGTGCAGTGGTATAATCTTGGCTCACTGTAACCTCCGCCTCCAGGGTTCAAGAGATTCTCCTGCCTCAGTCTCCTGAGTAGCTGGGATTACAGATGCCCGCCACCACGCCTGGCTAATTTTTGTATTTTTAGTAGAGACGGAGTTTCACCATGTTGGCCAGGCTGGTCTCGAACTCCTGACCTCAGGTGATCTGCCCACCTTGGCCTCCCAAAGTGCTGGGATTACAGGCATGAGCCACCACGCCCAGCCTCAAAATCACATTTCTAACTAGTTCCCCGATGACATTGATGCTGCTGGTCTGGGGTCACACTTTGAGGAGCATTGATCTAGATCATTGTCAACTTGGCTGCCTATTAAAATTACCTGGGGAACTTAAAAAAAATTCCTCAATACTCGGCCACCAGACCAATTGAATCAGAAAATCTCTGTTGTGGAAGCCTGGGCTTAGAATGTTTCAGAAGCAACCCAGGGTGATTCTCAACCTAGGGTTGAGAATCTTTGTTCTGGGTGAAACTTAGTCATATAGCAGCCTTCAAAAATCATGATACTAAAGCAGTTAGCAGCAGGTGCCCAGAAATACTAGCAGTCCTTCCCAAATGTGATTTGCGGGCTGTGCATCAGAATCACTGGGTGCTTGTTGAACTGCAGACTTCTGTGCCCTCTGGCTGGCCAGCCCCACTCTGCAGGGTGGCATTCTTTTGAGTCAGCGAGTAGCAGTTTCTGGAGGGAGTTTGGAGTTTGTGCTATCAGCAAGATTACAAAAGGCGCTCAGGGAGTTTTCCTCTGACTGATAGCTGGAAGGGCAGCCTGAGTCGCTGCAGGTTCACATCGTGCTTTGGCATATGATAGCCAGTCTGTCCATACTTGTGGACAATGAATCATTTTAGATTTTTAAAAGAAAGGCAGGAAATACATGTTTCTTATTGCTTTTCTCAACATTTTCTCATTTAAGCCCCAAAGAATAACCAGGTCAAGGCTGATAAAATTATCTGCATTTTTACAGATAAGTAAACTGAGACCCAAAGAAGTTAAGTAAATCTCCCAAAGTCACAAGACAAAGGAGGGGCGGAGCTGTGATTTGAAGTTGGTGCTGTTTGACTCCAAAGGTAAGGGCCCCTGCCACCTGACTGTTTTTGCAAAATGCCTCTGGTGCTTCAGGAGCCATAAATATTCTGCAGAACTGGCTATAGAGTTTTCAATGTAAAATGAAAACATGGGTCCTCTCGTTCAGAAATTATTAAGAATTCAAGATGGCAGCAGCAGAGCATTAAACCAAGCATGGGACCCTGTGCACAGCAGTGTGCCCATGAGGCCAGCCCTGATGCTATGTGTTAGGCTCTGTCGAACGTTCTAATGAAATGAGTCTGCTCAGAGGCACCCTGGTGGGGTAGTAGGAGCCCCAGATTTGAGCATGGGTTTACTGGGTTTTAGTAATAGCTCTTTGAATAACTTCCTGTTGACTTTGAGCACGTTATTTAACTTCTTGGAGGTTCAGTTTAGTCATCCATTAAATGGAGAGAGGGAGAAGTGGGAAGGTGGTGGACTACAACTGTATTTCTCCAATTCCAGTTAGTTATATACCACATTTTTAGTATATAACCATTTAGGCTATAACCATGGCCTCTGGCCCCACACTCCCTGAGTTCTAATCTTGGCTCTGCTATATTCTAGCTATGTGACCTCAGGCAAGTGCCTCAGTTTCCTCATCTGTAAAATAGAGATTGCTGTGAGGATTACATAAATAAGTAAGTGAAGCCCTCAGAATAATGGCTGATATGTGATAAGCACGGTACAAGTGCTCATTATTACTATTCCTATGAATCATACGGTATCTGTACTGGTAGTACTAATGTTTTTTCTTTAATATGACTCACACTTTAAATTTAAAAAAGTCATCTGTAGTCTCTTTCCAAGTAATAGTATTTGTGAAATCACCAGATTCATGTGTATGTGTGGTTTTTCTAACCCAGGTGAAAATGTATAATAACTGTACAATATTTTTAAAAGTTCATTCATATGCTTTCTAATACCAGTTGAAAATGTTACCAATGGAATGGGCACCACACTGTGGGTAGCATTGTACTAGACACTGAAGGCCCTTTTCAACTTTAATAGTCTATGAATAAATAAGTCTATGTATATTTGTGTCTGTGTCTTGAATAATTTGACAAATACATGACTGAAATATTTCTACCCACTTCCATCACTTCTATCCAGAGTAGAATCTGCATTGGCTAGCTACATGTTCCAGTGGAAAAATGTTTAGAGATAAGAGATTGTATTTTTTTTTAAAGTTTTAAAATATTAATTTTTTTAAAAAAATTTTTTGAAATGGAGTCTCGCTCTGTCTCCCAGGCTAGAGTGCAGTGGTGTGATCTCAGCTCACTGCAACCTCCATTTCCTGGGTTCAAGAAATTTTCCTGTCTCATCCTCCTGAGTAGCTGGGATTATAGGCACTTGCCACCACGCCTGGCTAATTTTTGCATTTTTTATAGAGATGGGGTTTTGCCATGTAGGCCAGGCTAGTCTTGAACTCCTAAACTCAGGTGATCTGCCCTCCTCGGCTTCCCAAAGTGCTGGGATTATAGGCGTGAGCCACCATGCCCAGCCAAGAGATTGTAAATGTGTTATAAAAAATGGTTAAAATCTTGATGAGTCAGTGGGGTCCTCTCAAGAAATCCTCCTGAAGTCTAACCAGGGGGACTTAGAATAGTGAAAAATTGGGACAAAATGCTTATAGGAAGCCATAGAGCAGCCTTCAGAAGCAAGGAGTCAGGCCTCTGGGGAAGACATATGCCCTTTCCATTGGTTGCTACGTTTTGCCCCACTTCTTTCTATCTATATCTTAACTTATAGGGCCACTTTGTATTCTATCCCCTCCAAGGTTTTTCTGGCAATTCTGACTGGAAGTTTTCCTTTTTCCCCTTTGAAGAGTACTTTATAATAATTTAAGAAGTATTTTTGAGCACATACTGCGGGCACCCTGCTCCAGACACGGAGGACACATGTTGAACAACTGTATTCCTGACCTCTAGGAGCGGATGCACTGCCGCTCATCACTAAGAGTCTCTGTGGGCTGGGCACAGTGGCTCATGCCTGTAATCCCAGCACTTTGGGAGGCTGAGGTGGGCAGATCATGAGGTTGAGGGTTCGAGACAAGCCTGGCCAACATGGTGAAACCCCATCTCTACTAAAAACACAAAAATTAGTGGGGCATGGTGGCACTCGCCTGTAATATCAGCTACTCAGGAGGCTGAGGCAGGAGAATTGCTTGAACCTGGGTGGCGGAGGTTGCAGTGGGCCATGATCAAGCCACTGCACTCCAGCCTGGGCGACACAGCAAGACTCCATCTCAACAACAACAAACAAAACAAAACAAACAAATAACAACAACAACAACAACAAAAAAAGAGTCTCTTTGGACTCTCTTGGGCTAAGTGACTCGTGTGTTTGTCTTGCATCTCCTTTAGGCAGGGTTTACTCTTCTATTCCCCAGAGCTTCTAAAGATCCTCTTTAGCTAAGAATTTGTTATCAGAGACCCCAGGGTTACCAAGCTGTTCAGGGGACATACAAATAGTGACTAAGGAACTTTAAAATGAGTCTCCCATTACAGTTCTCAAGTTCTTACTAGCATCAATCCCCAGCCACCTCATGAACATCAGAGATTGTCCTAGATGATAAGCAAGTACTGCAAATACAATAGAAATGGATCACAAAGTAAAATTAGAAATCTTAGAGAAGGTACAGGACTTCTTGAAGTCCATGAAAGTGAGTTTAGAGAACAATTTGAATTCACACCCAAAATTGTAGACAATTGAGGACCTAACAGAGTCATATTAGTTATTACCAGCAGGAGAGAGAAAATCAGTAGGGATGGTGGCATGATGGGTACTTCCCAAGTGAATGATTGGAATGTCAATGAATGAAGAAAGGACCTTGGGAAATATGAAAAACTTTTGAATATTTTACAAAAGTCAGTATGAAGTGAGAGATGTTAAATGATGCCATGATTCAATTTTGTCAGAAAAATTATGCCAAAAAATCCACACTTAATTCACACCTTGTTCATTATCTAAAAATGAGAGCATAATTACTATTTTAATTTAATTTTGTGAAATCTAAGATAGTTTTTCATTTTACAATTCTTAGTTTCTATGATAAAATTCCATCCAAATCCCCTGACCCCAATTATACTATGCTATTTTTGTCACCTTAAAAATGTGGATTCACTTTAAGTGGACTTTTTCTGGTATTAATTATCCTGATATAGAAAGAACTTTCAGTAATTCAGTAAAGTGATGGATTAATCAACATCATTTTTCCAGAACCAATGACTAAGAACATTACAGGCAGAAAGGGGACAACTGGCTTTATTGACTCTCAGGCGGAACACAAGGGTCCATAGAACCAGCCAGATTTCTCTAGGAACGGAGTTGCCTAGTCCAGCTAGGAGGTAATTTTGGGATAAGCATGCTTAAGACCTTAAAAGGGAACTCTTAAGGCTCCAAAGGAAGTTGCTTACCCACAAAGCACCAGACCGCAAACCGGATCCATGTGATGGTGGAGAGCTTTAGCATGAGATAGATGTTCACCAGCATGGCAAAGGCAGGCACAAAGGGGAGGCAAGGGGCCATGTAGGGCAGCTTCTTGGGGTTCTCTGGCTGCTGCAGGATCACAAACACCAGGGTGCTGATCAGCAGCACCATCAGAACAACCAGAAGGATGGCCCACCAGCTCTGCTCTGAGATGTAGTCAGAACCAAAGATGATGAAGGAGCAGAAGATGAACATGAGGATGAAGAGCAGGAGCACGCAGATGGTCACCGTGTGCCCCGTCGCTGCTGTGGGCCGGTCCATTTTGCCTGGAAGGCCCAGCCGGATTCTCATGGTGTAATAATGAGGCCCAATCAACTTCTTTAACTTGATGAGATAAATATTTTCGGATTCATCAGCTTCTATGCCTGTGGTCATGTCCACGGTGCCGTAATTGGGGTGGTTGACGTTGTAGGTTGACTTGTCTGATTTCCCTATGAGCATCTCATTGTCTCCCAAGGATGGTAAGTTCTTGGCCCCACATGTGTTGGTGGCTGGGCCAGAAAACTCATCCCCTTCACTCACAGGAGAACAAGCTTCCTTCTCACAGTCAGCCAGAATGCCCTCCTTCTTCTTGGTGTGCTCCTCAGACAAGAACTTGACAAAACCATCAATGTCACTCTCAGGTTGGTATCGAAGGAGCAAGACACAGACTGAGACCAAGGTGTAGGCCAGGAGCGTGCCGATAGACATCATCTCTATCAGGTCTCTCAAGCTGACCAACAGCGCGAGGAGCGCTGCCAGGAACCCGGACACGATGCAGGCCACCACTGGCGTCTCTGTGTAGGAGCTGACGTGAGCCAGGAACCTGGAGGGGCCGGGCAAGCAGAGGGTTAATGGTGAGCTACAGTGACCGATTCCAGTGCAGCCAACATGGGGAGCTAGAACTATCAATAGGCTGGTGTGATTAACTCCTCCTGGTCCTGCTCCACCAATTTACTTCTGCAATCACTACTTTAAATCCAGCTGCTATTCCTACCCCAGGATTTGGTATATAATTAAAAGAGAATTCACTTTAAATCTTTGATTTCTTTTTTTTTTTTTTCTTTTTTTTGGTGAGATGGTGTCTCACTCTGCTCACTCTGTCCCCCAGGCTGGAGTGCAGTGGCGTGATCTCAGCTCACTGCAACCTCTGCCTCCTGGGTTCAAGTAATTCTCCTGCCTCAGCCTCCCGAGTAGCTGGGATTACAGGCATGCCCCACTAGACCCGGCTAATTTTTGTATTTTTAGTAGAGACAGAGTTTCACCATGTTGACCAGGCTGGTGTCGAACTCCTGACCTCATGATTCACCCACCTCAGCCTCCCAGAGTGTTGGGATTATAGGTGTGAGCCACTGTGCCTAGACTAGTTCTTTGATTTTAAGGCAAACTTCTTTAGTAAAGTTCCTAATCATTATGTAATGGGAAGGGTTGATTGAACCTAGGAGGTCTGTCTTTCAGAAACCTAGATTGAAGCCCAGGCTCTGCATGAAAAAGTGATGGTTGGAGGAAGTCATGGACCTGCTTGGGGGTCCTCCTGACCTGTGAACTAGCATCTTAGCATTCTCTTGGAGCTTGTTAGAAATGTATATTCTCAGGTTTCACCCAATAACTACTATACCAGAATCATAGTAGGGTGAGGCCTAGCAAACTGCTTTAAAAGACCTCCAGAGGATTCTGATTTATGCCAAAGCTTGAGACACCACCTATAACAAAAGTTCATGGGTTTAGTTGGCAAAATAGCACAGTAATTGAGAAACTGTGCTCATAGATACAGATTTATGTCCAGCTGGTTACTGACTGAAGAAGAGACCAAGAAGAGCAACTGAATGGCACGTGCAGTAGGCTCCCTCTCCTCTCCCCTCTCCTCCTGGTCCCTTATTTTTATGGTTCACACAAGACTGTAAATGTGTTTGAAGCCCCAGTATCTTTCCTGTTAGTTTCTTTGACAGCAGAAAAATCTTTTGGATGTGTGAAGTTGCCACGCCTCCATCACCCTAGGCCCCTCTTGATCTTTCGGCAACCTAATCACAGCAGCTCTGGTCTGGTGATGACTTCAGAGAGTATGCAGGGGAAATGAGTCAGAAGATGATGACTGCAGAGACAAAGTCCGTGAACCGGCCCCCTCTGCACACCTGAGAGCTCCTTGGCCTCCACGGTTTACTCCTTGCTTTGTGCACTTGAAGAATGCCTTCTCAGCAGGCCCCTCATGCTGGAAACAAAGGGCTGAGAGCACATCCCCTTTGTACCATGGGCAGATGGGCCACTTCATGGCCAATGTAGGGGGCAAGAACTGCCAATACATTGGTGTGGTTAAAAGTCTGATTTTTGGAGTTGGATGTTCTGGGATCAAATCCTGACCTGCTACTCAGTAGCTGAGGGATTTGTGGCAATTTTGTTTCACCTCTCTGAGTCCTAGTAGACTTCATATGCAAAATAGAGTTACTGTGAGGACTAAATGGGATACTGTATACACAGCACCCAGGACACACAAATGTTCAATAAATGGCAGCTGGTGTTGCAGGTATTGTTAGGATCTGTTCAGAGGGTCTTATCTACTCTTGACTTTTTTTTTTTTCATGTTCAGAGGGGCTGTGGAGAGTGGGGCAGTTACCAGGCCTTGATGTGAGGGCAGGCCTAAGATGTCCCTAGGATGGTTCTTCCTTCTGGAGGCCACCCAGTACAGCAGTTTGGCACCCATCATCTTCACAAAGGAGCATGCAATGTCGACAGGAGGGAGGACAGTAGGGGGACACACATCAGCTTGTGCTGGATTAAGGGACCGCAGAGTTAAACTAGGGGCTGCTTCAGGGCCTGAGCTCTGTTACTCAGACTTTTCTTCAGGATACATAACAAGGTCCACAGTCCATGTGAAAGGCACTGACGTCAAAATCACAGTCAGGCTGACAGTGGGTAGACATTCTCCCTGGACAGACGTGGCAGAGCAGGATAAATTTCATGGAGCGTAGCCCTTACCTGAAAAGGAGCCCATCACCAGCCATGGCATAAATGACCCTCGGCATCGGGAAGAGGGACCCCAGCAAGCTGACTGTCAGTCCTGCAACCGACCCAATGGCCACTACGAACTTGGCAGCATAGAACCCATGAGCCACAAACATCTCCATGAGTGGGGATTCCGTGTCAATGGTATAATATGGCACCATCAGAGTTAAGATCACGCTTACCTGTTAAAACAAGAGAAGACAGGGCTGGAGGTACAGGGGAAGAACAGCATGGATAGAGGCCCCATGGGAGAGGAAAGAGCCCTGCCCCTGGAGGCAGAGGCTTGCATGGCAGTTTGGATCCATTCACTTGCTGGCATGTGCCTTTACTGTAGACCAGTCATCTGGCCTCTAGGCCTTACTCAATATTATTTCCCCACATGTGAATTTAGTGGACTGGGCCAGAAACTCTCTATCTCTCTGGTCCTTTGATATCTGAGGAGTAAGTCTGCAGGTATTTCAGCCCCATGAGCAGAGCTATGCTAACAGTTCAGTGGAGAGTAGATATTTCCGGAAGGAAGGAGCTGCAGCCAATGCCCTGCAACCAGGGCCTGGCAGGGACCATGAGCACCCTGCCCACGTGGACAAGACTCTCATTTCTCTTCTGCTTTCTGGTCCTACAGGGTCTTATCTGTACTCCCTCTCACTGTGAAACACCAGAGATAAAATCTCCAAAGATAAGTGCTTAAGAGGTCTATAGCCTATTAACTGTTGGGACCCAGATAAGGACTCATATTTCTATTTCCTTTCTCTAGCTTAGTCCTAGGATCCAGGCAGGGCAACAAACAAATGATGGCATCAGGACAGAATCAAGTCCTACTGACTATATGGCTGTCAGACAACTATGGCTTTGCTTAATCAGGAATCATTTACTGTGTGTGCTATAAGGGTCCACCCCCAGAGAAGAGGGAGATGCGAGGGAGGAGCAGAAGAGGAAATAGAGAGCAGAATGTCTTTGCTATTCCCTCTACCCTACCACCCCTCCTTCAACACTCTGCCTATGGGGAGAAATCAGGGTATGGACAGGACAAAGCCACTGGCATGCGTGTGCATCGGGGAGGTGCTAAGCACTTAACTGGGGGCTCCCAGGACCTACTCCCCTCGCATATTATTGATCTGCCTAACATCCCTGCCTTCAGAATTGGCCATAGGCAATGGAGCCACCAGTCATATGGCCAGATATGGGGGGCCCCCCAGGCCTATGAAGGCCAAATTGACATCAAGAAGGGATTCAAAGCCTGAAGGAAAGAGGGTGGTCACATGTAGACCATTTCTTTGCCTATTCCTCTGGAGCCAAGATCCTCCAGTGGAGCCAAGGGCCACCAGGGAGGACACGATGTCCTAGCAAAGCCCAGCAACCTCGTTCTTCTCATGGTGGGGGAGGGGCTGCCTGCTGACCAGTACAAGACCAAACAGCTCCTAGGGCGTGTTTAAGGCCTGTGCAGTATGAAAGAGAATGTTTCCTAGTAACATAACCACTTGCAACATTTCCTCTGGGGATGGGGCAGGGTGGGCTGGAGGAGAGTGGGATTGAGCCTCCTCCAGCTTCAGGGAGTCTCCTGAGTTAGATCAGGATGGGTAAAAAGTTGGTGGATCATAGAAGTACTCTGTGGTCTATAAAGTGCTATTCTAAGGAGGGCACTGTGATGATTGACTTTATTGTGTGTGATAAGGGCCCATTCCTGGAGGAAGGGCAGGAATGAAGGAGGAGTAGAAGGGGAAATGCAGAGTGTCCTTGCTGTTCCTTCTGCCCCGCAACCCCTCCCTCAACATTCTGCCCACAGGGATAATCGGGGTATGTATGGACACGATGAAGCCCCTTGCATGTGTGTGCTAGTGGGAGGTGATAATTGAGGCACCCATAAAACCTCTGGGTAGGCAGCTGAATGTCTGTAAACGACCCTCAAGTTTGCTCTGTGTTTTTCTCTGGCTTCTAGAACAATCCTGTTTTGCAGCTTGCCTTAATGATCAATTGGTCTGGCTTTCTTAGCTAGTTGCTAAAGATGTCTTTTTTGGGAAAGAGAAACAGCAGGGCTGATCAGCGGCAGCACCCCCCGCTGCCAGCTCTTTCCTAATTGTGGTGACCCAAGTGAGTGCGCCCCTCAGGACCTGAGAATATTTGTGGAACCACACACTTCCTGGCCTGTGAGCCGATTTTCTCCATTGCCAGGGGCAGAGGGGGATGTTGGATGCAGCTGGGCTATTTCTGTGATAGAAATTCTGGGATGGGAGCTCCGAGAGCAAGCATCAGAGCATGAGGAGTGTCTCAGGGTCGTGATCCTGAGGAAGATAAGGCTGAAGTCTTTATCCTGGGGCTCCCCTAGGTAGGGATACCTGAAGGTGAATTTGAGCTGGTGTAACAAGAGGGAGCAACAGCCAAAAGAAATGGCACTTTCCTCCCCAGATTTAAGGGGAAGAGAGTTTGTAGAGGACAATGTATTCTCTCTCCCCGCTGTGCAGGGAGCCTCGCCTCTTTGCTGCCGGGAAGCTCCCAGAAGACAGAAGAGCATTGAGGAAAGTGCACAGAGGCCCACAATGCCTTTGCTCGCACACCCACCCGTTACTGCCAGCCTATGACCTGAGCTCCTTGGATGGCAGCCCATTCCCTGCACACCAGCCCCTGGGGCAGCAGCAGACACCAAGAGCTTGTGAGGATGGAGGGGTGGGAATGAAGGCCAAGGCTGAAGTGAAGGCCTGGGGCTTCTCCTCTTCTTCAGTTTGGAGTCCTAATTTTTTTCTTGTCATGGGGAGTGGGGAATGGGGCTACAGGGGACAAAAGACAGACACCAAGAAGACATAGGAAAGGACTCCTTCCTGACAAAGAAGGGAGCTCAGTGCCAGGGCCACATCGTGAGGAGGGTCCCGCAAGCATCTGGTACTTACAGACACATATGCTGTCAGGCAGATGACCAGGGAGGCAGTGATAGCATAAGGGATGGACGTGTTGGGATTCTTGGCTTCCTCTCCAGTGGTGGCGATGATGTCAAAGCCAATGAAAGCGTAGAAGCATGTTGCTGCTCCTTGCAGCACCTGTGTGGATGATGGCATTTGTCAGACTCAGAAGATCAGGGTGGCACCAGGGCCTTAAATGTGGAAAGTGCAATTGCCCTATGCCCTGCAGACATGACTGAGTGGCTGAGGGAGTAACATGGTGGAACTCGTGCTAAACACGCAGGTTCTGATCTCCTCTACTTTCTAGCTGTGTGGCTGTGGGCAATTCTCTTATGATGTGTAAATAGAGATAAGAAGAATTGGCCGGGTGCGATGGCTCATGCCTGTAATCCCAGGATTTTGAGAGGCCGAGGGGGGTGGATCACGAGGTCAGGAGTTTGAGAACAGCCTTACCAACATGGTGAAACCCTGTCTGTACTAAAAATACAAAAATTAGCCAGGCATGGTGACGTGCACCTGTAATCTCAGCTATTCAGGAGGCTGAGGCAGGAGAATTGCTTGAACCCAGGAGGCAGAGGTTGCAGTGAGCTGAGATCGCGCCATTGCACTCCAGCCTCGGCGACAGAGGGAGACTCCATCTCAAAAAAAAAAAAAAAAAATGCTTCTGGCTCTTAGTGTAGGGGATTCAGATACTTCTGCATAAGGAAGAATTATCCTACTTAAATTACTGTTAGTACCCCTGACAGATCAGCTCTATGGTAACTTCCAGATCTAAAACGATATAAAAGATTTTCAGATCTTCAGACATTCTATTGTCTTCACTGGGAAGACATGGTAAAGACAGTTTATTTGTTGCTCCTTTTGGGGCTTGAATGACCTAGCTGGGCACGAGGCAGGAGGTCAGAGTAAAGCTGGGGGATGGTATCCAGTCACATCTGCTGGCAGTCTGTCTGCCAGGAGTCCACATGGCTCCAGGGGTGTTTGGGAATGTATTATATATGTCAAAATGTCAGTGAAAACCTTCCATTGAAGAGTGGCTACTTTCTTTGAAAGAACCTATTGAAGTTTAAATGAGGGTTCCCCACCTCAGTATTTTCATTGTTAGCTCTAAGTAAAAAAGTGCCTCTTTGAATGCTTAGGGACGTCCTTTTAGAAGGTGAGAGATATTTTTGGACTTGTGTGTATGGCGTGAGGGAAAAAAAAGCAAGCCCTAGCCAGTGGTCCAGGAGGTGAGACCCATTGCAGACTGGACCATTTTATTTTTCTTTTCTCCACATTCAGTTTATAAATGATGGAAATCAAAACGTGTGCCAAGCTGACACTTGTCCAAAATTGTCACTCTTACTTTCCTCACTGACTTCTCAGTAAGACAAAATATGAAATATTAGAACCTGTAAGGTACATCACAAAATTAAAGATCTTCTCAAACCTTCAGAAGCAAACTTTGCTCATCTGTAAAATGAGCTGGTGTTTCCTACAGTTTCTCTCAGCTAGGATTCTAATGTTTCAACCCTCTACTCTGGGGTTCTTATCCTGGAGGCCATGGAATTCAGGGCATCTAAAAATTTTGCTGGTAAAGAATTGCATATGTTTTTCACTACCTCCTAGTTGAATTAGCATTTCTTTCAGTTATGAATGTAGGTGACAAACTAACAATACCTGTGCCTGTGTCACCAATAGCAATCAGATATTTTCACTTCATATGAGAGTTGTTGCAGAGATCTTGAAATATCACTTATGCTTATTATTTCTTTCAGATTATGATAGTTATTACACATAGAGATTAACATATAAATCCCTAATAGAGAAGCATATTGTTACTAGATTACAATATAAAAATAAAATAAAATTAAAAATACTTAATACTACATTTCAGTATAATTGATTTCCTTTGAATTCGTATGTAATTAGGCTATTCATTTAAAATCACAATTCTCATAAGGGATCCACAGTCTTCATCAAACATCCAGGTGGTCCATGGCACAAGAAAATTTAAAAACTCCTGGTCTATTCTAATAAGTCAGGTAGAAAGAACTTCTAAAATACAAGCAGTTCCATCTCTAGATGGCTACTTTCCAGAAGAGAAGAGAACTCCTGCTTTCCCTACAGCAAAGTTTTTCATACAATGGTGTGGAAAATGTCTTTGGCCTCCAGACAAGGAGGGAAAATAGATCTCACCTCATCATACATGGAGGTTCACAGGCTTGGAAATGTGCTTGTTTTCACTTATCTAGAAAATATTAGTGGTCTTCAAGGATGAACGGATGCTAGACTGCTGGCTCACTAAGTAGTCCTGATCAAGAAAAGTCTCACTTTAAGATAGTTCCTTCATTTTTGACAAAGGTGCCAAGAACATTCACTGGGGAAAAGACAGTCTCTTCAGTAGATAGTGCTGAGAAAACTGGATATCCATAGGCAGAAGAATGAAACTAGACCTTTATCTCTCATCATCTACAAAAATCAAATCAAAATATATTGAAGACTTAAATCTAAGATCTCAAACTATGAAACTACCACAAGAAAACATTGGGGGAAAATCTTCAGGACATTGGTCTGGGCAAAAATTTCTTGAGCAATACCCCACAAGCACAGGGAACCCAATAAAAACAGAGTTATTCTACACGTTCAAGTCCTTTGTGGAAATAAGCGGGGTTATAAATAAATCAATATGTTGGCTATCTCTGTATCTTAGGGAACTCATTCACCTTTTTGTACTTTGTTTTCATCCAACATTTTCAACCGCAATCATAGGCTGTAAGACTACCCCTAGGGGATGTTTGGAAAGATGTTTGGAAAATCTCCAGGACACTGGTCTGGGCAAACATTTCTTGAGCAATACCCCACAAGCACAGGCAGCCAAAGCAAAAATGGACAAATGGAATCACATCAAGTTAAAAAGCTTCTGCACAGCCAAGGATACAATCAACAAAGTGAAGAGACAACCCACAGAATAAGAGAAAATATCTGTAAACTACCCATCTGACAAGGGATTAATAACCAGAATATATAAGGAGCTCAAACAACTCTGTAGGAAAAAATCTAATAATCTGATTAAAAAAATGGGCAAAAGATTTGAATAGACATTTCTCAAAAGAAGACATACAGAGGGCAAACAGGCATTGATAATCAGATAAATGAAAATCACAACTATAATCAGATATTATCTCACCTCACTTAAAATGGCTTATATCCAAAAGACAGGCAATAATAAATGCTGGCAAGGATGTGGAGAAAAGGGAACAACTTGTACACTGTTTTTGGGAATGTAAATTAGTACAGGCACTATGGAGAAGAGTTTAGAGGTTTCTCAAAAAACTAAAAATTGGGCTACCATATGTTCCAGCAATCCCACTGCTGGGTATATACCCAAATGAAAGGGAATCAGCATATTGAAGAGATATCTGCATTCCTATGTTTGTTGCAACACTGTTTACAATAGCTAAGATTTGGAAGCAACTTAAGTGTCCATCAACAGATGAATGGATAAAGAAAATGTGGGACATATACACAATTGAGTACTATGCAGCCATAAAAAAGAATGAGATCCGGTCATTTCCAACAACATGGATGGAACTGAAGATCATTATGTTAAGCAAAATAAATCAGCCATGGAAAGACAAACATTGCACATTCTCACTTATTTGTGGGATCTAAAAATAAAAACAATTGAACTCATGGACATAGAGAGTAGAAGGATGGTTATCAGAGGCTGGGAAGGATAGTTGGGGGCTGGACGGGGGGAGGTGGGGATGGTTAATGGGTACAAAAAAAGTAGAAAGCATGAGTAAGACCTACTATCAGATAACATAACAGGGTGACTATAGTCAGTAATAATTGTACATTTTAAAATAACTTAAAGAGTGTAATTGGATTGGTTATAACTCAAAGGATAAATGCTTGAGGAGATGGACACCCCATTCTCCACGATGTGCTTATTTCACATTGCATGCCTCTATCAAAACATCTCATGTACCCCATAAATATATATATACGTACTAAGTACCCACAAAACAAACCCAGAAAAGCAGGTCCTGCTTTCTCTTCGTTTAACATTTATTCTTCCCTTCTACACACACAGACACATATATGTACACACATAAACATGCACACACACGCAAATACATATAAACACAGATAAACACACATACATACACATGCAAACACATATACATACATATACATGCATACATACCCTCCTCTTGTAAATCATTTAGTGACTTTGCACAACAACCATATAAATTTGGGCAAAGCAATCTTAGAAAAGGGTGAGAGGTTTGTGAACCATGCCATGTAAGGAAGAACTGGGGACCTGGGGATGTTTAACTTGAAGAGCAGAAGACTCAGTGGAAGATGAAGAGGACACCTTTAAATATGTGCAGTACCGGCAGTTGGAGTCAATGTGATGTCCACTGTAGGCTTCAGAGGAAATCCTAGGGCCACACACATGGGAGTGACTGGCTTTAGTTAGGAGCATAGACTTTGTAGACTGTCAGGCCCAGGTTGATTCTGCCACATATTAGCTTGGTGACCTAGAACAAGTTCTTAACCTCTTGGAGCCTAAGTTTCATTCTTACTTAAATGGAGATAATAATAGCACTTAGCTCATAGTGTTGTTACAAGGATAAAATGAGATAATAGAGTAAACTGCAGTCCTATAATACAGTAGGTGCTCAGTAAATATTAGCTCTTACTACCAGTATTATTATTACAATTCTAAGTTTTTCTAGAGCAGTTGACACCCACGGGCACAAACTCCTCCTCCTTCTCTCCTCCTTCTACTCCCCTACCTTCCTCCTTTTAGAACTTGACTTGTGTATACTAAGTGCTACCATGTGCCAGGCACGGTGCTTAGTGATGGGGATATAGTCATGAGCAAAAAGTACCCAGCTTGATTTTACAGAGATTGAGTCTAGAGGATACTGTAAGATCCGAAATGCATTCTTGATTATGGTAACAAACTCAACAAGACTAATAAGCATCTATATTATTCATGAAACAGAAATGCTACTTTGCTCTAAATGAACGAGAGAAGGGATGGCAATTACTGATAATGATTAACTATTAGAAAGTTAATTATGATCAAGTAGGGAAAAGAGGAAGTAAACTTGCAAAGAGGATGTCTCTTAGCCTGCATTTGCATATGTAGAACTAGAAAGCAAGTACAGTTGGAGAAAGACTGGACAGATCAAAGGCAGGACATGTGGAGGTTCTACCACATTAGGCAGTCAAGATAATTTATTAATAACGCAGATGATTCAAACAAAATTTCAATGAGGGACTATAGGCAGGTCTGGGGAGTATTTAGGCAGGGTTAAGGGAGGTGTCTAGGGATGTTGAGGCATCAGAGACTTAGCAACACTGAGAAGCTGTCATCCTGAGGCCTAAGTGTAGGGGATGGAATGGTGTCCTGGAGTCCAGTGGGAGCTGGAGGTATGGGGCAGAGATTCCTAGAAGTAGCGGCCTTGTGGAGGCACAGCCAGTGTGGTGCCAAGGTTGGGAGGCAGCGAGGAAGAAATACTCTGGCCTTGCTTTCTTCTCGCCTTCTGACTTGATAGTATTTCCCATTGGCTAAATTCAACAGGAAGCAACCTGGAGCAGAGAACAGGGCATGAAGGGTGGAGAATAGGTCTGGGGAGCGGAGGCAAATGGAGAAGAAAGACCAACACACCTACCAGGGTCAAACCAAACTTGGCCTAACAAGACATAGATGAAATAAACAGATTATTAAAGAGAAGATAGAAAATTAGCAAAAAGAGTCATCTTTTTACTTGAGTTAGTTTGAACGAGCTTTTCTTCCTTGCAAGCAAATGGTCCCTGATTGGTAAATACAAAGACCCATGAAATAAACTGTATATGGGTGTCTCTACCCAAAGAACCACTGAAACCGTTTTCTACGTCACTCTATCCAGATCTCAGATCTGACCACTGGTGTTTATAATTAGGATAGACTTCCATGCATAAAAGCACATGTGCGGTACCTAGGGGTGAGCATCTGTGAATAAAATTGGTGGGTGAAATGTGTGTATGTGTGTTCGTGTGCAAGTGTATGTGTATTTCTGGGTTTATTGGTATGTTATCCTAACTCTTTGCTTTAATGTTTTGCAAAATTAAAAAATAGTATTGAAAAAAATTAGCTAGGTGTGGTTGTGTGCACCTGTAGTTCCAGTTACTTGGGAGGCTGAGGCGGGAAGATTACTTGAGCCTGGGAGGTTGAGACTGCAGTGAGCTGTGATCGCACCACTGCACTCCAGCCTGGGCGACAGAGTGAGACTCTGCCTCAGAAAAAAGTACTGACCTTTGTATTTGATGATATAGCTGAGATTGCTGTTTGAAGTCAACCTGGTGTAAAAACTCAGCCAGCTGATCCAGAACAGAGTTCATCCCCCTAGAACGGCATTGTGGGAAAGCAGCACGTGCCTCAGTTGCTGGAGGGCTTCTGCTTAGTTAGTTGTCAAAAGCAATGTCATTAGTGGCCTGCTACTCAGTATGTCAGGTCCCTAAAAACTGGCCCCCTGCGTCTTGCTGATATTTGAGACGCATTCAGATGAGGCAGCCTTCACACATTCTGCCTCAGCCAGTCTGGCGGATGCCTGAGAGATAATTAGGCGCCTTTATGTTATTCACTCTCTAGGCAACAAAATTCCAACTTTTCACAGCATTTTCTACCACCCTCATGCCCCAGCTCTATTAGCAGCCTGTCCCCAGTGACAGTGGAATGTGCTAATAGGTTCCCACAAATGGATTCAGATGTGGAGAACATGAAAAACAACTTTTCCTTTGTTTGGAGGCTGTCAGGATTCCCCACAAATGATTGCTATGGACCATTTTCCTGGGAGCTATTTGTGTTTGTAGAGTGTCTTATTTGCTTAAAGAAAAACTATAAGATAGTATGAAGAACAAATAACATGAAGGGAACACGCGTCCAGCAATGTTCAAGGGCTGAGGAATTGCAGATGGAAGCAGGGGTTCAGCTGAAGGCCAGAGTTACTTGATATAGGGAAAAATGTTTGTTGTTCTTAAACTCTTCAAGACCACAGAAGCATTTGACCCAGAACCTGTAAGTGAGTAAACCATTCCTTAAGCTATTTTCTTTGGAAGGAAGTGTTTGGAGCAGGGGAAAGAGTAGGTTTATGAGGGGTCCATGGTTAGAGGATGGATTGTTCATTAACTCTTTCAAAGTCCTTGAGAGTTGTGTGGAAAGTCATGTCATGCTATTCTTATAAATCATCTCCTATACAATGGTTTCCTCCATTCCATCCTACCTAAAGCAACTGAAGAATAAAATGGGTTGGACCTCTGTACTAGTCCCCTAGTCAGGGGTAGAGGTAAGCGTTTTGATAAGGAGTGA
Source organism: Gorilla gorilla gorilla (assembly GCF_029281585.2). Lineage (NCBI taxonomy): Eukaryota > Metazoa > Chordata > Mammalia > Primates > Hominidae > Gorilla > Gorilla gorilla. The sequence goes on from NC_086017.1 coordinate 181,580,951, forward strand.
AGAAGTTCATGTATCTGTTGAAGAGGCAACACACTTTTGTAGACAATTGTTAGGTAACAGAGCGAGGAATGTGTGTATTACCTTGGTGTATGACATGCTCATGAGGCAGTGTCAGACCTTAAAAAATAGGGCCTAAATTCAAAATGACTTTGCTGGACTTTGGAAAAGTGACCTGAAACCAAAGTTGAGAAATAACAGGTCCAGGCCCATTCACTGGGAAGGAAATGTACTACGTAGAAATCCAAGGCCAGGCAGAGTGCAGAGAGGATGAATCAGCAACGTCTTCACACTGGGCTGTCCTTTGTTCTCAGATGATACTTTTAGGCACATTCACTAGGACATATATCATCCCCAAGTTTCCTTTAGGGATAATGGAATTGCAGCAAAACATTCACAATCCCAGCCAAGCTTTTTTCTTGGCCAATGACAAATCTACTCAAGGCAGTAGGCTTGGATTGGAATGAGGACAGTGAACAGAAGTGCAAAAAAAGATAACCAGTTCATGGCCCCAAACCCAGGTGGCAGTGGGGTAAATAAGTACTTTGGCCCATCCAGGACTGGGATCGAATTTCAGCTCTATTACTTACCATCTAGATCTGTGTCTTTAACTTTTCTAAGCTTGAGCTATTTGCATGTAAAAGTGGAGAGCTCTGTACTTATTTTGCAGGGCTGTTGTGAAAATTAAATTAAAAGTGCACATGAAAGAGTTTGTCACAAAGAAAATGTTCAATGTTGGGAAAAGCATCCTTCATTTCTTTCTTATGCCTGACTTCTGATCTTCTCTTAGGAAAGTTAGTGAGAACCCAGGATGTATAAGTGGGGAACCCCAAGGCTGGCATGATTAGCTCCTTCCTTGATGAGGCAGGCTCCTGATTGAGGAAGGATGTGGAGCCCCTGAGAAGGAAAGGGAGACCCCCAAAGAGAATAAAGGCCTCAGAACAAAACACAAGGCTAAAGGCAATGCTAAAATGTGCCTCCATCTTCTTCAGGATGGGTAAAGAACATTTACACAGAGGATATTAACTCTTTCCAGTCTTTAAGTGGGGCCTAAACTACAGTGTGTGCCATTTGGGTGAGCTAATAGGAGGATTTTGAAAATTAAATATCAATCAAGTAATTAAGAAGAGTTTTAGAATTGCATTGACAGGATGTCTTCATAAACAATGCATACGCAGCCTGGGTCAGTTGAACTATTTTCTATCTCTTAATGTTCCTCCAAGATTCTCTGACATCATGAAAGTTTAAAGGAAGTATAACATTTTAGATTTATTACCTTACTACTTACTAAAGAAAACTCAGAGAGAATGAGCGTGATACACAAGGTACTGCATTGGTAGAAAGGGCTTTGGAGTCACACAGATCTGGGCAGAAACCCCAGCCCCGGAGCTGACTAAGTGAGGTCAGGTCAGTTTCGCAGCCTCTATGAGGATTCTCCACTTTTAAGTTAGGGATAACAGCACCACTCAAAAGTTTTGTTTTAAGAGTGAGATACTATTCATGGAATACAATGCCAGGAACTTAACAGGTAGTCAATAAAAACTAGTTCCTTCCTCGTGTAGTTTTAACTATTGACAACCGTAACAAGCTGCACATAAAAACATCCAAGATTTTGCTGTTTTTTTGCAAACATGTGGTGCAATTAGTTTTGCCACATAATAGATGAGAAAAACTGAAAGCACAGAAGTTAATTGATGGCCAAAGTCTTCCAGTAAGTCCATGACCCAATAATTTCTTATATTGTTAAGAAAATGGTGAGGACATTTTCCTGCTACAATGAAAATGCAACTGAGGACCAAGAAGCAGCTTCTCGGCTCCTTCTGGAATCTCTGCCTGGTTCAGCCTGCCTGCCTCCACTCCTGCCTCCACCATGTCCATCAGGGTGACCCAGAAGCCCTACAAGGTGTCCACCTCTGGCCCCCAGGCCTTTAGCAGCCGCTTTTACACGAATGGGCCTGATGCCCACATCAGCTCCTCAAGCCTCTCCCGAGTGAGCAGCAGCAGCTTCCAGGGTGGCCTGGGCAGAGGCTATGGTGGGGCCAGCGGCATAGGAGGCATCACCGCTGTCACATTCAACCAGAGCCTGCTGAGCCCTGTTAACCTGGAGGTGGATCCCAATATCCAGGCCATGCACACCCAGGAGAAGGAGCAGATCAAGACCCTCAACAAGAAGTTTGCCTCCTTCATCGACAAGGTACGGTTCCTGCAGCAGTAGAACAAGATGCTGGAGACCAAGTGGAGCCTCCTGCAGCAGCAGAAGATGGCTCGGATCAACGTATTTGAGAGCTACATGAACAACCTTAGGTGGCAGCTGGAGGCTCTGGGCCAGGAGAAGCTGAAGCTGGAGGCGGAGCTTGGCAATATGCAGGGGCTGGTGGAGGACTTCAAGAACAAGTATGAGGATGAGATCAATAAGCGTACAGAAATGGAGAATGAATTTGTCCTCATCAAGAAGGACATGGATGAAGCTTACATGAACAAGGCAGAGCTGGAGTCTCGCCTGGAAGGGCTGACTGACAAGATCAACTTCCTCAGGCAACTGCATGAAGAGGAGATCCAGGAGCTGCAGTCCCAGATCTCGGGCACGTCTGCGGTGCTGTCCATGGATAACAGCCTCTCCCTGGACATGGACAGCATCATCGCTGAGGTCAAGGCACAGTAGGAGGAGATCGCCAACCGCAGCTGGGCTGAGGCTGAGAGCATGTACCAGATCAAGTATGCAGAGCTGCAGACGCTAGCTGGGAAGCACGGGGATGACCTGCGGCGTACAAAGACTTAGATCTCCGAGATGAACCGGAACATCAGCCGACTCCAGGCTGAGATTGAGGGCCTCAAAGGCCAGAGGGCTTCCCTGGAGGCCCCCATCGCAGATGCCGAGCAGCGTGGGGAGCTGGCCGTTAAGGATGCCAGCGCCAAGCGGTCAGAGCTGGAGGCCGCCCTGCAGCGGGCCAAGCAGGACATGGCGCAGCAGCTGCGTTGAGTACCAGAAGCTGATGAACGTCAAACTGGCCCTGGACATGGAGATCGCCACCTACAGGAAGCTGCTGGAGGGCGAGGAGAGCCCGGCTGGAGTCTGGGATGCAGAACACGAGTATCCATATGAAGACCACCAGCGGCTACGCAGGTGGTCTGAGCTCCGCCTATGGGGGCCTCACAAGCCCTGGCCTCAGCTATGGCCTAAGCTCCAGCTTTGGCTCTGTCGCGGGCTCCAGCTCATTCAGCCGCACCAGCTCCGCCAGGGCCATGGTTGTGCAGAAGATTGAGACCCGCGATGGGAAGCTGGTATCCGAGTCCTCTGACGTCCTGCCCAAGTGAAGACCTGCGGCAGCCCCTCCCAGCCTGCCTCTACTGTGGCTCCCCCCAGAGCCCGGGAGGGAGGCTGCTGTGCAGGGGAGCACAGGGAACAGGAGACCCACCTGAAGCTCAGCCCTAGCTCTCAGCCCACGCGCGGGGGGAGTTTACTGCTTGGGGACCCCCTTGCCTCCAGCTACAAAACAATTGAATTGCTTTATTTTGTCCAAAAAAAAAAAAAAAAAAAAAGAAAGAAAAAAGAAAATGCAACTGAGTTCCAGGAAAACATTCCTTCTTTTCAGTCTTGTAATTTGTTGTTTCTCTTATATGATAGGAAAGGAACAGTTTGTATCATAAGATAATATAGATCTGGGGATCCAGAATGGGGTCAACAGTGTTTCTTTGTCTCTTCTTTTGGGTTTAAGCAGTTTCAGTATTTATTCATTTCAAAGAGGAGGGATGAACTTTGTAGTTCTGTGGAATTCTTATAGATAAGGAGAAGACTAGGAATCTTGGCTTAAATTGCTTCCTTGCTTATTTCTCTGCATTGAACGGCATGGCATGGTTCGGAATAAACAGAAGTGATTTTGAGTGTTCTCCAAGAAACATTTCTGATCCCTGGACATGTTGGAGAAAAACCAGTCTAAGCAAAAGCTACAAAAGCAAAGTGGGTGGAATCCTAGACTTGCTTTCTGTCATCAGTTCTAGGCAGACTTGCCTCTCTCGACCTTAGGTTGTTCATCTGTTAAATGAACGGATAGGACCAGGTAACCTCTAAGGTCCTTGACAGCTAAATTCTCTGATTTATGTTCTACCATGAAAAAGAGGTGGGCTAGTGAATTTCACCAATAAATCCACAACATAAGTATTTTTAGTCATCCTAGAGAAAGAAACCAGGTGCAACTCACAGCCACTTGTCAGTATAAAGAATTTGCCTCTCTGACCTTCCTATTTTTCTCTAGCATAAACCACACTAGCCAGATCATGGAATGAGATCTGAAAACATCCTTTTGGTCCAGCCCACGCTCTTGCTAATCCCTAGACCACACCAGGTAAACCTGCCTGTTATGAACTATGCCTTTGGAATGGGATTTATAGCAGAGCCCTCCATTAGGCCAGCTCAGCTGTCCTCTGACCTCAGTAGGACTCTCCTCCTAGAGTCAAATGCTGACATTGGAATTAAAAACTGTTATTTTCCTAGTTTCATACCCAGGCAAAACTCATCCCTTCCCTACTGTCCCCTTTCCCTGGCCTCCTTTATTGCCTTGTGTATTTATGTTCTTCTTGATCTCTCTTAGTAGATTGTAGACATAATTCTATAGAACTGAGCTGTTCTTGCACAGACTTTGGAGCCAGGCAGTCCTGGCTGACTGGGTTCTTCCACTTACATTGTGTGTTTAACAGTAAGCCATTTGAACTCTCTGAATGGGAGTTTTTTTCATCTTTAAGAGCAGAATGTAAATATCTTCCTCACAAGATTATCAGGATGATTAAATTAGATAGTACATGCAAAGCCACTTAGCACAATTTTAGGCAATTGCAGGTTGCCAAAACATTGAATCTATTATTGTTATTTGTATAAAATAAGATCTTAACAAATGCCTGTGGAAAAAAAAAACAACACACAAGAACCACTTCTTCAGGATATTCCAACTAAATTAAGATCGAAAGGTGATAAAGAGGGTGCTGTGGTAATTATGGAACAGAACAGCATTTTCCTGAAAATATGTCTTAGGTTGATCACAGGGTAGAAGGCAGAGTGTGTGACAGGCACACCAGGTGTTTGGAGCAAACTTACCCCTGACCAGCCGTGGGGCAAGAACTGGCCCTCCGCCCAGTATTTCCCATTGATGAAGAAGAGGCCTGCGATCATGATGAACACCCACACTGCCAGGTTCAGCACATTTAGAACATTGTTGAAGCCTACGGAATTCTTCACCCCCAGAGCAACAATGATGGTCACGATGACCGCGATCAACAGAGCCAGAAGGTCTGGGTATGATTCTTCACCTTTCCCTAGAGAGGAAAGACACGATTTGACGTTGTCTGGAGGGAAGAAAGGGCCATGCAAACTCCTGGTCCTACCCCCACTGCATCCGTACTCAGCTTTAAGAAGGGCAGTAAACTGGGAGGCCGAGGCAGGCAGATCACGAGGTCAGGAGATTGAGACCATCCTGGCTAACATGGTGAAACCCTGTCTCTACTAAAAATACAAAAAATTAGCCGGGTGTGGTGGCGGGCCCCTGTAGTCCCAGCTACTCGCGAGGCTGAGGCAGGAGAATGGCGTGAACCTTGGAGGTGGAGCTTGCAGTGAGCCGAGATCACGCCACTGCACTCCAGCCTGGGGGACAGAGTGAGACTCCGTCTCAAAAAAAAAAGAAGGACAGTAAGTCTGTAAAAGGAACTCTGTGTGTGTGTGTGCACCTACACATGCCTATGCTATAGTCCACAAGCAGATACCAGTATCTATTTGCAAATGAGCAGGATTTGGTAGATAGGTAAGATATCTGGTATCCTGGACCAAAAATTGGGCTATGTGGTGAGACAATTACAACAGCGCCTATGGAACCATGGCACAGAACATTTGAAGTGGGAACCGTCCTGGGATATTTGGGATGTATATTTAGGTCTAACATGTTTGAAAATTGTTTTTAGCTTCATTATTTTTAATTTTACAGTCTGTAAAATTTCCATCCCATTCCCAAACCTTTTCTTTATCAACAAATTTAAGAATGTGTGTCTTTGAAAATGATGGTAAGAGGGGTTTTCTGTCCATTTGTGTATATGTGGTTGTAGAGAAAAAAATAACCAGTGAACACGCCCTGCCTGCTTGGTTTTGCCCAATGGCCAGTGGACTCCTGCCCTCTATAGAGTGGAAAAGGCACTGCCTCAGCTGCAGGGATCTTGAATTTCAGCTGTACTTTTGCCCATAGCCAGATCTGTGGCCTTGGGCAAGTTGCCTCATCTTTCTGGACCTCATTTGTAAAGTGAAGGACATGAATGGCTTGATTTTGGAAGACTCTTTTAGACGTAAAATTCTATGCAATCAGTACACAGAACAGGTTTGTTCTTTATATTTTTATCTTGTCATGGTACTTGGGTGCTCAGCATTTTTGTCAGTTCTTTTGAGATAGGAATATTGAAGTTAGATGACTTGACACAGCCACAGAATCATTCCTTGGAAGTTCTGAGGCAAGATTCCAGAGCTTCCTCAACTATTGTTTAGCTTTCCTAGAATGTGAGTTTATCAGGCATCAAGATGGAGAGTGGCCGGGCACGGTGGCTCATGCTTGTAATTCCAGCACTTTGGGAGGCCAAGGTGGGTGGATCACAAGGTCAGGAGTTTGAGACCAGCCTGGCCAACATGGTGAAACCCCGTCTCTACTGAAAATACAAAAATTAGCTGAGTGTGGTAGCTGAGTAGTAATCCCAGCTACTCAGGAGGCTGAGGCAGGAGAATTGCTTGAACCAGGGAGGTGGAGGTTGCAGTGAGCCCAGATCATGCCATTGCACTCTAGCCTGGGCAACAGAGCAAGACTCTGTCTCAAAAAAAAAAAAAAAAAAAAAAAAAAGGAGTGGATGGCAAATGATGGATGGAGCCTGAGGTCTCATGGTATTTGTTACACGAGCTTCTGATGGTTTAGCATTCACTGTTATATTACCCCTCCCTGACCTCTTCTAGGCTGGAACCCATTTTATTCATTAAATTTTTTTTCATTGAAATTTGGAAAAAATATCTGATGAAACCACTGGAGAAATTGCTGACAGTTCTTTTTTCCTGCATTGGTTTTATTTTTATATAGCTATTGACATGTGCATGTATGGTTTGTATCCTTTGACGTATGACATTACATTAAAACATAATCCATGTTATTACAAGTTTCCCTAATCATCCTTTTAATTGCTAGCTACATAGTATTTGTCTGCAATTTACTTAGTCACTTGCCCCACTGTAGAATATTTAGGCTGTCTCTAACTTTTTGTTATTGTAAATAAGGCTGTGGTGAGCATCTTTTTGTATAATGCTTCCATGGACATTAGAATTATTTTTTAAGGATGGATAGATTCATAGAGAAAGAATTACTTTGCAAAAGAAAAAGAGAGATATATTTAAGGCTTTTGATACATTTTGCCAAATTGCTTTCTGAAAGGAGAACTCATTTATGTGGCTCGGTAAGTTTGCATGTTGAGGGTAGGAGGATGTGGCAGTCTCACCCAGGCCATTGAGGGTTCCCACGCTGTCCGCCATCCAGCGGCTGATGGTGTGGTTTGCTAGTGAGTCAAACATGCTGCTCAGAGCACTGGCTCCGGCCGCAGTGCCAATCAGGTACTCCAGGATCAGGTTCCAGCCAATGAAAAATGCCACAAATTCCCCAACAGTGACATAGCTGTAGGTGTAGGCAGATCCTGTGGTCTTGGGGACTCGAACTCCAAACTCTGCATAGCAGACGCCTGCAAGGGACAGACATACACAGATGGTGGACTTCAGGAGATGAGCTGACATCCTGTGGCCAACAATCTTGGGTGGAACATCCTGAGACTCTCTAGGATCTCAGAACAAATGCACAAAGTTTTATGTATATGAATCGATTCAGAGCCAACTCTTACCTCCTCCAACCTCACTTCTGAAAAATGCAAACTTGAATGACTAGGAAGGCAATCAGAACTAATTCTACTGAACTGTTGGAAACTGATCTTTATTTAGAAAAAATTCCACTTGTGTGTGTCTCTATCATGCTCCTTAGGTGTCAGATATCCTGAGTGAACATGGGCCCAATTCATCACGACCCTCACCCTAGATGGCACCAGGGTTATATTATGCACAAACTTCTTCTCTTTCAGTTTTTACATATTATAGAAGGTGCTCCTCATTTGAGAGTGATACTTTGAGCAATCTGTGAAAATGCTGTACTATATCTAGGGGGTAGATAAAATATGCAAATATAAATAAATTACTAATTATTAACAAGGAAATCTAGCACATGCACAAAAAGTAATTTAACAAACAGTTTTAGAGCCTACCATGTGCATGGCAGGGTGTGAAGCACTGGGTATAAAAAAGACAAATGGCATATGCCCCTGCCCTCAAGGGGAGAGAGGCCATCAGTGCCCACTGTAGGCTGTGTAAGCCTGACAGTGTAAAAATGTATAACAATGAGAGGAGAGATGTGAGACATGTACTTAGAGGGTTTTGAGGCATATGTAGGGATTAATTGGATGAAGAAGGTGGAACATGAGGCAAAGACATGGCAGAGAGAGACAGTATGAAGTATTTGGGTGGAGGGGAGTGTGCACTGAGGTATTAGGAGGAGATGACGCTGGCCAGGTAAGCAGAGCCATGTGTTTTCCAAAGTGGGTTCAGGGCCCACTTCCACCAGAATCATCGATTGAATCCTAATTTCAGGAGATAGGAATCAGGATGCTGCATTTTAACCAGTTCCCAAGGTAATACATGTGCTCACTTGTATCAGAAACGCACTGGAATATTGCCTCATTCTCTGACATAATTAGAGAATACATTAGAAAGAGATTAAGAACATACCAAACTTCTGGGAGTTGGGATAGTTCCCTATTTTGTGCTAGGAATTCTGGGTGTGGGCCAGTGGGTGTGGCAACTAGTTGGAGGTCAGACATAGGACAGCGTGGAGGAAACATACCAGGGGTGGGATGTAAGAGGATGTAGGAGGGAACTCAAAGTCAACTTTACCTTCAGTCCCAATTTTGTTAAGGGCCAACCCTGAAGTTCTCTCATTACAAACCAGGGAACAATAGTTCACTCTTTGTGAATAAAGAGAGCAGGTTTCTTCTCATTTGGAAGGGAGTGAAATCAATGCAAAGAAGCAAAAACAGAGATGTCAAAAGCAATGGCACAATAAATGTTTCCATGTGATGTACTATCTCTTCTTTCCCCTCAGCTGCTTCAGTTGTCAGGATGTTTACATGGAAGAAGCACTGGACCAGTTATGCTGGGCTCCTGTTTCTACTCCATCCCTGTAGATTCAGCATCCTTGTTTCTAAAATAAAAGTATTACACCAAAGACTCTCTTAAGGACCTCCTAACTCTGACCCTCTGGGATTCCATCTGTTATATTGAACTTTGTAATTTTTTTTGCTGCAAAATCTATTGAGCACAGCTTAGCTTTTCTTTTACATCAGTTACAATATTGTTCAGTATTATGGAGATGCTGTCAGGGATAGTGAAGCTGTTTGTCTCTACATTAAATGGCCCAGTCTGTTATTTATTTTGAGTTCCTATGTCAGCCCTCCTCCCCTTGCTTTGTAAATATAGCTTTCCATCTCCTTCCTTGATGTCAGACTGTCAGTTGTTACTTCTTGTTGCTGTCCCAGTGCTTACCTGGAGCAGTCAGACTGCCTCTTTTCTAAATTGCTGCTTCCAACACCTGATATTTAAATTGTTAGAGTGAGTCTAAAATTAAGAGGAAATGGTCTTTGAAGAAAGGCCTGAAGAACTCTTCCATGGGGAAAGTATAGAGTGTGCACACATTAAATACAAGAACCTGATGATATTTTCTTGGATGCCGTGTGTTTTCAGGGTTCTCGGGAGTTGAGTTTGCACATACGGATTAGGTTGCTCTTTCAGTGCTGTGTGAGGAAGGAAGTGAGGATGCAACTCACTTCTCTGCTTTGGTATTGGATCCACAGCATTATCCCATTACTCCTATATTCTATGAGCTTATTCTCATCACCCAACTTTACCACCTGATATTGTACAAGATTTATAAGTAAAATCTTTTCCAAATGATACTTTTGAAGCAGGCATCAATTTGATTGCAAATTTAATTTGGAGAGCCAATATTTATGGAATTTGTGCAATCAAACATTCTCTCCATAACATTCGATCTGACAAATTAAATTTAAAAATACCCATTTTGCCACCAGAATACACTTGCCAAGGGTAATTAGCAAATGGCCAAGTCTTCATTAGGTCTTGTGAATGGACCAGTCCATTGCTGTCTGAATCAGAGAAAGAGGCTCTGGCTGTGCATGGTATAAGGAGCATTTGGAATCTTAGTCTTTTCCCAAGGTCCTACCGGGGTCCTAATGACTATAGTTTGGGGAGAACAGTGGGAAAATCAATCAGGCACTAACCATATAAGACAATTTCTGCTTCACGAAATCGTTGTTTTGGACACACTGTAAAAGATCTTATAATATTTTAAAATCTTTCTGATTTGTTTGTATGGAGAAATTCAGACTTAGAGTGGGTACTAGAGAGCATCTAGCCTGGCATTGAAGCTCACTGGTGATAATTGAATGTTTACAGCCTTAAATATCCTGAGAAAAATGTTCTCATTCAACTATTTTAAAATATCTGGTATGTAAGAGAAACACATTTAAGAGTATCTTTCTAATTTCAATAAGAAATTAAAAGCATGGAAATGGAATTTTTATTTTTTTAATTTTTAAAAAATTTTTTTAGATGGAGTTTCACTCTGTTGCCCAGGCTGGAGTGCAGTAGTGGGATCTTGGCTCAATGCAACCTGCACCTCCTGGGTTCAAGACATTCTCCTGCCTCAGCCTCCCAAGTAGCTAGGACTACAGGCATGCACCACTCTGCCTGGCTAATTTTTGTATTTTTAGTAGAGATGGGGTTTCTCCATGTTGGCCAGGCTGGTCTCGAACTCCTGACCTCAAGTGATCCTCCTGCTTCAGCCTTCCAAAGTACTGGGATTACAGCGTGAGCCACTGCACCCGGCGAAACCTTGGTTTTTATCCTAGATTATCTAGGGTCCTAGATTACTGAGTGTTGAGGGGCAAGTTACCCTCTTATGGATGAAATGAGATGGCCAATTAGATACAGTTTAGGGTCCCTTCTGGTGCATCATTGTTTGGTTTTACAGCTAAAGTCAACTCTTAAATCATCTAGTTAGTGAGGGAAGCCCTGTAGAAAATACTGTATGAACCAATGGTTCTCAGTGAAGGTGGTACTGACTCCTACGGGAATTTTGGGAATACGTGGGAGTGTCTATGGTTCTCATGATGATTGTGGGCACTTGTGGCATTAAGTGGACAGGGACCTGGGCTGTTCATCATTCTGCAATGTGACTGACTCACAGAATGAAGCTCTGTCTTGTATCATATATGACTGCTGATGGCCCCAGTGGACATTCATTTAAGTACAAACCTGTTTATAATTTTTGACCTTGAATTTATCTCCATTTTACATATACACACAAAGCATTTTTTTTTTTGCATGGCTTTTTAGGCATTGAATTTTCCAGGACTGCAACAGCTGGGTAAATTGAGAGACAGTTGTCTCTTGTTTGGTTTGGAATTTACCGACTTGATCATCATTTTGGACGACCATCATCAACAACAATGTTATTCATGGTCTTTGAGCATCAAATAACAGTCCTATATGAGTCTGCATTTGTGGCAGTTGTACTCACAGTGGTTCTACAAATGACTGCAAACAACTGACGACTTCGTTGCGTCTCCTAATGTACGCATGCCCCATCATTCACATGTTGAAATAAATATTGTTTTTATTCAAAATTACTTTCCTTTGATTTATCTTTCACACTCAGGACATATTTATTTTTTAAAAAATTAAGTGCGTAGGAAGGTAACCATCTCTAGTTTTCACCCAGAATAGTAAAGGAAGCATTACGAAGTATTTATTACCAAAAATGAATTTGGGTGTACTAGGGTAGAGAATCACTCTTTTAAATGAGAGATCAATGGCCGGGCGCGGTGGCTCATGCCTGTAATCCCAGAACTTTGGGAGGGCAAGGCGGATGGATCACCTGAGGTCAAGAGTTTGAGACCAGCCTGGCCAACATGGTGAAACACTGTCTCTACTAAAAATACAGAAAAATTAGCCAGGTGCAGTGGCGGACGCCTGTAGTCCCAGCTACTCTGGAGGCTGAGGCAGGAGAATCGCTGCAACCTGGGAGGTGGAGGTTGCAGTGAACTGAGATTGTGCCACTGCACTCCAGTGGGGACAACAGAGCAAGACTCTGTTTCAAAAAAATAAAGAGAGATTAACGTATAAATAATATTTACTTAATTTGGTGAATCCATTAAAAAATTTTGCCCCTGAGTTACCTTTCTAATCATATTTGCCTTATGCTATTATCAAAGTGATTTTACATTTTATGGTTATCCACCAAGTGATTAGAGGGAGAGGCATATTGATTTCAAAAGTACTTATTGATATAGCTAGAGAGAATCAATATGAAATCCAATGTTTAGCTGCAGGCAGCCATCAGTGAGTGACTGCATGCTGCAGACCACATGATGGAAATTTTCCCTTAGTGTTGGTCAGAGATGAGAATTCTAAGTCCTTGAGAAATATGAAGGATTTATTTCAGCAGGACTAGAGGTAATAAGCCTGCAAGTCTGACATCTTTTCAATTACCCACCATATAAATCTATTGTAAACACATTCCTATTTATATTTTGTCCCATTTCTAGTGTTTTATATTTCTATACCCAGAATTATTTGTGGTTAAATTGATAATTTGCCAGCCTAAAAGTCAGTTAGAACTTCGAGTGAACTTCCACATTGAAAAGTGGGTTGGGACAAGGTACCAGGAGATTCTCGATTTGCAATATTCTCTGTTAATCCTCTTATATGTATCCCAGATGATGTGTGATTTGGGGTTTCAGAAAAATATGGTCCTTTTCAATGTGAATTTCTTTTCAAGTTACAGTCTATGGTTCTATCATATATGTAAATAAAGAGCCAGCCTTAGGTTTAGTTCTTTCAGACAGCCTACATGCAATGTTGACCTTTCTAAACTATGCTTAACAGAGCACAACCCAATAGCAAAGATAATCATGACATGCTTCTCCCTCTCTAATTCTGCTGAGTCACTTGCAGCCTACCCGGATTCCCTATTGCCCTTTTAGAACCAGGAAGCAAAACTTCTCCTTCCTAACAGGGTAGACGAGAAAGACCGAGCTGGGAGTAGGCAAAAGGAGGAAAATTCTATTTTTAAGTGGGGAAGCTTTTCCACTTAAGGGGGAAGTTATTGGGGGTACAGTTTATATAATATGATGAATTCAATTATTATGTTGCCTGATCATAAGTGGAGAAAGGCTTCTCCACTTAAGACATAAATTTCCCTCTGCATTCCACCAAAGAAAGCCATTAGATAAATAAGTACTTTTAAATAAGTGTACTTTCACCTGGAAAGATTAAATCTAGGGGTTATTCACACTTGAATGCCAATTACTCTACCCAGATAGACAGATTTTCCCATTAATATGTAACTTATCTTACTTTGACTATTCCCTAACCTACTTATCAGCTAATTTAACAGTTTCCCAAATAATTTTTGACTTTCTAATTTCCTTCCTTTATTCCACACACATTGTTAAGTGGCTATGAAATGAGGAAGTGTAATGAATGACAGAGACACAAATGGTAAGACAGATTTCCTGACCTTGAGGCATCTATATTTCAATCAGGAAAGAGTTTAATAAACAACTGATCCCATGTGGCCAGTATTTAATACTATTGAGCATTTATGAGGTGTTCTTGGAGCTCAGTGTGGTGAGCGTGGTTCTTAGGAGCACGGTTCTTTGGTTGCTGTGGGAGCCCGGAGACTGGGGGAGGGAGCCTTTTAAGCTACTTCTTGGAGGGTGAGCTGGGCTTTGCCAGTCAGAAAAAAAATAGAGGAAAGGGTGGTTTCAGGCAGGCGAAAAGGTGTAGCTGGGCAGACACATGCAGGCTACTTTGGAGATTGTGGAAGATGAGCCTGCAGAGGTGGACTGAGATCAAGTGATTGAGGGGGTGGGACCTTTTTAACAGACGAGTGGACTAGCTGAAAAGGACTGTACAGTTCATCTACTTGTATAGTTTAAAGCTCTCTCTTAGTTGTAGACTCTATTTTCCACACACAGTCTTATTTGAGAGCCCAATACATAAATAGGTAAAAGCAGGTGGCTCCGTTTGAAGGGTGGGAGAACCGAGGCTGGTCTGCTCAAGGTCTCCTTCATCCCATACTTCCCCAAAGCCCCTCACCCTCCTCTGTGGACCCCCAGGGCTGTACTGAGCATGGGAATGGGAAGGGGTGTCAGTTGCTCATCAGAGTTGTTCTTTTATTTTATAGATGATGCAACTGAGCTCCAGATCTGAAGCTGCGTATTCAATTAATGGCAGAGTTTGGGCTAGAACTGAGGTCTCCTGATATCCAGCCTTAGCAGCTTTCTAATTCACTCATTCATTTATCCCATGCACTGGTAAGGGATCATCTCTATGTATCTATATCAGCTTTTAAGGATTCAAAGGTGAACAGGAAGAATACAGTCTCTTTTTTGTGGGCCTTATAGTATCATGGAGGAAACAGACCAGAAAACCAACCAACCAGAAGGACTGTCCAAAAGGAAAGAGGCTATCAAGAATTATGAGAGGGAGTGGAGGCAGGTGTCCAAGAAAACAATTTGCCAACTTTACAGTTTCATTCAGGCCTCTGGGATCAGCAACAACTGGAGTGTTGCTCAGAGGTTCGGTCAGGCTGCCTTAAGTGGGCCATAGGTTGCTGATATCAGGCCCTATTAGGTATTTTGTGCATACTGTGTCTTATACTTCACACTGGGTAGGCAGGAAGGTTGGGGTGGGCTGATCTAGCAAATGGATGAGGTCAGTGATTTCTCATCCATGAAGTCAATTCTTCCCAAGTGCCAACTATCTGCCATCTCCCAGACACAGGATGGAATCAGCCTTTGGGTTACACTGGTGAAATTCACTACTTAGGCCCAAACATGTCTTTAAGAAAGTCCTCACCAAATACAGCATTTTGCTGAGTTGTTACTTATTTTCTTCTGATTTTCTTACTTTTCTTAAAACATCTCTGTTCCTTTTATGAAGCCACAGTGGGGCTAAGACATGCTGTATATGTCGCTATTGTTGCTAGTCCTGCCTAAATGTAGATGGGGAGTGGGGTATGAAGAGAAATCACAGGACCTCAGAGAGAAATGAAGTGTGAATTCTCTCAGAAACATTTGTTTTCTCTGTGACACTGAGCTCCATATGGTGGGTAGTGCAGTGTCCCCATTATTGCTGTCTTGAGAAGCAGGTTTCTGGGTCCTGAGAAACATCTATCCAGGCCCTGTCATGTGCTGCTGGACCCAGTGAACCTGCACTGATGTCCTCTTCCCGATGCCCTTTGTTAGCCAAGAAAACTGTGGGTTTTTCAGGGAGTGATTGGTCAGGTGCTCTGTCCCTTCAGCCTCACTGCTACTGTCTCTTCTACTTGAGCAACCTCAGTCACTCTATCACCTGTCAGGGAAGCCCAGGCAATTTTTACAAATGTGTCTGAAGGAAAAGCAATTTGTCTGGGAATGCCTATGTTTCTTTGTGTCTAAGAAGAGACTTATGATTTCACTGCCCAAGCAGGCGCCAGGTGGACAGTAACCACCTGTGTTTAGGGGACAGGCAGCATCATTAATCAGGGGTGTATGACACCATGTTATTGAACCTGACAGGGCTCCAATTAAAGTTGGGTAGGGAATAGAGAACTCCCAAGTCTGCCAAACCACAGCCCCAAATATATTAACATATAAACAGGTAGGAAATAAGTTGTCCTTTGAGTCAGAGAAGTCACCCCCCAAAACAGGTCAAGGAAGTTTAATAATTTGTTGATTAAATGTAACCAACTGGCCGGGCACGGTGGCTCACACCTGTAATCCCAGCACTTTGGGAGGCTGAGGCAGGCAGATCACCTGAGGTCAGGAGTTCGAGACCAGCCTGACCAACATGGCAAAACCCCGTCTCTACTAAAAATACAAAAATTAGCCTGGTGTGGTGGTGCATGGTTGTAATCCCAGCACTTTGGGAGGCCAAGGTGGGTGGATCACCTGAGGTCAGGAGTTCGAGACCAGCCTGACCAACATGGAGAAACCTTGTCTCTACGAAAAATACAAAATTAGCCGGGGGTGGTGGTGCATGCCTGTAATCCCAGCACTTTGGGAGGCTGAGGTGGGTGGATCACCTGAGGTTGGGAGTTCGAGACCAGCCTGACCAACGTGGCAAAACCCTGTCTCTACTAAAAATACAAAATTAGCTGGGCGTGGTGGTGCATGCCTGTAATTCCAGCTACTCAGGAGGCTAAGGCAGGAGAATCACTTGAACCCTGGAGGCGGAGGATGCAGTGAGCCAAGATCGCGCCACTGCTCTCCAGCCTGGACAAGAGCAAAACTCTGTCTCAAAAAAAAAAAAAAAATAATGTAACTGACCTGCAAGGTGTGGTGACTCACGCCTGTAATCCCAGCACTTTGGGAGGCTGAGGCAGGCGGATCACCTGAGGTCAGGAGTTCGAGATCAGCCTGGCCAACGTGACGAAACCCTGTCTCTACTAAAAATACAAAAATTAGCTGGGCGTGTTGGAGGGCACCTGTAATTCCAGCTGTTCGGGAGGCTGAGACAGCAGAATTGCTTGAGCCCAGAAGGCGGAGGTTGCAGTGAGCCAAGATTGTGCCACTGCACTCCAGCCTCAGCGACAGAGCAAGACTCTGTCAAAAAAAAAAAAAAAAAAAAAAAAAAGAATGTAACCAACCTATCTGTTTACTCTCTTCTCTAGATCTCCCTCTATGAAAATATTTTGGAGGTTATTGAAGGTACGGTCTCTATAATATGAGGAATTCAAGTATTATCTTGTCTGGTCATGCTGTTGTTAATAATCATCATCAGCGTACATTATTTTACTTGACTGCTTTATCAAATGATAATGATGATGGTAATTGATGATGATGGTTATGATGATGCTCATGTGGTTACTTTCAACTAAAGAATCCACAGAGTTATCTGTGCCCCAAGCCAATCTTCTGGCCCAGATTGGTCCTTCTTCATTGTTGAAGCGGCAAGTGGGCTGGAACTGTCCTTTTTTCTGCTCCTAACATTTTTATGTGGGTGGCTTCAGGTTATCATCAAAGGCCACCTTGGAAGGAAAAAGTCACTACAAAAGGGAAAGGTGAAGGCACATGTTTTCTTGGCATCTACCTATGCTAGACTCACTGTACATGGTTTCACATTTGATGCTCAGACAACCTGGGAGAGAATGCCGAGGCCAGCATCAGCAGCCCCTTCTTATTTTAGGAGAGGGAGTGAGGTGTCATAGAATTCACACAGCCTCTGGAGAGAGACCCAGAGAGTGGTTATGACAATGAAGTAAGATGTTGCACACAGATCACTTTGCTCAGTGCCTGGGCATACTAAGTAAGTGCTTACTAAAGGACAAATAGGCCGGGTGCAATGGCTCATGCTTGTAATCCCAGCACTTTGGGAGGCTGAGGTGGGTGGATCACTCGGGAGTTCAAGACCAGCCTGACCAACATGGAGAAACCCCATCTCTAACAAAAACACAAAATTAGCCAGGTGTGGTGGTGCATGCCTGTAATCTCAGCTACTTGGCAGGCTGAGGCAGTAGAATCACTTGAACCTGGGAGGTGGAGATTGCGGTGAGTCGAGATCATGCCATTGCACTCCAGCCTGGGCAACAAGAGTGAAACTCTGTCTCAAAAAAAAAAGAAAAAAAAAGGAAAAATAAAATTATTGCTATCTGTGGTCTGGAGCAGGTCACCTAATTCATTGACCCTGTTTCCCTACCTGGAAAATGGTGATGGTGATATCTACTATGCAGGTTGTTATGGGTCATCGAAGGACAGGTGTTACAGTTCCTGACATATGTTAGGTACTCCTTCAGTGGGAGCTTAGGGCCATTATTCATTGACGAGGAAGAGGAATCCCAGAGAGCTTCACTTAGCAGTAGCCTGTGGAGTATTTATACAGGAGCCTTTGCCTCAGAGTGGGATAAAACAGGTTGGAAGCAAATATTGTTGGCTGATAGTTTTAGAGTCTCAGAGTTGGTAGGAAGGTTAGAAATAATCCAGATTCTAGACCAAGCCCTAGGTGTGCTCAATGCACTTCTAAAACAGAACCTGGAGAAGTTTCTTCCTAGGTTTGAAATCTTTAATCTAGAAACTTCTTGTTCTGTTCCACAACTGCAATGAGAAATTGTGAGGGTGAATAGAAGTTTCCCATTTTCTCACTCAACCTCTCTTTGTGAGACCTACTGACTGTCATCCAGGGGACTCTTATAACTGGACTAAAAAGGCTTTGTGCAGAAAAGGAAAGGAGACTTGGAGCTGAAGTGACAACCAACAATTCTCTCCTACCCGAATATTTCTCAACTCATCACTCTCAGGAAGCAGGCAGTGTCCCATTTCTAAAGCAGGTGAAAGTGGCACCAACAGAGATGACAGATCTCAGAAGATTCTGTGGGGGATCAGCCATACCTCCTGCCCTGAGAATACAATGGGCTGGGTTCAAGGTGAGTGCCGAGAGGACCCACCTGAGCCCTCACGTGGCCTCCCCAGCCCAGCTGAGGAGCAGGTGAGATGGGGGTTCCACTGGGAGGGGACACATTCTCAGAAGATGACTAGGGAGGGGGAGCCACAGCTAATCTTTCATGGGCTTGCACCTGCTCTCTGTGGGGGGCCTTCCCAAAGACATGAGAGACCCTTCATGACAGGGATGCCAACACACAGGGAGGGGAAGAACAGGGCCAGAGACTCCAGATTTAGGAGGCTTGCAGGAGAGAATCTTTTGGTGAGATGGATTCGGTTACAGTGCCTACTTCTGGTTCTCCCCCATCCTGTGATACAAACTTCTACCACTTTCACCTCCTTCCTTCTCCTCTCCCCTTTTCTACTCCCCCACACCTCAGAACTCTAGGCGGATTCAGCCTTCTATAGGGCACATGTGTACAATTTGCATTTTATGGCGTGAGTGTTCCCACCTGCTGCTGGTCCATGAGGATGGAAGGCTGGCATGCACTGGGTAAACTGTGGCCGCAGTGTCTTCTGTGCACAGCTGACAAAGAGGGGGTTACGGGTTACTGTTCTTCCAAAGAATCTCACCTACGTGGTCCTGATGGATTGTTTCTAGCTAAGTAGCTCCTACTGAATGCAACAGCAATAGTGAGTTTTGAGCTAAATTTTGAACAAGAGAGCTCCAGTGAATGGAATAGTGACTCCCTTGGATACACAGGGGGGCTTCTTGAAAGAGCTTTCCCACCAAGGAAAATAGCAAGTGCCCTTGGCTGAGCTTATAGTATTTTGCCACATAAGCACTCTCCTAATTAAAATAATCTTAGAAATGTTTTCAAAGGAGCAGGTGTTTGTATCTATGCTTCACATATAAGAGAAACTCATTATATTGGTTATTTTTCTTTAGAAGTCAAAGAAATGATAAGCTAGGGCATTTATAAACAAACTCTCAAGAGAAATTAATATAGCCAAGGGCTATTGTTGAATTTATTCCAAGTAGGAAATGTCTAAAGAGTTAATAAGATCTACAGATATATTTGTGCAAATATGTGTATATGCATATATATGTAAATGTATACATTATATATATATTTTCAATTACTTTGCAAGGGACTTTTCAGGGCCAGGTCTATGAGAGTGACGAGTGGTTAAGAATAGTATATAAAATGTCTGTGATGCATGTTAGCAAATAATTGCTTTTCACATACATATTCATGACTTTTAACAAGGCACAGGCACAGGTTGTGTCCAGGACAAATGCATTCCTTGGGTTGTTAAATAAAGGATCCATTCTCTTGCTTGCTGTTTGCTCTTCTCCATGCTAATGCTTCCCTTTGCACTGTGGTGTTGGCCTTCATCACACCCCAGAAATTGCCATCTCTAACCCACAAGCTGTCAACAGAATGGCCTTTTATCAGTGTCCCTGCAGCTTGTGATGCAAACACTCATTCCCTCTCTGTTCCCTTGTGTAAGAATCTGTTCTTCGTTTGGTTTCACTCCCTTTCTTCTGCCCACTTCTTTTCTTTCTTCATCATTGCTTCTTATTTATCCATCTCCATCTGTGTGTAGTCATTTAACAAAGTTCTCCCTTCAGTTCTTTTCTCTCCTTGCACCCCTTGCTTTGGTGATCTCACCTCCTTGACAGGGCAAGTGTCAGGAGCTCTTTGATTCCCTGGGGTGGCCATGGCTCCTTGTCTGCAGCCTCTGTGAACTAGCAACATGAGGAGTGGGCCAGAGTGTTCAAAGTAGATGGCCTGGCACATGCAAATCTCCTGAGCTGCTGTGATCAGCGAGTTAGACTCCACTCAGAAAGTCTGCTGTGCAGACCTCTGAGGGCAAGGGCTGGTGCTTGGCGTAACTCCCCTTCACGAGTTTTCATCAACATTCCTGTCTCAGGTGTTTATCCCATGGCTGTCAGCAGGTACCATGCCTTACTTATTTCTGCATCTCTAGCATCTATTTCAATGCACAAAGTTGAGGCTGCTTAACTATCATTTCTTCAGAAAAAGTACTTTGTCGTGATACCTTGTTTATTTTCCTTTATAGCACTCATCACTGTTTGTAATTATTATACATATTTATTCACTTGTTTTGAGGCACAGCCTATTAACAATGTGTTTTAAGGCATAGTCTTGTTAAAGGAGGCTGTTCCTGTAGAGAAGATAATTCTTCTTGGGCATATACTTTCAGAGTCAAAAGCATGCTCTTTGCACAGGGTTCATCTGGAGGAAAGTGAGTAGGAGGCAAGTCTACCCATTTTTTTGCTAGCGGTGGACTGAGGAGCTTCAGCATTGGAACCAGGACTACTCATTTGCATTAAGAACCTAGTCTTGTTAGGCTGGAAACTGGCCAATACTCTTGGTAGTGGTGATAATAATACAAACATTACTGAGCATTTACTATGTGCATGGGCATATTAAGCACTTTACATACAAAAACTTAATCTTCACAAGATGGTTATGATGCAGAAACTGTTAAAATTTCCATTTGCAGATGATGAATCCAAGATCTCAACAGGTTATCAGGACTTCTCAACATTTTCCATATCACATAACCCACCTTGAAAATAATATTTGGGCTAAGCACGGTGGCTCATCCCTGTAATCCCAGCACTTTGGGAGGCCGAGGCAGGTGGATCACCTGAGGTCAGGAGTTCTAGACCAGCCTGGCCAACACGGCGTAACCCCATCCCTACTAAAAATACAAAAAGTATCCATGCATGGTGGTATGTGCCTCTAATCCTAGCTACCCAGGAGGCTGAGGCAGGAGAATCACTGGAACCTGGGAGGCAGAGGCTGCAGTGAGCTGAGATCATGCCACTGCACTCCATCCTGGGCGACAGAGTGAGACTCTGTCCCCCACCCCCACAAAAAAAATATATGTATATATATATATTATGGATATGGAAAGGATGTAATGTATAAAAGGGCGAGGCTGCTCACTAGCCTGGGGCCTATATCACTTTCCAGGTGTCCTAAAGCTGAAGGATCCATATCTTGGCACACCTCTAACTTTCAGCAACCTGTTTGGAAAGCTCTAGGGTTAAAGGTATTTCCCAAGTCATACAAGGAGAAAATGACAAAGCAGGGCTTGAACTGAGGCAGTTCAGCTACAGGGACTAATTGCACCTGGCTCCCAGATGCTAGCTGGGGTTAGGACGTGTGTTGGGGTTGGGGGGGAGTTGAGACAATAGGCCCTTCTTTACAAATCTTTCCCCTCTCTGGGTTGTTTTTCATGCAAACTAATGAGACAGGCAATCTAATTCAAACTCTTCATTTTTCAGAGGAGGAAACCGAGATCAGGACATGTGAATGACTTGCCTGAGGGCCCTGGACTGCTGAGAGTGAGAGGTGGAATTAGACCTCAGGTGTCCCGACTTCTGACGCAGGCCTGATTGTCTCTTGCAGCACTCACAATTATTTCACGTGTGCACGTCTTGTTTCTTCATATTGATATCAAGCCCTTTGTCTCAGAGTTCTTTCCCATGTTCTGCAGCATCTCCTGCTATGCTGGGCCCAGAGAAGGTGGTCAGTCCCTCCCACAGCCATGCTAGGTGCTCATGGCATGCACTGTCCACACTACTAGGTGCTGCAGAAGATGTAAAAGAAGCCCAGGTTTTCCTGGCTTTGCTGGAGGAAACTCATTATCACCATCAGCAATTTAAGAAACTTGCAAATTTCTATTAAAATGTGTTCACCTTCTCTGAATTGGTAACTGACATCCTTCCTACAGGGCTGTCAATTGATCCCTATATAGAAGAGCTACATGAACTTTACAACACCTTTCTCCTCACTGCTGACAGGTGACAGAAAGATGCTGAGCTTACAAGTCATCTTCATGACCTGACTTAGAGAAGTTTTGATCTGGAAAAGTGCTCTACTAGTCAATAGGGTGAGGTACAGGGTCTTTTGAAACCCCAATAAAAGTGAGCGTTCCTTGATTCATTTGGTTCTCTTTGGTGAGTTTTTAAATTTAGGGGTGGGCCGGGCACAGTGGCTCACAGCTGTAATCCCAGTACTTTGGGAGGCTGAGGCAGGAGGATAGCTCGAGGTCAGGAGTTTGAGACCAGCCTGAGTAACACAGCGACAACTGTCTCTACAAAAAAAAAAAAAAAAATAATAATAATAAAATAAAATAAATAAATAAAGAAGAAGAAAGAAAATTAGTTGAGTGTGGTGATGCACACCTATAGTCTCAGCTACTGAGGACGGTGAATTGGGAGGATCACTCGAGCCCAGGAGTTTGAGGCTGCAGGGAGCCATGATCATGCCACTGCACTTCAGCTTGGAGGACAGAGTGAAATCCTATCTCAAACATAAATAAATAAATAATAAATTTGGAAGTCTGTGTCTGTATGAAGCAGCATGGGGGTCATGGTCTCTGGAAGCAGGCTGAATCATATTTAGACCCAGCCTTTGCCACTGAGCACCCTGTGGCTCTGGACAAGTCACCTAACCTCTTTGAGCCTGAGTTTTGTCATCTGCAAAATGAGTATGATAATGGCATTTATTTTGTAGGGTTTTTTGGGATTATGCAAATGGTTTTCAGCTAGTGTGAGGCACAGCAAAACTGCTCAAGTTTAGTTTTATGATGAATCATAAAATGGGGACATTAATATCCACGTGATAGGAAGATTGAGAGAATTAAATGAGATAATGTATGCACAGTGCCTGCTGCACAGTATTTGCCTAATAACAATAAAACTGATAGTAATAATAATATGAACTAACATTTATCATGTGCTTGCTAAATTATATCTTAGAGACTTTATAAGCATCAGGAGTGGCTGCATTATTATTATGATTTTGACATATGGCTGTGTATTGGGACATTTGAGACAGCTAGTCTTTCAGAGATTTGAGGACTGGCATGCATTTGTTCATCTTTGCATTTCCTTCCTGTCCTCACAATATTCTGCCTCTTCCACTCCCCAGTGTTGTTAACAGCAGTTTCCAGAGGTGTTTCAGGGAACAAACAAATGCAAGCTGTGGAATGAATGACTAATCCTAGATCACGGAGGAGTTGCAAAGGACCAACCCTCCTGTTTCACCTCTCAAGGCTGTCTTCAATTTGAGGAGGGAAAATCATTTATTGTTCTGAAAGATAAAACAAGGGAAGCTGTCAGACTATCTATATAGACTGAGTCTTTAGAAATCTTTCTTTGATCATGAAACTCAAACCCAAGATGAATACTGGAATGGGGAGCCTATGTTTGAGCTTTGCAAGAACCAGCCCAGGAGGAGGTTGGGAACCTGTGGAGAGACATCTGCTCAACAGAGCTCTGCTCTCTGCTCTCTTACCTCCTCCCCAGGGATTCCATTACCATGAGCTTGCCTGATGATGGATCACGAGGTGCTAAAGATCAAATGAGGATGGCAGGAAACACAAATTATAAACCCTAATGCCAAATCATAAACTAAGGGTGCCGAGAAAAATACTGCTCAGTGTGATGACCCTTCATTGCCTTTTAGACCCAATCAATGGGAACTGATCACAATTTATTAATTCACATCTAATGAGAAAGATTTTCTGGCTACAAAGATCTCAGAGATAGCTCGCTGAAATGGCAGAGCATGAGCTTTGGAATCCTACAGTCATAGATTTGAGTTCTGGCATGGCACTAAATAGCTGTGGGACTTTCAGGAAGCTCCTTTAACTTCTGACTCTGGTTCCTCATCTGTAGAGCAGAACTAAAGTCATCCCTCCCTCCACAGGGTTGATGAAGATGGGAAGGAGGTGCTACATGAAAGCACCTTCCATGGTGTGCTACACGCAAAGATGAGATCTAGACCCCTCTTGGTGTTCTGTGGTGGTCTTCTTCGCTAGAGTTTTCTGATTCTACTTTCACTTTCTGGCACCAGAAATGTGTTGTAAAATCTATTATTTTAATGACATTGTTTCAATAGTTTCTCTATTATATGTCTTTTCTTGGCTAGAAAGAGCCTTTCTGGCCCTCCCTCCTTGTCCCTCATCTACTCACGCCCAAATTCTCTTCATCCTAAGCTTCCTTTTGGCCTTTCAGGGACTAGGACTTCATATCTCCTGTATGTTTTGTGCAATATGTGCATAACAGCTTCCCCGCCTCCATTCTCTTTCCACTGTATTACTAAACTACATATCTGGTCATGTTACTGAACTTCTCAGTGCCTAGAGAATGATACCTAACCTTCCCAGCGTGGCCCCCAAATCCCTCCTTTGAGAACCTTCTTTGTTTAGTGAATTATCTCAATAAATTATTTTGGTTGGGGAAAGATATTCTTTGGAGAATGACCAGGATGAACTTGGAGGGTGATGAAGAAATAACTGCTTGGTAGGATATGGACAGAGTTTTAGGGTTTAAAAATGAGCAGAGCAGAAGGTGAGGTTATGGGAGAAAGGCTGCCCATCCATGGGGCTAAAAGCTGGTGCCAAGAAGAAGAGAGGGTTGGTGGATGTTCCCTAAAGGCAGAGAGAATTGGAGTGTCCTATATTCAAGTGTGAGCTTGCTGTTTGCTGGGATTGACTGTACTATATCTCCCATCTCTGGTCCAAACTTTCCATAAAAGTCTATGGCACACACAATCTTGCATTACTGACGCTTTTTTGAGATGAGTTTGATAATGATGATAAAGAAAGGGGAGAGCAGGTAGGAGGTAAAAGGCAAAGTGGAAACAGAGACTCTGTAGAAGCAGAGACTTAGAGCCAGAATAGTGAAGTGGAAGGTCAGCTTCACAACTCCCTAGATTTACTGAGGGGGACCTTAGATCTTCCCATTGTAAATTGGGAATCAGAACCAATTTTATTTAAATATCGCAGAAAAAATTGACCTCAGCAAACTGGAAGGCTTCAGGGTTTTGCATGCCTTAGAGATGTGGCAGTGACAGCCAGCTTTTCCTTTCCTTCCTATCAACAGAATTCTGTAATTCTGGAGTTGGCAATATACCCAGTTAGAGGACTATACTTCTCAGCCTCAATGGCTGTGGCCAGATGTCCAAGTTTAGGCCAATGTCAGTGGGAGAAATGGGGAAGGACTTATAGGAAAGATTCTTAAAAAGAGGACAGAAAGGGGCCAGGCGCAGTGGCTCATGCCTGTAATCCCAACACTTAGGGAGGTCAAGGCGGGCAGATCACCTAAGTCAGGAGTTTGAGACCAGCCTGGCCAACATGATGAAACCCCGTCTCTACTAAAAATACAAAAATTAGCCAGGCATAGTGGTGGGTGCCTGTAATCCCAGCTACTCATGAGGCTGATGCAGGAGAATCGCTTGAACTGGGGAGGTGTAGGTTGCAGTGAGCCAAGATCGTGCCACTGCACTCCAGCCTGGGCAGCGGAGCAAGACTCTGTCTCAAAAATGAAACAAACAAACAAAAAAAGGGGACCGAAAGGTAAGGAATCACCTGCCCCAACTTTCCATTTTTCTTTCTGCCTTCTGGAACTCAGACATACTGACTGGAGCTTCAGCAGCTATCTTTGGTCTTGAGTCATCTTGCAATGGAAGCCAAATGTCTGACTGGCACAGCAGAAAAATAAAGGGGCCTCTGTCCCCATGTCTGAGAGGCCACAAGAGCAGCCTCTCTCCAGGTTTCTTGTACACAGGACAGAAATGAAATTCTCTCTTATTTTGGTGTTTTTTTGTCTGCAATTGAATGTAATGTAATCTGTTAATACAGTAGCAGAGTAGCAGAATGATTAAAAAGTGAGCTCTGGAGTCAGACTGCTTTCACTCCATTCCTTACGCTGTCACCTCTTAAGCAGGAGCCTTAAGCAAAGGAGCCAAACCTTTCAGAATCCTCTGTTTTCTCATCTGTAAAAAGTAGTAAGTGTAACACCACTTGTCACATACGGTTTTTGTGAAGATTAAGTAGAATAATGGGTTATGCACTTAGAACTCTTTTGGTACAAAGCAGGTACTCAATAAGAGGTAGTTGCCACTACAACCATTACATTGTTATGACTATTATTGCCATAGTCACTTATCAGATTTAGCATTCATCTCCATCAATGAGCAATGGGACCCAATAGCAATGGGTCCTTTGGAAATAGAGAAGAGGCAATTTCTTGCCTATTTTTGGTACTGCCCCAGGACTGATACATGGTAGGAGCCCAATACATTTTTCCTGAACCTTATCTTATTAGATTTTTGCCAAACATTTCTTATGAGTAGATGACAAAAATTGTTAAGTATTGTGTACCAAGGAAAGGACTGACGCTGTGTATGCATACTGTTGTTGAATCCTTACCAAAAACATTTGAGAAATGGGCTTGAAGGGTTATTATAGGTAGTGTATGAACTTAGGAGTGATTCAGACCTATATTCTGTCTAAGGAACAATTTTAATAATGTTAAAAGAGGACTGGATATAAATTTAGAAAAAAAGTTGAATCTGCCTCTCTTCCACTACTCAAATAAGAGCCTCTTGGGGCTTTGAATGGCTGGATGTCACTGGCACGATGGCTTTGCTTTGTTTCATCCATAGCCAACTACATTAGAGAACCTCTGTAAACCATCCTGCCTCCACCCTTCAGTCTCTCCAAAAGGCTGTAGGTGGGAACCATGATGAAAAGAAACCTATTTCCTCTATCTAGTTTATACAATCTGCAATATACAAAAGGGCTTTTAGGTTTGGCATGGCTATGGGGTCTGGTTGTGGCCTACTGAGCTATTGAAGAGTAGATAAGACCTTTTGGACAAAGCACAAGCTGCTTCCTCTGATAAGTTTTCTTCCACCTGTGACAGGGCAGTGGGCAATTATAACGCTGGGGCAGGACTAGTGGGAGGAGCTTGGCAAGTTGCTATAACTTCCCAGCTTGACAAATTGTAAAGAAAATAGATTGCTCTGTGAGTCAGATTTGTTTCATGTTATAAGCTGGTTTGCATAGCATGGGGAATGGTGCGGCAAGGCCAAAAACAATCTCTTAAGATTGTGCTGTCCAAATAGTTTCCATTATGTTGGTGCAAAAGTAATTAGAATTAGAATTCCCTGGGGAACTTTAAAAATTCCAATCCCTGGACCAATTGAATTAGAAACTCTGGAGGTGGTGCCTGGGCATCAGTATTTTTAAAAAGAAATCAACAGAAATTGAAAGACGCGCCACAAACTGGAGAAATTATTTGCAAAAATACATACCTAATATAGGACTTGTCTCCAGAATATATAAGGAATGCTTAGAAGTTATTAATGAGAAAATAAAGAACCCAATTACAAAATGGGCAAAAGGGCTAGACGTGGGCTCATGCCTGTAAGCCCAGCACTTTGGGAGGCCAAGGCAGGCAGATCACGAGGTCAGGAGTTCGAGACCAGCCTGGCCAATGTGGTAAAACCCTGTCTCAACTAAAAATACAAAAATTAGCCATGTGTGATGTCATGCACCTGTAGTCCCAGCTACTCAGGAGGCTGAGGCAGAAGAATCGCTTGAACCCGGGAGGTGGAGGTTGTGGTGAGCCGAGATCGTGCCATTGCACACCAGCCTGGGAGACAGAGCAAGACTCCATCTCAAAAAAAAAAAAAAAGAAAAAGGTGGGGGGGTGGGCAAAAGATTTAAATAGACCCTTTACCAAGGAGAGCACATGGATGACAAATAAACTCATAGAAAGATGTCCAACATCATTAGTAATTAGCATAATGCAAATTAAAACCACATTGAAACATTGCTATATACCTTTTAAAATGGCAAAACAAACAAACAAACAAACAAAAAACAAAACAACCATGAAAAACCACACCTAACAATTCTGAGTGCTGGCAAAGAACTGGAACTTTCACATATTCCTGTGCAAGTCAAATATAATACAGCTACTTTGGAAAAAAGCTTGGCTGTTTATTATAAAGTTGAGCATTCACTTACCATATAAACTAACAACTTCACTCCTAAGTACTTACTTGAGAAACCACAACTTGTGCTTATATAAAAACCTACATGTAAATACTTGCAGTGAGTTTATTTACATCGGCCAAAGACTGGAAACAACCCAGTTGTCCTCCAACTGGTAAAAGGATAAACAAATGGTGGTAGAGCCATACAATGGGATACTACTCAGCAAGAAAATGGAACAACCTTCTGATACACACAACAACATGAATGAATTTCAAATGCATCTTACTAAGCAAAAGAAAACAAACTTAAAAGGTTATATACTGAATGATTCTATTTACATAATGTTCTGGAAAGGGCAAACCGATAGGGACTGAAAACAAATCAGTGGTTGCCAGGGGCTGGGAGTGGGAGGAGGGATTAACTACGAAGAGGCAGCCTGGAGAAATTATTTTGGAGGTGATGGAGCTCTTCTGTATCTTGATTGTGGTGAAGCTTACATGATTATACGTGTTTACTAAAGCTCATAGAAGTGTATATAAAAAAGGATGCATTTTATGATATGTAATTATAACTCAATAAAACTGAACTTCAAAATCCATTTTTCATTATTACAGAAAAAAAATTCCCAAGTGATTTAAACCCATAGCCAGGGTTGAGAGTTGTTGACATTATCTCTCAACCTATCTATCAACAGATTTGAACGTGGGTTCTGCCATTTAAACTTCGGTTTACACATTTTCCACATATGTGAAATTGGAGATAATAAAACCTACTTTAAAGAGATAAAGAGTTTTAAGGGCCACACTCTCTGGAAAGCACCTAATTTAGGGTTTGGCACAAAATAATAATAACCACTTATTTAGTGCTATGTGCTCGGCAATGTACCAGGCAATTAATATGCATCTCCTTTAGTCTTGACAACAATCCTTTGAAGTACGTATTATTATTTTTAAAGTGGAGAAAACGATGTTCAGAGAAATTATGGAACTTACTCAAGGTCTCACAGCTAGTCAGTGGCTGAACCAGGTTTCAAGTCTAAACTGAATGTTATTGATTGCTATACTACTTCTGAAATCTTTATTTCAAACATCCCACTCTTTATCATTTCCATCACTTCCTAGCTTTCTATCTAACTTTCCCAGTATTTTTATTGCAATGATATCTTGACCTGATTGACAATTCCAATTTCTACCGATTCCACCACTTTTCATGAGTCATCGTCACTCTTGTGTTTTCACTTCCCTCCTTATTCAGCCTAGATTATGTGATTCAGCACAGTTTAGTCTTCCTTTGAAAATACTCTTAACCCCATTACTTTTTTCTCCCTCTGCTTGGAAAAAGTTAAATCTAAGTTAATCTCAACTTTCTCTTTACTTCATTCTTGCAACTAAGCAGCAATTATTGCTGGAGATAAATGCGCAATTGTGGAGACTGGACTCACCCTCAGGTGAGCCAGGTTTTAATTAAGACCAGAAGGAGAAAAGGACCGTGTATTTAAAAGGGTGAAGACATAGGAGAGTTTGATTGTTGTTGTATGGAGAAGCAGTGGGAAGTTTTGCCAAAGGTGAAACAATATGGGGATGATGATGTGAAAGTGGAAAGAAGACACTGGAGCAGCACTTCCTTTAGTTTAGTGACCAACAATCATAAGAGTGAGAGGCCTGCTTGAAGAAACCTGCTATAAATATGCTAACATGGGCATAAGTTATGATATTTTGGTCCTGGCCTGACTAGGGGCTCTGGGAGGATTCCAAATGGCCTCAGTGGCTAGATAAGTCAGTCATACAGTATAGAGAAGTGTTATGGATGGGGCCATATATGGAGAGGAGGAATCCTGTTTTGGGGAGAGGTAGGGTTTTTTCTTCTTGTGCTTGGTGCTGTGGTGAAGGCCTCAATTACTGGGCAGGACCAGGGTCTTTAGTGGAGGCGGGCTAGTGATATGCTGGTAAAGGTTTAACAACTGACTCTCTGAACAATGGTAACAACAACAAACACATAGTCCCTCCATAGCTGATTCCAAGTTAACAGCATGACATCATTGAATGTAAAGCTGGAAAGAGGTATGCACCATCAGTACTCTTGGCAGCTGGTGTGAGCTGGCTCCAGCATAACACAGGCTGGGCCAATCTCAGGCTCTCCATGTGAGCAGTGGAAAAGTCTAGATTATATACTGCCCATGAGCACTGTGATGTGGGTAGGTGGCAGGCTCTGGTTTCCAGATGTAATGTATCCTGTGAAGAATAAGACACAGGTAATTCATTCACAAAAATCACTGTGGTCTGGGAGACTGGGTCAAAATAGGATGAGATCTATTGAAAACTGTGTAGTCTTCATTAATCTGATGCACTGGCCCTGTGCCTTCTGTGGAACCCTTTGGGTATATGGCTGCCTTTTGTCCTACTATCAACATTCTGTTCCACATGATAACATGTTTAGATCTAGAAACTCATGGTGAGTCAATTTCTCTGTCAAAAAAGTTTGGAGGTAATTGCTATCACATTAATAGAATTGCAAGTATTCCCAAAATTCATCCATGTGAGTAATTTATTTTCATCAATAGGAGAGAAAACTCCTCAATTCTGAAGAAACCTCAACTATTAGGGTATTAGTGCTTATGAGAGGATGACTTCAGGAGAAGGGGATAAATGGTAAAACCAACAGGAAAGAGAAGACATGACAGGAGGTTAATAAACTCAGCTTATTTTCCTTATCAAATTAAAGAGACGTTAAATACAAACCAGCACACTTTCTGGTTGCATGCTTGTAGTCTGTCTTTGTGTCCTACGTGAGCACTATTTATTCTACATGTATGATATTAATGTAATGCTTTTCTTATGATGGCACGCATTGGTACACAGAATTCCCAGTATAAGTTAGAATTCCCACTTCTCCTGAAATATTCGAAGAGACCAAGACATTCGCTGTCAGTACATGGGTTGGCCCACATGATCTGCCACCCTAAAACCCAGAAAAGCCTCATGCTTTTGCAAAAAGCCGGAGGTTCTCCTTTCTCAAGTTGTCCATTGGCCTACTCCAGCAATTCTGGGAAGATACCGTAGATTGCTACTCAAGAGAAAAGGAAGGAAGAGGAAAAGGCAATAGGAGAGCCATTTTTACAACGTATCGGCATGTGAGTCCTGGCACCTTATTTTTAAAAATGAGTTTTATGATTCTTTCTCAAGGGGAGACAAGGAGCTGCTAGTGGACCTGTCTCTGTGGACTATAAATCTGTGGAGGTGTTTGTGGCAGATGGCGCATTGTGATTCTCACAAGGGCTTTAAATCTCCTGGCCTGGCTTCCTTCTCCTTGGGGGCTCGATGCCAGTTTGAGGTTTATCAAATCCCAATCATATCAGATTTACTGACTTGTCATTTTGCTGCTCTGCCTATCTTTATTATTTATATCTTAGCTGTATCCTTCCAGTGTCCCTCAAGAGGATTGACCTATCTTCCGGTGTAAAGGAGAGTTAAAATAAAAACAGAGCCATTAGAACATGACAGGGAATGAGAAGCTGGGAGGTGTATGAGAACCAGAATAATTCTCTGTACTGAAAAAATAGGCCGGGAGCGGAGGTTCACGCCTGTTATCTCAGCACTTTCCGCGGCCGAGGCGGGAGGATTACTTCAGCCTCCCAAAGTGCGGGGTCAGGAGTACGACAGCAGCCTGGCCAACATGGCGAAACCCTGTCTCTACTACAAGTACAAAAATTAGCCAGGCGTTGTTGTACGCACCTTTAATCCCAGCTACTCAGGAGGCTGAGGCTAAGGCAGAAGAAGCGCTTGAACCCCGGAGGTGGAGGTTGCAGTGAGCTGAGATCGCGCTATTGCACTCCAGTCTGGGCGACAGAGCAAGACTGTGTTTAAAAAAAAAAACCCAGAAAACAAACAGCAACAACAAAAAAGAAGGCCAGGCGCGGTGGCTCATGCCTATAATTCCAGCACTTTGGGAGGCCGAGGCAGGTGGATTAGTTGAGGTCAGGAGTTTGAGACCAGTCTGGCCAAAATGGTTGAAACCCCGTCTCTACTGAAAATACAAAAATTAGCCGGGCGTGGTGGCGGGCGCCTATAATCCCAGCTACTCAGAAGGCTGAAGCAGGAGAATTGCTTGAACCAAGGAGGTGGAGGTTTCAGTGAGCTGAGATCGTGCCACTGCACTCCAGCCTGGGCAACAGAGCAAGACTCCATCTCAAAAAAAAAAAAAAAAAAAAAAAAAAAAAAAAAGAAAGAAAGAAAGAAAAGAAAAAGAAAAAAAAAAGGAAGCTACTATAATTAAGTCAAAACCTGGCCCTAACCTCCCTGGCAGTCAAGGCGAAAAAGAGCATGATGATCCACTTTTCTGCCACTTCATACGTCTCACCACTAAATACTCCAGAGAAAGGGGATGAACAGTGACCAGGCTGGTAAGCACACTTTCCACAGTTCTTCCCTGCATGGAGACACTTACCTGATAATATGGATGCGACGGCTGCAATGATGAAGGACACAATGACACCAGGTCCTGCCATTTCCTTGGCCACCAGGCCAGAGACCACATACATGCCAGTGCCCACACAGCTGCCAACGCCAAGAGAGATGAGGTCCACTGTGGTGAGTACCTGGGCTAGCTTAGTTCCATGTGCCGTGGTGGCCCCAGTTCCCTCTAGCATGGACTCCACTGGTTTGGTGCGTAGGATCCTGGAGTGCATTGCATACCAGGCAGCTCCCCACTGCACCCGCCGGGGGTCCAGCGAGGTGAAGAAGCCACTCATCTTGAGCGATAGGGGATGCAGTGAAGGTCAGCTGATGGAAGGGGGCTACAAAGCCTTAGTGGATGGTTCTGGAACTCATCTAGTGAACAGGGATCTCCCTTTTAGGAAAGGTCCAGAGGGACCCAGTGCAGCCTTCTCCTGGGCATGAATGTCTGCAGGAAAAACACAAGAAAGCAGAAGATGAGACCGAGTGAGAAACAAACCTTGACTTGCGGGGATGGTTGGAGGTTAATGTCCTGAACTGGTAGAACTGGTCTACCCGTGTGCTCATAACACGGAAGGGTTCCATGGTTCCACTCTCCTTGCTGTTCTCTCCAGTCCTAAGGGACTGCCGGCATGTGCACTGTGTTACACAGTCATCCTGATGAGGATGGTCTGAGTTAGAGCTCTGCCACTTACTGCTCTGTGGTCTTGGGTAAGCCATGTCTGTGTTTCAGTCTCAGCTGTCCAATGGGACAATAAAGTCTCTCTCCTAGTGTTGATGTGAAGATTAGATGAGTGACGTCCATAAGGAGCTTAAGAAAATGCCTGGCGTATGGAAAGTGCTCATCCATCTCAACTCTAACTACCTCTTACTTTGCCAATACTTGGTCTGTGATTCTTGGGCATATTTTGAGGGGACATGATATCTACATGTTTTTTAACATAAAAATGTAAAATTAGATCCATGAGTCTTAAGAGGGGCCATGCCACCCCATGGGTTATTTTGGCACTTGGCTCCCAAATGAAATAAAAAATGTTTTGGGAATTTTTTTTTTACTCTCAAACATTGGAATGGTGAGGAGTACTCCTGGCATCTGGGGGGAACCTGAGGTGTGAGATGTATAGGATGTTGTCACACAACTTTTAGATATTTTGCTTGACTTTCCTGTAGATAAAAATCCTGGTGATGATGATCTGAGCCTGTCAACTCACTCTCTTTTACATATAAACTCATAGGATATTTTGGATAGCCTTAATATACAAGTAAATTGAATTTTCCAGGAATACAACTATAGAATAAATCAAAGGAAGATTATAATGTATTTAGTTTGGAACTTAAGAGGAGTCGTTTGCCCTTTCAGAAAACCAAGGACCCCATGGGAATGCCACCCGTGGTATTGCATTTCTCATACTGCACCCTGGAACAGCCTGCCATCTGGAACTGGCACGTTTGTGGTGATTTTTCACATAGTGCAAGCATTTGACACCGTCATTTGGATATGCCTGGGTATTTACACACTGAAATGTGTTGTATATAGGTAGATGATCAATAATTTCACTTCAGGATACTAAAAGGAGGTATGACAAAGTATTTATTATAAAAAGGGGTGTTGGATCTGATAGAATTAAGAACTACAGTGTTAGGTAATTTCTAAAGTTTAGTAAATCAGGAACTGCAAATATATGAAGCTACTTTGTTTGGAAGCCAGAAGCTGGAGAAAATTTATAAAAACTGTATAAAATTTATAAAACTCATAAATGTATAGAATTTTTGAAGTATAGCCAGACGTTGATTCCAAATACTGTACTGACAAGCTCAGGACATTTATATAATCAGTAAGTACCTGCCTACCTCATCTACTCATAGTATTAATGAATACTAAGCACTTAATGTAGCACTTGTCTGCTTCTAAAGGCTTTTCAAACACTAATTAGAAGAATCAGGTGAAATGTGGCTGTTTGGTTCACAGGTTTGGATGACAGCCTTTCTGGTTTAATTTTTTCCTAGCTTTGACAGTGTGGCTTCGTGCTGTGTTTTTATTCTTGACAACACCTTAGATATCACTATAGTTGGATAACACGCCAGAGATATTTAACAGGCTAGAGTGTCTGCATTCCTCCCTTCCACGTCCCCTTCCTCCTCTCCTCTTTCTTCTTCTAAAGATTTTCGTATTGGCAAGAAAATATACCATATGTTTACCGAGAAGGCCGCTAGAACAACTGCTTTGGTTGAGGTCTTGTGGGGACATGAATCCACGTGTCTATTTATTTCCACTCAGCCAGCATATAAGGAACACCTGTTATGTGCCAAGCATGGCGTGAGCCTTGTAGATGCAAAGACATAGTCCCTGCTCCCGTGGAGCTTGCAGCCTGGGATGAGAGATAGTGGACGCCCAAATCACACTGCAAGTGAGAGGGTTTATTTTTGTTTTTCCCTGAAAAGCTTGGCTTTTATTATTTCTCTTTTTACACAAACATCGCATATCTATTGCAGAAAAGTCAGACAATATAAACAACAAAGAACCACATGAGTAAATAAAATACCACCCAGCTAGCTACAACTTGATTTGTATTCTTTCAGACACTTTTCTATGTAACTACACACCTATTTGAATGGACATATATATATGTGTGTGTGTTTTATAAATGTTATATCATTTATTCTGATTTGAAACTTTCTTGTTTTGCTTAACAATATGTTAGAATGTTTTCCCACATCAATAGTTATGGAAACATGATTTTTAATAACTGAGTAGTAGCTTCACTATTGTGGCTTCAGTGTTTTTATTCAGAAAATTGGCCTGTTGCTTTAGTTTTAATTCATCCATTCAAGAAACTATACAAAGCATCTTCTCTGTGTCAGCCCAGCCTTAGGTAGCAGTTGCTGTGGCAGATGAGACATTGAAAGTCCTGCTGTCATGGTGCTGACGTTTGGTGAAGAGGGAGGAGGCAATACACAGGCTGACAAATTTCAGAGAGGGATACAGACTGTGTTATGGGCTGAATCATGGCCCCCCCAAATTAGAATGTTGGAGTCCTAGCCACCACACCTCAGAATGTGACCGTATATGGAAATAATATCATTATAGATGAAATTAGTTGGGGGGAGGTCATACCAAAGTAGAATGGGTCCTTAGTCCATGTGACTGATGTCCTTATAAAAAGGGGAAATTTGTAAACAAAGTCACACACACAGGGAGAACAGACATGGGGGTTATGCCTCTACAAGCAAAGGGATGCCTCAGATTGCCACGAAACCACCAGAAGCTAGAAAAGAGGCAGGGAACAGATTCTTCCTCATAGCTCTAAGAAGCCAACCCTGCTGACACCTTAGTCTTGGATTTCTAGACTCCAGAATGGTGAGACAATACATTTCTATTGCTTAAGCCACCTGGTCCGTGGTATTAGGTTGGCACAAAAGTAATTGCAGTAAAGCACAAATTGCAAAAATGGCAATTACTTTTGCACCAACACAATACTTTGTTATGGCAGCCCTAGCAAATTAGTACAGGCTTAGAGGAAATAGAATGGGGGTGATAAAGGGGTGGGAAGGTCTCTGTGGACATGGCATTGGCTCCTGAGTGGTACAAAGAAGCCAGTTGTACCAGATGTCAGGGAAATGCTCCTCACATTGCTGTATCCTCAAGAGGATAGAGCGGGTGTTGCATCTGCTGGGATCTAAGTGAGACTGGTATGGGGTAAGGAGGAGGATTTGAGTGTCGTGTTGACTAATTAAATCCTCACAACATATCTGCCTTTACAGATGAGGCAAAGTAGGCCGGGAGAGGGGCAGTCACTTACCCAAAGTCACCAGAGCCAGAGCTTGGCCCTGGGCTCCGTGGGGCTCTCTTGCTTAAGATGCGCAGAGGTCAGACTGCCAGGGGGCTGGTCAGCCAAGATAAAAGGGATGTGATTTGGATATTTAGTGCAGTGAGAAGCCCTTGGAGGCTTTTATTCAGGTGAGCAGTATGAGATGACTTACTTTCTAAAAGCTCATTGTAGCTGTGGCAGAATCTTGGGCCCTGGGATCCTTTAAGGCAGCCCGGGATGGATGTAAAAAGGCGAGGGGTGTGGACCTGCTGCAGCGGGGAGGCCGACAAGTAAGCAGAGATCTACAAGCCGGTGGGACTCTGCAGCCAGGGCAGTGCCTGTACACAGGACACTATGCAGGAGGGAGAAAAATTGTCAGCCGGCTCCAGGAGAACCTCACAAGCTGTGTGCTGCTGGAATCGAGGAGAGAGGCCCTGTGGCAGGTTGTGGCTGTGGTAAATGCAGGTGGGCTTCATGCCCACTTTTTGAGGGGTGGTGAATGGTTTCCCGTCTTGAGACCCTTGGCAGTGGCTCTCCATCTTGGTTGCACATTGGAAATACCCAAGGATCTTTCAGAAACGCTGGTGCCTGTGCCCTATCCCCAAAATTCTAATGTAATTTGCCTGAAGTATGGCCTATATACAGGGGTTCTTTAAATGCCCCAGCTTATGCTAGCACAGCAGAATTGAGGTTCCCTGCCCCATGCCAGGCATAATGACAAATGCTCCGTGTGGAAAACCAGATATTGCTGTTTTCCACAGGAGGCCACTAGTCTGACAGGTACTTCCGGTTTCCCTCCCTGGGCACGTCATGGGGCCTCTTAACAGCTCTCCTCGGCAGGCAATGACTATGGAGGCGGCACTGTCTGGAGATATCTCCTGGGCTACTTGTCCTGTTCAGCCTTCATCAGAAACTGTCACAAGGACACTGAGAAACAAACCAGCCTTTTTATGAAAGTGATGGCTTCTATTTGCACTTTGTATTCCTGGTAATTAGAAACCGTATTGAAAATGTGGAGAATCAACCAAAAGCAAAGGTCGAGGGTGGCAAGAATGCCCCCTGGTCCTATTCTCTTCACGCAATTCCCCCTGAGTGCTTGCTTTATTGATGCAAACAGGGAGTTGGGACCATTTCCTTTCTTGGTAGGAAATTTACTGGAGAGAACAAAATGTACAAAAGAAAACATGCTTCTAGGTGACTATTGGCAATATCCATATTCATTACCCCCAGATTATGTTAATCAAAGATAGTTTTGGAAGCTCATTGCTGTTGTCTTTCCAAGATGAGCAATAAATGTGTGTTGTGCTTTCTCTAGCACTTTAATTCAGGTTTCTCAGAATACTTCACAGCTATAACTAAGGAAGGCTTACAGGGCCTCTGGGAGAAGAGAGTCATCATTGTGGTGCTTGCTGGCATGCTCGAGGGTTCAGCGGGCTCCAAGGATAATGATGATAAAAGCAGGTTTGTTTCAGGATGCAAATAATTACAGTTTAGTAGTTCACTGAATGAGTAGGATTATCGAATTAGGCTAGGGACTGCCTTTGGAGGTGAGGAGAGGAAGGAAACGAAGGCTAACAAAACAGTAAACAGCCAGTAATCATTCCTGCCTGATTTTGCAAATATGCTAAGGGACTACAAAAATCCCTCATGACACACTCGATGAGTAGTTGTCCAGCTTTTTCTGGAACATCTGGGCCGCAGGGAACATTGGCTGATAGAAGCAGCCCTTTCACGTGGTGGGACAGTTAGGATTGCTACAAGATTCTTTTAATTGATGTCCTCAGGAAAAATGAGGCTGCAGTTAGAGTAAACGTTGCCTGGTTTTCTGAGCCCCACCTGGTGGCTGTGGGATCTGAGGACCCTTCTGAGGTCTCTGCCCACTCCCGCATCCAGGTCTTGGCTAACCCTCTCACCGCCTCCCTGCTTTTCTTCCTCTGGGCTGAGCTCCTGGCTCTGGGTTAAGAACACAATTCAGGAACCAGGTGCCCTGCATGCAAATTCTGGCTCTGCCTTTACTAACTAAGTGACCTTGGGCAAACCTCACTATGCGTCAGTTTTGCCATTTGTAAAATGGGATCACAGTGGTACCTAGCTCACAGGGTTGTGGTGAGGAGTGGAAGAGCTAATACGTGTAGAGCTTTTAGTGCCACGCCTGGCATATAGTGCATGCTGTGGGAGCGTTAGCTAGCATCACCCTGCTGTGGCCCCTGACCAGGTGTTTTTGTTGTTGTTGTTGTTGTTCCCTGCTACCGACACCCTTCCCACCACCTTCACCTCCTTAGGCAGCTCTCAGAGGGCCCTTGGCCTGATGCCAAGTCCTTAATCAGGGCTTTTTTCTGTTGAACCTCCCCTGGGTTTCTCCTGGCTGCAGCCTGTGCACCCTGGTACTTCCACTCCAAGGGATTCTTATTTACCTTTCTCAAACTTGTGGAGAACGGCTTTCCTCTTTCCTGTTTTCCTTTATCTAAAGGGGCCCTTCAGCAGATTTGCTTAGGCCTTTGGATGTTATGCCTCCTCTCATTCTTCTACACTTTTGACTTTTTTCCCCAAGATGCACACGTACCTTTGGGATGGCTAGACCATGGTAGGTTCACCTTCAGTTGCCACCCTATCCCTGAAAACATGATCCCCTTCTGACTTTTATGCCTGTGGCTTACTCTGGCTCACTCAGGTAGCATAAGCTTTGATGGTGGATCCTCTCCTGAAGTCCTTGTTCTTCTACTCCTTCCAAGCTCACCAGATACGGCTTTATGTTTGCACCACAACTGGGGATGTGCTTGCATATCAGCCGCTCTGACTTTATACTACGTGGCCAGGTACAGGCCAGATGCGTCTTAATCTCAGGTTCTGCTCAGCTCTGACAGAATATCCTGGTAAACTGAACTGTGATGTGTGTCCCAGTAACTCTCTTCTGTTGTCTGCAGTTTTGCTCTCTGTATCTATACAGATTAGAGTTAATCTGCTTATGGGATAAGTCTTCAAGTTTTTGATAGCAACTAACATATATCTTGGAGTCTTATCTTTCCTAGACTAAACATCTTCAATTTCTTCTGCAATCAACAGTGCCTCACATGTTATAGCTTCTAGATCAACCACATTCTGATTTGTACTTCTTGAACAGGCTGCAGCTTATCATGGTTGACACTTTTGGACCGTGACAGAGTGGTAAGGGAGATGTTTTTGATCCATCTGGCCCAGTGTGTGTGTGTGTGTGTGTGTGTGTGTGGTGTGTGTGTGTGTGCACAAGCACGTGCCTCTTAAATCATGCAATGTTGGTGCCTGACAAATTCACTTAGATGTACGATTGGCTTTAAAACCA
This sequence comes from Gorilla gorilla gorilla, assembly GCF_029281585.2. Classification (NCBI taxonomy): domain Eukaryota; kingdom Metazoa; phylum Chordata; class Mammalia; order Primates; family Hominidae; genus Gorilla; species Gorilla gorilla. The sequence goes on from NC_086017.1 coordinate 181,620,910, forward strand.
GGGTTCCTGATTTTCAGATTGCTAATTTTTTCAGTTGTATCTTTGCTAAGTGTTTGATCAAACCCACTTCAAATATTTTTTGATTACCTACCATATTATTTAATGATGTGCTAGCCTGTTTATATTGTATGTGGAGTCGCAGACACAGCCAACTTCGTTTTACTTGGAATATCTTTAAAGGGGACTATGAATCTATAATGACTGCATATTTTAGCTATGCAAATAAGATTGCACCAATTAAGCTTCCTTTTCAAAGCTTGTTGGTTTTTTTTTTTGTTTGTTTCTAAAAAGTTATTGAGTATATTAATCAACTTTTGCTGTAGTAACAGACAACCCCAAATTTGAATATTACAATGGTGATGTTTGTCTCTTGCTGTGGCTGTACTCCAGACAGTGGATCGGCTTCATATCTTTTCCCCAATCTGGACTGGGAGTCTACTCCACACGACTTCTTACTCCAGGATTCAGGCTGAAGGAGCAATCCTTATCTGATGCATGCTGCTCTTTCGTGGCACAACTGGTGGAAATGTAAAATGTCTCTACTGCTTCTGCTGGGAACTGGCAGTTCCATTGACTTTCCATTAACTAAAGTAAGTCATATGACCAAGCCCAAAGTTAGTGGGGTGAGAAGTGTCTTCCTCCCATAGAAGGCAGGTGAGTCACATGGCACAGAGTGAAGTTGTGCACTTTTCTTATGAAGGAGGATGTAAACAGTTTTGATGATATGTCATTGATCCCTTACTATGCACTAGGCAAAGCAATTATATTTTTCTTCTGAGGCTGTTTTCTCTGAAATGGGCAGATATCTGTACATCTGAGGAAGAAACTTAAGACTCTGATGTGTTCATTCCTGCACTTCCACAATTAATTCTTTAAAGATATAAATAATGATTGCCTGTAAATAGGTAAATTAAAAATTCATCTGCTTCCAACACCAGGCAGAACAAAATAAAGAGAAACCTGTTTAATTTTGTTTGCTTGAAATAATTCTTAAAAAAAAACTTATGAAAACAATTGATTTTTACCTGGTCTGGGACAATATTTCTACTGACACAAATAGTTTCCCATTCTGCTCCCCTGTTTGTCAACACTCCAGGGTTGCGAATACTCTCTGTGTATATATTTGTTGGAAACTGTGGTGAAAACACTCTCAAGAGCATCTACTTGGAGAAGCAAGGATAGGCTTGTTCAGAGATTGGTTACTGAGCGCTGAGACACCACGTTTCTCCTTCGATGCCCCAGTCAGGGAGGGTATCACAGTTTGACATCACCTTCTCCTCTCCTTTTCCATGGACCTCAGGTCTGGTGCCTCAGGTCTTTGCTTGGGGCTAGGTGTCCTTGCATGTGTGGCCACAGTCTGGCATCACCTTCCACTCTTCTCCCGCAGATCAGGGTCTCCCAGGTTAGGGTCTCAGGTCTCTGCTTGGTGTCATGTGTTATTCATTGTATATAAGATAATATTAACAAAACCAGAGTTCAGGAAATGAAAAACTCTTCATTAATCAGATATTACTGGGAAACCTCTCTGTTAGAAGGGACAAATAATACCAAAAACCAGTTAATCCTTCTATGCCACCATAAAAGATTTAAGAATTTGTATTAATCATTGCAAAAGTATTTAATGAGTTCCCGGTGTGTGTTTAGTTCAATGGTAGCTGTTATGGCCATAAAATAAATTATTGTAATCTACAGAATATCAGGAATTTAGGCACAAGGCAGCTTCAGGGAGTGTGAGTGTCCTTTGCTTGTCCTTCCAGATCCACCCAGTAGCCCGCTGGCTGTGTCCTGGGGAGCTGACATGCTCCCTTGCCCTCTGGTTGGATTGGTCAATGGGAGGCACCAGCAGGTGATCAGGAGGATGGAAGAGAGGCGGGCCAGGTGTTTATCCCTAGCTTCCCTTTGCCAGGTCACTGTGGGTTGGCTGTGGCTCCAGCCAGGTGGCCCTCTCCACATAGCCCTAACTCTCTCTGGTTCTGATAATTCTTTCTTTATCCCCCCTGTCATTTCAGGCAGTGGGTGGTACTCATGTTTCTAGCCCTTGGAACTGCATTTTGCCTCGTGATTTCTCTGCCCACTGCCCTCATCTTTATATATATTAACAGTTCTTTTCATTAACTTTCCTCAAAATACCAGACTTGAGTGTGCCACGTGCTTCCTGCTGGGATCCTGACTGATACATGGGTATATTAGACGGCTGAGATAGATTTAGGAAATCAACAATACCCGCTGTGTCTACAGAGATACTGGGTTTGAAGTCAGAACAGTGAGGTCTGGGCTTTGACTCTGCTGTGTAACCTTGGGTTTGTATCTTAAAATCCCTGAGCATCAGTTTTATTATCTGAAATACAGGAGAAATAATAGTTACCTTGTAAACCTGTCATGAGGATTTAATGAGATGATGCTTGTGGATGCAGTTTGGAAACCACAAAGCAACCTATAAGTGTAGGTATTGAAAATGTGACCAATGCCCCAAATATAGCTAAGAGACCGTAAGAGACTTGGTAATTAGCAGAAGTAGATCATAAGCTGTTTGCAATGCTTTGCTTGCCAAAGAAGAAGAGTGAACCATTAAAGTTTAGAAAAACTTTGAATAGAAGACTGATATAGCAATATTTTTTCTGGTTCATATTTGATTAGCCAGAAAAGTTAATTAGTTAGAACATATTTCCCAAACCTTCCAGTTACTTGGAGTTTAACTGCATACAAAAGTTATTGGGAAGTATGATGGGCCCATAGGTCATTTGTAAATACATGCAGATTTCCAAAATTAACACTGAAAAGTGAGAGCACACTATCATACCATGAGTATAGAGTGAATACTCTGTACTCATGAATCAGGAGACCGGAGGTTTTGTCCCAGTCCCATAGGACAAGCTATGGGTGAGACTTGAGTAAGCCACAGCTTGCTAAGGTTTCTATTTTCTCATTTAGAAAATGTTGATAGGGACTTTTTAATGCAACACTATAGTTGCAAAGTGTACTCATGAGAGATGCATAAGGTGGCTTTTTGCACAAAAATTCTGGTCTCCTCATCCCAAATGTGATTGTAGAGGCCATTCTGAAATGATGAGATCATAAAATATTTGTATTTGAGATCATCCAGCCTGGCACCTTCATGCCATGTGTAATCGGAGCCCCCAGAAGACAATCTGCACCCACTCTGGCTGGATGCCCATCTCAGCATGTCCTTACACCCAAGACAGAGCACTAACTGGACTCCTAAGATACTGAAGGAAATGGAAGCCTTTCTGGCAAAATAGAGAAATGCTATCACATATCTCACACAATTCCCTCTTGTATTAGGTCCCTCTGGCTGCTGTAACAAATGGCTACAAATGTAGTGGCCAAAAATGACAGATTTGATATTTTACAGCTCTGAGTCTGCAGGGCTGTGTACCTTCTGGAAGTTCCAGGGACAGTCTATTTCCTTGCCTTTTCCAGCCTCTAGAATTTAGAGGTCACCTGCATTCCTTGACTTGTGATTCTTTCCTTCTTCAAAACCAGCAACATAGTATCTTCTCTCCTCTCTGATCCCCTGCTCCCCTGTTCTAAGGATCCTTGTAATTATATCAAATCTATTCTCTAATCCAGGATAATCTCCTCATCTCAAGATTCTTAACTTAATCACCTCTGCAGAGTCCCCTTTGTCATAGTCACAAATTCTGAAGATTAGAACATGGACATCTCTGGGGAACATTATTCCATCTTCTAAGAACCACTCTTATCTTAGACATGTCTCTCTTCGTATTTCTGTACTCTATGGCAAACTGCCACCTCTCTCATCTCTCTTTTCCTGAAAACACTTGGCTGAGCATTTATATGCTTTTGGAAAAATTCTGTCCCTAATTAAACAAAAACTTAACCAGAACTACATGTACCTATTGTCTGTCAAGAATACTCATGGTAGAGTCATTTACTCAGCTGCTTTCAGAGGAGCAGCTTCAGAGCCTGAGCACTGAAGTGGTTTATTTGAGGCCACACCCAAGTGATGGCAGGTGTCCTGACCTCCAAGCCAGTGCTTTCCGTACTGGTCTGTATTTAAAAAGGTGAATGGAGCAGCGTATATTTTCTGCATATAATGTTATCCCAGGCTTGGGATAATCTCCAGAGGAGAATTAGGCATTTGCCTAGTTGTCTATATGGTCGTGGTCCTTCTAAACATATTTTTTTCTTGCAGGATTTGAGGGAAGAAAGATGACCTAATCTTGAAAGTCTTCCTAGAGATTTGGCCTCAATAGGAATTTCCTCATCCTGATCTGGAGAAGCCCAATTCTAGCAGGAGTCTCCTAAATGAACTTGTTCACATTAGTATTAACAAGTTGGCTTCCCCAGGGTTGTGCAGGAAAATCTTTAAGTGGATGCATCCCTGCAGCTACTCACTCTGGATGTGCTAAATAGAGTTGTCCATCTGAGATACTTCCTCCCCAGTCAATAGCTGCAATTTGGATGACTGACTTTGTGCCTCTGGGTTTGGAGCTTATATCTGAAATTACTTTTGTTTTCTCTATTCTCTGTATCTTTACCCACAGCCAGGCTTCTCTTGTACTTCAGATTTTGCTCTTGTGGGGGCTGGCCACCTGTTTCTTTGAGATTTATTTCATTGCACCCAAAGGAAATTTCTGTTTTTAAAAGAGTCTGCATTTTAAGTCAGATAATTCCAACTAGACCCTTCAAAATGTCAGGAACTGCCATTTCATGTAATACAACAATAAATGGACCAATAGAACTTTAATTTTGTCGATATAGGTTATTATACATGCTCCACAAATTTTCAGTTCTCAATAAAGCCTGACTCCAACACACCCAGCCTCACTCTACTCTTGGCTTTACTGCTCTCAGTACACACCATCTGCAGTGAATTTCTGTAAATATGGAGCACCTAGTTAATGTCTGCACTGTGTGTGCAAAATGTAGAGGCAAAAAGAAGAAAAAGATAGCCCCTGCCCTCCAGGAGCTCTCAGGCTGGCCTGCAAGATGGACAAGAAGTGAGTGACCATCCAATGTGATACAAGGAAGTCTCCCCACTGACCATAAAGATTCCCACTTCTTAGCTCCTCTTCCTGTTTTCCTCACCTTTTTCTCTGAAGCTATTCACATTTCCATGTTCCTTTGGGACTCAGCTTATATCCCATCTGTCATTAAATGTGTGTTAACCACTGGAGCCTCCTCTTCTCTGATTTGCTGTAGGACCCTCAACTCAACGTGTATTCGTCAATTGCCTTGTGCAGATTGTTAAACACTTGAGAGCTAGGATCTCTCCTTAAAGCCCTCCAATGGTTTTGCATCGCAAATGAAATGAAATCCAAGGTCCTCAAAATGTCCTCCAGGGCCCTACATAATCTGATGCCTACTTCATCTCCGAGTTCATCTCCTACCACCCTCCTTCTTGGTTCAGCCACACTGACTTCCTTTCCATTCTTGAAATACATCAAGCTCTCTGTTTTCTCAGGGCCTTTGCACTTGTTTCTTCTATCTGGAATCTCTTGCCCCAGGTCTTTGCATGACTTACTCTTCATGCTTCCAGTCTCAGCTGAAATGTCATCTTTGCAGAGAGAGGTCCTCCTGGGCCACCTGAGATAAAAGTGGCCCTGGCCTCTCTGTGGTCTCTTGTACTCTTTTCCTCATTATCTGCCTATGTATCTATCTGTGCATCTATCTATGTATCTACCTATCTGTGTATTCATCAGTCATCTATCTATATCTGTCTATCGTCTATATATCCATCTATTCACTTATTTACTTATTCATTTAGTTTCGAGTAATTTATCTTGATTTGACATTTAATTGTTTATATTTTTATGTCTGTCTCTTCCCTCTAGACTGCAAACTCCTTGAAGGTAGGAATTTTGTATCTAATTATAGATAAATTATCTCTATTTAAAAATCCTTTTATATTCATTAAGTTAAGGGAAACACGAGTTTAAAATCTACAATATCATATAGTATTTTCCCCTTATCTGCAGGGGCTACCTTCCAAGACCTCCACAGTAGATGCTTGAAACTGCATATAGTACTGAATCTTATATATACTTAAAGTTTTTTCCTATAGGTACATACCTATGATAAAGTTTAATTAATAGATTAGCCACAGTAAGAGATTAACAACAATAACTAATATTAAAATAGGATACATAACAGTATTCTAGCATCACTACTATTGTACTTTGGGGCCAGTATTAAGTAAAATAAGGATGACTTGAATACAAGCCCTGTAATACAATGTACAGTCGATCTGATAACTGAGATGGCCACCAAGTGACTAAGTGGCGGGGTGGGGGGTAGTACATAGTGTGGATACCTTGGACAAAGGAATGATTCATGTCCTGGGTGGGACAGAGTGGGATGGTGTGAGATTTCATCATGCTACTCAGAACAGCATGCAATTTAAAACTTATGAGTTGTTTGTTTCTGGAATTTTCCATTTCATATTTTTGGACCTCAGATGACCATGTGTAACTGAAACCATGGAAAGCAACATTGTGAATAAGGGATGACTACCATAATATTAAAATATTAAAATTTAGTTAGGTTTAGAGCTATACTTATCAATGTAGAAGTTCCATGTAGCTCCTTGGAGCCTCAGTCTTTTACCCAATCAGAGCAGTGAAAATCTCATAAATCATAGAGGATGCAACATAAAAGGTATATTTTTGATTTTTAGTTTGCTTCTTTTTTTTTTTTCATCTGGCAGGAAAATAGTTGAGACTTTTGACAGTCTGGGAATTTAAAACGTTTTTGGAAAAATAGAGATTTGCATTGCCCAGGAGTGCACTGTTCATTTCTAGCTTCTGGTGTCTCCTTTGAGGATGGTGCTGCACAGGCCCTCAGGGTACATTTTGGATCCATGGTCCAGAGAATTCTTCTCTGAGGCAGGTTCCTTTCCTATCATCATGTCTTTCCGTTAGGAAATCTGAAAGCTAGGAGAACATCTTTCAATGCTAACAGCCCTTGCTCACAAAGGAATGCCAGATGTTGTCTGGTGACGTTTTAAATGAATATCCAGCCTTCAAGCTATTCAACTGATTAGTGCTTGCTTCTAAACTGTTGAGCTAAAATTTTTCCAGACTGCAAGCTCTTAAGTTTGAATGTATTCCTCATAGAGCCAGGTAAGGAACAATTGTTTATGTGAATACAAATATTCAATAATATGTAAAAATATATCAGTTATCACTAATATTCAAGGAAATGCCAAGAAAAGGAGATGTTTTCACTTATTGACATGGCAAAGGTTAAAAAAATAAAAATACTCATTGCTAGTGGGATGTCAAAGAAAGGATACATCCACACAGTGATAGTGGGAATATAAACTGATATAAATGTTTTTGGAAAGTAACTACATCATGTGGAAATTATCAGGTGCAGAAAAAGATTTATTTCAAGGGCATTAATTGCAATATTACTCACAGTGGTAAAAGTTGGAGACAACCTACGTTTCTCAATATGGTGACACAGTTAAATGGATTATCAGGCACTCAAAGAATAAGATATTAAGCAACTGTTAAAATATTGTTTAAAAATAATACTTATTGACCAGGTGTTATGGTTCACGCCTGTAATCCCAGCACTTTGGGAAGCCAAAGTGGGAGGATCACTTGAGGCCAGGAGTTCAAGACCAGCCTGGGCAGCATAGCAAGACCCCATCTCTGTCAAAGAAAAAAAATAAGGTGGCATGGTGGCACACCTGTAGTCCTAGCTACTTAGAAGGCTGACACAGGAGGATTGCTTGAGCCCAGGAGTTTGAGGCTGCAGTGAGCTGTGATTTACACACCACTTACTCCAGTTTGGGTCATAGAGCAAGACCTTGTCTCCAAAAAGGTAATGTGTAATTACATGAGAAATTACTCAGGATAAATTAAAACAACTACAGCAATAAAAAATATGATTTAATTTTATTCTCTTCTAAAGGCAGTATGGTAAAATGTTAAAAATGGGGAATCTATGAGTGGTGGGATTAGGAATGATATCTATTAGATTGGTGCAAGAGTAATTGCAATTAAAATTGCAAAAAACCACAGTTACTCTTGCACCAACCTAATATTTTTATCTTTTCTGTGGTCAGGATCTATTCCTTTAAAATCAGAAAAGAATTATGTAACTAAAACCCCAAACAAAACACAGAAGCTCCCAGAATAACGTGCATGCTCCTGTTCCTGATCATGCAGAAATATCCTCGGTTTTTGTAGTTATGCTTCTATGCATCTCCATTATGGTGAACTGTTTTAGGGTCTGTAGCCTCCACTGAATTAGATTTGCCTAAATTATCATTAGCTTTCTTTCTACTTTGGAGATACAATTTTTTAGGCCTAGGGAAAGCTCTTACTTGGTTACAGAATCAGCTTTAAAACAGCAGAATCGAATCACCAGGAGCCAAGAGGCAGGATTCTCCCAGTTGCTACACAAAGCTCGAGCCAACATCTTTACTGGAAAGATGGAATCTGCCCCTGAAGCAAAGACCTCAGTTTCGTGACATTGGTTTCTAATAGCTTGGTTTTCTTTCTCCTCTCATTGACTCTCCCAGAGGCAACTAATTGTGTTAATTTCATGGACTGTCCTAAGAATTCTAAGTATCCTCAACAGGTCCATCTCACAAAACTAGCAAGTAAAAGCACCCACTGGCACCAGGCCACTCTATAGCTACTCACTCCTGGACTGTGTCTGCTCTCTCACAGCTTGTCAACCATTGGCCTTCCCCATTCTGCCTCTTGCATGTCCCTTGCCACTACAACTCCTTTTGCTGAGGTCATCAACAGCTACCATTTTGCTAAATCCAATGAACATATTTCAAGCCTTCATCTCTCTCACTTGGCCCATCTCAAGCACTCAGCAGTGTTGTTCAAGTCCTCCTTCTTAAAAAGATTTGGATTTCGTCTCACAACAGTGAAAGCCGTGGGTTGTGTGTGCATGTCCACATGCAAGGTTGACGGTGACCTCATATCATTCTTTTAGGAATAAGCTATTCTGATTTTTTCTTCTTTAGTATAAGAAGATTTCAAAAGATCTTCGGAAGGACATGTCCTTTGGAAGATTTTTAATGCTGCTACATTTACAGTCCTTAACATGGTTTCTACTACTAGATGAAATCACAGAGTGATATTTAGATGTGAGTATGCAGAGGACAGTGTGAGTCATCATCAAGAATCCAGTTTGCCATGATGCCTGGAATCTCTTTGCTGAAAGAGTGATCTAGAAGGGGAAAGAGGTTTAACCTGGAAAAGAAATGGGAAACTCTGCTCGACAAACTTGAACAAGAATAAAAATATTCCTTAAAGCAGAGGGCTAGATGGTTTATAAACTTTCAGGTGTATCTGGACTGTTGGGTCATCTTTGCTCTTTGAGTCACGTGTGGGGTTGACCTGTCTGAGACAGTCACTCTCTCTGAGATCTGAAGCTCAGGTTGATGACATAAAATCCCTGTGCCAAGCCAGGCTGCTGGACCTGCTACTATTGTTTTATGCCTCCTCCGGAAGAGAGGGCCAAGATGCCTAGTGTCTAGAATCAACCCAAGGAGAGGCCATTTTACTATGCTCTGCGTTAAAGAGATCCATGAGGTCACGGTCCCTCCGGCTTTAAGAAGCACAGTCTCCACCGGGTGCAGTGGCTTACTCCTGTAATCCCAGCACTTTGGGAGGCTGAGGTGGGCAGGTCACCTGAGGTTGGGAGTTTGAGACCAGCCTGACCAACATGGAGAAACCCAGTCTCTACTAAAAATACAAAATTAGCTGGGAGTGGTGGCGCATGCTTGTAATCCCAGCTACTCCAGAGGCTGAGGCAGGAGAATCGCTTGAACCCCAGAGGTTGCAGTGAGCCGAGATCACACCATTGCACTCCAGCCTGGGCAACAAGAGTGAAACTCCATCTCAAAAGAAAAAAAAACAAAAACAAAAACAAAAACAAAAAGAACCACAGTCTCTCCAGGACCAAGAGGGTTGGGAAAGGGGATGGGCTAAACTGCATTTTCTTTCTTTCTTTCTTTTTTTTTTTTTTTTGAGATGGAGTCTTGCTCTGTTGCCCAGGCTGGAGTGCAGTGGTGTGATCTCTGCTCACCACAATCTCCACCTCCTGGGTTCAAGTGATTCTCTTGCATCAGCCTCCCAAGTAGCTGGGACTACAGGCACGTGCCACCATGCCCGGCTAATTTTTGTATTTTTAGTAAAGACAGGGTTTCACTATGTTGGCCTGGCTGGTCTCGAACTCCTGACCTTGTGATCCACCCACCTCAGTCCTGCAAAGTGCTGGGATTACAGGCATGAGCCACCACACCCGGCCCTGCATTTTCTATTTAGACATCTGAAGAGTATTTTAATAAATAAGCCTCCACATTCAGAGCCTAGTATTGAGCGTGCTTAATTTGTATTGCCTGTCATAGGTGAGAGTTGGTAGATCCTCCCTGCCTGTGATTTGGGTCTGGCCAGGGTCCCCATTCTATTCACTTAGTGAGAAATCTACAAATAAAAAGGGGTGAACTCCTCTCGGGACACATTACAGGACTGAAAGAGCCTCATTATTCTGAACTCTGGGTGTCACTCTGTTGCAAGCAGAAAAAAGGTAAAATAGACACACACACAGACACACACACAAAAGAGAAGAGCCTCTTTTTGGGAGGCTAAAAACTGAGAGATTAAAAGGCTATATATCTGAGATGCAAATTATAGTGCTTAAACAAGCCTAGATAATCCTCGCCTAAATAACAGTGTCACTTATATGATGCTTACTATGTACCCGCCATGATTTTAACTGATTTATATGCAGTTCTTGATTTATGATAAGGTACCTGATAAACCCATCGTAAGTTTAAAATGTCCCAAGTTGAAAATACATGACTGACTGGGAGCTGTGGCTCACAGCCACTTCCCAGCATTGTGGGAGAAGTATGGTTTCTACTGAATGTGTATCATGTCTGCACCATAAAAGTGGAAACGTCATTAAGTAGAACCATCTTAAGTTAGGGCTGTCTGTATATTCTAACAACAACTCTGTGAGAGAGATACTATTTTTAACCACTCCCAAGGTAAAGATGAGGAAACTGAGGCACAGAGCAGTTAACATTTGTTAAAAGTGACACAGCTGCTGTCAGAGCTGGCACGTGACTCCATTCAGAGCAGATTAGGGACTGGACTGTAGGGCAGCACTGTCCAGTAGACTTTCTGTGATGATGAAAATATTTTCTGTGTGGTCTAATACAGTGGCCACTAGCTACATGTGGCTATTGAACACTTGAAATGTGTCTAGTGCAACTGAAGAACTGAATTTTACATTTAAATTTAATTTTAATTAATTTGAATTTAAATAGTCACATGTGGCCAGTGGCTATTATACTGTACAGCATAGCTGCAGAGTCTGCGCTTCATAAATTTTAGAAATAACACCAGAAAGGTGTGGTATCCTTTACAGAAAAGGACATTGGGTGTCAGGCTAGCTGGAGAATTTATCCAAGTCTCTGAAGCTAGCATTGGAAGAGCCAGGATGCCAGCTTCCGTGGCCATGTGCTCTGGTCACCAGCAGTGAACGCCTGCCCCAACCGCTCTGCCACCTACTCTTGGCTCTTCATCTCTTTCCAAATAGGATCTGAAAGCCTATCTTTCCTCCTTCACCCTTATCCAGAGTCTTTTTCCCTTCCTCTATTATTAATGTAGTAACAGGAGAACAGTGGTTGGTGATGAACATCATGCTACATGTGTGGATGATGTGGGCTGTCCCTGTAGAGTTTAATTGGCCAAATTGGAAGAGCTTAACTTGGTATCAAGTGTGTACTCATTCTTAACATCCTTAAGACCTTATCCCAAACTACTCTTTGCTGTCTCTTTCTTCCTATTATTTTTCCCTCCATCCTAACCTGGTTCTCCCATCACTGGTAACAAAACATATGCCATATAAACAAAAGTGCCTTTGGCTAAAGGTCCTAAAGTTATAGCCACCTCAATCTTTGCTATTTAATTTTAAGTCTTCTTCTCCTGCCAAGAAAACTTTTCAGTTAGGTTCACATTAGCTGATATTATTATTATTAAAGAAAAGATATATAATTATCTATGGCTTGGGAGACTGTCACTTTTTCCTAAGCACAGTTTTGAATAAACCAACTTTATGTTAACTCATAGTAAGCTGAGCACAGTGCCTTGTGGCCAGCAGCCTCCCAAAAACTGTTAACATTTTATGGAGTTGCCTTCCTCTGCTGCCCTGTAATGACTTAGGACTTATCTGAGCAGGAAACCCTACTTTAACCACTGGACATGAACAAAGAAAACAGAAGTGTATCTAACCAAGAAAAACCAAATTGAAATACTGGTCTACCAGGCAATCCTTTTTGGTATTAGAAGAGAAGAAATTCTGTTACTTTGTCAGCTAGCAGGCTGCCCATCTAATCCCAAATGGTGATCTCATCTCAGCTGGAGATGAAGACTCACCCAGCTCTCAGACAGAAGCAGACAGAATCTAATGTTACCTGGTGGAGAGGAGCACACCAGGATTTCCAGTGACCTGAAAAGTAGGAGTCTGTTGGAAAGCAGGTTGATAAATGACTGAGGGGAACTTTTTTTAGGACAGTGAAAACTATGCAGAGAAAGGGCATTTGTGTTGGGGTCTCCTTGATGCTTCCAATTTCCCTGTGACACACCCTGGACTTGGTGGGTCTCAATGGTGATTGACCCATGCCAGTACAGCCAACCTGCTGGTACTTAAACTATCCAGAACCTTGATATAGTGTTTCCATTTCCACTGACTTGTTTAATGGGAAAAAGTTTATATGGTGGTATGAACAGAGAACAGAAAGAGATAAGAGGGAATTTTATAATTTCTCAAGATATGAAACCTAGCATTGTACTTTTAAACAGAAGTTCTTCCTGCTCCCAAATAATCAGATCTCCAAGCTGGCTCCTGGAGTAATCCCACTGTCAACCCATGCTGGTCCCCTGTGCTCCGACTTTCAGAGCAACTGAGGGGAGGCCCTTCATACTGATGGACAGCTTGCCTTAAAGGGTGATTTGATCAGTCTTTCACATCTCTAGTTATTTTTTTTCTCCCTACAGGGTGCACTTGAATTGGTATTGTTGGTGAGAGCTGTGGCACCGTGAACAACATCACATGCAGGTAGATGATGGACAGGTCTTCTTGGTCTGTCAGGCCAGTCTCCAAGGGCTCACAGCCCTTATACACTTTAGAATCACCTGGGGAGCTTTTAAAAATAATAATGTCCAGCCATATTTCCCAGAGATTTATATTGAATTGGTCTGAGTGGGAACCTGGCATCAGAGACATCAGAAGCCTTCCCAGGTGATTCTAATGTGCAGCCAGGGCTGGGTCTACCTGGATGGAGATGTAAGATTGTCAAGACACCATCCCCCTTCCCCTCTTTCTCTTCCTTCTTCTCCTTTTCCTCTCTCTTCCTTTTCATTCTCTTCACTGTGTCCTGCAGATTCTATGAGCCAAATAGAGTAGTTTCCACCTTCTGAAGTGGAGGGTTTTGTTTTCTTTTATGAACAAGAAAATATTTTTTATCTCCTATAAACAAAAAATATATACCAATTGTAAATAAAGTTGACCCTTGAACAACACTGGGGCTAGGGGTGCCAACCCCTGTGCAGCCTAAAATCTGCATATAACTTTTGACTCTCCAAAAACTTAACTACTAATAGCCTACTGTTGACCAGAAGCCTTACCAATACCATAAATGGTCAACACATATTTTGTATGTCATATATATTATATACTGTATTCTTACAATAAAATAAGCTAGAGAAGAAAATGTAATTATTAAGAAAATAATAAGAAATAGAAAATATATTTTCTATTCAGTGAAAGTGGATCATCATAAATATTTTCATCTTCATAGTCTTTGTGTTAAGTAGTCTGAGGAGGAGGAGGAAGAGGAGGGATTGGTCTTACTCTCTCAGGGGTAGCAAAGGTGGAAGAGGTGAAGGAGGTGGAAGAAATACATATCACAAAACTGAGATATTATTTTATGACCTTTTTAAAACCTAATGTATCAGCCATATCACATATCCAAGAGAGTATATGTCATCTGTGTCATCTTAAAGAGCTGCAGGATTGTTCATTTTATGTACAACGATGGTTTAATTGCCTTTTAATGGAAATTGAAGCTATTCTCATTATTTTTTTCTCATAAGCAATGCTACGGTGGACATATATTTTGCAGACCTGCCCATGTAATTCCTTAGGCTAAGCTCCTTGGAGGGGAGTTACCAAGTTAATGGGCATGCACGTTTTATGTTCTAGTGCCCTTTGCCAGACTGCCCTCTCAAAAGATTGTGCCAGTTTCACCACTCTTCGGTAGAATATGTCTTTGCCCATTTCCATATGAAGAAGGATTAATTTTTCATCAATCTTGGTAATCTCTGAATTTGGCAGCTCTCACAAAATAAAAATACGTTTGTGCAATATGATTTAAGCTACATTTACCAAGTGCCTTATATGTGCTGGGAGCTAAGGATACCAGAACAGATAAGCCAGGACTCTTCCTTCAAGGTTCTTTCAATTCTCCTACCCAGTGCTTCTAGGTATTTTAACAGACATTAAAAAAAAAATCACTGGAAGTGGAGCCTGTGGCTTAAATAAATAAACACAAACCCACCTGGGAATCTTGTGAAAATGCAGTTTCTGCCTCCTTAGGTCTAGAATGGGGCCTGAGATTCTACTAAGAAGCTTCCAGAAGATGCCTCTACCTGTGCTGCAGTTGGTTTGCATCTAGCAGTAAGGCTCTGCCCCACCTCTGGGTCTTCACAGTAGCTGCTGCTTCTGTTTTATTCTTCCCCACTCTTTGCCTAGCTTAGTTGTTCCCATGCCTGGCTGCACTTGAGAATCACCTGGGAAACTTAACAAAATAAAAGCACAGATGCAGTTCCTCAGGCTCTTTCATGGAGCTTCTGAGTCCACATCTCTGGGAGTGGAATTCAAGAATCAGTATTTTAAAGAAAACCGTTAGACCATATTTTTGCAATTCCTGGTTAGGCTGCTCTGACTAACCCTTCAGGTCTCACTCTGAGCATCACTTCTCATCTGTGAATGAGTTTAGATCCTATGTCACCACTATAAACTTTTATTATAGCACTCTGCACTTTTCCTTTGGAGCACGTTATGTAATAAATTAATTAATTGTGTCATTATTCATTAGAGTCTGTGTCTCTTTTAGTTTCTGAGTTCCATGAAGGCAGAGTGTGTCTGTTGTGGGCACTGTAGTGTCCCTGATACCAAGTCAGGATCTGCTGGTAAGTAGGTGGCACTCGGGACATAGAAATAAATAAATGAATAGACATAAAACACTATAAATATTTTCACATTTGATTATCATGAGTCTGTAAGACAGGAAATATAGGCATTAATATCCTCATCTTACAGACACAAAAAGAGAGGTTTGGAGAGAGAGAAAGTGACTAGCTCAATAATAATACAGGCTGAATCCAGACTGGGACACCGGCCTTCTTTTTTTTTTTTTTTTTTTTGAGACGGAGTCTTGCTCTGTTGCCAGGCTAGAGTGCAGTGGCACGATCTTGGCTCACTGCAACCGCCGCCTCCCAGGTTCAAGCAGTTCCCTTTCCTCAGCCTCCTGAGTAACTGGGACTACAGGCACGCACCACCACACCTGGCTAATATTTTGTATTTTTGTAGAGACAGGGTTTCACCATGTTGGCCAGGATGGTCTCAATCTCCCGACCTTATGATCACACCCGCCTCGGCCTCCCAAAGTGCTGGGATTACAGACGTGAGCCACAGCGCCCAGCCTTTTGAATGGTGGGCCAATCCCCTCTCTGCAATCCAGGCTGCTCCTCTATAGCTCTTATATAAGCCCAAGCTGAGGAAGTTTGTTTAAATATCCCCAGTGTGACACTTATGACCTCAGAAATTAAAAATGCTAACAGTTAGAGCTACCCGATGCACTGGGGAGAGGCACTTTGCTTGAACAGTGACACGAAGATTGCATCCTTTGAGAATAAACAATGGTTCCCCAGGTCATCTCCACATTTTACTTTTTTAACATAAGCAGGGGAGAAAACACATCTAGATCAATCAGCTAAAAATCACCTCTCAGACCATGGAGGCATGGGGAAACTGAATGACAGTGAGGATGGAAAGCAATTTAAACTCTTTACAAGTAAATCTTTATAATTCCAGGGGCAGAGGTCTGATGGGTGAAAGCTTTAGTCTAGGGAAATGCCAAAAGCTGTGGCTGCTGTGGTTTTATCTGTTTGTAATTTTATGTGCAGAGGGGAAAAGAGGAAGACCCTGAGCTATAATTAAATGATGGTTGTGACTGGACATGTGTGTGTAATGAAGGGTTGACCTGAAAATAGGTCAGTGGTCCTCAATTCTATTAGCCTTAATGCCACCTTTTTAACAGCACATGTTGCATTATAAATGTGATGGGGCATTCTGCCCATTTCTATGCTGAAATGAAGTTCATAGATAATATAACCAACCCACAAACATTATTCAAGAAAAATCAATATAGTGCACTCACTATAATATGAAGAAGAACTAGAAGGCAATTAATTTACAGTAAAAATACTCTTTAAGCTGTAAATGCACAAGAATGATATAATGAAATACTTAAACTTGCATCTATGCATAGAGGCACTGAGATCTCAACAGCCGTAAACCGTAAAGTGTGGGTGTTGGTGATTCAAATACTACTGCACAGGGTTTGTGGTGAAGTGTTTTTTTGAAATGGTAAACGACTGTTGTAAACTTCCAAACTAAACCTAATGCCATCTTTCGTTGAATTTTTTTTTTTTTTTTTTTTTTTTTGGTGACAGAGTTTCGCTTTTGTCGCCCAGGCTGGAGTGCAATGGTGTGATCTTGGCTCACTGCAACCTCCGCCTCCCAGGTTCAAGCGATTCTCCTGCCTCAGCCTCCTGAGTAGCTGGGATTACAGGTGCCTGCCACCACGCCTGAATAATTTTTATATTTTTAGTAGAGACGGGTTTCACCATGTTGGCCAGGCTGGTCTTGAACTCCTGACCTCAGGTGATCTGCCTGCCTAGGCCTCCCAGAGTGCTGGGATTACAGGCGTGAGACACCGCGCCCAACCATCTTTCCTTGATTTGTATATTGGTTGCCTTTCTGAAAAATTCAGCACATATATTTTTTAAAAGCGAAGTGTAATCCACATACTATAAAATTCATCCTTTTAAAGTATATATTTCAGTGTTTTTTTAGTACAGTATATTCACAGAATTGTGAAACTATCACACTGATTTAATTTTAGAACATTGTAATTACTCCCTCAAAAATCCCATACCCATGGGCAGTTACTTTCCATTGCTCCTCCCCCAACTCCTGGCAACCACTAATCTACTTTCTTTCTTTATGGATTTGCCTATGTTGGACATTTCACATAAATTCAGTAATATTATATGTGGCCTTTTGTATCTGGCTTCTTTCACTTATCATAATGTTGTCAAAGTTCATCCATGTTGTATCACTATCAGAACTTCATTTCTGTTTTATGGCTGAATAATATTCCATTATATGGCTATACAATATTTTGTTCACTCATTTGTAGTATTCAGTTGATACCATTTGGATTGTTTCCACTTTTTGGATATTATGAATAATGTTGCTGTGAGCATTTGTGTACAGATTTTTGTGTGGACATTCATTTTCAGGTCTCTTGGATACATACTGGGAGTGGAAGTGCTGGGTCATATGGCATCTCAATGTTTAACATTTTCAGGAGCTGCTGGACTGTGTTCCAAGACAGCAGCACCACTTTGCATTCCCACCAGCAATGGATGATTTCAATTTCTCTACATCTTTCTCAATACATGTTATTGTTAATCTCTTTAAAATTACAACCATCCTAAAGGGTGTGAAGTTGTATCTCATTGTGGTTTTACTTTTATTTCCCTAATGACTAAAGATCTTAAGCATCTTTATCGGCCATTTGTACATACCTTTGAAGAAATATCTATTCAAATCATTTGCCCATTAAAAATGGGTTATTTCTCTTTTTATTGTTGAGTCATAAGATTCTTTATATATTCTGGATTCTAAATCCTTCTCAGATATATGTGTTGCAATATAAACCATTCTGTGCTTTTCCTTTTCACTTTCTTAAAGTTTTCATTCTTTTCACTTTCTTAAAGGTTTCATTTGAAGTGCAAAAGTTTTTTGGATTTGAAGTAGTCTAATTTATCTATTTTTCCTTTTATTGTTTATGCTTTTGATAACATATCTAAAAAACATATTACCTAATCCAAAATTACAAAGATTTATGACTATATTTTCTTCCAAGAATTTTATTGTTTTAGCTCTTATATTTTGGTCTTTAATCCATTCTGAGTTAATTTTTGAATAACAACTGAGGTAAGGGTCCACCTTCACTCTTTTTCATGTGTGTATCTAGTAGACTCAGCACCATTTGTTGAAAATACTGATCTTTTCCCTACTGAATTGTCTTGGTGTCAAGATAATTGGTGTCTTAGTGTCAAGACAATTCAATAGGAAAAATAAGAGTCTAGAGATACACTCTTACATTAATAAATTTAATAAAACTTAAAATAAAACGAAATTAAGAGTCCAGAAATACACCCTCACATTGTTGGGCATTGAGATCAGTTGCCCAACAATGTAAGGATGTATTTGTGGACTCTTAATTTTATTCCATTGATCTACATATCAATCTTTATAGCACATATAAAATTTATACATAGTACTTCATGTTTATATGCAAAATGGAATTGTGTTCTGGGATGCTGAGATCATTATTAACAGGTTTTTGACCTGTGTGATTGTCTGGTTGTATATTTGAAATCGAATTCTTCCTCATATGTGACTGTGCTGCCCATTGCAGTACATCTAACATTATTAGCCTCTGAGAACTAAACGACACTGTGTCCCTCAACTGTTTTGACAGTCAAGACATCTCAAAAATTTCTAGAACATTGCTTAGGAGGCAATACTACTCCCATTGAGAGCTTCTTTTCTAAAGTTATCTTCTGCATCCTTTTGCCTGTTTTCTTCTCTGCCTTTTCTAGCCCATGTCCCACATGGTTAAAATAGGAACCTGTCCAGGTTATTCCTTGCTTGAAAGCTTTCGATGACTCTTTATGGTCTGTAATATGAAGTTCAAACTTCTCAACATGACTTATCAGCTTGATCACCTTCCAAATCCTTTTCCTACATGCCACCTAGCCTGTGAGATTATTGATCTCCACATGCACTGCCCCTCTACCAGGTATACCTACAGCTCTTTGAAAATCACATTCATCCTTTGGAACTAGCTGCATCAGCTCCTGCGAAAGCCTTGCTGTTCTTCTATTCAGCTAGTTGTGCCCTGCCTTGAGCTCCCCAAAGTGCCTTTTGGGGGGAGTTTCATTCTGGCATTTATCATTCTGAAACACAAGAGCTGGATTCTCTTTCTGCCACTGGCTGTAAGTGCCCTGTCTTGTTCATCTTGTCATCCCTGGCTCTACCTCAGTCCCAAGCTCCTGAGCAAAGAGATAATAACCACAGTTGGGCTTTAGGAGGATCATCTGCCGCGGGGCAGAGAATAGGGAGGAAGGGACTGAAAGCAGAGGCCAATCAGGCTGTGACTGCAGTGGTCAGGGCAGCTGGTGGCTCATGAAGGCTGAAGCAGGTGAATGCTGTGGGGAGAGAGAAAGGGACTGTGTCACAAAGGCCTAGTGCTGGCTCTTTGTGGAGATGAAGGAGAAGCCACCCAGCTGGGAAAAGGAAATGCTGAACATCAGTTACAGTGCAATTTCCACATGGCCCCTGGGACTTTGTACTGAATAAATGAAACATAGGCATGGAAGACAAAATGTGAATTAATAAACTTCCTACAGCCACTGGCTGTAAGTGCCCTGTCTTGTTCATCTTGTCATCCCTGGCTCTACCTCAGTCCCAAGCACAGTGCCTAGCATATCATTAAGGTCAGTAAATTTTGGTCGAAAGAGTGAATCTTCAGTATTGCCATATGTTCTTACACCTTAGGAAACTAACTGTTCTAGTTCTCCTGGGACATTGATTAGTCTTGCAGCTCATAAAGATCTATTACCATTTGTTTATATACTACATATGCCCTTATTTGAGATGATAGGCAATCTGTATGTGTAATTTTAGGGAGTAAGGGAAACTCCCAGTTCAAAACAGTAACATTGTCATCATCGTCATCATCATCATCATCATCATCACTGCAACAATAGAAAGCCTGCCAAATAGCAAGAACTCTTTAATGGGGCAAAGCTTTTTTGTCCAAAAGGAAAGAGGCAGTTTAAAACTCAAATATCCCATGTGAGATGTTCAAGGATGGTGGAAATGTCCAGTGGAGGATGAGCTGAGGCTATGAACAGTTGAAGAAGTCCTAGGACCTAAAAGGAGCCATAGTGCAGGGGCCTCTGAAATGAGAACAGGTGGGAGAATAGGTTTGTCTGAATTGCAGCTGCTATGTTTAAGCGACTTGCTTGCCAATATTGGAACTAGAGTCAACCATAAACACCAATGCTCCCATTGCAGCTCTGGTGCCCCAGCCACCGTTAAAAAAACTTTTTTTTTTTTTTTTTTGGCATGGTTTGACATTTTAACATTACCTTTTTTTTCTCTTTCCAAAATTAATACACATTAATTGGAAAAAGTCTTGAGAAACATGGCTAAATAGAAAGAAGCAGTACCCATTACCATGAATTCCACTGCCTACAGATGGCACTATGAATATATCATTGTGCATATTTCCAGTAGCTTTTTTCTATCCGTATTTTTAAGACCTCCTTGGTGTGACTCTGATAGTCAGTTGTTAAGGAAAACTGCAAATTCCAGAGCTAAAAAAGAAAAAAAATGGGCAAGAGCAAGAAGATGAAAACAATAAATGTTGAGACATTTGCCAGCTCTTCTTTTCTGTCCGGGAACCATGCTGGGCATGGCTAGGAGTGATTAGAGTATTGATTCTATTACATCTTCCACTGCACAGCCATGATGTCAGTAATGCAATTCAGAATGACCAGAATGAAATTAACCATGAGTCAGATGGCAGCTCCTGGCTTCTTAAGCTAAGGAGAAATAGTTCTTGTAGGAGGTTTATTAATTCACATTTTGTCTTCCATGCCTATGTTTCATTTATTCAGTACAAAGTCCCAGGGGCCATGTGGAAATTGCACTGTAACTGATGTTCAGCATTTCCTTTTCCCAGCTGGGTGGCTTCTCCTTCATCTCCACAAAGAGCTAGCACTAGGCCTTTGTGACACAGTCCCTTTCTCTCTCCCCACAGCATTCACCTGCTTCAGCCTTCATGAGCCACCAGCTGCCCTGACCACTGCAGTCACAGCCGGATTGGCCTCTGCTTTCAGTCCCTTCCTCCCTATTCTCTGCCCCGCGGCAGATGTTCCTTCTAAAGCCCAACTGTGGTTATTATCTCTTTGCTCAGGAGCCTTCAACAACGCCCTGATGCAAAAAGAATGAAGTTTATGTCCTTAGGTTATTTGCCCTCATCTATTTTTCCTTACTTATAGTCCCTTACTTGAAGATGGTGCCAGTGGAAAGTAATCTGTGAAGAGGTTGCCAAGCACTTTTAAAAAAATATTGCTTGTGTGACGGGCGCGGTGGCTCATGCCTGTAATCCCAGCACTTTGGGAGGCCGAGGTGGGCAGATCATCAGGTCAGGAGTTCAAGACCAGCCTGGCCAGCATGGTGAAACCCTATCTCTACTAAAAACACAAAAAATTAGCCGGGCATGGTGGTGCACACCTGTAATCCCAGTTACTCGGGAGGCTCAGGCAGGAGAATTGCTTGGACCTGGGAAGCAGAGGTTGCAGTGAGCCAAGATCACACCACTGCACTTCAGCCTGGGCAACAGAGCAAGACTTTGTCTCAAAAAAAAAATATATATATATACAATATATATATTGCTTGTTTAGCTAACTATGAAAGTTATACATGCTCATTGTGGACAATTTGGGAAATACAGGGAGTGTGAAGAAGAAAATAATAATCACCCATATTCCACTGCCTAGAATTGGCCACTGTTAACATTTTGGTTGAAAATGGTCTGAAATTATGTTCAAACTGAATATACAATATTGCATCCTGCTGTTTTCACTTATCATTATATTAAGAACATTTGTTCAGATGATTAAAATATTCTTATGTGATTTGAATGGTCGTTCAACATTCCACTATATCCAGTCATGCATTACATAATGATGGGGCTATGCTTGAGAAAGACTTCCCTAGGCCATTTCATCACTGTGCAAGCCTCATAGAGTGTACTCACACAAACCCAGATGGTACAGCCTTCTACACACCTAGGCTACATGGTATCGCCTGTTGCTCCTAGGCTACAAACCTGTACAGCATGTGACTATACTAATACTGGAGGCAATGGGAACAGAGTGGTAAGGATTTGTGTATCTAAATGTAGAAAAGTTACAGTAAAAATATAGTATTATAATCTTATGGGACCACGGTTGTATATGTAGTTTGTTGACTCAAACACCATTATATAGCACATGACTATAGTGACATAATTGATGTAATTATCCATGTTGATATTGTTAGACATTTAGTTTTCTATCAAATTTTTCTATTATAAATAATACTACAGTGAACTTGTTTGCATGTAAATCTGACAACATCTTTGATGTTTGCTTAGAAGAGATTCCTAGAAGATGGTGCCTTACAACTCTTCTGCTCATTACTTTAACAATTGGCATAGTTTCTTTATCTCCCCTACTAAATGTGCAAACTGGCACAAAGTTCTGCCCATAGTGGGTGTACCACAAATGTTGGTTGTACTAAAATATGGTTTACCTCCCTGGGCTTCAGTTTCTTCTTTTGTAAAATGAAGGTGTTGAATTATATCATCTTTTTGCAATGAGATGCTATGGTTTTTGTACTTTCAGACCTTAGCTAACATGTATCTAAGATATGATACTCATAAATAGTTGTGATCACAGCCCATTTCTTATATGGCAAATTCATTTTCTGTGGGGCTTAGAATGGCCTGTAACCTGGATAAGGACTGGGGTCTCACTGTCCAGAGGCAATATGGCAAAGTGGGAAGTCTTTGGCTTTAGCTTTGGCTTTAATTTCTCCTGTGCAAACTTGGGCAAGTATCTTAGCCTTTCTAAATTTCAGATCTTCTGTAAATACCATTAATCATGTCTGCTTTGCAGGTTTTGTGGGAGGACTAGATGGGATGATATGTGTAGGGCTCCTTGTAATAATAGTAGGGTTTTTAATGGTCACAGCTATTATTGTAAGGTATATCTCAGTAAATCACTTAGGCCTCATGTGGCCTGGATGACAACAAAAAAGTTGGATGCACAGGGTTTTTCTTTGAGGAGGGCACTGATACTCTTTTTCAACATCTGCACAGAGAACATTGAGTTGCTGTAAAAGCCTGCTTTCTACATGTGTATTTTATTAGCAGAATCTCAACCCAGGCCCTATTTAGGCATTCCTCAGAAAATCTAGAGGAACTAGGTATTGATTTTTGCCTACCATAGACAGACATAGACACACTGAAGGAAGCCACTTCATTGGTTTTTTCATGTGAATTATTTCAAGATCTACGTTATTCTCACTGAAATATGGCCTACCAGGCTATCTCCCACTCTCATCACAACCTTTGTAACAGAAGTAATAATAAATGGATGAATGGGAGTCTCATTTAAAAAGTGGTGCGCATGAGGCTTTTCTGGTCCCTCAAAGATTTCTTTTCTCTTGCACCCATTTCTCAGTCCTAATCAGTCAGAGGGCAGATCAGAGTTCTCAGAGTCTGTTCTTTCCCATGGCTTCCAGGTGGGTTATGATGCACAGTTCTCCTACTGAGTGTATTGTGTGGTAGCTTCCTGCCTTATTGATTTATTTATTTTTGGATAAATTGGTTGGTCTTCTTATTGGGTATAGGCCATCCAGGACTTTCTAACAGGATACATTATGGGGATCCATTTGTAAGGCCATCCTTTGGAATGTGGAGCCCATTTGTTTTTTCAGAAACCTCACAGCGATGGGCAGTTCTGCTGCCCGGCTGAGCCTGGTCTCCAGAAAGCAAGGTGGGAAATCGGAGTTGTCCAATTTTGTTACCTAGAGAGGTTCAATTCCATTCGTCAAACTCTTAATAAATACTGATTCTGTGTCAGGTGCTGTGCTGGAGCAGGAGATAAAAGGGAAGAGGTTCCTGCCATCAGGGATCTCATAGTCAGTTGCTTTTAGCTTGTGAAGTGAAAATATCTTTGAATTGGAAGTTGTGGACTGACCGGAAGGAAGTTGTATGACCTAGTGTATAAGAGCGGAGACCTGGCATCCAAACCTTGGTTCAAATCGCAGCTCTTTCACTGACCAGCTGTGCGATCTTGTTACTTGAGCTCTCCACATCTCAGTTTCATTTTTTCCTTTTGTAAAATGGGGATAATAATAGTATCTTCCCCAAAAGTATTATTGTAAGGATTAAAGGAGATGCTTTTTGGAACGTGCTTAGAAAATGCAGGGTATATAGTAAGCATTAGTAAATAGTGTTTATTATTATTGAGAGGCAAGGAACCCTGAATTCTAGTTCTGTTTCCCACTGAATAGTTTAGTGATCTTGAGCAAGACTTATGACTCCGAATTAAAGGGCAAGGAAAGAGATAGAAAAGGAGTTACTATATTTAGGCTGATTGGTCCTGATTATCGAAGGGGAAATTGGGTTACACTACACGCTGGGGGCAAAAAGTCTCTCTGGGATAGAGATTTCCCTAGGACATCCCAGTACTTCCATGTCTTTTGGTTAAAGTCAATGGAGGCTGGGCATGGTGGCTCATGCCTGTAATCCCAGCACTTTAGGAGGCCGAGGTGGGTGGATCACTTCAGGTCAGGAGTTCAAGACCAGCCTGGCCAACATGGCAAAATTTCATCTCTACTAAAAATACAAAAATTAGCCAGGTGTGGTGGTACACACCTGTAATCCCAGCTGCTCAGGAGGCTGAGACAGGAGAATCGCTTGAACCCGGGAAGCGGAGGTTGCAGTGAGCTGAGATCATGCCACTGCACTCCAGCCTGGGTGACAGAGTGAGACTTCCTTTCAAAAAATAAAATAAAATAAACAAACAAATAAATAAAGTCAGTGGATCACCCCAACAACCCAGTTCAGGCAGGACGGCTCTGAACCTTGGTATTCTCAGTTTAGAAAATAAAAGGGTAGGGTGGAAGGGGTTAACTACTTAAACTCCCTTTCAGGAGTACAATTCTCAAGTTCAAAATCCCCATTCTAATTCTGACTTGCTGTGCTTTGTACACCAAGGTATCTGGGAAAATAGCCAGTTTTATTTTCAGATTACCATGGTAGATGTGAGTAGCTCAGTAATAAGACTGTGCAGCTGAAATTCAAATACAAAACACACCTACTTCATTTAAAAAATGTCAAATGACAGAGTGAAACAAGATGTTTTTCCTACAATGTCATTCTGAATGAAGAATTACAAAGCTGGATTTCAATGACTGGACTCTTTTGCTGGCTATAAATGTTAGGTTATAGTATAAAAATGGCTTGTTTAAGCTTCTGCTTACACCTAAGCAGAAGAGGTGGTCATTCCTTCCTGTTATAATAGTGCTTAGTCCTGGTATCAGTAGTTTTCCTTGTGTATGGGCCTGTTAAACTGAAGAATGTGAGCTGTAGATTTTCATGCTGGTAACTGCCTGGCCAAGTGCTGGCCAAGGAATCCAACTGCATGAAAATCTGCTTCACAAAACCTACAATACCAGACAGGGCTTTCTAAACTTTTTCCCCACAAAATTATTACTTAATATGTTCTTGTCAATTGCCACCAGTATTAAACTGATAGACGACAAGTTAAACAGCACAAGTGTGTTTTCAGAGTCGTGCCAACTTTTAGATTTTTTTCAGGGGACAAAATATAAAATGTATTTTTTTTCTGTTTCAGAGAGGCGAATTGTTATTAAAACTGATTTCTTAAGTGATTGTCTTCTAAATGTCAGAAAAGATATTTCTTTCAATCAGAAGAGCTAATTGATTTCAGAAATATAATGCTACCTGTTTTCCTTAAAGATTTTGTTACTATAAAAATAATAATTGACTATCATTATGGAGAAAATTTATTAAGTGGGAGAAAGATCCATAACATCACTTTAACACACTTACTATTATATTAGTTTTAAAATATTTTTATATAAGAGATGCGGCAGTCACAATGTGATTTTTTGTTCAGTTTCTGTTTCTCTGGCAAATTTATTTTCACCCTTGAACACTCATTAGTTTGCATTATTCAAGAAAGAGATGTTGATTAATCCATGTTCTAATTAAATGCCATAGTTTTTCTTTTAAAATTACTAATTCTGATACCTGGATTAAAAAATAACCCAATAGATTCAAGTGACATAATACAGTTTATCTGTCACTCTCTCTTCCTTTCCCTCTTTTTTATCTTTCACTTTCTCCTGAATTTGGGAAGTTACACTGCAGTTGTCTTCAGTAAGTGGGAACCCAGTCTCACACAATGTGTAGTTAGCAACTAAATAAAACCAAACACTCTCTGTCCACTGGGCTTTCGCAGGTGAGGAGGACTGGCTAGGCTTTGCCACCTCTCTAGCCTGGTTGTCTTTACAGAATGTTTTTGGAAGGACACAGCATTACTGAATAAAGATAATCCCGTAGCTCTTTTATTTTTGGTAAATTTTGTCTTATCAATAACTTTATAAGAAATGAGTGACTTAAAGAATAATCCCAATCAAATTCCCTTTTGAAGCAGACCTTACATTAGCTATCAGGGGTGGAGAGAAACAGCACAGGAGGTCTATTGCTCAAGTAATTCTATCATTTTAAATTTCAGTTTCTGAAAACCTACCTTCAACAGAAAGAAAAATTTCTTTTCTTAAGTTTAGAATTCTGTCAGCAGAGTGGTAAGTGTGTTAGTTGTAAATCTCCTTGATACCATAATAAACTGAACTTAAAAGGTAGGGAGAGGAAAGAAAGAAAGAAAAGCCAGAGACCTAGAGAATAATATTCAAAGCATATAAGATTAGAACAAAAGATTAGTATAAAAAATATGTATTTTAAAATTCCTACAGATGTATAAGAAAAAAAGCAAACAATATGGCGGAAAATGGGCAATGGTTAGGAGCAAGCAACTCACAGAAAAGGAAGTCCATATGGTCAAAAAACACGTGAAAAGTCCTCATGAGTCATCAGAGAGATACAAATTAAACCCATTTGAAGCTACTTCAGACTTATTATTTAAGCAGCAATTTTAAAGTCTGATAACACCTAGGCACTAGCAAGGATGCACAGAAAAAATAAGCATTGCCTCTCTGTAGATCCCCTCATAATCCATACATAATGGACCAAGGTTTTGGTTCATGGAAAACAACAGTGAACAAAATGTGGCCCGGCATTTGCAACTCTTCTCAGTAACAGAAGAAAATCCTGAGCATAGTTGGACAGTGTTTTTCATTTCTAATGAAAAATTATCTCCAATTAATCTTTGACTTATTTTAATTTAGCCTATGAATTGCATTGCTTCGGTCACATATATAACCACTTTAACCACGTGTCTTATAGTAACCACTTTAACCACTTTACCATGTACACATGGTTACCCACTTTAACCATGAGTACTTATAGTAAGTAATAACCACTTTAACCGTGTGTACTTATGGTAACACATAGCAGAAAAGACACCCCCTTCCCCACATTAGTGCCCTTTCCAGGGTCTTGTAACTCCTTCTTCCCCTCACCCTGATTGGGAGCAACCTGCCTCCACTTCTTCCTTCTGACTCTTTCCTCTCCTCATTCTCTGGTTCTAAACTGATATGACTACTACTTCTGATAATGCATTTTGTGGCCTGAAGTCCCTTCACAGTGTAGGCCCCACCCAGAATTGTCAGCTCCCTGAGGACAGGACTCATGTTTCAGTCTTCTTCAGGATTAATACAGAACCTAGCAAGCTTCTTGCAACAAATATTTTTTAATTGATCCACAGACTCCTCAGTCTGGGCAATGGCTGTGTGTGCATCTTCGTACAAAATATATGTGCAGTTTTCCACTTAAACTGCTTTGGTTGGTGGTGCCTTAAGCCTCAGGTCCTACTGGGGTATCATGAAGAGAATATTGGATTAGAAGCCACAAGTCCAGGGTTTAGACTAATCTGTTGTGGACAAATTGTGTGTCTTTAGACATATCATTCTACCTTTTGGAACCTCAGTTTCTTTGTCTACAAAATGAGGCTAGAATATCTGCTCTGCTTACCCCACAGGGTTATGACAAGGATTAAATGAAAAATGCTACATGGAAAAGTGGTAAAAACTTTAAAAGGCTATCCATGGGGTATTGTTGATAATGTGTTTTTTGTAGATCAGGACATGGCCGCCGAGTAAACAGACAACCCACAGAGAGGGAGAAAATCTTCACAATCTATACATCTGGCAAAGGACTAATATCCAGAATCTACAACAAACTCAAACAAATTAGCAAGAAAAAAAACAAACTATCCCTTCAAAAAGTGGACTAAGGACATGAGTAGAAAATTCTCAAGAAAAGATATACAAGTGGCCAACAAATGTATGAAAAAATGCTCAACATCACTAATGATCAGGGAAATGCAAATAAAACCACAATGTGATACCATCTCACTCCTGCAAGAATGGCCATAATCAAAAAATAAAAATATAATAGATGTTGGCATGGATGCAGTGAAAACGAAACACTTTTACACTGCTGGTGGGAATGTAAGCTACTACAGCCACCATGGAAAACAGTGTGGAGATTCCTTAAAGAACTAAAAGTAGATCTACCATTTGATCCAGCAATCCACTACTGGGTATCTACCCAGAGGAAGAAAAGTCATTACAGGAAACAGATACTTGCACACACATATCTAGAGCAGCACAGTTCGCCAATTGCAAAAATGTGGAACCAGCCCAAATACCCATCAATCAACAAGTGGATCAAGAAACTGTGGTATCTACACACAATGGAATACTACTCAGCCATAAAGAAGAATGAATTCATGGCATTCGCAGCAACCTGGATGGGATTGGAGACTATTATTCTAAGTGAAGTAACTCTGGAATGGAAAATGAAACTTGTATGTTCTCACTCATAAGTGAGACCTAAGCTATGGGGATGCAAAGGCATAAAAATGATTTCATGGACTTTGGAGACTCAGTGGGGAGGGTAGGAAGGGGGTGAGGGAAAAAAGACTACAAATTGGGTTCAGTGTATACTGCTCAGGTGATGGGTGCACGAAAATCTCACAAATCACCACTAAAGAACTTACTTATGTACTCATACCACCTGTTCCCCAAAAACCTATGGAAATTAAAAATTTAAAAAATATAAATCAGGATATGGTAAACCACAGAGGCAGCAATGAGATTTCCCAATGCTTCTGTCATTGTTTAGCTGCAGCCTTGCTACAAGAAATATTATTATTATTATTCCATTTTTTTTTTTTTGAGACAGAGCCTTGCTCTGTCGCTCAGGCTGGAGTACAGTGGCACGATCTCAGCTCACTGCGACCTCTGCCTCCTGGGTTTAAGCGAGTCCCATGATTCAGCCTCCTGAGTAGCTGGGATTACAGGTGCACACTACCACTCCTGTCTAATTTTTGTATATTTTAGTAGAGATGGGGTTTTGCCATGTTGGCCAGGCTGGTCTCAAACTTCTGGCCTCAAGTCAACTGACCGCCTGGGCTTCCCAAAGTGCTGGGATTACAGGTGTGCACTACTGTTCCTGGCCAAGAAATATTATTTTCACCTGTAAAACTCCCTTTAATGGTTAATGTGCTGACCAAAGGAACCCTATTGATATTCTAGATGGTTTAGGTGAAGCTTCTTTTTGGTCATTTAACTTGAAGAATTGCATCTCATCCTCTCTTCTATCAACACCCTTCCATTTTAAAAAAAGTCAATACAATATTTGCCACCATGATGCCTTTCTATGCACACATCTGCTGTCTCATATCTCACCTTCACCTCCCTCCCTCTCTCTTACTGGCATGTACCCCGCCCATTTGCAAAGATTTATATTGCTGGGCCTCCTGCTGCAAAAAAGGTGCACTCACATCAGTTCAACAAACACTGGTTTTTTTTTTTTTTTTTTTTTTGAGATGGAGTCTTACTCTGTTGCCCAGGCTGGAGTGCAATGGTGCGATCTCGGCTCACTGCAACCTCTGCCTCCTGGGTTCAAGCAATTCTCCTGCCTCAGCCTCCTGAGTAGCTGGGATTACAGGCACCCACCATCATGCCCAGCTAATTTTTGTATTTTTTTTAGTAGAGACAGGGTTTCACCATGTTGGTCAGGCTAGTCTCGAACTCCTGACCTCAGGTGATCCACCCACCTCAGCCTCCCAAACTGCTGGGATTACAGGCGTGAGCCACCGCGCCCGGCCCAACAAACACTGGTCTTAAAGGTTGTATATAAAGCAAATTTTTGCAAACAGAGTATCCCATTTTCACATTAAATAATACATGCACCCTCTTTGCTTTTCATCTGCATTTGGTTAGCTTTGATTCATAGTACATTAGATTTAGATTTATCTCTCCATCACATTCAGTCTTTGATGAACTGTGAACACACTACTGATAGGAATCCTGGTGATTTCTTTTATTAAATAACAAATCCTTATCAGTAAATAATTCCAGCCTTACTATTATGTTCTAGTGATGGATTTTCATATAAGAGCTATGTGTGGGTGTGTAACATTTATCTTTTCTCCCCATTTCACTTTTGAGTCACTACCCCTTTAAACCCATGTGTGACAAGTATGGAGCACAGATCCTCTCTCCAATGTCGTCAGAGAGTGTCATGGAGTGGCAGGGTAATAAACAGCAGTGAATGCTACCTAAGCCAGCCCTGACCAGTGGGGAATTGCAGTCATAGAAATTATAGGTCCTCACTGGAGAACAGAAGCTAATTCTGAATCATTTCCAGAGCCTCCGAAAAGGCACTTCCTGTTGTTAGAGATCTGTTGTGCTGAGGTTAGATTGTAGCTGCTGGTCCCTTGCTCGCTGAGGAGGCATGCAGGACTAGAAAGCACACTCTCCAGTGCTGGAGCTGGAAGAAACAATTGGATCTGACACTGTCATTTCATAGACAAAGAAACTGAAACCCAAAAGGTGTGCCCAGGGTCATGCTGCTAGTTAGAGGCAATAGTCCCAGGACACAGGGGTCTCCCTCCAGTTTACTGATTTTGGTTTTATTTCATGAAGTTTATGTTTTAGCAGTTTATCCTTTTGCAGAGGCAAGGTAGCTTTCTACAAAGCCTCTAGTCTCTGAAGCCAGACAAGTCTGTGTTACAGTCCTTGCCCTACCTGTTACAAGTGTATATTCTTTCTAAGCACTGGTTTCTTCATCTAAAAAATGAGGATAATGTGCACCTTATAGGACTGTTGCCCTAATTTGTGTTAATGTATATGAAATGCCTGGTGCATACAAATTAAAACGCAGTGTTGTCAGTACTCTAGGTGATGGGGGTGGACCAACTGCTACCTCTAATTTTAATGTAACTTGCACTTTCTATAGCACTTGTTTGGCAACTAAGTCTTTCCTGTCTTTCCTGCTTTGGGCTTTATGTAGATTCAGGCCCTGTAGGCCTATTTTGAGAAGTGAGTGGGTTTTTGTTTTGTTTTGTTTTGTTTTGTTTTAGGACTTCTAGAAATTCAATACTCTGGTTCTTGCTACAGAAGCCTCGATTGTTAGAAGGAAATCTCTAGTCTCTTTAGGCTCTGAAGACCAGGATAGATTCTGTGTTCTGCCCTTATTATTTCAAGGCGACTTCAGTTGTTTCACAAGAAAGAGAACCAAGTTGGCATAGGAGGTGAGACATACAAGCAGTAAGTAGGAATCCCTGGCCTGGCAGGGGTGGGGTAGAGTAGGGTAGCATGGTAGAGGAGACCCTGCCTGGGCTCTTTGCTAGCTGAGATGAGCAATGCAAGGAGGTGATGGCTCTCGACTGCAGTAGTAGCCAAGAGGACTAGAAAATAAGTGACTAGTCAGGGTCTAGTCCTTTCCTTGGGAGTGGGGCTGCCATGGTTCTGCTGATCTGCTGGATTTGAGCAGGCTAAAGTTAAATAGAGGCAGTTGCAGATAAAAGACTGGGGGCTGCATGTGTTCATGTGCATGTGTCCATGATGGTTATTTTCAAGCTAAGCTAGAACAAGATTTGTGCAAATTGTCTCCCGCTTTGATACTTTTCCTAGGAAAAAGGGGTGACAACAGCCTCCTTGATGGGTCTGTAGACAGCGAGGAGGAGCGTTGTCTACAACATCCGGAACCCTGCAGCTTGGTGAAGAAAGGAGTGCAAAAAAAGTCAGAGGGAGGCTGAGCTTGACTTCCTCTTCTTGCTGGTGTAGGGTTGAGGGTCACCAGCAGAAGAGTGTGGGAAAGAGCTGGCTGGCTGGGCCTTGGTTCCTCCTTGTCCTGTGGATAAACAGATGATCTCAGCTTCTGGTCCTATTGAATGACCCCTTCCCTGCTATTACTAGAAAATGAAGAAACAAGTGGAAGAGGGGGAAAATACTGCACCAGAAGAGTAATGGAAAAAAACAAGAAATGGGAGGTAGAAAAATAAAGTGAGGAAAGCATGCCCTTAGGAGCTTTGGCATTTTGTGGAGTGGTTCATACTGGAATTGGATTGAATTGAATATGATTCATGCAATGCATCTTTAAATTAATAATATGCTGCTGATATAAATTTTCCAGCCTGAAGGAACCATGGCAATCATCTGTGGTTGCCCTTCTGTCTTACAGAAGAGGAATTTAAGGCCCAGAGAAGCAAAGGGACCTGTGTGAGGTGAGGCTAACACAGTGAGGGAGGGCTGTGCTGAAACCACCACCCAGCTCCACCCCTCTGGGTGCTTGCTTCCTCGGCATTGTTTTGGTTCCAAGCATGCAAAGCTCATCTGGTTTTTCTCCCTCTCTGTACCTCTGCTCATTTCTGCTAACCCTTTTACCGTAAGTGGAGGAGTCCTTTCAGCTGAGAGTAAAAGTTGGGAGACTGGAGTCAGGTGTAGAGCCAAGGAGAGGAGAGATCATCTTTCTCCTTAGTGTTCGAAGTTGGAGCTAAGTTCTTCTCAAACAAGATTTCAGTGATATGGATGGTTAAACATTGCCAACAAATAGCAAAAATGGGCCCTGATTCTATAGCAATGAAATGTTCTTTTTCTTGCACAATTTTCAGTTTAATCTCCTGACTTGACTTTCTATTTCCAGCTTCTCTCCTCTGTCTCTTGTTTCTCTCCTGCCACATCCATCCCACTCCTGTTGTCAGAACCTTCCATCACTGTCCCTGTCACAACCACCTTTGGTGGCTCCCACTGCCTGTGGCTTAAGGTCTAATCTCCTTAGTTCAGCCGTCGAGGCCCAGAAGAGATGAGTTTCACTCATCCTACAGCCATTGAGCTTGTAATAAAATACTTCTTTAAGAAAACTGCAAGCAGCTGAGCACCCAAAAAATTCTGGTGAGGATCACCTTATAGTTCAGTTAAAAAAAAAGAGAAAAAGAAAAGAAAACCAAAACAAAATGAAACAAACCCCAAAGCCAAGACTTTTGCTTTAACATTTAAAGCAAAGTTGAAAGAGACCACCCTGAGAGATATGATACAGTCATGCTACAAGTTACACCTTAAACATTCATTTACAACTGATATTGTCCTACTTTTATTTATTTATTTATTTATTTTTATTTTATTTTATTTTATTATTATTATACTTTAAGTTTTAGGGTACATGTGCACAATGTGCAGGTTAGTTACATATGTATACATGTGCCATGCTGGTGTGCTGCACCCATTAACTCGTCATTTAGCATTAGGTATATCTCCTAAAGCTATCCCTCCCCCCTCCCCCCACCCCACAACAGTCACCAGAGTGTGATGTTCCCCTTCCTGTGTCCATGTGTTCTCATTGTTCAATTCCCACCTATGAGTGAGAATATGCGGTGTTTGGTTTTTTGTCCTTGCGATAGTTTACTGAGAATGATGATTTCCAATTTCATCCATGTCCCTACAAAGGACATGAACTCATCATTTTTTATGGCTACATAGTATTCCATGGTGTATATGTGACACATTTTCTTAATCCAGTCTATCACTGTTGGACATTTGGGTTGGTTCCAAGTCTTTGCTATTGTGAATAGTGCCGCAGTAAACATACGTGTGCATGTGTCTTTATAGCAGCATGATTTATAGGCCTTTGGGTATATACCCAGAAATGGGATGGATGGGTCAAATGGTATTTCTAGTTCTAGATCTCTGAGGAATCGCCACACTGACTTCCACAATGGTTGAACTAGTTTACAGTCCCACCAACAGTGTAAAAGTGTTCCTATTTCTCCACATCCTCTCCAGCACCTGTTGTTTCCTGACTTTTTAATTATTGCCATTCTAAGTGGTGTGAGATGGTATTTCATTGTGGTTTTGATTTGCATTTCTCTGATAGCCAGTGATGGTGAGCATTTTTTCATGTGTTTTTTGGCTGCATAAATGTCTTCTTTTGAGAAGTGTCTGTTCATGTCCTTTGCCCACTTTTTGATGGGGTTGTTTGTTTTTTTCTTGTAAATTTGTTTGAGTTCATTGTAGATTCTGGATATTAGCCCTTTGTCAGATGAGTAGGTTGTGAAAATTTTCTCCCATTTTGTAGGTTGCCTGTTCACTCTGATGGTAGTTTCTTTTGCTGTGCAGAAGCTCTTTAGTTTAATTAGATCCCACTTGTCAATTTTGGCTTTTGTTGCCATTGCTTTTGGTGTTTTAGACATGAAGTCCTTGCCCATGCCTATGTCCTGAATGGTAATGCCTAGGTTTTCTTCTAGGGTTTTTATGGTTTTAGGTCTAACGTTTAAGTCTTTAATCCATCTTGAATTGATTTTCGTATAAGGTGTAAGGAAGGGATCCAGTTTCAGCTTTCTACATATGGCTAGCCAGTTTTCCCAGCACCATTTATTAAATAGGGAATCCTTTCCCCATTGCATGTTTTTCTCAGGTTTGTCAAAGATCAGATAGTTTTAGATATGCGGCGTTATTTCTGAGGGCTCTGTTCTGTTCCATTGATCTATATCTCTGTTTTGGTACAAGTACCATGCTGTTTTGGTTACTGTAGCCTTGTAGTATAGTTTGAAGTCAGGTAGCATGATGCCTCCAGCTTTGTTCTTTTGGCTTAGGATTGACTTGGTGATGCAGGCTCTTTTTTGGTTCCATATGAACTTTAAAGTAGTTTTTTCCAATTCTGTGAAGAAAGTCATTGGTAGCTTGATGGGGATGGCATTGAATCTATAAATTACCTTGGGCAGTATGGCCATTTTCACGGTATTGATTCTTCCTACCCATGAGCATGGAATGTTCTTCCATTTGTTTGTATCCTCTTTTATTTCCTTGAGCAGTGGTTTGTAGTTCTCCTTGAAGAGGTCCTTCACATCCCTTGTAAGTTGGATTCCTAGGTATTTTATTCTCTTTGAAACAATTGTGAATGGGAGTTCACTCATGATTTGGGTTTCTGTTTGTCTGTTATTGGTGTATAAGAATGCTTGTGATTTTTGTACATTGATTTTGTATCCTGAGACTCTGCTGAAGTTGCTTATCAGCTTAAGGAGATTTTGGGCTGAGCCACTGTGATTTTCTAGATATACAATCATGTCATCTGCAAACAGGGACAATTTGACTTCCTCTTTTCCTAATTGAATACCCTTTATTTCCTTCCCCTGCCTAATTGCCCTGGCCAGAACTTCCAACACTATGTTGAATAGGAGTGGTGAGAGAGGGCATCCCTGTCTTGTGCTAGTTTTCAAAGGGAATGCTTACAGTTTTTGCCCATTCAGTATAATATTGGCTGTAGGTTTGTCATAGATAGCTCTTATTATTTTGAGATGCATCCCATCAATACCTAATTTATTGAGAGTTTTTAGCATGAAGGTTGTTGAATTTTGTCAAAGGCCTTTTCTGCATCTATTGAGATAATCATGTGGTTTTTGTCTTTGGTTCTGTTTATATGCTGGATTACATTTATTGATTTGCGTATATTGAACCAGCCTTGCATCCCAGGGATGAAGCCCACATGATCATGGTGGATAAGCTTTTTGATGTGCTGTTGGATTTGGTTTGCCAGTATTTTATTGAGGATTTTTGCATCAATGTTCATCAAGGATATTGTTCTAAAATTCTCTTTTTTGGTTGTGTCTCTGCCCGGCTTTGGTATCAGGATGATGCTGGCCTCATAAAATGAGTTAGGGAGGATTCCCTCTTTTTCTATTGATTGGAATAGTTTCAGAAGGAATGGTACCAGTTCCTCCTTGTACCTCTGGTAGAATTCAGCTGTGAATCCATCTGGTCCTGGACTCTTTTTGGTTGGTAAGCTATTGATTATTGCCACAATTTCAGAGCCTGTTGTTGGTCTATTCAGAGATTCAACTTCTTCCTGGTTTAGTCTTGGGAGGGTGTATGTGTCCAGGAATTTATCCATTTTTTCTAGATTTTCTAGTTTATTTGTGTAGAGGTGTTTGTAGTATTCTCTGATGGTAGTTTGTATGTCTGTGGGATCGGTGGTGATATCCCCTTTATCATTTTTTATTGCGTCTATTTGATTCTTCTCTCCTTTCTTCTTTATTAGTCTTGCTAGCGGTCTATCAATTTTGTTGATCCTTTCAAAAAACCAGCTCCTGGATTCATTAATTTTTTGAAGGGTTTTTTACTTTTAAACTTAGAAGTTGGCCCCTGCATACAAGCTGAGATTAAGCTGGTAAATTTATTCTATTTTCTAATGACTGATCTCCTCTTGATTTTTTGGTTTGTTTTTGGTCTTATGCTAGGAAAGGCTTGATGTTCCTTGCCTAAAGAGGAGAAAATCACCTTAAAAGTCCAAATAGTAGGCCAGACACAGTGGCTCATGCCAGCACTTTGGGAGGCCAAGGCAGATGACTGCTTGAGCCTAGGAGTTTGAGATCAGCCTGGGCAACATGGCAAAACCCTGTCTCTACAAAAAAAATACAAAAATTAGCCAGGTGTGGTGGCGCATGCCTGTAGTTCCAGCTAGTCCGGAGGCTGAGGTGGGAGGATCAGTTGAGCCCTGCTAGGTCAAGGTTGCAGTAAGCCATAATTGCACCGCCGTACTCTAGCCTGGGCAACAGAGTGAGACCCTGTCTCAAAAAATAAAATAAAATAAAATAAAATAAAAAGAGGGTCCAAATAGTTTTCTGTATATAAACTAGGCTTCTAGGCTTGGTGCAGTTGGGATCCATTAGTTAATGGCTTAATGATGATATCTCTTGTAAGTGATTTCTGAAAATTGGAAACAAATAGAATGATTCAAAACTGAGAAAGAAGCAACTATTTATTTACATGTACTTCTCACTCCGAAGCCCGGACACTGGTAAAGTCTTTCATTGTGGGAAATGAGATGCATTTTCACTTTATACTGCTCAGCAGATGCCCCTTTGCCTTCTATCCTAACTTTCCCAAGGATAAAAATTATCTAAAAATTAATGTCATTTCTTTTCTCTTTTTCCCGTACTTTTTTTCCAAACCACCCCCCACCCACCCCAATAGCTTTAGGAGTACAAGTGGTTTTGGTTACATGGATAAATTGTGTAGTGGTGAGGTCTGGGCTTTTAGTGCACCCATCACCCAAATAGTGTGCATTGTACCCAACAGGTGATTTTTTTATTCCTCACCCCTTCTTTTATTGTTGACTTAATTTTCTTTTTCATTCTCTCACTCAACATTTCCTTAATATACTCCAGTCCATCATCCAGATTAAACTTTAGAACTCTCTTAAACTAAACAAAATGGCCTTTCAAATTACTTGCCTTCCTTTCAAAACCCCCATTCTGCTTTGCTAAATAAATATCCCTTCTGCCATCAGTTCTCCTATTACAGCTTATTAGTCTTTCTGTACTATGCTCTTGCTTTGGGGTAATCAAACAATCTGAGCCTTCACTGAAAGAAATGAGTTCCTGGCACATGTAGATACATCTTGAACTTCTAGAATATTAATTTAAGTCTAGAGATGTAGTGTGTATTGCTGACAGTTTAGGGCAAATCTGTCTTTCACAAACCACTCACAGGAGCCTTGAGGATCTAGGCCTTTGTTTTTGTAAGCAGTAAGTTATATTATGTTGGTCATTAGGGCCTGTAATTTTGTTTCCTTGACAGTTATGTGAGACTAATTCAAGTCACTTCACTGATGAAGAAAACTAAAACCAAAACAATAAATCTTGAACATAGTCTTCCACATACCTGAGGCAATTGGGACTTCATATTGTTTTTATTTTAGCAACAATATTGTTTAGCAACAATACTCAAGACAATGGTTCCTATCTTTATTAATGCTTCCTAGTCTGTTTTTCTCCCATTGTAGCTTCAGTTTTTAGTATGTTTGTTGAATGAATTAATGAATAACTAAATGAATAAAAAGCTATTATTTCTTTCTTAGATGTAGTGACAGTCCTAGAAAAAGTAAGACTTGGCCAGGCACGTTGGCTCATGCCTGTAATCCCAGCACTTTGGGAGGCCAAGGCAGGCAGATCACAAGGTCATGGGCTTGAGACCTGCCTGGCCAATATGGTGAAACCCCGTCTCTACTAAAAATACAAAAAAACTAGCTGGGCATGGTGGTGCACGCCTGTAGTCCCAACTACTCAGGAAGCTGAGGCAGGAGAATCGCTTGAACCCAGGAGATGGAGGTTGCAGTGAGCCGAGACTGTGCCACTGCACTTCAGCCTGGGCAATAGAGGGAGACTCTGTCTCAAAAAAAAAAAAAAAAAAAAAAAAAAAAAAAAGAAAGAAAAAGTAAGACTTGTCCAAAGTCCCATACCAAATCTTTGAACTCCTGGGCCTAATTCTCTGCTAAGGCAATGAAGGTAGACCTGCAAAGTCATTCTTATTATCCATGCACTTGTATAAGATCCATTAGGATTGATCAGCTTCTGAGAGAATTTTTAAATTGCAGATGGACTGTATAGATGGTGAGGATCATGGTGTCAGATGGCATGGTCTTTGAATCTTGACTCTAACCTTCACTGGCTGTGAGAACTTGGGCCAGTCATTCAAATTTTATAATCCTCATCTGTAAAATGAGGATATTAATATCTACTTTATATGATTAAATGAGTAAATGTGATTGCTACTATTATTATAAGTATTATGATATAGCTGTCAAATTATTCTTGACTTTAAGAAGAGCACTCAATAAGTTGCTATATTGGAATCATATGTGTAAAGAGATGATATCTTAGTACTCAAATGACAAGTTTTCTCTAGATTCTTAATGTGCTGTAATGGGATCAGAGTGTTTATTTATAACTGTAGGTTGAAATAGACTTGGGGGCAGAAAGGAAGAACAGAGGCTATTCACTAAGAGTATTGAAACAGGGAATTCTTGTTTTTGTTTTGATAGTTAAATTCTCTACTGGCATATTTCTGTTGTCTATATTAGGAATTTATTTCTGGCACGACAGTCTCTACTCATTCAGATATTTTCTTCCTCTGCATTGTGATGCTGGAATAGAAAGTGTGTCAAAAGTCTTTGTGACTAGGACAGAGTCTAAAATGAATCCCAAACTGTCTGTGTAGTTTGTTCCTACTCAGAATCAGGATAACCAGTCAGCTCAAGGGGAAAATAAAAATATTCAAAATGGTTGTTTGGCCTCTTTTAGAGGTAGCAATGTTGCGTGATTTTAAAAAAAAAACCTCTTGGAAGTCTATTCCTTCAGCATTTTTGTAGATGAGTCATAGTCGCCACATGACTGTTTTCTGTAGTGAGAGTGACTAACAGATTCAGTTTCAAATGTCAGGGTCCACACATGGAGATTACTGACAAGGATAAACCAGACTCAGGTGCACTCAGAGCAAGGCCAGATCATAGTGCCCTCTGAAATGACACAAACAGAATTAGCACAAAATACAAGAGATGTGTCCCTTACAGAAATAACCCAACCACTTGGATGGTTTATTTATTATTGATGGTTAATCAGTGGCATCTACCAGAACTCTCCAAAGGAGACCAACAAAAGATTGTCACTAATATGAGATTCAAGTGCCATGCCACCTGAGACCATGATTCTCACCATCTGTACAGCTCATCCACAATTAAACAACTTTCTCAGAAGCAGACTAATCGTAATGGATCTTATACAAGTATATGAATAATAATAATGATTTTGCTGATCTATCTTCATTGCCTTAGCAGAGAATTAGGCCCAGGAGTTCAAAGATTTGGTAAGGGGCTTTGGACAAGATGTCACTGACATAAGTAAGATAGGCTATGAGTTGAGTATTATAACATGTCTAGAATAATACCCTAAGGAAGATGGGGGCTGCATAGAGACTAGATAAAGTCTCCATCTTTTCCCAAAATAATTTGCCAGTTTCTTCACCACTAGCGAAACAGAGAGAACAAGACCCTGTTTTTGAAGGACACAACTATTCTGGTAACCTGAAAAGTGTTCTTGGGTGGAGTTTGGAAGAATTCTCTTGTCTCTGTTGCAGCCTGAGTGGCACATTTCACGAGACTGTCTGTCCCACTCCATTAATCCTCACACTGTGTCCACAGGTTATCTTTGACCACTCATTTGGTTTTCTCATGGTCCCGCTATTAGGAAGGAAATAGCCTGGGCCACACTTAGAAGCATCTTCTATTGTATGTGGCTATATTGGCATCTAGCTAACAAATCAGTCTCTTGGGACCTGGGGAGCATGGCTAGATTCTTCAGAGCTGGATCACTCTTGATAAAACTGATAAAATTAAGCTTCTGTACCTAATTAGCCCGATCAGCCTGTGAGACAATCGTGACCCTACAAAGCCCTACCTGAGAAGCTAGTTCTGGGGTTTCTTTCCTCTCTTACTTGCTTCTCTTTTCAATATAATCTTTACTGAAATACCATCTGGTTTTGTCTTAAAACGATTCCTGAGAAGTTATGTATAAATGGAAAATTTTAGTTCAATTGATTTAAAAAAGTCTTTTATCAATGTGATCTTTGTCTACAGTAATGAAAGGCATCATGGTGATCAATCCAGGCAAAATACCCTGCCCCTGAAGCAGAAGTGGTTTGGGAGTTGTCTTTTTTCACTTTCTTGGCCACTCCCAATCTTGCTTAAATCCATCTAATTGCCCAATTGCCTGGTCTCTGGGATTATGAATCTAATATCCTGCCACTTACAGTAAACCCTGGGTGAGCTTTGCCTTATTCTCAAATGATGGGAGCCATGGACTCTGCCCTCTTTCTTCCTGAGCACACTGTTTTCTATGGTGATCACTACCTGAGTGGTGGCATTGATCATAAATATCTTCTAGACCAGAAAGTATGCCAAACTCTTCCCTAACCAGCTTCTTAATGTGATAGATGGGCCAATAAGCATGAAGGATAACAAGTTGTGGGAATTCTAGAAAAGGTCCTGGAATGAACCTCAGAGCACATGCAACCAGTCATTTCTATCCATCCTGTGGGGTTGTGCAAAGAGTGAGGGAGCCTGAGAGTGGGAAATGCCATGTTATTTATCCTTGGGAAATAGCAGTATAGTGTGAAGGGCAAAGCACTGGACTGGGAGTCAGGGAATCTAGTCACCGTACTGCTTTTAACTGAGCAAACCTGGGCAAGTGGCTTCACCTCTCTGGGTCTCAGTTTCTATTCTCATCAACTGAATGGATTAGCTTAGGTGATTTCTATTAAATGCTTATTGAATGAAGGGTGGAGGAAAAGTGGTTAGAGAGAAAGGGAAGTAAGAAGTAACTGATTTTAGAAACCTAAATATACAGAGACTAGATTAATTTGGTTATAAGGTGAAATTTAAGACCACAAGCCTGGATAAATTATTAGGAGCATGTAGATGAGGGAAAAATTCAACCCTGTTACAAAGAGGGCTGAAACTCTGGAGTCTGAAATTCTATCTCTTATGTGCTCTGTGTGCAGGCAGCTTCATCTTTCTGAAGCCTCCCTCATCTAGAAAATAGAGAGACTGTGATAATTTATATGCAAGCATGAACAGCATATTATTTACAGAACCACCAGAGATTAAGATGCCTTCTGTTCAGGCTGTGACTCCATAATCTCTGGCAGTTTGAAATGAGGAGGCAGGGGAGGATGTGTGTGGCAGGCAAAGGATGTCATGCTCATGTGTTGGTGTACTGTCTGTCTGTGTTTCTGAAGAGAATGCAGTATGTAGAAGGAGCTCAGAATGTAGAAGCAGGGTCTTATCTATCACCTGCTTGTAATTAAGGAACAATGGTATAGCTTCATAGTGAACAATGGAAAACTTGAGCTTCATGAATATTTAGTAGTCACTTTGTGTGTTACATTGGGTTATGCTCAAATGATGGCTAAAATTCCCAAAGGCAGCACAGAGCAGGACAAAATGCTATGGACTGAGAGGAGGGACTAGGTTCTAGCTCTTATACTGCCACAAATTTGCTAGCTGACTTTGGGCAAGTCACTCAATATCTCTGGGTTTTAACTACTTCAACTGTAATACATAGGGAAAAGAGCATGCTAGGGTGATTTCTGAGATTTCTTCTAGTTACAAGATTGGACTCCATGAGCCCTGAATTCAAATGATATTTCTAAGATACTCATAAAATCCCTGTTCAAAGGATAAGCCCCTGGCTGAATAAATACATCCACCTATCTGTATTCAAGTTTCTTCAGTCCTTCCAATATGACCTCCCACCAGCCAGATAAGGTCAGCCTGCACTTGTATCATTTCTGTTCACACCTTCAGCATTTGCTTATGCTGGTCCCATTTCTACAATAGCTTTCTCTCTCATTTATCCACCTGAAAAAATATTATATACCATTCAAGATACTGTTCAATTATAATTTCCTCTGTGGAAGTGAATTGTTTCCTGGTCTCTCCTTGGAGGCTCCCTCATAATATGTTACAGCATGTGTCACGTTGCATACATAATTAGTGGGGATTACATCTGTGGAACTTTCAGATTACTGGTGACTTGAGGCAGGGATTATGTCTCATATCCAGTGCCTAGCTAGGCCCATGCTTG
Organism: Gorilla gorilla gorilla; assembly: GCF_029281585.2. Taxonomy (NCBI): domain Eukaryota; kingdom Metazoa; phylum Chordata; class Mammalia; order Primates; family Hominidae; genus Gorilla; species Gorilla gorilla. The sequence goes on from NC_086017.1 coordinate 181,663,830, forward strand.
TCATAAAACAAGTGAATATTACAATGTTTCTTCAATAAGTTGCAAAGATAGTCATTTTAGAATCATGATTTACTGATTTTGCATCCCTAAATGCCAACCTTTAGGCCAGCTCTCACATTATAGGCATATTAACCTGCTGGGAATCTTTGCCCCTGCAGAGGTTGGAGGAGGCTTTTTGTAGGAGCTTCTGGGGGCTAATTTTAAAACCACTGATCTCTGACCCCATTGTTTTACTTATTGGTAAACTTACTGGAAGTCTGGTCATACTTCTGAACAATAACTACTGCAGACCTCACATGAGCATGGCTGGATTTCACCTGTGGGTGGAGATGAAAAGTAAATGCTCTCTGTCTGCATCAATTGGAGAATTAGGGACCAGGAACAGCACATTACTTAGAGCGGTATTTTTCAGTGGGGGTGGAGTGCTATTGGCATTTTGGACAGGACATTTTTTATTTTGCAGGATTTTTCTGTCTAGTGCAGGATATTTAACATTCTAGATCCCAGTCCACCAAAAGTCAGTAGTAACACCCCTCTCCTCCAGTATCTGTGACAATATAAAATACCCCTTATTGAGGTGATATTGCCTCAGGTTGAGGACCATTAATCTGGAAGAAACCAGGAGGCCTCTCCTATTGTAAGTGCCATTTTCTAGATTTACAAATTTAAATCCAAGCTCTTCTTAACCTTAAAGACATTGATTTAGCTGTCAACCCTGGTTGAGAATTGGGTATCAACAGCTTGAGAGTAATTTCTGGCTGGGAAAGACTGAAAGGATGGAAAACCCATCTCTTTCCTCTGGACTAACTCTATGGTTAACAAGGAGCTTTAATTAATGCCATCTCATTGGCCCTATTTGTAATGTGAGGGGCAAGATCTATTACCCCTATTTTAAAGGTAAGGAAGTTCAGTCTTGAAGTAGTGAATGGTGCTGGCCCAAGTGTCACAGGTAGTACATTTCAAAGCTGAGTCTGGAAAGCAGATCTTCTGACTCCTAGGCCATCCCGCTTCCCACAGAGTATCTAGAAAACCACAGAGGAAGAAGTAGAGTTATGTATTCCGTAAGTGGCCTTGGTGTTGATGGGATATGTAGCTAGTTTAACAAGCCAGAAACTAGAGCTAAAGAATAAACATGTATATTTGACTACTGTCAGAGCATTCTCAGCTGGTTAGATATACCATATTAAGAGCTAAATGCCCATTTGTATATTCAGTACATTGAAATCCACAGTGAAATAGATGGGTACTGTGGTGTACTGTATTTATGACTAATTTGTTAACACAGGATTAATGAGAAGAAAATGATTTTCACAACATGATTTTGAAAGCTTTAGTCTTAGCCTTGACCCAAGCCTACCTCCAGGAAATGACACTCTGGGAGCTCTCCCTCTCTACTGTAAAAGCTGTCTAGATTGTTACACTGAGTCAAAGACCTAAAGGCAGAAGCTAGAAGACTCTACTGAACAGTAAAGATGTGGTGGGCTGACCTTTATAGCATTAGAAGGTGCTGGATTGATCCTGCACCAGCATCCATCTATTTCTGGTGGTGTGGCTGGCCACACATTCTGGGAAGAGGCAGAAGAGTGGTCCTCACCACATGCAGCCACCTGCACAGCACCAACATTCAATGCTGAATCACGTAAACAATTGGTCAATGACATCAATTGCAAAAGCACAAGAGCCGTCTTACAGAAAGACAATGTAGATTCCCATACACAGGACTGAAGTTCTATTCACCATCTTGATTGCTCTTCTAGTAAAAAATTGAGCTAAAATAGAAATTCTCCAGAGAATTGGCTGGTGTGTCAAGTGGCTATAAATGGCACACATCAGCTATCTATCTGTCAGATTTGTGGTTTTTATAGAGGCGGTGTAGCATGGTAGCACAAACTTGTTACCTGTGTCAAATTGGGCAGGTAATTTAACTACTTTAGTATCCAGGTTTCTCATCTGTAAAATGGCGATGATAGCATTACCAACCTTATAAGGTCATAGTAATTATATATAAGCATTAGCTATCATTATCATTATTGTTTCCAGGTAAGGTACTAGCATGAAATTCAGAACTTCTGATAAATAATGATGTAAAAATAAGAATCTTGATTTATGCTTAATTCTTCGGGCTTAAGGAGGCAAATAATGGATTATTCAAGCTCTTGGCCCTATTTCATCGAACCATAGAATGTTATGGCTTGCAGGATATTGTACACTATTTAATCTAAATAACTTCTTTTAAGGATGAAGATTAAAAAGTAAGAAGAGTTAAATCCTTGCCTAAGTTCTTGCAACATGGATGATGCTGAGGTTTTGAATCTTTTTCTATGGCTTATAGTTCCACCCCTGAAATTTCTACCTGCTGACCATCCTTGACCAGTAGTTCTTTCACCTGGAGGTACAAAGGGAAATAATCTGAAATCCAAACACATACTCTTTCCTACTCCCTGAATCTTTGAGAAAAGATAAACCTGAATCTTTGATAAACTCATAGACTAAACAAGTTTTCATGACTAATGAAATGATGCATGATGTTAAAAAATGCAGAGTGGGTTTTATAATTGGCTGAGAGAGAGAAGACTCAAGTCATATTCCTCTGACATCAACTCAGGTGAGTGTTCCCAGCATCAATTTCTCTCTAAAGTGAGAGAGTTCAGTTATGTGATTGTTATAAAATATTGGCATAATAATATGTTGTATAATCTCTAACAAACAATTAAGCCTTTCCATTTCTGAAGACCATTTTGTCATCAGAATGTTTAAACACCTGGGTGCAATTGTTTCTTATTTACTGATTATTTTTCAAAAACATGGAAAAATTTTTTAAAAATGAAGAGAAAATGAGAACCAGCTTGATCATTTGTTGTTCATTGGGTTGGAATATTTTGCCTTTGGCAAATAAGAATAAGTTAATTCTAGGCGTTTCCTTATTGACTTGCTAGAATAGAATGAGCTGTTTTTCTTTCATTTTTGTCAGTAATCACCAGTTAAAACTGTTAAAGGGAAGCCTTATTATTCCTGGAAAAGGATAATATTCTGTAAACCATCAGACTGCAATGTCGCTAGTTCTCCTCTAATTAATATATGTGCTTTCATTCTAAGCTAAGCTTCTTCTGAATTTAGGAACAATAGCAATTGCCTGCTGCTATCATGAAGGCCAGCCAAATACTTTCTGAAGGAAATGACAGGTATCTCTTCAAGATAAGAGTAGAAAAGAACGCACAACTCCATTTAAGCTTTGAGTTTCTGAAGTTGCCTCATCACAGTGAAATGCAAGGCCCTTGGGCTGATTTGTGCTTTGTTTTCTGGGTGAAGCAGCAAGACACAGTTCTCAGGAGTAGTCTATCTTGGCCATCACTATTTATGCCCCGAGAAGGGCTAGAAGTGTGGTTGTTAGGGTAAGATTTGATATACTGTGTTTGCCTCCTGTTTTATTTGCTAAAGGAAAATGCCATAGGGAATACTGAATTCTTGGTAGAGATAGATGAGTGTATGGCATGAATTAACCTGGAACAATGGTCTGAATTCACCAAATATTTATTGATCATCCATGTGTTCCAAACATCCTTAACCACAACATTTTTGTGTCAAAATAGGACATTCTTCAACTATGTTATTGATTAAATGGATGATTGTATGCTATTAGGATTGGTTTCAAAGCTACATTGTCAGTTCTCTTTATCTCTTGGGATATACAATTAGAGAAATCCTTTAAGCTACAGACAGAGAAGAATTCTTTTCAGCTCCAAGGTAATGGCATTTTCCCCTTTCCAAAATCCAGGTCTTTCCAAGAGGTAAACAAGTCCAATGAAGTGAATAAATCATGACGCCCAACAACATATGTTTATTGTTAAAGCTAGCATCATCTACTAGAGGCCAGAGTTAACAGCTTTGCTTATTTTTCCTTCAGTAATATAGTCCCATATGCAACAAAGGCTTGAGGACAGCAGGCTTGACCAGAAACAGTGGCTAAGTGTATGTCTCAACTATCTACCTGGCAGAGCATCTTACAAGGTAGCATCTATACCTTTGTTAACTCTAAACAAAGGTAAACTAGATCTCTGGAACTGGAGATAAAACCTCATGCCCTTGGTCATACTCAGCTTGATTCTCAGGTGCTTTGTTAATGAATGAATGAATAAATAAAGTGACTTCGTTGAGTTTTCAAGATGATAAAACCTAATAAATACAGTGAAGAAACATCTGATGGAATAGCTTTGTTTCCAGGCTTATTTTCTACAATATCTGAGCACTGTGTTAATCTTTGTGTTATAAGAGAAAAATATTTAAGTATCAAAATGGTGAGCCACTATAGAAGGTATGGCTGCATCTGAAAAGCAGTTTTACTTGATGCATAAATAGCATACACAGATCAAAGTGCAGGAGTAGGTCATAGATGCCAGGTTTGGGAGTAAATGTTAGCCAGATGCATAAGGTTCTCCTAATGACCCCAACAGATTTCAACTTAGAGAATGAATAAAGACTTGTTATTTAAGGTTAGAATCCCTAATGCAAACTCAATAATTCAGTCAAGTTAATGACCTTCACTTTTATTTTGGTTTAATCAATGCATGAAATAGAATTATTCTTGTTCTGTTTGATCTATGAGAATGGATAGAATCTCATTTCAATTTGTAATTAGTAAAAATATGATTTGAAAATTATCCCTCTCACCCACTCACACTGAGGAATATCCATAATGCTTGTATTTTGTTATTTCTGAACCCCTATTACCATGATGGGATCATTATTGATGATTACTTAAAAACTATTAGTTAAAAGGTAAAAGCTGTTCCAAACAACTTAGATTTCCTAGTTATTATTTTTTTTAATCCTGAGAAGAAAATGTTCAGGACCAAATAAACTAAACAACAAACAATGCATGGCATTTCAATTAATAGAATCTAACCAATCAGAAATTTCAATAACTAAATTTTTTCTTCACCATTCCACTTTTCAGTGAAATAAATGACCACAAAGGCAAAAATACAGTCATATCAGGATTAAAATCATTCAGAAATGCATTCAGCCTGAACTACCCTATTTGTACATTGTACCATATCTATATAAAATAATAAACCATTGCAGATTCAATCTTGCTCCTTACAAAGTACTTTAGTATACCTACACTTTGAGTTTCACAATAGTCCTTTGAGATAGCTATGGCAATTCTCATCAACATCTTAGAGATGGAGAAATGGAGCTCTAGAGGGCCTCATAATGTCACCAAGTAGTAAGTGACACCTGTACTACTGACTCCAAGTCTTATATTTTTTCCATGTCTATCATACTATGATTACTAAGACAAGATAAACACACACACATGTTATTACATATACATGTAATCTATAAACTTGGATTTTGAACTGGAACTTTCAGATTGTATCTAAGTCAAAATTCATGAAACCAGAAAACCTCATTCATGGAATATTTTACTTTATAGTAACATAGAATTCATATGAAGCAAACTCCAGAGGCTACCAGCTCCTTAAGTAAGACATGCACATTCCTTCATAGCCTAATTGTCCTAAGTATCTTTGGGCTACTGGTGATGTATTAGGCATAAGTGGCTTTTTCTGCCTTTCTTGGCAGAAGATTCAAAGAAGAGTAGGTCCTTACTTCTTCCCAGTTCCTAGCTCTTGGTTGCTGTGAGGGTGTGTTTAGTACTGTCTAAAGCAGCATTTTTCAACACAACTTTCTTAAATGATAAAAATTTTCTTATATCTGCCCTGTCCAATACAGTAGTCATTAGCCATATAGAGTTATTGAGCACTTGAAATATGACTAGTGTGACTGGGGGGTTAAATTTTTAATTTTTAAAAGTTTAATTAAAATTTAATTATAAATAGTTACATGTGGCTAGCAACTACCATGTTGGACAGAGTAGTTCTGGACAGTTTAAGGTTCTGGTTCACAGGGCCCAGAGCACCTCAGCAATAGCATTCTTGCCAGATCACCTAGTGAAGGTACAATAGAAGTTATGTATTTAATTATAAATTATACCTTAATTGGCTCTAGAGAAGGTTTGAAGCAGAATATTGGCATTATCAATAAGAAGGCATATGGGAATTTTAAAATAAGAGATAACAAATGGGGAGAATATGTTTGGTAAATATTAAGAGATGAGACAGCAAAACAGTGCCATTTGAACTGAATTTGAATTTCTAAATGCTATGTTTTGGAGCAGGATGGAACTATCAATTAAATACAAAAATCCAATTGATGAAGATGAGACTTTACTATGAGCTGGAAAGAGAAGAAAGAGGAAATGAACAGAACAGCAGGTTCTGCTGTATGTTAGAGTGAACTAGAATCCTAGGACCATCTTTAGTGGAGCTACCTACTTGACAGAATTGTGATAATTCAGTAAAATGATTGATGAAATAACTTCACATAGTGCCTCACATATGATAAGCATTTCATAGATATTAGCACTTATAATGATCTTTATTTATAAAAATCCTTAGGTCTTATTAGGGCCTTTTCCCAGTCCCTATGAGAACATGGGCAGTTGCTTAGGGTAACCAATTTTGGGAAAACTATTTTTTGGGGAATAGGTCATAGAAGAGGAGATATAGACAAGATAGGGCAAGTAAAGAAATGACACACTACCATTCCCATTTGTGAAATGCTGCTACAGAGAAAACTGTTACTGAGGAAGGTGGGTCATATATCCCAGGTATGTTGGGTTAGACAACACTGGAATAGTAGGACCAGAGGGGAAAGAGCTGGAAGACAAAGGAGTTGGAAGAAAGGTAAGAGGAATGCTTGTATGTTAAGTGTTTGTATTTTTGGTATGTTGTTTAATTTAGTTCACTGATGCTGACGTTTAGTCAAAGATAATCAAAGAAAGCAGTATGGAAGAGTATTTCAGACACCATGAAATAGTGGGAAAAGCCCTGGGCCGGGAATCAAGTTAACTGTGTTCTAATTTTTCATTCATGTGACTTAGACTAATGACCATCTTTTGGTTTCCAAGTTTTCTTTCTTATAAAACAATGGTGCTAAATGATATTCAAAGCTATTCTAGTTCTAAAATTCAACAGTATAATTCTAAATATGAAAGTACATGTGGACTCTAGTTCTCCAGACTTCCTGAAGCCCTGCTACTCTTTTAGAAAAGGCTGCTGGTTTAGTTCTCTAACTTGTTTCCATAGTATTGGAGCTGAAGTTGTGTGAACAGTGGTATCTCAAGCAGCATGCAAAAGCAGTTGGGAGGGTGGGAGTGCATGACAGTGAGTGGGTGAACGGATTAAAGAGAAAAGGGTTGGAAGAGAGGAGAGTGTGTGAAAGAGAAGAGCAGGCCTCCCTCCTTTGTCATTCTCCTGCTATAATCTCCAATAACAGCTATTCAGAGCCAAATACCAAAATGAAGGCATGAAAATGGCTTGGACTTTGAGTTAAATAGATCTGATTTTGAATCCAATCTCTGGAATCAAGTTTCTGTTTCCTTCTCTGTGTGATACTTATGGTTGGCAGCTATTGTGAAGTTTAAATGAAATATTATTACCCAGCAGATAGAGGTGTTCAGTACAAACTAGGCCTCCCCAAATTGGCTCAATCCTTTCCCCATCTTGCCCATAATATAAAAGACTAGCTAAAGAAACAAACATACAGGGCTGCTTAGCGATCTTTATCTAGAGCATGTAAATAACATGCGGTGGGGAAAGAAGGGTTCTAAGAAGAGGAAAAAGCTACAACCATGAAGCCCCTCCTTTGTGTAGCCTAACAATTCTCTGATTCCTGAAAGCCACAGAAATGTTTATTATCAAAACAGCATCCCCAACTGCCTTTCAACACTTTACCGACAGGAAGTCTCACTGCTCAGGTATAGGAAGTAGAACGAGGAAGCTCCCGAAGTTAGCAAAGCTGGATCCTGAAGTGACACCCGCTTCCTGCTCTTCCACTCAGGAAAGCCGGGAACCTTTTCCCAAGCGGAGTACCGGGGAAGCAGAAAACCTGGAAAGGCAAAGCCCCTTCTTCGCCTGTTTCTCTAGGTCGCTTGCTTAGAACCCTTTAGGGTTCTAACGCAGTTTCTGCTCGCAGGGAATGTGGGCCCTGGCGGTATTAGCACCCAGCCTCCGAGAACTTTCAGCACCGCGGACAGCGCCGTTCCCTGCACTCAGTCGGAGGAGGAGAGCTACCTTGCCCCCAGCGCTCTCCTAGACCCTATACCTAGGTGGAGGCAGGTTGTCATCCTGCGGCCCTTGGGCAACTCGGGCCAGTGTCGTTCACCGACACTCAGGCGGGGATCCCTTCGCCAGAGCCAGTTCCTTTGAGTGTCTCCGCTCAAAATCTCAAGGAAACGAGCTTCACACAGGTGGGGGGATGAGGAGTGCCAGGAACAGGAGCGAGCCCCGCTGCTCTAGCCTTCCTGCATCTCTTCTCGCCTTTGCTTTGCTCACTCTTCAATCGCAATATAAAATACTCATTTGGGGAGGGGGCGGGGTGACACAGGAGAGAGAAGGAGGGTGGGGGCTGCATCCCGCGTGGCCACGCAGCCCTAGCCTGGCCCTCTTGGATTAGAGGGGAGCTGATGTGCTTTGGAATGGGGGAAGAGAGGAGACTGAGGGTTGAAGCAGTGCAGGAGAGCTCCCCTTGCTGGGGCTGCCGGCTCTGGGCAGGGAGCTTCCCTGGACACCGCTCCCGTCACGTCCTCTTCGCCGCTCCCGGGCGAGTCACCACTCTCCGGGGACAGACGCCCCTCGGGGCGCCACCAGCCTGGTCGGGGTGCTGGGCTCGGCGGGAGTCCCTTTGAGGAGTTTGCTCCCAGGTAGAAGGGCAGACGTTGCTCCCGACCTCCCCGGAGTCTGCGGCCGGAAAAGCGTCTCCGTTTCATGGTCTCGGTCCGAGGCGGAGAACGGAGCTGCCCGTGTGGGGTGCGCGCCAAGGCGGGGGACAGGACGGGCCCGGCGTCTGCCGAGACCTAGGCTGCCCGCACGCCGCTCCCGGCTCCCCTTCTGCCTCCCGCTCTAGCGGCGCCGGAGCCGCGCTGGCCCCCGCCCCGCCCGGCAGCTCCTGCGAGTCAGAGCCCGGTGCCCCCAGACCGCGGGCAGTCCGGGCCTCATTCCGGGCCAGAGCAGGAAAGAGCCCGACCCAGCTCCTCTGTTCTTCCAGGGAACCCCTTCCCGGAGGGCGCCCTCGGCCTCCGCGCCATATTCCTGGTCCCCCGCTCCCGGTGACTCCGGCTCCCTGGGTCATTCCGGGAGAGGCGGCCATCCCAGTTGCAAGCGTCCCGCTGGGGCGCGGGGGTCGCGGAGGGGGACAAACGGCAGCGAAGGGGGCCGTTCACTTACCGGGGTCGGGGCTGGAGGCGACGAGCTGGCTGCCAAGGCTGGTGGCTGGCAGTCCGCACTTACTGCGCGGAGCTGTCTCTCTAGCTGGGATGGGAAGTGGTGGTGGCGGCAAAGGAAGGCAGGAGGCAGCCGCTGCTGCTGAACAGCTCCTCAATTATTCAGATTGCGCCCCCACCCCCCCGAACCCCTCCCCGTGCCTGCTCGTCCTCCCTCCAGCTCGCCTGTCTCCGCCTCCTTGGAGTCACATGGCCTGCCCAACCCCTTACATACTGAGCCCAAGCCTGGCACCAGACCACCTCCCACCTGGCCCCCCCGCCTTCCCCTCTGTCTGCCGCTCACAACTCCTCGCTGGCCTTCTGAGCCTCCAGTTGTGACCTCCAGTGTCTTATCTCAGGCTGCAGGGAGGTTGAGGGGGCCGTGGATGGGGGCAATTCTTTGCCCTGGGAAAGCAGGGACCAGCAGGACTCTGCAATGTCTGTGCGTTGGGAAGGCATCTGCCGCAGCTCTGCCCCTGCTAGACTGGGCTGTCCAGACCTCCTTCCTGCCCTCTGGAAGCTTCCCTCATCCTCTGCGGAGCCTTCGTTGCTGTTAAACTTCCACATCCCTGAGCCCTCCAGGAAAGAAAAAATGAGAGAGGTTGATTTCTCCTCTCCTCTTAAAGAAGACAAGACCCACCTCCGTCTTCAAAGCTCAAGTTTATCTTTGGGTTCACAACATCTTATGGGTGCAAAGATCATGGACTTGAGATTTGAAGAGCCATTAGGATTCCAATCTGTATGACCTTGGAGCATTTAACTTTCTAGCTTTTCTTCTCTCGTCTGTGAAATAATCACCTTGCAGTATTGTCATGAGATTGAGAAATCATCATGTTCTTAGAATTGCCTAGCCTAGAGTTGGACAGGTATTTGGAGCTCAATGAAGGAGAGTTCTTTTCCCCCCACCTTTGTTAAAATAAATTTCACAAGGCAAGAAGGATGTGATATGTGCTAATACAGTGAAAGCATCTTTTAAACATGGAAGGAGGCATCTGTGAGGTCAGGCTAGACAAGTACCAGTCTAAACGGAGACAAGAGAGAGATAAGTCTTCTATTTTGTATTGGCTCCTTTAAGATGAGTGTCCTAGAGCCAGGTTATGTCCCAAAAGGATTGGGACTAGATGGGACCAACCCAGGCATGCTTGGCCACATCACTGAATGAATTATTTAACAAGCATTGAGTAGACTGATTTGGATGAAAGTTATCTACATAAATTCTTGCACTTTGGCCCAAGCCCTCAAAACACACGGGAGGCAACAAAATGTAATTCTCCTATCCTTGGAAATAAATTCACTGGGCTTGTGTTTGGGGAGAATACTGGCTGACTGATACTCCTCTAGGGTGGAGCAGTTCAAATCTAGCTCTACATTGTGGGTCTGCCCTGGGCTCTTCCCAGAAAGTTGCTTGATCATTGCCAGGACAGTCTTGGTTAGTCCACCTACCTCAAGCTTGTTACTGCCTTTGATGAGCATCTAAGCCTGATAATATCCCCATATTTTAAGCTTTGAGTAGTTCTGCAGGGTATGTTAGACCTCCTGGGATCACCAAGAAGCTGTGAGACATTGTAGGAAAAGTGCAAAGTTAAAAAATCAGAAATTTGGAATCTCAGTGCAGGTTCTGCCAGCTACTTATCATATGATTTTTCACAAATCACTTAAATTCTCAGACTCTCATCTTCAGAATGGGAAAGGAATGCCTACCTGCCTTCTATATAAGATGGTTGTGATGTTTAGATGGGATAGCAAATGAGAAGTCACTGTAAAAGGTAAAGAGTATGAATATTATGGGATGAAGAAAACCCTGAGTCTATTCTAGTCCAAATGAACTATGAGGGTGATGAGATGGGAAGATGGGATTTGTCATGGAATATGCAGCTACTAAAATGTTGGTGTGTTGCTCTAAGTCTGCATGTATGTCTGTAGCTCTGGGGATGTGATTATTGGAGAACTGTGTTCTTTGTTTCACCTTTTTCTGGATAAATTTCTGATTTAAATCTCCATATTTCCCTGGCCTTTTATTTTTAGAACAGCAGCCACAATCACAATAGTTATGAATATTTACTATCTGAGAAAAGTTTGTGCCTATATTTCAAGACAGCAGGGTTTAGACTTTTCTGCCTTTGCTAGGTAAAATTGACTTGGGTTGGTAATTCAAAATGGCTTCGATTTCAAAGAAAAAACATTTGGATTCTAGGAGCAAACTCTAGACATTCATCAGCAGCTTGAATGATGGTATGTGTTTCTAGTCCACTGCCAATAAACTCAATGAAATCCTCACACAAACCAGGAACTCCTGGAACCCTCCAACCTTAAGCAGATTCCAATCCTATCTCCTGGTGTACTTCCCCTTAATATTCTTTGGAAATTGCCAATCTGGACCTCTTTGTATTTAGGGAGACTAAAAGACCAGAAAGTGTCAACCATGCTCCTATATATACCACTGAAAAAATTGTCTGGGTTAGGTAAAATACTGCTTCTGACTCCTGCCTACCTCTCCACTGACATCAAGAAACATGAGAAAGGGAAAAATAAGCATGAAATCTTTTAATTTGGCCATGATGCCTTTATGAGCAGTTACCTGGACAAGCATAAATCTCAGAAAATTTTGAACAGTTTCACCAGAAATTGCTCAAGGACTCTGAATATATATTTTTTCAAAGCAGTTTTAAATGTCCAAGGCAACTTTACCCAGTGAAGAGCAGAAAAGGAAACTTAAAGAACAGATCTTGCATAGATTGCAGTAGAAAGTTATACCTTAGCAATGATTTCTTGTAAAGGTTTCCCTTGGGTCCTCCCTTACTTATAAGCTCTTGTCTTTTGCATGATGATTGTTGACTTTATCATAAGCCACTGCAAATACTTTCCAGCTGTAAGTAGAGCATTAATGAACAAAGAAATATAAATGCAGCAGACAAAAATTTAATTAAGTATTTAGAGCCATGCACAGCCACAACAATTGGTGAAGTTCCGGAGTTCAACAATGATCTTACAAAGTGACTACTAACTAGATCTTTAAAGTACACATCCTTGTTTTCTTGTTCCTACAATTGAAATGTGGAAGTGTTGATTCATGTATTCAACATATTCTAGACACTTAGGATACAGCCATGAACAATACAGAAATGGTTCTGCTCTCCTTGAGCTTACAGTCTAGAGCAGGGGGTCAGACCACAAACAAGTAAACAAAGCAGTGGAGATAAGTATCATGATGGAAATACAGCAGAACAATATAATGAAGAGTTAAGGGGCACCACTTAAGTGATAGAGAACTAACATAAGCAGATGTGGGGTTCAGAGACAAAAGCGATTACTCTCCAGGGAAGCAGCAGAGCACTCTTATCTGGGGCCTTTTGCCAAAATAGGGTCATTAAAAGGGTAATGACTAAAATCCCTCATGACTGACCTGCTTGAATGGATGGTGGTTAAGCCATGAGGGAATTGGCCAGATGCCTTAAAAACAATTCTCCATTTTTGTCTCATGATTCATGAAAATGAGTACCTGATGCTTTCTTCTAGAAGGACCCCAAGCTCATCAGTGCCCCTGACTCTTGCCTCTGAGCAGATTCAAAACCTGAGAAACCAAAGACACTGTGATAGCCTGGCTAGAGGCTCATCTGGAACTTTCCAAAGGGAGCAGTACCTTTGAGCAGCAGGAAGACAGAAAATAAGACACACAACCAGAACCTAGCGTTACCACAGGCACACCATAAAGATCTATTAAACAAACAACCTGCTGCTAGGATCCTACCAATTGGACTGGAAATTTATAAGCAAATTATCTATGAGTAAATTATCCTCTAGGTATTTAAATTTCAAAAGGAAGAAGGAGGATGCTGACCTAAGCATGCTCATTTTATTCCTAAATTTACAATAGAATATGGCACTTTCCCCACTCCTACCCCATGCAGAGTAAATAAAGTTGCCTAATCAGTGAAACTATGGAGTCAAGACAGAGGTCAGGACTGTCAAACCAATGGAGTTCCTTGACATGGAAGGAATCATTAAAGCAAACAGTTCTTCCCATTTATTATGTGTTTCCTTCCTTTAATTACATTCACTTTCCTAAATTAATTTATTTTAAAGAGGTTTTCATCACTACCTTAAATAGAAAACTGATATCAGTTGCCATAAATACAAGGCAACTATTTAAACAAACACAATGAGAATAAAACAATGCTATTATAGTCAAGATAAATACCTTTGCCTTCCCAGGAACTTAAGGCTTGCTTTCTCCTTGTTAAAAAGGAAATTAGCAGCTGTTAGTGAGGTGTTAAAGACATTGACATCAAACTGTCTTTCTCCATAAAGTAACCAAAAAGATTGAATGATAAGTGGAAAAGGGATAACCTTCCTACTACGTGATTACAGGCCATTTAATGTTGAGTCCTAGTGCCATCTAAATCAATATTTCTCTAACTCTAACGTGCATAGAAATCATCTAGGGAACCTTATTAAAAATGCATAATTAGATTCAGTAGGACTGGGGTGGGACTCAAGAGCTCGCATTTCCAGCACAATCCCAGTGACACTGATGCTCCTGATTCTTGGACTACTCTTTGAGTAGCAAGGATCTTTGAATAGCAAGTGCCTTTGATGCTGTATTTTCCATATTTTGGGAGATACTAGCTCTTATTTTAAAGATGAGAGAAGTTAGGACTCAGAGGGTTTGACTAACCTCGGTTAGTTTTCTTGTTCTAACAATTGGAATGTGGAAGTGTTGATTCATTTATTCAACATATTCTAGACACTTGGGATACAGCCATGAACAATACAGAAATCGCTCTGTATTAGAACTATTTAGTTGGTAGATGAGCCAGAGCTAAAACTTACATTTCACAGATCTGTCTCCAAGTCTGGGTGCTCCTTCCCAAAAGATCTGTAAAATATCTTGCTTACTAGGGCCAAAAACCCACCCCTTTTCAAGGGGCCACAACATGAAGGCCAAGGCTTAGACTGCTATATTCTATAGGTTATTCTGTGTAAATACAAAATAAAAGCCAATACTTGGACTGTTGTATTCAATATGTTAGTCTGTGGTAATGTACATGCTCAAACTTTCAGTAGTTTGAAATAACAAAAGTTTATTTACTGTTCACATTATGCAGCCACTGTCGGTCACTGTGGGCTCCGCTCCATGTAGTCACTCAATACTATCTTATGATGTCCTGTCTCAACCTAACACTTCAGAGTTCACCCTGGGTGGCAAGACCAGGGCTGAAGGACCTTGCACCAGCAACTAAATGCTCTGTGCTGAAAGTGATGCACATCACCATGGCCCACAACTCATAGTCCAGGATGGCTCACGTGACCCCACTGCAATCACAAGGTGAGTAGGGAGGAATAATACTTTCTTCTACATGTAATGAGAGTAGAATCAGATAAAGTAAACGGTAAAAGTCTCTACCATATAGGTTTTTTTTTTCTATCACTAACAGTCCTTGATTCTGTCCTCTCAATTACTCTTCTCTTAATCTTTCCTAACTAAGTTTCCCAGAACAATGGGCCACCATTGGTCCATTTTTCCCCGAGTTCTCATCATACATAGGGAAAAGGCAGGCAAATGGCAGCGGGAGTGCAGAATGTCACTTTGGTGACAGCAGGGGCGTCAAAAGAGGTAGGTCAGTCAGGGAAAGTGGTCGGGGTGATTGCAGGGGAGAGGGGGCAGAGAAAAAGGGAAGGAAAGAAAACTATCACTTCTTGAGGGCCTACTAAGTGTTAGGCCCTGTATTAAGACATTTAAATAATTTTGTACTCATAATATTCTTGTCAGGTTGTTATTATCCTGCTTTACACACAAGGAAACAGAGGCTCAGAGGGCTTGTATAATTTGTTAAGGTCAAAATAGAGAATAAATCAGGATCAATGCCAGACTGCAAATTTAGAATCTCTCCCAGGAAGTCTAAGAAAGGGAGCCAGGTGGCACTGGCTCTGGAGAATGGGCCACTTGTTCACATTGACATTGGAATTGCTGAGATTTGGCTTTGCTGTATTAGGCATGTGCAGACAAACAGCTGAAACATCCAAATTCTATAGTGGCTACTACATGAGATGCCACAGTCTTCCACTGAGGAGAGATGTATACATGAGTTCCCATCATGCTACAAGTTGATTCCACTCCCCATTCTTTTTCACCACATGAAAACGTCTCTTATGTCAGTATATCTGACATAAGAGCAATGGTTGCAGTAAATAATCTAAGGATATGATCAAGCAGGCATTCCAAACGTACAATTAAAAATCTATAATAAACATTAGGAAAAACTTTGCAATATATTAAGAGACCTATCTCACAGTATAAAAGGGAATAGATGCTTGGAAGTTTACGCTGTCTGGGCTGTAGGAGGACAGGATATTCACAGCTAGCATGGGTGTTGGGGAGTCGTTCTCTGGAGCCTGAGAGTGATAGGGTCTAGAATTGTCCCATATACTGCTGAGATCGTGGTGGGAAGGAGCAGGGAGTCAAACTGACCTAGGTTTGTATCCAAACTCTACTATGAATTAATGATGTGTTATTTGGCAAATCATTCCAGTTTTCTGAGGCTCAGTGTACCAACCTCTGAGAGGGCATAATAATGCCTGACTGTAGAATTGTGAAGTTTGGAAACAATATGCATAAAGTGCCTGGTGGTTATCATTGTTCAATATTGATGACTATTCTTTGTGTTGTTAACAATAAGAAGATGGATATGAAGGGGACTAAATAGGCTCAGCCACTATCTACTTGAGTGAGCTCAGCCATGGCTGCTCCCCATGCTGAGTCTCATTTATTCTTCACAAAAATGAGGGAATGGGAATAGGTTTCTTCAAACAACTCTTCCATTGACTCAACACTATAAGCCAAGAGTTGTGTGGTTTTCCCGGGGCAGGGTAGGGAGTAGTTCTGGTGAGCGGCCACACTGAGTGCAGCAATGAGAAGAGTGCCAGCTCATGCTGAATAAAGGAGACTCTGGGCCCACTGGCAGAGTTCCCGAGCCTCAGGTGTTGCAGACTTCATTTTCTGGCCATTGCCACCAGCCAATGACTCACTACAACAAGAGACAATGAGGAAATGACCACAGGTCAAGAAGTAGCCTTTTAAGCCAACTTTGCATGTACGAAAGGTCACATTGTTGAGGCAGCATTCACAGCAACAGCTTTGAATACAAAACAAAAATGTCAACAAGCACAGACAGAATTGGAGGGAAAGAAATGATGCTCACTCTAATGGGATTGTTAGCTTGCTCCAGTCTTGGCAGTCCATGTGATTGCCACCAAGTGCATAATGGATTATACTGGTAGTGGGCCAATTATGTCTGCAGCAAATTCCCTTTATGAGATGGATAAGCAAATCGCTACGCTCTGAGTAAGCATCCATCGTGTAAAACAGTGATTATTTTATTGTCAGCCTTCTAAAGATATGTATTCACCTGCTGTGTATAAGCTTTCTCCTATTTAATTCAATGACTTTTAGAAAATGAGAGTATTTTATTTTTTTTACTCATTTCTTAAAGCTCTTAAGAAGACCAAAGACTCTGCAAAGTGTTCCAGTACATTAGATGAAAATGATGAGACAATTTAGAAACAGGAATTAAGTTCCAGTCTTTATCTCCTCCAGGTCCCAGCTGGGGAAGACCTAAATCATCAACCAGGATGTCTCCTTCCAGAATCCTCAGGGAGGGAGAGTTCACAGCTTGCCTGCCCTACTCCCCCTCCTTCCACAAAATGTTGTAGTGTTTAATCATCCTTGCATTAAGGTTTCCTAAGTCTTATTGTTTCAGGTACAAAGAGTGCCTTTAAGATGACTGAGGGCGAAAACCAGTGTGTTCTGCTATGAGGATTCAGTCATTCCACCTGAGTAGCTGCTCCCTGCAGCCATCTGTCTTCAGATTGGCCAATCATTCTGGACTCTGGCCCCTAGCTCTGTGGTCAGCTTGGTCCAGGTCATCTTCCGCATGTGGCTTGGAGGAGTTTCTAGCAAACTCCTAGATTTTGAAACATGACTTGGCCTCTTTGACCAAGTCCTGAACCAGACACCAGCTCACTGCCTTCCAGGTCTGATCCTGTAGATTCCACATTTAATCATCCAGCCAAGACCTGTGTTATTGTAGAGGAGGCACACTAAATTTTTTCTTATTTCAATCTGTGTTTATATATTGGTATTCAATCGAGGCTTTATCTATTAAAATTGTGATCAAATAGGAGGCACTTATTTCATGGATTATGCCATTATAAGAAATAAGGATGGCTTCACTTATACTTACCGTCCCATAATCATCATTGCAATGGCTTGCTTCATCCATGAGGTCTGTTTCCAGTGTTGTGCTTCTCTGCATGTTCTTTGGGATCTCCATCTTCTGATTTGAAGATATGGTGAGGATGATGATGATGACAGTGCAATAAAAATGTCTGTGTCTTCCTTCTCACTCCCCATTCCCTAATCCCCATACCCTGGCTTTATTGGCTGCTGCTGTGTTCACTATGTTTAATGTTGGGAACATTTGTATCAATTAAGGTATCATCGGAAGTACTTTAAACTATAATGGGAAATGAGGCAAACTTAATCCTATCTCACAATAGCTTAAAGGCTGTCATTGTTTTGTCCAGAACAGATGCTGACAATGGCTGGTTTAACAAGCAAATGCCCATCTCCTTTGAATTCTATAAGTAAGATTTGCCATCCCTGATTCTTTATTAAATGAACTCTGCATAAAACTTGGGTCATCTCTCATATGCTAATGCTTTCAGCTGGTTGGGAATCCTCATCAAACAAGAGAAATTGGGTCAGTGTGAAAGAGAGCAATGATAGAATGTTTGCCTTACTCAGAAAGGTGACATGACCTCTGGCTTTGAAAAGGCAGTGTGTCTATCAAGGGAGTAGCATTGAATATATTTTGAAAATTAGGCCTTTTTTCATATCTGGTAAGTGAATTACAAGATAAAGGAATCTCAAATTATATATATTGTGTACATGTTGGTCTAGGTTGGAAGAGTGATGGCAAAATAACCACCAATGATGTGAAAAATGGAAATAACTGCTGTGGCCAGAGGTCTCCCCTGATTAAGCTAGGGCTAGTTTAGGATCTTTGTGGAGGAAATGCTTATGTGGACAAACAGAAAAAGATGCAAATTAAAAAACATTTCATTTTTTTGGTGCATGTTATTTCAGCCTCAATAGGAAGGCTAGAAGACTTAATTTTAAAACAATTTTATTGTAGTAAAATATATATACCACAAAGTTTACCATTTTTAATCATATTTAAGGATACAATTTAGTGGCATTAACTATAGTCACATTATTGTGAAACCATCGCCACTATCCATCTCTAGAACTTCATCCCAAACTGAAATTCTGTACCCATTAAGCAAAAACTTTCCATACCCTTCTCTCCCAGTCCCTGGCAACTAGCATTTTACTTTCTGTCTCTATGAATTTGACTACTTTAGGCCCTTCATATTAGTGTAATCCTACAGTATTTGTCCTTTTGTGATGGGCTTGCTTTACTTACCGTAATGTTTTCAAGGTTCATCTATGTTTGCAGCATGTGTCAGAATTTTCTTCCTTTTAAAACTAAATAATATTCCATTGTGTGCAAATAGCACATTTTGTTTATCCATTTATCTGTTGTTGGGCACTTGACTTGCTTTCACATTTTAGCTATTGTGAATGGTGCTGCTATGCACAAAGGGGTACAAATACCTCTTTGAGATCCTGCTTTCAATTCTTTTGGGTATATACCAAAAAGTGGGATGACTGAATCATATGATTATTCTATGGTTAATATTTTGAGAAACTGTCATATTCTTTTCCACACTGGCTGCACCATTTTACGATTCTCCCAGCAATACCCAAGGATTCCAATGTCTCCTTATCATTGCCAACATGTATTTTTTTTAATAGCCATCCTAAATGGTGTGAAGCCAAAGACTTTAAAAACAAAAATTATATGGCTAACACTTATTGGGTGCTGACTAGGTGGCAAATGCTCTTCAGGAAGGTCATAGATTTCGGTCATTTGTTGACTAACTTAGCCAAAATAAACTTTGAATGACAAAATTAAAGGTAGAATCTGACCTATGCATTCTCCAGAGAGAACTTCTCAACAGTTGCCCTGTGGCCATTTGTTCAACAGACATCAAACAAACATTTCCTGAAAGCCTACTATGTGTGTGTTAGCCAAGCTAAGCCTTTGTGATAAAAGAAAAAAGAGGAGGAGTAGAGCTACCTAAAACCCTGAGTCGTTTAATAGAACTGAGAAATTCTTCTGTGGTGTAGGCCCTGGGGTTTTGTGTATGAATGAAGGGTACACAGAGCTAGGAGGATGGTGGTTGTCCAGCAGTTTGCCAGTCTTAATGTGGTCTATAATTGAGTGGGCAGTGAGGAGAATGTGGCTGTGACCTGGACTTTTTAGTCTTCCCTGGAAATGGTCCTCTAAATTGGAGGCACATGTAATGGAAAGGTCAGGGACTTCAGGCATAGCTGGGTCCAGGTGCTGAAAGAGCATGATTAGGTATCTGCCTTTATCTCTCAGCTCTGTTT
Source organism: Gorilla gorilla gorilla (assembly GCF_029281585.2). NCBI lineage: Eukaryota > Metazoa > Chordata > Mammalia > Primates > Hominidae > Gorilla > Gorilla gorilla. Next base: position 181,683,671 of record NC_086017.1, read on the forward strand.
GTTTCTGAGTTAGCTTCATCCTTAGTCAAACTCTCCTCTAAGGTGGCAAATGGCTCTGGGCTCACTTAAAAAAACAAAAACAAAAACAAAAAAACAGATTAACACCTCCAGTGGAAGGAGAGTACCTCTTTTCCAACAGTTCTAGCACAAGTCCAGAGCTGACTCTCATTGGACTGACTGGGGTCATTTGCCCATTCCTTAAGCAATCACTAAGTTCAGGGAAATGGAATATGATAATTGTCTGATTTATATCCTGTGCCCACCAAAGTTCTGGGAGGTGGGGTTAGTATCACATAAATCACATAGAGTGGGAGTGGGTTTGGGACATGTTACCAGAAGAAGGAGAAAAAGATCCTAATCAGGTGAAAACATTCTCCAAACTTTATTGACCATGGAATTCTTTTTCTTGAAGTTACTATCCAATAGAATGCAGTCGTAAGTTATCCAATTCCCAAATCATTTTGCATAATAATCATGGTCTTGTGCTTAGAGATTCTTACCTGACCCCATTAATGTCATGTGTAAATAAGGACAAAAATTGTATTGCCTGATTTTTGACACCCCTAAGAACTGCCATGTTGATAATAATAATGAATGAATTTTTTTCTTATAGCACCACTCTGCATTTCTTCAGTGCTTTATACTTTATCGAGTTTTTCTTCTGCATACGATCTTATTAGCTCTTAGATGACATCAACTGGAGTCAATTATACAGTCTGGAGTCGACTAACAGACATCAGTTTTCTTGCCATTAATTGGCAAAATATCATACCTGATTCCCAACTCCCCTTAGCTCAACCTGCCACCTCGCTGGAGTACAAAACTCTTAATGAAGATGTTAAGTGTCCTAATTAATTTTGTCTTTGTGAAAATGTTTTTATTTTAGTGCCATAAAAAAAGAAAAAGAAGAAAAAAAGAGTTCCCAGCAAACATCTTCTCCACTCTCTCTGGCCTGGATTAGGTTATATATACGCCCTCCAAACCAAAAGCTCTACCCAGATGTTTGACTTATGCTGATTAATAGTCTACCTACCCCTGAAGGCAGACTTGTTATTAGTTTCCTCTAAAACATATGAGTAGTGAGTAAAATGGGGAGCTACAAAGGAATGGGAGCTGAATATGGAGGAGGCAACTTCAAGCAAAGCCCACCAGAGTAGGTTTGTATCACTGTATTCTCCTTCTTTTTCTTATCTTCTTTGAGATATTATTTATTTATCCTCATTCTACAAGAGATTTCAGGCAGGCATGGGCCATTGGTAGGAGAATGTTAGGGATAACAGAAAGATTATTGGATTTGGAATTCAGTGTTTAAGGCATGGGTCTGCCATATCCCATCTCTGTGACCTTGGGGAACTTCCACATCTCATATCTGAAACTCAGTGTCTCTCATCAGATAAATGGAAATAATATTTACCCTATCTACCTCACAAGGTTTTTATGATCAAACAAAAGAACATAAATTTAGTAGCATTTTCTAGTTTATAATGAAAATGTAAAGTTGTTACTATTTTTTTCATGGCCAGCATAATTTAATGAGAAATAGAGATTTCAGAGCAATCACTCAGAACAGTAGATTTGCTTAGGAAAAACCTCCAGTTGCAGAAAAAAGCAGCAGCAGTGGCTTTTAGATATATGATGCTGAGTACAAGAAACAATGACTTTGGAATAGCTGGAGAAAGACCAGATGGATGTCTCTGTGATCAAAGGAGTTATTTTTAGAAACATTTTCAGTATCCCAGGACAGTGTCATGTGGGGAGAGATTATGCTCTGCAGTGTAATGCACTGCACTAGTTATTCTGCTTGGAATATCCAGAGGTAAAAAGTGTGGGCTTTGGAACAGACAGATACCAATTTGCCATGCAACCTTGAGCTAATCATTAACCTCTTTGATCCCCAGGTTTCTCATATGACAAACAGGATAATAACACTGATCTCATAATATCTGGGGGATGGTTATATAAGTTGGTATCTCCACAGTGCTCAGTGATGCCTGGCACACAGCATCTGCTTACTAAATGATAACTTGCTTGGTTACCTGCAGTAACTAGTAAAACAAGTGGACAATAATAGGAACACCTTATCTCGGAAGCTATCTTTATGCTTCATATATCCATAAACATTTTGAATAGAGTTCTTTATATGCTTAAAGAAAATTTGGAGATGGCATTAAGATATTTAAAACCAGACAGTGATTTCTGAACCTCTGTAAGTGTCAGCATGCTTGGCTTTATGTTTTAAAATTGATTTCTATTACCAGAATAATTTGGATATAAAATTAATTTGGATACAAACAAGTAGCCATCCATTTAGCTATCAATACGTTAATTTATCAATGTAGTCTTTACCTCTTAAGATTTTATAAGGCCTCTTTTTAGAAATATAGTTATGCTTCATTTTTAAAATCCAAAAAATTTAATGGTTCTTAGAAATTTGGAAAATCAATTTTGGTGTTTATATGCCAATTTTTGTTTTTATTTGTACTTGCCAGTGAATTCATAAATTAATACTTGAGTGTTAGCATCTGTAATGATGATTTTTCAAGACAGAGCAAGTGTCTCTGAATCATTGGACCTAGGCTGAGTAACATTCATCTTACATTCATACATAGCTTTAGTACTAAATATATTTTGTTCTATTTGAATTCTTTGAAATCTGTATTCATGGCATAAAGTCTATCTTACAATTAGACATTTTTATAGGTTGAAATTGAGAACTTTGTTTCTGGACCTGGAAATATTATAAAAATGTCAATCCACTTGGGAATTCCAAGTAGACTTTGTACTCTAATAAAAGCTGTAGTTATTGTGCAAATGAATGAAATTTTACGATGATTGTAATCATTTATAAACAGTGGTAATTACCCAACCCTGTGGTTTAGTATAACAGAAAGATCACAGGCCAAGAGTTAGGTGTAGGTTCTAAATGCTAAGTATCTTCATTACCTTGGGCAAATCACTTAACCTTCCTGCCTTCAACTTCTTTTTCTGTGAAATAAGGGAGTTGTATTTGATGATTATTGAGTTGCCATTAAGTTTTAACATTTTATGTTTCTACCCTCATATATAACATGTTGTGTGTGTTTTGAATAAAGAATCAAATCAGGTTACAGTTGGAAAACAGAATAGCTTGTAGCAAATTTATTAACATTTACTGCCCAAATGTTATTTTTAAGTTTAGGTAAGACATTCTTCCTTTATAAAAAGTAGTCATTGTTTTAAACTATTGAGTAAGGACAGACTCCAGAGAACAAACTCCAAACATGTAACTTATGATTTTGTCTGAGGTTAAAGTACATTGTTTTATATAGGTAGTTATGACTATAGCAAACTATATTGATAATTGAGATGTAAAGAGGTTCGTTTTGAGTAAATGTGATAATGTTCTTTACTTTTATAAATATTACATTGAATGCTTTCTCCCTTCCTGATGTAAATGAATAACTTTAATCATAGACATTGTTATCTATTTATGCATGTTCTGTTACAGCAAATGACCATCAACTGGATAAAATTCATTAATAATCCCATCAGTATTTGTCCATTTGTTGACACATGTTCTCTAATGGCCTGTTCTTAACTATCCATCACAAAAATACTTGGCACAGCCAAAAAAAAAAAAAAAAGCTTTGAAAGTTCAATAATGATAAGCATTGGTATCAACAAACGTTGTTGGATGTGTAAGCAGCCATCAGTAAAGACAGCTTGTGTACAATTCTGAAAAGGCGGTCATTGATGGATGTTAACCTGTTGGTGGACTTTGGCCATGGCATGTTTACTCAAGCTGCAATAGTATTTATGATACAAACTCCCCTTAAATGTAGCAGCATCAATTTCAACCGATTAGATTGCTTCCATAAATATGCACAAGAAAGTAACAATTTAAGGAGACAACTGATATGATGCAGGAGCCAGAGATCAGTCACAATGAGAAATATATTCAGGCTTAAGCAATGGGACGTCAAGAGATGCCTGATCTCTGTCAAGCAACAAGGCTGACATGATTGTTGAGGTAAAGAAGACATGCTGTGACCTTTACTATGATACCAGGCTTTGGTAGAGAAAGAAAACATGGCTTTTTGTGAAAACAGAGAAAAAGAGGGAACTTTAATTATAGTTACTGTGGTGAATAGCTAAATATGGAAGTATCCTTAAGGTAAGCCTAAATTCAAACAAGAACTTGTTACTTACATGGCCTTTTTAATGATACTTCCAAGTGCTGTCAGGCCCTAGGATGTTAGTAAAATGGCTTCCACTATAGAAAGAATGTGGATGCAGGATGTTGGAGGCAACCAGTCAGGGACCAGTGTCAAACCAGGTGTGTCTGAAACACCGACAACAACAAGCGCCACCAAACCGAAATCATCTTAAACAATAGGAAAATTTACCTGGACTCCAGAGGTAAGGTAGACCACTATGTTAATTTATTTTATTTATTTTTATTTTTTTATTTTTTAAGATGGAGCCTTGCTCTGTCACCCAGGCGGGAGTGCAGTGGCGTGATCTCGGCTCACTGCAAGCTCCGCCTCCAAGGTTCAGGCCATTCTCCTGCCTCAGCCTCCTGAGTAGCTGGGACTACAGGAGTCCGTCACCATGCCCAGATAATTTTTTGTATTTTTAGTAGAGACGGGGTTTCACCGTGTTAGCCGGGATGGTCTTGATCTCCTGATCTTGTGATCAGCCCCCCTCGACCTCCCAAAGTGCTGGGATTACAGGCATGAGCCACCATGCCCGGCCCACTATGTTAATTTAATCCAATTACTCCAATTTTGTTTTCTTGCCATTTTTCTTTTCTTTTTTTTTGAGCCAGAGTCTCGCTTTGTAGCCAGGCTGGAGTGCAGTGGTGTGATCTCAGCTCACTGCAACCTCCACCTCCTGGGTTCAAGTGATTCTCCTGCCTCAGCCTCCCAAGTAGCTGGGATTACAGGTGTGCACCACCACACCCAGCTAATTTTTGTATTTTCAGTAGAGACGGGGTTTCACCATGTTGGCCTCGATCTCCTGACCTCGTGATCCACCCGCCTTGGCCTCCCAAAGTGTTGGGATTACAGGTGTGAGCCACCACACGCAGCTGCCATTTTCTTAGTTCTTCTCTTCTTCCTGTATGTTGTTTACATGGGTGATATTGAAGGGTTGCCCTAGAATGAGACCTCATATCTACTAATAAGATAATTGAGGGAGTTAAAGTATTGCTTTTGGGGATTTCTTCTGAAAAGATCAAAGAATAACTTCCAGAAGCCATGGAAAAACCCCTTCTGTGTCTAATTGACTCATTTGACTTCATGTGACTGGTCTGGAGCTCATTACAGCAAGGGAGATGGGATGGCCTTTAAATGAATCAAGCCCATCTCTGGGGGTAGATGTATGAATAGCTTTGACTCTGCGTGTAGGAGGAGTGAATACCTGAAGAAAATCAAAGTTCCTTTAGGAGGACAGAAGAGAGAAAGGAATGGATGCCTATGACACTTTTCTGGAATCTATCCTTACCAGTTTTTTGAGGTTGGGCAAGACAGTCAGACACTTTGAGCTTTATTTTCCTTGTCCATATAATGAGGGCTACTCAGGTACTTGATATTAATTTTCTCTTTCCTTAGTAACAATACTTCCTTTTTGTTCTGATTGGAAAAGTGCCAGCTAAAGTCTACACTTCTTAGTCTACTTGGCCTCTAGGGCTTTTGGGAAATCTGCTTAAAAGATGAACTGACAGCTGTGTAACTTTTTGGTCTTTACCTGTTTTATCTTGAATTTGGATATGATCATTAGAGCCCAGTCAGCCATTTTGGGTGGGAAGGTGATTTGGGAATGGAGACCATGAGCCAAGGTTGGTGGAGCAGAAAGATAGAAGGGCTCTGGGTCCTTCATGAGTCTAGGGTTGCCAGTTCAGCCCTGGACTTCTTACCTGGAGCCTTCCTTTATGCATGAGAAAAATTAACTTATAAATTCCTTAAGCCACTCTTAAGTATGTTTTACTAGCAGCAGAATACTCAAATGGTCCTCTCCAATCATCAGTGTTTATTTGTTAGTAAAGCTGACATTATCATGGCGAGTCATGGCCACTTAGATGGATGACCTGTCAAAGCTTTCATATGGCCATACAGTAAATTGTTCTCTTTCAATGCAGATATTTAATGAAATAAAATAAAAATTTGATCCGATTAAATTATGCTTTTTATTCATTCCACAGATGAGTAGTTGAAAAGTAAGAGCATGCATGAGAAACTGACTTTCCAAAAAATGAGTGGAATTTCTTTTCCATATTGCTTCACTCTGCAACAGTATGCATCACAGCTTATGAATCAGATACTTCAGCATCAACTTTTTTCATGGAAAAGTGCATCATTTTGGAACAGAGCACTTCTGTGTTGTTGTAAAACCAAGTGAACAGTTCTTAAAATATCTTACGTCATATTAAATTTGAACTGCTGTTAAATTATGTCTGGAGCCACTCAGTGATGGCAGAAATGACTAAGTGCTTTGATTAGAAATTGTCTATGTTTATGCTAGGGGTTATTTGTGAATTTTATTCTGGAAAATTACACTAAGAGAGATTAGTATTCACTTTATCTTAAACTATCTTCATATGTAGCATCCACAAAGGGTGCATGAGTTGCTCTCTCCTTCATGCCTTCATGTTAAAAGGTAATGACCTCCACTTATGGTTGCTCTTGCTTTCATCTTACCCACTTTAAATCTTTACTCTGTACTCTGACTTCAATACCTGCTTGTGGCCCCTTTGGCTTTGGATGATCTCCTGGCATTTTTCACTGAGCACTCTTGCATGCTTTTGTTTCTTTCTCCGATTTTTCTTTTGACTTTGGGAGTTGACATTACCTTGAGTGAGATCATCCCCCTTAACTCCTGGCCCATAGAGCTTCCTTTCCCATCCCTCCAGCCACAGTTAGCTCCTAGACAATATTTTTGGATGCATAAAAATAGTTTTATTCTTCTTCTTTTGATTTAAGATGGTAACCTGAGTGAATGGGATGGGAGAGGCTTGGAGTTGGTGAGGAAGCCAAGGGAGGAATGAGGAAGTGATAGCAGAATTTAGCCCTTGATTTTAGTTTTGAAGCTTAATACATCCCTTAGGTTTTTATTTAGACTTATCATCAGCCTCTACCTGTCACTTATTTAAGCAACCATTTATACAGCCTTTATGTGCCCAGTGCGATGCAAGTTGCTAAGAATAACCAAGTAGAAGTTGCAATCTCTGCCTTCCAGGAGCTTATTATGTAATGGGGGATGCAGAGAAGTTATAAAAAAAATTACAGTTCATTGTAGTAGGTGCTACTGGAACACTCTAAGAGAATCGGGGATTGCTTAAAACATCCATTAGTGTTTATGGCTTTCATTTCATGAGCTGCCCTGAAAATAGTGCAGGGGTTGATCAATTTGGCAGGAATAATCAGACAATATTTATAAGACCCTTTTTACCAGCTGAAGACATTTTCCTTAAACGTGGTACAGTTCTTAGAATGGTATGTTTTCCCACTCATGCAACCGAGAAATGGAGGGTTTCTGTCCTTGGTGCTGAAACAGATATTTTCGGGTAGGAAGAGTGGATTTTGTAAACAGCACTGGTTTCTAAAATTGGTGATGAGGGGCAGAGAAGAAATCATTTATCTAGAGGACAGATTGGACAGAGGGTGAGCAGGCTCCATTTTGACAAATGGGGATGGCAATGCTGATGAGCAGTCAGCACAGAGACAGAGCACTAGTCCTTCTTAGTCTAATTCATCTTATAATTAATTGGCTCCAAAGAAGGCTCCCCACACAAGTGTGGGGGCAGCACAGTGAGTAGAGGTGCTCTCCATCCCCATGTCCTGATGCAGCAGATGCCATGGCTATGTGTAGGCAGTAAGGGGTGGGTGTCTGAAAACATGCAGTATAGCAGCTGCTCGTGGCCCCACTTTCTTAGTGGCTGCTGGCGGGGTTGTGGCCAAGACCATCTTCATAAATGCATCAATTCTGGGGACAGACTGAAAAAAATATTGCTTAAACATGGGCTTCTTTGCATCCCGTAGCCATATGATGTCAACACTTTTCTGTTGACAAAGAACTTGTATCTCTTTCTTTTTCTAAGACAAGTGTGGAGTTAGCATAGTGTAGCAGAAAGCTAGACAGACCTGGAAGCTCAGTTTATTTATTTGCTAGTTGTATGGTTTGGGGTGAAATTAATTAATTCTCTGACCATTGGTTTGCTAATTGATAAAATGCATAAGAAACTTAACTTTGAAATTGTAGTGAGGATTTACTGGCAGAACACATGTGAAGTGCCAGCACAGTTTCTGACAAACAGTAGGTGCCCCATAAATGGTAGTTATTAAATTTAAATATTACTATTTCCAGAAAGGGTTTTTTCCTCTTGAAGATGGGTATGTGGGCAGAGAATCAGAAAGCATTATATCTTGATAGAAGCCAGTACAGTCTCATTGCAGGTGAGGCCAGTGCACCTTTGTTTTCTCTTACGCTTGATGGGAGAGAAGCTGACTGACAAACAAACCATAAGGGCTGGGGCTGTAAGGTAATGAGTTCTCAAGGGCTTTGCAGCTAGGTTTCTTATCCATGGTAGTCTATAAATGGATTATTCTCTTTTTAGATTTCCTTTTCTTCTTTTGCACTCTGAGACACAGAATTAATTTCATCATATCTACTCCTAAATTCATGCCTCACTATCATTGGTTCATAGAAAATATTTCCTTTGTTTATGTTTTATTTCATTACTTTCTCTCTTCTTCATCTCATATCACCAGGCTCCCATCATTCACTCAAGGGCACCCAGTTTTGCTTGTCTTATGAATGCCTATTTCACTATTCTTATGTTTATTTACACATATGTGTAAGTGAAAGTACATGATATTTTTGCGTGTGCATTTTAAATGTACAGAAATGGTATTTGGTCAGAAATCTTGCTTTGTTACTTATTTTGAAGGTAAGAATTATTTGAGTTTCATTTTCATTGCAGTATGTAGATTTGGTTTATTTCTCAGATACCTGCATAAATTTCCATTTTATGTGTATACTGAATTTTATTTATGAATTCCCCTGGTGGTTACTTCTTACTCTTTACTCTTTCAAATCATTCTCAATTAATATTCATTTACATGTTTCCTTGTGCACTTATATGAGAGTTTCTGTGGATCTATATCCAGGAAGGAAATGATAGAGTTCTAGAGTACAAGCTCTGTAGGCCTGATTACTTTCCAAAAAGGCTGTACTAGCTTGCATTTCTACTAGCAGTGCAAGGATATTTTTGTTTTTGCACATCCTCATCAGCACTTGACATTGTTTGGTTTTCTATTTTTTGCCAGCTGGATGTGTGTAAAGTGGTATCTATTGTTTTATTTGAGTTTCTCTGGGACTGGTGGTGTTATACATGTCTTTATGTAGTTATTAACTAACTGTATTTTCTTTACTCTAAAATTGCTTTATTATTATTTTACTGCTTTCCTATGTCCTTGCCTTTTTTGTATTACAGAATTCTTTGTACATTTTAGATATTAACCTATTGTCAGTCTTGGAAATGATAAAATATCTTCTAGAAAGTCACTGGTCTGTTAATTTTGTCTTTAGTGTCTCTTTCTTTCTTGCTAGCTTTCTTGCTTTCTTTCTCTTTTTTCTTTCCTTTCTTCCTTTCTCTCTCTCTGTCTCTTCCTGTCTCTTCCTTCCTTCTTCTTCTTTTTTTTTTTGAGACAGGGTCTCACTCTGTTGCTTAGGAGGTAGTGCAGTGGCTCACTGCAGCCTTGACCTCCCCAGGCTTAGACGACTGTCCTACCTCAGCCTCCTGGGTAACTGGGACTACAGGCGCATGCCACCACACCTGGCTAATTTTTGTTATTTTTTGCAGAGATGGGTTTTTGCCATGTTGCCTAGGCTGGTCTTGAACTCCCGGTCTCAAGTGATCTACCTATCTATAGCCTCTCAAAGCTAGGATTACAGGTGTGAGCCATCCTGTCTGGCCTAGTGTCTTTCTGACGAACAGAAATATTTTGTCTGTCATAGTTGAATTTAGCAAAACTTTCAGGTTGGGTTAGTATTGAAATATAGATATATAATTTTGCACAAATTCTAAGTCTACAGCTTGATTATTTATCACAAAATGAACATGCCTATGTTCTTCTCCGCTGACAAGAAATAGGACATTACAAATATATGTCTCTCTTTTGCTCCCTTTCCTTTACTAACTCCCCTTTCTTCTCTAAAGTTAACAACTATATAAGTTATCCATTTCTGCATAACAAATTACCTTAAATGTAGTGACTTAAAATAATAAACATTTATTATCTCAGTTTCTGAGTGTCAGGGATCTAGGAACAGCTTAGCTAGTTGGTTTGAGCTGAAGTCTCTCATGAGATTGCAGTGAAGTTGTTGGCCAGGGCTGTAGTCATCCCAAGGCTTTGTTAAAACTGGAAAATCTGCTTCTAAGAAGTCTTACTCATAGGGCTGTCGGCTGGAGTCCTCAGCTCCTCACTCACTGTTGTAGAAGACCTCAGTCCCTCACCACATGGGCCTTTCCCTAGGCCTCCTCACAACATGGTAGCTAACTTCCCCAGGGTGAGGTAGGAGAGGGATAAATAGATAGGTAGATAGGTAGATGGATGGATAGAGAGATAGATAGGCACTGTAGTGCCTTTTCATGACCTGGGCTCTGAAATTGCACTTCCACTTCATTCTATTTATTAGAAGCTATTCTTTAAGTATAGTCTACACTCAAGAGGAGAATTAGATGCTACTTCATAAAGAAAGAAATACAAAAAATTTGTGAATATATTTTAAAAACCATCACTGCAACTATTTTTACTTTTAACATCCTTTAGTTTTGCTTTGTGAACTTTATGTAAATAGAATGATATAGTTTCTTATTTTAATTTTTTTTTTTTTTGAGACAGAGTCTAGTTCTGTCGCCCAGGCTGGAGTGCAGTGGCACGATCTGGGCTCACTGCAAGCTCTGCCTCCTGAGTTCATGCCATTCTCCTGCCTCAGCCTCCTGAGTAGCTGGGACTACAGGTGCCCACCACCACACCCAGCTAATTTTTTGTATTTTTAGTAGAGATGGGGTTTCACCGTGTTAGCCAACATGGTCTCGATCTCCTGACTTCGTGATCTGCCCACCTCGGCCTCCCAAAGTGCTGTGATTACAGGCGTGAGCCACCATACCTGGCCTCTTTTAATTTTTTAAATATGGTAAGAAGTGAAAAGTCCACTTAATTTTCTCAATATACTGACTTCTCATCCCAATACCATTTTCTAAATAGTACATTCTTTCACTATTGATTTGGTTGGTCACTTTGATTATATGCCAAATGAGAAATGATAGTCACTCATATCAGTGTGGGAGTGACACATTTGGTAAGAAATGGCCAGATTCTGGGAATTTTTTTGGAAGGCCCTTTTAAAATGTAATTTTCAATACAACTCTATGACTTAGGTACAGAAAAGAATGCACATACTCTGGACATCCTATGAGAGTGACAAAGGTTTCTAATTCTTTTGCTTGGCCTACAAGTACATCATTTTTATCATAGATAGTCTTTTTTAAGGAAGGGCAGCAATCTGTTATAAGTTTTCTTGACACTAGGCCAGACATGGTGGCTCACACCTATAATCCTAGCTTTGAGAGGCCTAGGAGGTAGATCACTTGAGACCAGGAGCTCAAGACCAGCCTGGGCAACATGGAAAAAACCCATCTCTGCAAAAAATACAAAAATTAGCCAGGCGTGCTGTCATGCGCTTGTAGTTCCAGCTACTCGAGAGGCTAAGGTGGGACAGTCACCTAAGCCTGGGAAGGATCAAGGCAATGATGGGTAGCTTCTTGACATTATCATATAAAGCTGCTCACACGCTGGCAAACAAGGGTAAGGGAAATGTATATCTATGCATGTAAGCTGTTCCAAAAGCAAGTTAAGTTCTCTCTTCTTTTCCTAAAAACTTAAAAAAATCATAAATAGGTGTTGAATTATTAAATAACTTTTCGATGTCTGCTGAGATAATTACTTACATGTAGTGCTATAATGTGGTGTAAACACATTATGATATTACAGATTTTTAAATGTTCACTGCATTTCTGTGTTAAATCCTACTTGAGCATTATAACATTCTATTTAATATGCTAGTTAGTTAGCTAAAGTAGTAGGTGCTTTTGTGTCCTGCTCATGCTGACTTGGTATGGACCATTTCTGTGCATGACAAGCTGACTAGCAGCATCTGTGATTCTTGGCCTCAGAGTTTTCTGTGGTCACTAGGCCTCCCCTGCCTGAGTGCATGTCAGACTGTAAGCACCAGACCAATAACACTTCTTCTATCTCTGGAGTAGCCATCAACGAATGACTGATATATTGGGAGAATAAAGGACCCAGTTTCCATGTCCTTCAGGAGGAATAACACTGAGGCATGTGTTCTACACTGGCTTTCAGTTTAACTCAATAGATTAAACTCAAGTTACTCACAGTGGTAACTTGTTTGAAAGTGCATTTGCTTCCTTCCTCTTACTCTCTCACCTCTTCACTCACTCACTGCTGTTTCTTTGCATCACCTTCCAAATAAAAGCGTTGCCCATGAATCCTTATAATAGGATCTGCTTTGAGGGATCTCAAAGTAAGACAGTTAGCATTTTTTTTTTGGCTTTTGTATTTTTGTTCAAAAGTGAAATTGGCCTGTAAATTTTCAAGTCTTATGGTGCCCTTTCCCAGTTTAATTACCAAGATTATACAATCCGAATAAAGCCAGTTGGACAGCTTTTCCTTTTTACTTCTTAAACAACTATATCAGAGAGTAATTTTCTCACTCAAAGTTTGATAGAACTCATAATATGAAATCATCTGGGTGTGATTCTTTTTTTGGAGGAAAGAGGGAGCTTTGATTGCAATTATAACTTCTTGGATGGTAATTGGCTTATACAAGTTTTTTATTTCTCCTTGTGTTGATTTTGTCATTTTAAAATATATTGTAAGAAAATTATTCATTTAAACTATGATTTAAAATTTTGTGGTTTATAGCTGTTCATAATAGTCATATAAGTGGTGTGGTAGAGCTGGTTAATATTGGCTCGTGAGGGCTGATGATTGTTAACGTTTTAAGAAATTCATGAGTAGTTGATTCCACACTGGTAACTTAACATTGGCTATAGTTGAATTATTTACATCATGGAAATTTGCAAGCTCTATATATCAGGATTGTTTTTTTTTTTTCTGATAAACTGGATGTTATAAAGTTACCAGCAAACCACTGACTATTCTTATACCTCACTAATCCCTCCTACATCTCCTTTGTTGATTTCTCCTCTTTTTCCTAACCTCTTAACATTTCAGTGTCCCATTGCACTGTTCTTGATTCTTTTTTCTGTCTATACTGACTCTCCAACCTTAACCCTGGTAATCTAATCTTTTCTCAGGGCTTTAAAAACCATGCATATGCCTATGAGTTCCCAATTTTTATCTCCAGCCTGAACCTTTCTCCTGAGTGCTACTCACATATCCAGCTGCTAACTCAAAATCCTTTCCTGAGTGTCTCAAATTTAACATGATCAAAACTGACCTCTTGATATACTCTATAAAGCCTGCTTCTTTGCTGTCTTCCCTACCCACATTGATGACCACTTCATATTCCAGTTGCACAGACTAAAAAGTCGTATACATCATGATATCTGTCTTTCTCTCATACCCCATATCCAATCCATTAGAAAACTGCACTGGCTCGGCTGGGTGCAGTGGCTCACTCCTGTAATCCCAGCATTTTGGGAGGCCGAGGCAGGCGGATCACGAGGTCAGGAGATCAAGGCCATCCTGCCTAACACGGTGAAACCCCGTCTCTACTAAAAATACAAAAACAAAATTTGCCGGGTGTGGTGGCGGGCGCCTGTAGTCCCAGCTACTCAGGAGGCTGAGGCAGGAGAATGGCGTGAACCTGGGAGGCAGAGCTTGCAGTGAGCTGAGATCGCTCCACTGCACTCCAGCCTGGGCTACAGAGCGAGACTCCGTCTCAAAAAATAAATAAATACATACATAAATAAATAAATAATAAAAAAGAAAAAAGAAAAGAAAACTGCACCGGCTCTACATTAAAAAAATGCATATCTGGCAATTTCTCACTATTCCAGCCCAAGTTTCCATAATCTCTTAGCTGAATCATTTCTGTAGCCACCCACTGAGTTTCTTCACATTCGCCCTTGCCTTCCCTAGAGTTTCTCTTCCAGTTTTTCAAGTACTGAGAATGATTTTTTTTATTCTCAGACAGAGTCTCACTCTGTCATCTAGGCTGGAGTGCAGTGTTGCGATCACGGCTTACTGCAGCTTTGACATCCTGGGCTCAGGTGATCCTCCCACCTCAGCCTCTTGAGTAGCTGGGACTATAGGCAAGCGCCACTATGCCTGGCCAGTTTATTTTTTATTTTTTTATTTTTTGTATTATTTTGTAGAGATGGGATTTTGTCATGTTACCCAGAATGATCTCCAACTCCTGGCCTCAAGTGATCCACATGCCTTGGCCTCCCAAAGTGCTGGGATTACAGATGTGAGCCACCACACACAGCCAGGTCCTTTTAATTTTTAATTTATTTTTAAATTTTAATTTTTTAACTTTAATTTTTTTTTTCTTTTGAGACAGAGTCTTGCTCTGTTGCCCAGGGTGGAGTGTAGTGGCATGATCTCGGCTCACTGCAACCTCTGCCTCCCAGGTTCAAGTGATTCTCCTGCCTCAGCCTTCCGAGTAGTTGGGATTATGGGTGTGCGCCACAAACCTGGCTAACTTTTGTATTTTTAGTAGAGATGGGGTTTCACCATGTTGTCCAGGCTAGTCTTGAACTCCTGACCTCAGGTGATCTGCCCACCTTGGCCTCCCAAAATGCTGGGATTACACGCATAAGCCACCAGACCTGACCCCAGATCCTTTCTGGGGATGTAATTCAGATCATGTTACTCCTTTGCTCAGAACCCTCTGATGGCTCTCAGTTTCACTCAGAGCACAAGCCAGAGTCCTCAAGATGACCCCAACTTACCTCTCTGACCACATCTCCTGCTGCATATCCCTCCACTCAAAATCTGCTCCAGTCACCCTGGCGTCCTCATTGTTCCTCAAAAAATCCAGGCAAGCTCCTGCCTCAGAGCCTCTGTCTGGAATGCTCGTCCCCAAGATAACTGCACAGCCTGCTCACTCACTTCATTAAAAACATATATGACATTTTCATTGTTGATTCTTTCTCTCCCCCGCCACAATGTGAGCTCTACTCGGGTAGGAATTTTCTGTTTGTTCACTGATGTATCCCAACAGTGAAGCGGAGAATGCCTGACGTGCTGTGATGTTCAGTATCTGCCAAATAGATCATAAATCAGTGAATACGAGGCCTTGCCTTCTTGTTAAGATTCAGGGCTATAACCACTGTCTCCAGGATAGCCTAAGGTAATGCAACGCATTAGTCCATGCTGTTGTGGTGCACCTTCTGAAACCTATGCCAGTGCTGTCTTTTCCCCTAATGGGAGGAAGAAGACCTAGTTTTCTTAGGAAGTCACAGTTGGAACCACTCCATTTCCTCTTCACCATCTGTGAGCATGAAATCCTGCTTGGAATGAGAAGAAACTTTATTATTCTGTTGGCTGGGAGCCCCATCTTCTTTTGGGGCCCTTTTGAGACAAGGGAGATTGGAAGGCAAAATTAAAGCTTGGTTGGGTTTTACCTGTGGTTACCAGACCATCTTCCCTAAATTAATGCCCACACTTTAAAGAAAAAACAGCCTGCATTTAACCCCACTCCTGAAATTAGAAAGTTAGTTCTTAATCAGGAAAATGCATGCAGGTAATGGCTCAGGAATGTTTAACAATGAATGTATTGAGAAGATAAAACTCAGTGGAGTATAACAGTTTTCTTTTCCCAATTACCACTTTAAGGTATGCTCCGATAAGTCCCCTATTTCCTGTTTCTTAACACCATATTCAGCTGATTTCATAACTTTCTTGTCACCTTTGTTTAATTATGAGTCCAGTTCAATTTCTAAGTCTATTTAAAACTCATCCCCCCACCCTGTCCTTGCAGCACAGACTTGTTGGAAGCAGAGGAGGATGAAGATGCACACACCCCTATCTCTCCTCCTCTTTTAGGTACTCATCCTCTGGGGTGCTAGGAGTCAAGAAGGAGAGATGGTGCAGGCAGGGGTCATCTTACATAACTGGCCACATATGTGTGGTAGGGAGATATCTCTGACCAAGCTCTGTTTTGATCCGGTTCTGTCAGGTGCTGGTGGCTCAAACAGATGGGGTAGTTAATGGGGTAGTTTTGCATAGGTAGTCTTCAAGGTTTCCTTGAGGGTGGTGTCAAATTCTGTCTGTTTCCCGGCCCACGACCACCCTTGGTACTGAGATCCCCTCAGAGAGAGACAATTGGATCTCTTTTTCAGCCTGGCTAGCAGTCCAGGTTCCTACCCTCCTCTCCCAATAGGGTATTACCTCACTTGGCTCGTAGCTGCCCTGACAACCTTATATCTCCTCTCTCCTGCTACAGCTTCTATGTTCCTTTGCATGATGCTATAAAAATCATTGAGGTATGTTCCATACCTTCTGAGAGTCATGGGGGACTGGGATGAGGCTGTCCCAGTCTCATCATTTACTTACATGATATGGTATATTATTGATATTTCTCACTCTGCTAGCTCTTTTTTAGAAATATCCAGACAAAAAGCAAGCACTAGTCTCTGGGTTCAGAAGCATCTCTTCTGCCCCATCAGTGGACATATGTCTAGATATCCTAACAATTCTGTTACCACTCTCTGCGATTCCAGAACAAGATTGAGATTGTGCGGCTCTGTAAGCATCCATCCAGAGGTGGAGTGATAGCCTCCACTTCTTGCAGGGACCTTCAATCTCTACAAGTGATGCCCGTGAAGCCTTCTCTCCTTCACTTGATATTACTAGGTAATGTGGCAGTTGTAGGTAGATATCCACTGGGATTTGTGCTTCCCTCTCTTCCCCATGTCTCTCAGAAAGAGCTTTCCAATCAGGGCCTACAATTCCCAGCCCCTTTGCCTCCAGGTGTGCCCACATGACTGGTTCTCACCAATGGGTTGTGAGCAGAAGTGATGTGGTGCATATCCAGGTCAAAGCATTTAGGAGGCAGATGTGCTCACTTCAGGCGCTCTTGCCACTTCCAGCGGCTGGTTGCAGATGATGAGGACCCAGGAAATGATGGCAAAACCACATGATGGAAAAACTCAGAATCCCTGAATCACATACAGAGGAAAGCCCTTGGTGGAACTACAACACCTTCTTTGAACTGTTATGTAAGAAAGAAACTGTTGTGTTTGAGCCATAATGGAATTTTGGGTTCACTGATTACAGCAGCTAATGTTACACCAAATATTACATGTGAGAAGAAAGTGCCTGTCCTCCCTGCTGGTAAACAGAGGAAAAGCCTCTCACCATGAACACAGAACTCCCTGCAATGGGACACATCACATGTGCTTTCCCAACTTCCAGCCTTCTTGTGTAAACTGGGCTGGTGTGATGCTTGGGAGTAGTAGGGATGTTTTGTTAGCTCTTAGTATGTTCTGGGGGCAGTGCATGGTGCAACCATAGATGGCACTGTTAGAAAGTAAAGATAACTGGCCACCAATTCTAGGACAATAGAAAGCATTTCAGGAATTTTTGAAAACATGAAAACATGTTTAGAGATCCTTAGTATCATCACCACAAAGCCTTGAGGGAGTCAGAACCCCACAGATATGGACCCCTGCTTCTGTTGTTTAGAGTTGCCTCTGTTCCCTGCCACTGGCATGATAGTGTTGACACTTTATGAGGGGCAGCTGTGATGACTCCAGTGACTGAAGAAATGTCTTATGCTTTGATGCCTGGAGGAACTATTTATGGGATATCAGCCAGGCCTGGCTTTGGTACCAGCGATTTAACAACTCTACAAAATGCCTCTCTCTTTTCTGCTACTGAACTAGAGTGTGGTTGGTGCCAGGACCAACAGAATGTGATTCACTGAGCCCAAGACATCAGTAGGGACATAGGAGGTACAGTGAGCTGTCAACAGGTGGTGGTCCAGATGGGTGGACCGTGGGTATCAGGGGGGTTCTGTGGGAGGCAAAGGGTGAGTGTCCCAGCAGGTGGGAGGACTGGGACATTGTTTAATTTATATAAGAAGCTTGTAAAATAAGAAATTGCAGGCTGAGGGTCAGCAGGACGTCTCTGAACTCTCGGAGGTGGGGATAAGTGGGATAGCAAGGCAGGCTTTAGAAGAAACTAGTACAGGTTCAGGAACAAAGATGAGGACTCAGCCATTGGAACCTATAAGAAGCACAGGAAAAGACTGCATGAAACTATTTTTAAAGTTGTGTTGGGACTGAGTCACCAAGTGACTGTGCTAGGGTTACGTAATCCTTTCTAGTGTGAGAGAGAAATAGTGCCAGGCCCTGTCCCAGGGCTGAATCCGCGCATCAAGGTTAAATGGTCCAAATTGAAAAGCTTAGAGGGCCACAGGTGCAGGGAGGCAAGCAGTCAAGTAGATTAACCCCTTACCGTGTCTGAAATTCCCACTATCAGAGTTAAGCCTTTAGGTTAAAACAGCATGCAAGGCCATTATTAAAATGCAAGTATTTCCCAAGAGAAGTAATTAACCTTGCCACATCTGCATATTATTAGAGTATCATTATAGCTAGTTCTGAAGGATTGAGAATTTCTTTGACCGATAAGTCCAGTATATAATGTGTCGGTGAGAATTAACTTATTTAGCTCTTACTATGTAATACTCTATTTTTTTATTTTTTATTTTAATAAAAAAGACATGTTTATTATCAGAATGCAGTTACTGTCATGCCTCCCTAACCTTACTTTTTTTTGTTTGATTTTGTTTTTGTTATACTTTAAGTTCTGGGATGTATGTGCAAAATGTGCAGGTTTGTTACATAGGTATACATGTGCCATGGTGGTTTGCTGCACCCATCAATCCGTCTTCTACATTAGGTACTTCTCCTAATGCTATCCCTCCCCTTGCCCCCAACCCCCTGACAGACCCTGGTGTGTGATGTTCCCCTCCCTGTATCCATGTGTTCTCGTTGTTCAATTCCCTCTTACAAGTGAGAACACGCGGTGTTTGATTTTCTGTTCCTATGTTAGTTTGCTGACAATAATGGTTTCCAGCTTCATCCATGTTCCTGCAAAGGACATGAACTCATTTTTTATGGCTGCATAGTATTCCATGGTGAATATGTGCCACATTTTCTTTATCCAGTCTATCATTGATGGGCATTTGGGTTGGTTCCAAGTCTTTGCTATTGTGAATAGTGCTGCAATAAACATATGTGTGCACGTGTCTTTATACTACAATTATTTATAATCCTTTGGGTATATACCCAGTAATGGGATTGCTGGGTCGAATGGCATTTCTGGTTCTAGATCCTTGAGGAATTGTCACACTGTCTTCCACAATGGGTGAACGAATTTACACTCCCACCAACAGTGTAAAAGCATTCCTATTTCTTCACTTCCTCTCCAGCATCTATTTTTCCTGACTTTTTAATGATCACCATTCTAACTGGCGTGACATGGTATCTCATTGTGGTTTTGATTTGCATTTCTCTAATGACCAGTGATGATGAACTTTTTTTCATATGTTTGTTGGCTGTATAAATGTCTTCTTTTGAGAAGTGTCTGTTCATATCCTTTTCCCACTTTTTGATGGGGTTGTTTTTTTCTTGTAAATTTGTTTAAGTTCCTTGTAGATTCTAGATATTAGCCCTTTATCAGATGGACAGATTGCAAAATTTTTTTCTCATTCTGTAGGTTGCCTATTCACGCTGATGGCAGTTTCTTTTGCTGTGCAGAAACTCTTTAGTTTAATTAGATCCCATTTGTTAATTTTGGGCTTTTGTTGCAATTGCTTTTGGAGTTTCAGCCATGAAGTCTTTGCGCATGGCATGCCTATGTCCTGAATGGTATTACCCAGGCTTTCTTCTAGGGTTTTTATGGTTTTACGTCTTATGTTTAAGTCTTTAATCCATCTTGAGTTAATTTTCGTGTAAGATGTAAGAAAGTTGGCCGGGCGTGGTGGCTCACGCCTGTAATCCCAGCACTTTGTGAGGCCGAGGTGGGTGGATCACGAGGCCAGGAGATCGAGACCATCCTGACTAACACAGTGAAACCCCATCTGTACTAAAAATACAAAAAAAAAAAAATTAGCCAGGTGTGGTGGCAGGTACCTGTAGTCCCAGCTACTCAGGAGGCTGAGGCAGGAAAATGGCATGAACTCAGGAGGTGGAGCTTGCAGTGAGCCAAGATCGCACCACTGCACTCCAGCCTGGGCAACAGAGCAAGACTTCGTCTCAAAAAAAAAAAAAAAAAAAAACAAAAGAAAGGGGTCCAGTTTCAGTTTTCTACATATGACTAGCCAGTTTTCCCAACACTGTTTATTAAGTAGGGAATCCTTACCCATTGCTTATTTTTGTCAGATTTGTCAAAGTTCTGATGGTTGCAGATGTGTGGTGTTATTTCTGAGGCCTCAGTTCTGTTCCATTGGTCTATATATCTGTCTTCATACCAGTACCATGCTGTTTTGGTTACTGTAGCCTTGTAGTATAGTTAGAGGTCAGGTAGCACGATACCTCCAGCTTTGTTCTTTTTGCTTAGGATTGTCTTGGCTATATGGGCTCTTTTTTGGTTCCATATGAAATTTAAAGTAGTTTTTTCTAATTCTGTGAAGAAAGTCAATGGTAGCTTGATGGGATTCCCAATGATGGGAATAGCATTGAATCTATAAATTACTTTGGGTAGTATGATCATTTTCATGATATTGATTCTTCAAATGGAATGTTTTTCCACTTGTGTCTTCTTTTATTTCCTTGAACAATGGTTTGTAGTTCTCCTCGAAGAGGTCCTTCACCACCCTTGTAAGTTGTATTCCTAGGTATTTTATTCTCTTTGCAGCAATTGTGAATGGGAGTTCATTCATGATTTCGCTCTCTGTTTGTCTGTTATTGGTGTATAGAAATTCTTGTAATTTTTGCACGTTGATTTTGTATCCTGAGACTTTGCTGAAGTTGCTTATCAGCCTAAAGAGTTTTTGGGCTGAGACAGTGGGGTTTTCTAAATATACAATCATGTTATCTGCAAATAGAGACAATTTGACTTCCTCTCTTTTTATTTGAATACTCTTTATTTCTTTCTCTTGCCTGATTGTCTTGGCCAGAACTTCCAACACTATGTTGAATAGGAGTGGTGAGAGAGGGCATCTTTGTCTTGTGCCAGTTTTCAAAGGGAATGCTTCCAGCTTTTGCCTATTCAGTATATATTGGCTATGGGTTTGTCATAAATAGCTCTTATTATTTTGAGATACATTCCATCAATACCTACTTTATTGAGTGTTTTCAGCATGAAGGGGTGTTGAATTTTATCAAAGGCTTTTCTGCCTCTATTGAGATAATCGTGTGGCTTTTGTCGTTGGTTCTGTTTATGTGATGGATTACGTTTATTGATTTGCATATGTTGAAAATGGAGCCCCTTGGATCCCAGGGGTGAAGCCGACTTGATCATGGTGGATAAGCTTTTTAATGTGCTGCTGGATTCGGTTTGCCAGTATTTTATTGAGGATTTTTGCATCGATGTTAATCAGAGATATTGGCCTGAAATTTTCTTTTTTTGTTTTGTCTCTGCCAGGTTTTGGTATCAGGATGATGCTGGCCTCATAAAATGAGTTAGGGAGGAGTCCCTCTTTTTCTATTGTTTGGAATAGTTTTGGAAGGAATGATACCAGCTCCTCTTTCTACCTCTGGTAGAGTTTGGCTGTAAATCTGTCTAGTCCTGAGTTTTTTTTTTTTTTTTGCTTGGTAGGCTATTAATTACTGCCTCAATTTCAGAACTTGTTATTGGTCTCTTCAGGGATTCAACTTCTTCCTGGTTTAGTCTTTGGAGGGTGTGTGTCTCCAGGAGTTTATCCATTTCTTCTAGATTTTCTAGTTTATTTGTGTAGAGGTGTTTATAGTATACTCTGTAGTTTGTATTTCTGTGAGATCAGTGGTAATATCCTCATTATCATTTTTATTTGTCTATTTGATTCTTCTCTCTTTTCTTCTTTATTAGGCTGGCTAGCAGTCTATCTATTTTGTTAATCTTTTCAAAAAACCAGCTTCTGGATTCTTTGATTTTTTTGAAGGGTTTTCTGTGTCTCTATCTTCTTCAGTTCTGCTCTGATCTTAGTTATTTCTTGTCTTCTGTTAGCTTTTGAATTTGTTTGCTCTTGCTTCTCCAGTTCTTTTAATTGTGATGTTAGGGTGTCAATTTTAGATTTTTCCTGCTTTCTCCTGTGGGAATGTAGTATTATAAATTTCCCTCTAGCACTGCTTTAGCTGTGTCCCAGAGATTCTGGTACGTAGTGTCTTTGTTCTCATTGGTTTCAAAGGACTTATTTATTTCTGACTTAATTTCATTATTTACCAAGTAGTCATTCAGGAGCAGGTTGTTCAATTTCCACGTAGTTGTGCAGTTTTGAGTGAATTTCTTAATCCTGAGTCTAATTTGATTGCACTGTGGCCTGAGAGACTGTTATGATTTCCATTTTTTCACATTTGCTGAGGAATGTTTTACTTCCAATTATGTGGTCTATTTTAGAATAAGTGCAATGTGGTGCTGAGAAGAATGTTTATTCTGTTGATTTGGGGTGGAGAGTTCTGCAGATGTCTCTTAGGTCTGCTTGGTCCAGAGCTGAGTTCAAGTCCTGAATATCCTTGTTAATTTTCTCTCCTGTTGATCTCTCTAATATTGACAGTGGGGTGTTAAAGTCTCCCACTATTATTGTGTAGGAGCCTAAATCTCTTTCTAGGTCTCTAAGAACTTGCTTTATGAATCTGGGTGCTCTTGTATTGGGTGCATATATATTTAGGATAGTTAGCTCTTCTTGCTGCATTGATCCCTTTACGATTATGTAATGCCCTTCTTTGTCTTTTTTTTTAATCTTTGTTGGTTTAAAGTCTGTTTTATCAGAGACTAGGATTGTAATCCCTGCTTTTTTTTGCTTTGCATTTTCTTGGTAAATATTCCTTCATCCCTTTATTTTGAGCCTACGTGTGTCTTTGCATGTGAGATGGGTCTCCTGAATACAGCACACTGATGGGTCTTAATTCTTTATCCAATTTGCCAGTCAGTGTCTTTTAACTGGGGCACTTAGCACATTTACATTTAAGGTTAATATTGTTATGTGTGAATTTGATCCTGTCATTATGATGCTAGCTGGTTATTTTACCCATTAGTTGATGCAGTTTCTTTATAGTGTCGATGGTCTTTACATTTTGGTATGTTTTTGCCATGGCTGGGACCAGTTTTTCCTTTCCATATTTAGTGCCTTCTTCAGTAGCTCTTGTAAGGCTGGTCTGGTAGTGACAAAATCCCTCAGCATTTGCTTGTCTGTAAAGGATTTTATTTTTCCTTTGCTTATGAAGCTTAGTTTGGCTGCATATGAAATTCTGGGTTGAAAATTCTTTTCTTTAAGAATGTTAAATATTGACCCCCACTCTCTTCTGGCTTGTAGAGTTTCTTCAGAGAGATCCGCTGTTAGTCTGACGGGCTTCCCTTTGTGGGTGACCCGACCTTTTTCTCTGGCTGCCCTTAACATTTTTTCCTTCATTTCAGCCTTGGTAAATCTGACGATTATGTGTTTCGGGGTTGCTCTTATTGAGGAATATCTTTGTGGTGTTCTCTGTATTTCCTGAATTTGAATGTTAGCCTGTCTTGCTAGGTTGGGGAAGTTCTGCTGGATAATATCCCAAAGTGTGTTTTCCAACTTGGTTCCATTCTCCCCGTCACATTCAGGTACACCAATCAAATGTAGGTTTTGTCTTTTCACATAGTCCCATATTTCTTGGAGGCTTTGTTCATTACTTTTCATTCTTTTTTTTCTCTAATCTTGTCTTTATTTCATTAAGTTGATCTTTATTTCATTAAGTTGATCTTCTCTGATATCCTTTCTTCTGCTTGATTGATTTGGCCATTGATACTTGTGTATGCTTCATGAAGTTCTTGTGCTGTGTTTTTCAGCTCCATCAGGTCATTTATGTTCTTCTCTAAACTGGTTATTCTATTTAGCAGTTCCTGTAACCTTTTATGAAGGTTCTTAGCTTCTTTGCACTGGGTTAGAACATGCTTCTTAGGTCGGAGGAGTTTGTTATTACCCACCTTCTGAAACCTACTTCTGTCATTTCATCAAGCTCATTTTCCATCCAGTTTTGTTCCCTTGCTGGTGAGGAGTTGTGATCCTTTGGAGGAGAAGAGGCATTCTGGTTTTTGGAATTTTCAGCCTTTTTGTGCTAGTTTTGCCTTATCTTTGTGGATTATCTACCTATAGTCTTTGATTTTGGTGACCTTCAGATGGGGTTTTTGCGTGGGCATGCTTTTTGTTGATGTTGATGCTAATGCTTTCTGTTTGTTAGTTTTCCTTGTAACAGTCAGGTCCCTCTTCTGCAGGTCTGCTGGAGTTTGCTGGAGGTCCACTCCAGACCCTGTTTGCCTGGGTATCACCAGCAGAGGCTGCAGAACAGCAAAGATTGCTGCCTGCTCCTTCCTCCAGAAGCTTCGTCCCAGAGGGGCACCTGCCAGATGCCAGCTGGAGCTCTCTTGTATGAAGTGTCCGTCAACTCCTGCTGGGAGGTGTCTCCCAGTCAGGAAGCATGGGGATCAGGGACCCACTTGAGGAGTCAGTCTGTCTCTTAGCAGAGCTTGAGCACTGTGCTGGGAGATCTGCTGCTCTCTTCAGAACTGGCAGGCAGGAACCTTTAAGCCTGCTGAAGCTGTTCTCCCAGCCGCCCCTTTCCCCAGGTGCACTGTCCCAGGGAGATGGGAGATTTATCTATATGTCCCTGACTAGGGCTACTGCCTTCCTTTCAGAGATGCCCTTCCCAGAGAGGAGGAATCTAGTGAGGCAGTCTGGCTACAGTAGCTTCGTCATGCTGTGGTGGGTTCCGCACCCAGTCTGAACTTCCTGGTGGCTTTGTTTACACTGTGAGGGGAAAGCCGCCTACTCAAGCCTCCGTAATGGTGGATGCTCCTCCCCCTACCAAGCTCCAGCATCTCAGTTTGACTTCAGATTACTGTGCAGGCAGTGAGCATTTCAAGCCAGTTGATCTTAGCTTGCTGGGCTCCATGGTGGTGGGATCCACTGAGCAAGATCACTCGGCTCCCTGGCTTCAGCCCTCTTTCCAGGGGAGTGAACGGTTCTGTCTCACTGGCATTCCTGGCACCACTGGGGTATGAAAAAAAGAACTCCTGCAGCTAGCTTGGTGTATGCCCAAACGGCTGCCCAGTTTTGTGCTTGAAACCCAGGGCCCTGGTGGTGTAGGTGCCTGAGAGAATCTCCTGGTCTACAGGTTGAGAAGACTGTGGGAAAAGCATAGTATCAGGGCCAGATAGCACCATCCCTCATGGCACAGTCCCTCACTGCTTCCCCTGGCTAGGGGAACATAATACTCTATTTTAAACCTGTATTTTATTTAATCATCCTATCATTATCTCCAGGTGTACATCATCATTTTTACATCACAGTAATTTGCCACAGGACACAGAGTAAGTGGCTGTAGCAAGTTGTATTATTGCTCAATCTATTTGCTATTTGGGAGTGCGTTAAATATCCCTGCTTTGGGCCGGGCGTGGTGGCTCATGCCTGTAATCCCAGCACTTTGGGAGGCCGAGGTGGGTGGATCACGAGGTCACGAGATCGAGACCAGCCTGATCAACATGGGGAAACCCCGTCTCTACTAAAAATAGAAAAATTAGCTGTGCGCGGTGACACATGCCTGTAATCCCAGCTACTCGGGAGGCTGAGGCAGAAGAATTGCTTGAACCCGGGAAGCGGAGGTTGCAGTGAGCTGAGATCGCGCCACTGCACTCCAGCCTGGTGACAGAGCGAGACTGCACCTCAAAAAAAAAAAAAAAATCCCTGCTTTTTTGGGGTCAGGCTTGGCCATGTGATTTGCTTTGTCCATAAAATATAAATGGAAGTGATGTGAGCAGAAACTTTAAAAGCCAACATATGATTCCATTGTCTTTTTTTCTATTTCACAAGATCAATTTCCCAGATACTGGCTGCTCCTTTAGTCTGGGTCTGGAGATAATGACCACAAGGAAGACAGATGCAGCTGATCTACAGCTGATATGTAGCCTGAGTGAGAAATAAACCTTTGCTATTCCGAGCCACTGAGATTTGGGGTTGTTTGTTACCACATCATGCCATAGCCTAAGCTGATTAGTACAGTGGCAAAGACGGGATTCTGACTCCAAAGCCCATGACTTTTCCTTCATAACACTCTACCTTCCAGTGGGAAAGACACAGAGGCTTAAACACTGTTCGTGCAGCATGTGGCATCTCCTCCCTCCTTTTACATATGCTAGTGAGAGCTTAAGAAAGTGTCAGGAGAGTACAGTCAGCCCAGAGGAGTTCTGTCTAACCATGAATGCTGGGTTCATGTAAACTGCACAGCAGATCTGACTCCCCAGGGTTCGTGTCAGCCTCTCCCTTCTTAGAAGCACTGAAGCAGGGGAGGGAGGGGCACAGTGATGACAGTGATGAGTTCCATATGTCTCAAGTGCTTTCCAGATGCGCCCTCTGGCTCAGCTTAGTGGGAGCTGGTGCCATCTGGTAGACAAGCACGGAGACTGTGAGTAGGGGGCCAGCCTTCCAGATCCAGTGTCCTCCCCACCTCGGGAGTAACTGGGAAATCCCCGATCCCAGATTGGAAGTGGATACTTCCCTGTAGGAAGAGGAAAGGTCCAAGAGCCCCCCGTTCAAAACCAGATAGGTGTTCTTTGAGTGAAAAGCAAGCTGGACCTTGAGGCCAAATAAAATTTTGCTATTTAGAATGACTGGTTAAGTTGGAAAAACAAACAAGCAAATAAACCTGTGCAAGAAGGTAAATTAATCTAAAAAGTGGTCTAATCTTTCTTTTGTTAAAAAAAAAAAAAAGATAGCCAGGCATGGTGGCAGGTGCCTGTAATCTCAGCTACACAGGAGACTGAGGCAGGAAAATCGCTTGAACCTGGGAGGTGGAGGTTGCAGTGAGCTGAGATCACACCACTGCACTCCAGCCTGGGCTGCAGAGCAAAACTCTGTAAAAACAAACAAACAAAAATCTATGGTGTTTTTCTTCTGTGGATTTAAACTGAGAAAATGGAGCTGACAATCCCTTTCTTTATTTAGATATTCCCCTAGGATTTTGTGTTGCAGGGGAATATACCGGTCTAGGTCTATGTCAATGACCTGGGTCAATGACCTGGGGAATTGTTTTGGAGTCACTCTTGGTATTTGTTGCAGGGCCTAGGCAGCCATGGAGCAGCTACAGCTGCCTCTGGCAGAGAGCAGTATGGATTGACTCTGCAGTTGTAATGTGACTGCAACCCCATTTGAGGAAAGGGGACTTGTAGTCAACCTGCAGGTCACTAGGTCCATACTTTGCTTAGCTTTTAAACTGTCTTTGTACCATGACTTGAGTAGCTGATTGGCACTTGAGTTTCTTGAGTCTCTTTCTTGTGTTCTGGAATTCAGTGTACCATCTTGTTCTGTTTTATGATTAATCTTTTTGAGAGGCCTACAAAACAGATACATCACAAGTAGGAAAATTAAAAGCAAACACTGATTTATAAACAGTTCACAAAAAATCAAGAGGATACAGAAATTCCCTTTGTTCCATGATATATATTTGTTTTCCTCATGACATGGCTCCTCATTTTACCATCAGAGGTTACAAAAGCATCTTCTTAGCTCCAGGATACCTAACAGTTACAGTATACTTGACCAATTGACCAGCTTCAATGGACCCCGTTTTCCTTTGAGTTCTTTGTTCAGTTCTCCATTGTAGTAATAGCCAACATTTAAAGAGGCCTTTACTGCTCAAAAATGCTTTTACATACATTGACAATGAGGCCCTCACAATGCCTTTGGAGCCGGTTGAACAGAATATTATTAGGTGCCCCTGTAAAGAGTGGGTCATAGAATGGTTTCACCACAATTTTTGTGGATCTGGGAGATTAGGGACCATGTCAGTTTGTTGTGGTTGTTGATCATGTGTTCTTTTACCACTAAAATGAAGAACAGAAAGGGACAAAAATGAGGAAAGAAGTAAGAGGAGGAGAAAATGGAAAAGAAGAAGACAGGTCATTGTGTTAAAATAACAAGTAAAACATTTAACAGCTGGAAGCTCCAATTGGCTGAACTGAGGGCTGCAGGAGGCTGACAAGGTGGTTCCCTTTTTTTTTTTTGATCTATCTCAAGCCCACAGATGGCCCAAGTACATCACTGGAGCTCTCAATTCAAAATTTGCTGCATGAACTGATTAATAGAGATGACTTAACAATGCTTCCTTCTGGATGGAAGAATTTTAGCATTTTTACATGTATAGTTCCCACTCACCTGTCCTTTTCAAAACATAATTGGTAACAAATAAAACATTCAAACAATCTAATTTTCTCCTGCCTAGACAATTTCAAACAGCATCAGGAATAATATTTTTCACCAAATTGATTAAATTAATGGATTGCTTTAGTGTCATGTCTACCATATTATAATTTGCTGAACTAATTGTTTTTCCAAATCAAAAGCAGACAGGCCCCTTGCCCTATGCACAGTAACTATGGCAAAAACTAACTAGTGGTTTTGTCCTCATGTATTCCTGACTTTTATTTTTCAAATAGGAGATTGTGCCTGGGAAATTGCCACTGCCCTAGAAAATCTCAGCTCATTACTTTCTGTATTATTATTCACTTCGACATTTGTTTGCTACCTTTAATGTTGCTGGGTTTTTTTTTTTTACTCAAGAATGTATGGCTTAGCTCACGACTAAACTGAAAATTCCTCAAGAATAATATGGACTGAATTGTGTCCCCCCCAACCTCCCCCCAAAAATTCATATGTTGAAGCTTAACACGGTTTGGATTTGTGTCCCCACCCAAATCTCATGTCAAATAGTAATCTCCAATGTTGGAGGAGGGGCCTGGTGGAAGGAGATTGGATCATGGGAGCAGATTTCCTCATTGCTGTTCTCATGATAGTGAATGAGTTCTCACAAGATTTGGTTGTTTAAAAGTGTGTAGCACCTCCCCCTTCTCTCTCTTTCTTCTGCTTCTGCCATGTAGGATGTGCCTGGTTCCCCTTCACCTTCTGCCATGATTGTAAGTTTCCTGAGAACTCCCCAGCCATGCTACCTGTACAGGCTGTGGAACTGTGAGACAATTACTACACCTCTTTTCTTTATAAAGTACGCAGTCTCAGGTATTTCTTTATAGCAGTGCTAGAAGGGACTAATACAAAGCTCTAACCTCTGGTTCTTCAGAATATGACTGTATTTGGAGATTGGGCCTTTGGAGGCAATTGAGTTAAAATGAGGCCATTGGGTTTGGCCATAATCCAATCTGACTGGTGTCTTCAAAAGAAGAGGAAATCTGCACACACAGAGAAACACCAGGGATGCGCACACACAGAGGAAAGACCATGTGAGGACGCAGCAAGAAGGGCAGCCATCAGCCGGATGTGGTGTCTCACGCCTGTAATCCCAGCACTTTGGGAGGCTGTGGGGGGCAGATCATTTGAGTTCAGGAGATTGAGACCAGCCTGACCAACATGGTGAACCCTCATCTCTACTAAAAATACAAAAAACTTAGCTGAGTGTGGTGGCGCATGCCTCTAGTCCCAGGCAGGAAAACTGTTTGAACCCAGGAGGCAGAGGTTGCAGTGAGCTGAGATTGCACCATTTCACTCCAGCCTGGGAGACAGAGCAAGACCCCGTCTCAAAAAAAAAAAAAAAAAAAAAAGGCAGCCATCCACAAGCCAAGGAGAAAGCCCTCAGAAGAAACCAAACCTGTGACACCTTGATCTTGGACTTCTAGCTTTCAGAACTGTGAGAAAATAAAATTTATTGTTTAAGCCGCCCAGTCTGTGGTATTTTTGTTACAGCAGCCCTAGCAAATGAATATAGATAAGGACATTTTATACTTCTCCAACATATTCTTGACCCATCATGCTTTATAAAATGCTCAATGCACAACTTAGGCAACACTCGATACCAGTTGCATTTGTTTTTTATCTTTTATGTATTTAAAAAAATCTATTAATGAGATAATAGTTAATGTAATTGACTTCTTCTTCTTCTTCTTTTTTTTTTTTTGAGGCAGAGTCTTGCTCTGTCACCCAGGCTGGAGTGCAGTGGCATGATCTCAGCTCACTGCAACCTCTGCCTCCTGGGTTCAAGTGATTCTCGTGCCTCAGCCTCCTGAGTAGCTGTGATTATAGGCACACACCACCATGCCCAGCTTATTTTTGTATTCTTAGTAGAGATGGGGTCTCACCATGTTGGCCAGGCTGATCTCAAACTCCTGACCTCAAAAGATCCACTTGCCTCAGGCTCCCAAAGTGCTGGGATTACAGGTGTGAGCCACCGTGCCCAGCTGCAATTCATTTCATTGTTTATTTTGGTTTGTTGGCAAATAGCTCTCTGTCTTTATTATGTTTAATCATTTGTTTGAATAGTAATACATGTCCATGGTAAATATTTTAGACAGTATGAAAGATTATATGATGAAAGGTAAGTGCCCCACCTCCCTCAGTTGCCTCTTTCCTTCCCTAGAGGTAACCATTATTACCGGTGTATTGTCTATCTTTCCAGATACATATTTGCTTAAAAACAGATGTGTGTGTGTACATGTGTCTAGTATTTGCATCTATATTATAGATATAGAACATATTTTGGCTGGGTGCCATGGCTCATATCTGTAATCCCAGTCCTTTGAGAGGCCCAGGCAGGCGGATCACTTGAGGCCAGGAGTTTGAGACCAGCCTGGCCAACATGACAAAACCCTTCCTCTACTAAAAATACAAAACTTAGCCAGGTGTGGTGGCATGTGCCTGTAGTTCCAGCTACTTGGTAGGCTGAGGCACAAGAATCGCTTGAATCTGGGAGGTGGAGGTTGCAGTGAGCTGAGATCATGCCACTGCACTCCAGCCTGGGTGACAGAGTGACACTCTGTGTCAAAAAAAAAAGAAAAAGAAAAAGAACATATTTTAATGCAAATATATAGTTTATGTAAATCTCTGTATAAATGCATGTATAAATATGCATCCCCTTCTCGATTTTCTTTTTTGTTTTATTCTGTTTTTAAATTATGACAACATAATATGCATGTTTCTACTTTTTAAAGAGAGCTAACAGTATATCTTGGGAATTGTTCCATATGGGACATACAAACACATATTGTGCTTTGTAATTTTGGGGTTGCATTTATTTTAAGTGTATGGTCCTCCCTGCTTCCTCTACCCTAACACGCGCTCACATGGAGAACAAGCAGGAAATACAAATACAAATAAAGAGGTTTATTCTCTCTGCTACTTCTTGATAGAAGTATTTGAGTGACAAATTTAACCAGATGATCAAGCTGGAAGCATTAAACAAGAGGGCACAACTTTTAGACAGTCCAAATGAGCAGGAATATTGCAGCGAGACTTTCTCTGACTGACCCCACATGTTTCTAGTCACTATACTAACTGCAGGCACACCAGCAATCATATTTACAGCCTAGTTCAGCCCCAAATTTATTGTGCAATTACTATTGTACCAAGAAAATGGAAATAACTAAAAAAGAAACAGACATAAATCTACCACACTAGAAAACCAAGGTGTTTTTTCTTGTTCCCTATTAGTTATTGCTTGCTTTTATACATACTTTGATCATTTTAATTACAAATCAGAACAAGTATGTATTCTGCTTTTGTCTCTTAAACTGAATCATAAACATTGCTATTTGTTACTATGTTTACTTAATAACTTTATGTGCTTTTGTAATAGTCCATGTAGTCACTGGATTGTTTCCTCTCACTTTTAAAAAGAAAAACTGTACTATCTGAGCTATAGTTAAAAATCATAACTTACAAGAAGCTGGGTGCAGTGGCTCATGCCTATAATCCCAGCACTTTGGGAGGCTGAGGTGGGTGGATCACCTGATGTCAGGAGTTCGAGACCAACCTGGCCAACATGGTGAAACCCCGTCTCTACTAAAAATGTAAAAATTAGCCAGGTGTAGTGGCGTGCACCTGTAGTCCCAGCTACTTGAGAGGCTGAGGCAGGAGAATTACTTGAACCTGGGAGGCAGAGACTGCAGTGAGCCGAGATCGTGCCACTGCACTCCAGCCTGGGTGACAGAGTGAAATTACATCTCAAAAAAAAAAAACAATTACAAGAAAATTAATCTGACATATATTTAATAATACACATGTTATTGAGCTACATGGTAATTAACTATAAAATGGAGAGCATTGCCTATAAAAAATTATAACTAACATTGTCTATACTCTGTGAAATAAAAACTTTCTAGGGGAGATGCTGTAAAGAGGAAACTGTTCAGATGCCCTCCTGAAAAAGAAATAGACTTTTCTATACCTTTACGGAAATGAGCCTGTAAATTCTTTTTCTCCATTCCTGTAGCTGAAACTCTGCTTGCACAGAGGTAGAAGGAGCACAGTGGCATGCCTCAATCAGATTAGGTTAATCAGGTTGATTTTCTAACAACTAGCTAAAAGTGTCAATGACTAATGGCCTTCTTTAATTAATTAACTTAATCAGCAAATATTTGTTGGGCATTTATTATGTGCTGGATGTGGCACACATAGGGAAAAAATAACCGAGACCTCTGATCCCTTACAGTTTACAATCTAGACAAGGTATAGCATAGTAATCAAATAAGCAATAAATAAAATAATGACAACGTTTAGTAAGTATTAAGAAAGATTCAGGGCACTATCACAGATAGCAATGAAGATGGGAAATTCTTTACATAGCGAATGAGAGGAGGCTTCTCTGTAAGAGTAAGTCATGTTGACACTGAAACTTGATGGAGAAGAAAGAGTCAGCCACACAAAGAGCAGGGGAAATAGGGGCCAGCAGGAGCAAAGGCTCTGAGGCATGGTGTATGCTTGAGATGACTAAGACCACTGGGACTGTGGTGCAGGGGGCAGCAGGCAATGTGGCCTGGGCGAGGTGGAGAGGAGGGCATGGGTCTTATCATGCACGGCCCAGGACACCACGGTGGGAGCCTGAATTTCATTCAAGGTACAATGCAAAGCCAGGTAAAAGTCTTAAGCAGGAGAATGGTGTAATTCAAATCATGTTTTAAAAAGAACTTTTGGCCACCACGTGGACGACAGATTGAAGGAGGGCAAGAATGGAAGTTGAAGGAATAATTAGAAGGTCGTTGGTGTTGCTGCACTAGAGGAGGCCTTGGCTGAAATCTGAGTGGTGGCAGTGGAAGTGGAGACTAATCACGGGTATGGGGGCTGGAGCTGCTGGCTGAAAGGACTGTGAAGAATGAGAGAAAAGCAAGTTGCCAGTCATGACTCCCAGGTTTCCAGGCAAGCTCCACATTTAGAAGTGAGAGGCAGGAAGGCAAGAGGTCTCTCCTGGATATTTAAGTTGGAGATGCCTTGTGGGAAATCCGAATGGAACTATCCGCGTGGCAGTGAGATATAGGAGTCTCAGGTCTATATTGTCAGCCTGGCAATATTCAAAGCCCGAGGACTGGATGAGACTCAAGAGAGTGTGTAGTTGGGGAAAAGAAGGAGCCCAGGACTGAGTCAGTAACTTCTCAGAGATGTGCAATCATGACCAGAAGTAAATCCCCAACTGGTGGAAAGTCAAGCTCTCTGAGGATTTGTAGTGTATGTTTTTACTATTAAATAATCCCTCAGTGGTCAGAGAAACTATCCAGAGAAATTATTTTCTTTCAGGTCTTTCAGTTTCTCTCTGCCTACCTCTCCTAGTTCTGGTATCACCTAACCCTTAGGGATCCTCCTACAGGGAAAAGAGGGGGAAATGTGGGTAAGGTTTTTCATGTTCTGTGACCATGTAGGCTGTCACCTTAAGTGGTTCTTTGATCAAGGGAAACCCATCAGGTCTCAGTCAATCCAAGAGACGACATGTTTGCTTTGGAAAAGAAAGCAGTCTAACGTTTAAAATCTCTCCAACTGGAAAATGAAATGGAATATTTCCAGGCTTCCAAGCATGCATATGCCCAGAAGTACCCTACTAATGCTGCACTTTCCTCTACTCTGAAGAAATTAGATAGACTTATTTCCCAGGATTACGTTTAGTTTGAGACACTGCATCTGTAAAGGCTCAGTTCATGCTATATTGTGAATGACCATAAAAAAGGCAGGAGGCCCTGTAAATTAGGGTTACAGGTTTTGTATTGGCATGGGAAACCCAAATTCTACATTTAAGCCACCGCCTCCACATGGCCAAATAACAACAGGCTGAAATATGTGTTAAATAATGGATAAAGCTTGCTCTTCTGTAAAGATTGATTTTAAGGACAAGAACTAGAGGATGTTATGAATTCAGTGGGAAAAGACACTGTTTAATCTTTTCTGAAAAATATCTGATGAGACAAACACACGTTATTTTCTGATTATGCCTCCTCTCCGTCTGACATTTTGTGCCTGATTTATGTAAAGAAGTGTTTCAATGCACTGTTTGTGATTTCAGTGAATTGAGGCAAAAACTCTTTTTCCTAGAATGTCAAGATTCATAGATTTTTGGGTCAGAAAGAGCTTTTGAGAGAATTCAGGCCATCTCTCTTATTTTCTGAAAATGAAAAGAGAGAGATAAGGGACCTGGCCAAAATTAACACCGTGATTAGAGAGATAGGCCTGCCATCCAGAACTCATGCATGATTGACAACACTGCTTTTCCCACTATTTGAATTCAAACCCATAGAAAACTGCTACTGAAACGATGAAGTAGAATTTTAGTTTTTTGGTTAACTGTTCATTTTTTACAAGGTTGAACTTTATTCTAAAAAAACTAATCGTATTAAAAATGTTGGGGGTCCAGAAACAGTAGCTTATGCCTGTAATCCCAGCACTTTGGGAGGCTAAGATATGAGGGTTGCTTTAGGCCAGGAGTTCAAGGCCAGCCTTGGCAACATAAAGAAACCTTGTCTCTACAAAAATAATAATAATAATAATAAAAACTTTTTGGAACATAAGAAAAAGAAAAAAATCACATGCATGCAATCACTGTTAGCATTTTAATGTATTTCCTTCTAGATTTTCTTTTCTGGGCATATTTAAACATGATGATTATTTAGTGTATACTTAATTTCATGTTTTCCGTTAATATAAGCATTTCTAATGGATGCAGAATGTTCTTGCAAATGAATATGCTATAATTTATTGAATCTTTCTGTGGTTGTTGGGCATTTAGGATGATTCCAATTATTTGCTATTATACATAACAATGTTGTATGATATATAAACATCTTATGACATATAGCTTTTTCGATAGATTATACCCTTAATATGGAACTTCAGAAATAGAATTAGAGAGTCATGGATTTTACTACTAAAATTGCCACAGAGTCAGCCCAGTTCAATATATCTTCTGCCAAAGCAAGCACTACAACATTAAATATTAACATTAAAAATATGTGCCAGTTTCCTCATTGAAAAGGGCACTTGTTTGAGTTCTTGTTTCTTTTAGGGCTGAGTTCACTCTTTCTACCTTAACCATTTTAGCTTTTTAAATTGCTTATCATTCCCTGAACACAACAGCCTAGTCCATAGATCTTGTTTACAGTTCTCTCTTGCTGAAATTGGAACTCTTTGTGGATGAGGTTTGTGTTCTACTGATCTACATATTTTCAGGATCTTGTGTGGTACTTGGCACAGAGTGGGTGCTTAATAAGTATTTAACAAATGAATGAATAAATGAACTAGTAAATAAAGTTGAACATTCCCCCCATGTTTGTTTAGTAACTGTGATTTCTTTCTTTATTTTATTTTATTTTTTTCAAGACAGAGTCTCACTCTGTCGCCCAGGCCAGGCTGGAGTGCAGCAGCGCAATCTCGGCTCACTGCAACCTCTGCCTCCTGGATTCAAGTGATTCTCTTGTGTCAGCCTCCTGAGTAGCTGGGATTACAGGTGTGCACCACCACTCCTGGCTAATTTTTGTATTTTTAGCAGAGACAGGGTTTCACCGTGTTGGCCAGGCTGGTATCAAACACCTGACCTCAGGTGATCCGTGCGCCTCAGCCTCCCAAAGCGCTGGGATTACAGGCATGAGCCACCACGCTGGGCAGTAACTGTGATTTCTGGATGCATCATTTGGTTTATGTCCTTTGTCTATCTACTTGTTGGTATCAGATTTTTATTAGTTTTTATTAGTGTTTGAATATAAGAGGATATTTACACTTCACTTGTCACATTTGGGTTAATAATTCTTTCTAGTCTATGGTTTGCTTATTATTTTCTGTGGGTCTGATATTAAAGGGGAAAAATAAAGGGCAGAAGTTAGGCTAATAAAAGTGTCATCTAGTGCATTTTCTCAACCTCAGAAGGTGAGGAACAATGAAAGTGCTCGTGCAGAGAGAAATGAGTTCTGTGAAAATTAGACAATTTGGTTACTCTATTTACACAGACCACATGGGGTTGTTCACGTGAAAACAAATGTGTTGACCACATTTCAGGCCCTCTGAAGCTGAAAATGTCAACCAACCCCTGTGTGCAGAGAAAAAGAAATTCCACTCATCCATACAGAGAGGTTGGTTTCAATTAAAAACCACACCGAGTGTGGCTGAGTAATATCTTAATGTATTCCATTTGTAAATGAGAAGTGAAAAACACTCATTAGTAATTCTTGAATCCTTGGTGAATCAGCAATGTCCGCAGAAAACAAACATATACCACTCTGCTTACATTGAAAGGAGAACAAAGACACACCTTTTTTTCCTTTGTCTTTCAGAAATGCTTTTCATGTTTTAAAAAAATATATAAAAAATGGTATCATCATGTTGTCCCTCTGGGTCTGTTGTTGCATTTGCAAACTTTAATACTTTTCTGGTTAATATTTTATAGAGTGGATGCACTCATAAAATACAAGTTGTCAGGAGCCTTCGGGATAATATCAGCCCCCTCTGGTCACCTAGGGTGAAAGCTGAAGCCACATGGCTGGAAATAAAGAAGTTCCATTTCCCAAAATTTGGGGACTTATTCTTTGGCAGGAGATTCACAGGCAAAAAGCCAAAACCAAAGCCCCCAAACAACCATTTTCCCTGCTGGAAAAAAGCTTCTCGAGGCTAGGGATTCATAATGGACACATCAACGTGCCCCCAGAACAGGTCCAGCACCGAGGAGGTGGTTCTGAACACACGTTCGAAAGAATAAACCACTGGGGCAGCCCGGTCATGAACTGTGAGCTGGATATTTCCCATGTGTGCCCCTAGGTCCACTCTCCACCCTCAACCTGCTGCTCTCTGCCCTAGGCTGACCCGATAGGCCACTTCAATGGGATACCTTGACCTCTGGCTTATCAGGTAACTTCAGCCTATGAGGCGCCCCAGAGGAGTTTGGAGGGAAGAAGCAGATGAGGCTGGGGTGTTTATTCTTTTGACTTCTCCCCTGTGGAATGGCCTCCAGTGGGGCTTTCTGGAGGTCACAACTCCACACCTCCTGCCAAGTAGACCCTCTCCTAGTGATCCTCCCTTACCTGGTTCTTGTAACACTCTGACCTTCATCCTAGGAGTACTGTGCTATCCCATACTCTGCCTACACCTTCATAAATGTCCCTTTATTATGCTCTCCTTGAATTGCCCTAATTTCAATGTGCCATCTATTTTTTTTCTGGAACATGACCAATACAGACATTGATAGACATATTCATGTTGGTTTAATGGCTGCATCCTAAAATTCAACCTGCAATCTGCTCAACAAGCTGTGTACCCCAGAGGTTGAGGTGCCTTTTCCTAATGCTTACCCAGGAGAGATTAGGCTGGTGCCCTTGGGCTGAATGTATGTATATGAGCCTCAACTTTAAACTAAGTTGAAAAGAACTAAGTTAAAAAAAATTCTGAGGGGCCAGGTGCGGTGGCTCGTTCCTGTAATCCCAGCACTTTGGGAGGCCAAGGTGGGCAGATCGTGAGGTCAGGAGTTTGAGACCAGCCTGGCCAGCATGGTGAAACCCGTCTCTACTAAAAATACAAAAATTAGCTGGGTGTGGTGGTGGGTGCCTGTAATCCCAGCCACTTGGGAGGCTGAGGCAGGAGAATCTCTTGAATCCGGGAGGTGGAGGTTGCAGTGAGCTGAGACTGCGCCATTGCACTCCAGCCTGGGTGACGGAGCGAGACTCCACCTCAAAAAAAAAAAAAAAAAGGAAAAAAAATATCTGAGAGATTCATTTTCTCTTCTTTGCCCCTTCTGTGAGTTGTGGCTTTTGCTTGCAGCCTGAGCAAGTCATCTCTATCCAAGCTGCAGCCACAGAAGCAGAAACAAAGGGGACTCCAATTGGTCTCCAAGGACTGACTACTTTGGCTGATCCTACAGAAGCAGAAAGACCACAAACCAAAGACAACAGTCCCTCTGGTCATTTGGTGATTTGTGGCTGTTTTTACCTGTTCTTTTGGTTGTGATTTCATGCAGATCTGCCCTCTTCATCTCACTGGAGCGTTGTGTGATACAGGACCAGCTGCATGTCTGCAGAACCTGTTTTCATTTCTGTCTTTAGCATAGATGATAGAAATGACTCTAAAGGACAAAGTATACCTCAACGCAATAAAACCATCTGCCCTATCTAATTTCCCCTCCCTTCAGGGATGTGAGACCCAGTCTTGTGGGGTGTGTTTAGAGTCTCAGCTTCTTTATTGTTCAAATTTCCTTGCCAACCATTGCTGGTGATTTTAACTGACTTCACAACTTCTGCCTCAGTACTCGGAATGCTCTCCAGTAAAGATACAGCGAATTGCACATGGAAAAGCAATGTGTCACTCCGTTCAATGTTTCTGTCTTCAAGGACTGAGGGTGTGTTGCATATGGTGAGTAAAGGAGACATTCATCTTTCCTCATCCACGTAAAGGAATTGGCAGTTAACTGGGTTACTAGACCAGGCTAAGGCCTCTAAATCTGACTTGATTGTTCAGTTCACATATTGCTTCCCATTTTTCTCTTCCTTGTGCATTCAGAAACTCATCTAATCCTGACTATTAAGCTCTTTGTACAGCATAAGCTTTCCCCTATAATGCTAAATTCAAGCTGATTTTAGATGAGAATCCAACAGATCCTTTCAAGCAGCACTCAATTCAGTGAAATCTCCATCTGCAGACAGTCCTTGCTGCTGAAAGAGACTGGCTAGATTTGAGCAGCAATAATTAATTTCAAACGAATTTCCCATCTCCAGGTGTTTGCATCTCACTAATTATTTTCAAGGTAAATTGATTTTGCTTGGCAGTATCTTCCACTTCCACTTTGCAATAAGCAATTTAACATGAAATTGCTGACCTATAATTGTTCTAACCAACCATGAATTCCTAATCCTTCTGCAATTTATAGTTATGTAGTCTTTGAGCTGCAACTGAGTTTTCCACCAGCGTAATAATCACTTCCTTTATTTTTACCTATAACAAGCAGCTGGATTAGTGTAGTGCATGGGAGAGCTTCAGCTAGTCACTGAAAATTACAGAATATCAATAGCTATTGACGTGGGTGGCAACATATTACAAAATGGAACTGTAGATCATTTGGGGAAAATATTTTGATGAAATTCACCCCTCTGGGTGATGTGCTGAATCTTAAACCAGAAAGAAAGAACATCAAACCAAACAAAAAAGGTTATTTTTTTCCTTTGAATGGACAGATAGCAACATCTTTAAATGCTAAATAAAGTAGCCCTGAGCTTCTGAGGGTGCCCCTCAGGGACTATCGTATGAACTGTCAATCAAGTCTCTTGGATTTCTGCCCTCAGTGCTTCTTTCCTTTTCCAGCTTTCCTTCAAATGTTCAGCAGTGATAAATAGAGTTGTTTGTCTTTTATTTCAAATGCCTTCCTTATAATATCAGAGCTATGTTAGCATCATTTACAAATCAATCTAGCAGGATGGCTTAATGTCATCACAATTTTATGGCAGCCAGTGATATCCAGACTATCTCTAGAGTCTTGATTTATTTCTTTTGGCTCTAAATTAGGTTATTTCTCCTCCAAAGGTTACCAAGTGCTTTAGAAACTGATGCCCTGAGGCCCCTTACTCCCACGCGTGAGAGAAATGCCTCCAGGGTCAGGATGAAGAGCTCACCACCCAGCAGGAGAGAAGATGAGCAAGTTAAGCAGTGCCCAGCCTTTAAGAAGTGTCTCCCACAGTGAGGTTGGAGTTCTGAGGAAGGAGAGGGGAGAGCTGACTTTGGCTAGACTCCAGCAGTTCTCAACCAGAGGCAATTTTGTCCTCCAGGGGACACTTGCCAATGTCTGGAGACATTTTTGGTTCACACAACTTCAGGGAGGGAGTGCTAGGCACAAAATGAGGGAGGCCACACACTGGGGATGGTGGACAGATGTTTAATTTCCTCCCTCGCCAGCTCTTCCTCATCTCCATATGTGCAAATGTTCCCATCATCCAAGGTCTGGGTCATGCACATCCTCTCCACACCCTCCTCTTCCATTGCCAACCTCCCATCCTGTCTGTGTAGCCCAGTGTTTCTCAGCTGGGCACCACTGACATTTTGGGCTGGCTAAGTCTCGGTTGTAGGTGCTGGGAGGGGATCCTCTGCATCGCAGGATGTTTACAGCTCTCCTGACCTCTGTAAGCCACTCCTCATTTTGAACCCCACTTTCCTCAACTGTTAAGTGAGTTCATCATTCAGACAGCAAATATCTATTGAAACTCTACTTTGTCCTAGAAGCTGTCTTAGGCATTGGGGACACCAGAGTGAACAAGAAAATGTCTCCACTTATAGCAAGTTTACACTCTGCTGGGGGTTACAAATAATAAACACACAAGGAAATGAAAAATTAATATCTTATTAGACGGAGAAAAGAGCTATGAACAACAATAAAGCAAGTTTGAGATGGAGAGTCTCAGAACCTACTCTTTTAGCCAGGAACACCACGGAGGGCCATTCTGAGAAGGTGACATTTTAGTACTCTGAAATGGAACAAGCCATGGAACAGCTTTCTTCAGTTCCAAAGTTCCTTTTTTCTGCCTCTGTTCACATAATTGCTCAGCTTGCACTTACCGCCTTCTTTGTCACTTGTTTTGCCTGACTTCGGCCTCCCCACAGGGGGCCCAGCTGTGATTCTCTGCTCTTTCTTGACCTCTGGTCCCTTGAATTCTTTGGCTGGAGCACCTTCCCAATAGGCATTCCCAGTCTTCACTGTGATCTCCATCTAGCTGCTAGCCCTGAGTCCACAGGCCCTGTTTGCAATTATGGGGCAGCCAATGTATTTTTTGGGCCCACTGATTAATAGACTGTTAGTGATGAGGAGAACTGTGTATAGTTTGTACACACACACACACACACACACACATTTTTTCTTGATGCTGTAACGTATGAATGGCAAATACTAGGAACAGTTGCCATCAGTCAATTCTCTTTCTCATAACTATGTCAGATCAGATATTCATAATTGTTGATCATGACTATCCTACCATCCAATAGTAATTGGCATGGAAGATGAAAACCTGGCTCAGAGTTGCCATGTATTGCCTTAAAAAGTAGCTTGAAATAGATATATGCTGCCAGAGCAGTTTACCAGGAATGGAGAAATTTTCCATCTGCAGTCAGAGGGCCAGGCCTCAGCTTCGCTGCCATAAGAAAATTGGAAATTTCTCTCCTACCACATATAGTTTTAATTACCAAGTTAATTACTAAGAAATTTGCACACCATTCTGTAGTAAAAACAGGAAGTCATCATAGTTTACCGATGGCTAAGTAACATGAGTAGAGCTGTTTTTCGGGAAGATCGATCTTGCAACCACGTGTAGGATGAATGGCTGGGGTATGGCAAAGAGAACACCTTAGATAAGGTGTGCAGAATTGGAGAGGGCTCCAGGGTAGGAGGTCCCAGACTGCCTCTCTCTGGTCTTGGGCCAGGCAAGCTGTGGGACTGAGCGAAAGTTTTTATATTCCAAAGGACTCTGAATTTGGCTGTCTTTGCACAAGTCCAAGGCCCACAACATTGGAAGAAGAAGCAGGGCTTCGTTGGAGACCAAATTGATCACCACACAGCATATGCAGCAGTCTGAATGGAAATGTGCCTGCTACCAGGAATTAATTACCATCTAATTTGCATAACCTGTTGATTAATTGCGCTCATGGCCAAAAGTCCAAGCCAAAGCTCCTCAACTGAGAGCTGATGATGCTTTTCCACTTGCTTTGGGAAAACACAAGTCCAAGGTTAGAAGTGCTTTACTAAGCCCAGACCACCCAAGTCAGTGCAACAAGGGAAGAGGTCAGGATATTTCTCACCCTCCATCCTCCATCTCCCACCCCAGGCTTCCACTCTGAGAAGATGTCCAGAATGTGGCCAACCATTGGAGTGCAAACTGTTATTTATTTATGAGGCTGACAGGACATTTCAACTAAACACCAATTTACCAAGTATTTTGGTATAAAAAGGAAATATATTTACTATAGATAATTAAAGATTCTAAAATCCAATAGCACTCCATGGAGTACACTAATTATAATCAAACCAATTTGTAATGAAGGAAAGGGAAATGAATAAGCACAAATCTGTCACATATTGGAGCCTCAGGAGTAACTTCATTGCTATTAACTGACAGACAACATTTGAAGCCAAACATAGCAGATGTCTGCATAGAGAAATAAGGGACTTGGAGATGCTGTGTTGGCAAGCTGGTGTCTTATCCCTCTGCTAAATTAGATTTGGGCCTTCTCCTAAAGACCTAAGGTCCTGGTCTGACTTCAGAAAAGATGACTATCAGCAAGCTGGCCCCTGGTCTACAGAGGAGTGTAACTGTCACCTGATCTCAGATTAGTGACTATAATTTCCTCCTGTTTTCACAAGAAAGGCTTCAGTTTTAATGGGGTGAAATTCGGAAATGCCTGGACACTAAGCTCTATGGAAAATGAAGCCACTTGGAGTACCATGATGGCCCAGGCTGGGTTCACTGTGGGCCACATCCAAGCAGTCGGTCTGAACTGGAAAGAAGTTTAAAGATTTTCCTGGGGAAAGTGGCTCAGCCTAGATAACATGAGTGGTTGATGGAGGCAGATAAGAGTTTTCCCAGAACCAACTGGTCTTCCGAGGTTGGGTTACAGCATGCAGAACCCAGCAATGCTGGTACATTCTCCCAGAACCAGTGTTGGACCAGGTACTAATGAT
Source organism: Gorilla gorilla gorilla (assembly GCF_029281585.2). NCBI lineage: Eukaryota > Metazoa > Chordata > Mammalia > Primates > Hominidae > Gorilla > Gorilla gorilla. The sequence continues at coordinate 181,726,773 of NC_086017.1, forward strand.
TTAAGTCTCAACGGAGGCTTGAAAACGATGGGGCAAGATTGAGTTTTGTTGTAGGAGAGAGTGAAACCCAGAATGTGGGAATGTTGTGGGGTGACAGAGTTAATTTTACAGCTAAGATCATGCTTGTGACATGCTTGAACATCCTGAGATGTCACCCTCTCCATTCATTTGAGAATTACTCTGCATTGTATTACCAGCCAATGCTTCCTGCTCCTTCTCATTTATTCATGAATAAATTTCACCACAGGAGATTCCAAGGACAGTATTTATTAGAATAATTTTTATTATCAGAAGCTGATATAATAGTCACAGGGATGAGACTTAGACATGGATTCCCTGACCATGGCCCAGTGATGGGGCCTCCTTCTCTCTTTCCCACCCTGCTGTAACAGAGACAACTACTTTACCAGGACCTATGTGTTGCTGTTGGCAATGACTACATTAATAGACTGTTAGTGATGAGGAGAATGCAGTATAGTTTGTGATTATGTACACACACACACACGTCCACTTTTTTTCTTGATTCTATAATGTATGAATGGCAAATACTAGGAACAGTTGCCATCAATCAATTCCCTTTCTCAAAACTGTGTCAGATCAGATATTCATAATTAATGATCATGACTGTCCTACCATCCAATGGCAATTGCCATGGAAGATGAAACCCTGGCTCAAAGATGCCATGTATTGCCTTAAGAAGTAGCTTGAAATAGACATACGCTGCCAGAGCAGTTTACCAGGAATGGAGAAATCTCCCAACTGCAGTCAGAGGGCCAGGCCTCAGCTTCACTGCCATAAGAAAATTGGAAAATTTTCCCCTATTACACATAGTTTTAAGTAAGTTAATTACTAAGAAATTAGCCCATCATTCTGTAGTAAAAACAGGAAGTCATCATAGTTTTTTGATGGGTAAGTAATGTTATTAGAGCTGTTTTTCAGTAAGATTGATCTTGCAACTACATGGAGGATGAATGGCTGAGGTGTGGCGGAGAGCATACCTTACATAAGGTGTGCCGACTTGGAGAGGGCTCCAGGGTGGGAGGTCCCAGACTGCCTCTTTCTGGTCTTGGACCAGGCAAGCTGTGGGACTGAGCAAAAGTTTTTATGTTCCAAAGGACTCTGAATTTGGCTGTCTTTGCACAAGTCCAAGGCCCATAACATTGTGAGCTCCCCTTATCCTACACACATGGCCCACCTGTACGGGGCTTACACCTGCGCTGAGACCACACCCCTGCCTTCCCTCCACAGCTGCAGCACCAGCCAACCAGAGCAGAAGGGTCTAGGAGACCACAGCTACCCCTTTGTGCCTGGCTGATTTTAGTGAAAGATGCTTTGTGTGTTCATTGAGGCATCACTGTGTCATCTCTGCACAAAGAGGTTTCCTATGTCAGATGAACCCTTTCTTTGATGCCTTCCCCTCCCCTTTCTGACAATGCATTGACTGAGGCAAACCATTTGAAACCTCCTCCAGGGAGACAATGTGCCTTGGAGCCTGTGACCCAGTTATGGCTGGGGGTTGGGGACCCAGACCCTCGGAAGCCAGGCCACAGTGAGAGCTCAGGATGGTCCCACAGCACCTCTAGGGTTCCCCTTGTACTCATCAGGCTCCTTGCTTAGACATGACTTTTGACCGCAAAATGGAGCTGGCCTATCGGCAGAGAGAGTGTGAAGCTTCTCATGGTGTTTACGTTAGTTTGTCTAAACAGACCCAGAAAGAAAATTGCTTCTGTGCTTAACAAATGAGAAAAAGAAAGACAACAAAGGAGAGTTGATTCCCAAAGAATGTAAGACAGAGTCCCAGCAATGGAGCCTGAGCTTCAGCTGTTAGGAAAGCTAGCTCCATTCCTTATCACAAGAGGGTGGAGACAGCCCAGAGCCTGACTCCCCAAGACCTTTCTCTTCTCCTGTCTCCAAAATGGTCTGAGCTGACAAGGGAGAGTACGTAAAATGGTGTTCTGGCAGACAAGTTCTCTGAACTGTAAGGGGCATGTTTAGAAAATGGAAAAGAGACAATGGCTGACTCAATAGGACCTCTGCCCAGAGCCACAGTGGCACCAGCCCAAGGCTGTGTCCAGTCAACACCCCAGAAAGTTCTGTCAGACCTCTGGTGGAGAAACAAAGTGTCATGTCACACAAAAGGTGTCACTCTCTCAGGAGGCTGGAAAAATGAATGTGCAGATTTCTTGGGGGAGGCTGTGGTGTTGTTGAACTCATGCACACGGCAGAGCACAGCTGCCCAGAGAGGCTTATTCTGTGGAATTTGAGTTGAGGTGGATGCCGACTGGATAGCTCATGGCCCTCTACAGAGTATGTGGCTGCACTCAGCCACCTCCTTCCTGGACTAACTCTCTTGCTATTGCTGCTTAGCAAATGAATCTTGGCTACAAGCGCATGTTGAGCTGGAGCCATCTTGAGTCTGCAAGGGCACTCGGGCTGCAAATTCACATTCTCTCCTACAGGCTCCTGCTCCCACTCACCCTCCTTCCATTCCTGCTTCCCGTTCCCTCTTCCCCCTGTCTTCTGTCTTCACCTTAACAGTATTCTACTCCCCTCCCCCATTTTCCCCTCCTCTTCTGAATTGACCACTTCCCTCTTTCTAGAACTTAACAAGTATTTTGGAAAGCATTTTTTTTTGTATGTGCATGCCAAGAATAAGGAGGACTGGGACCCAGGAGCAGCTCTGTCATTTAGCCAACTGAATCACCTTGGACAAGCCACCTGGACCCCAGTCTGCCACATGGTCTATATGTTTACTTAAGCTTTTGAATGAGTAGTAATATGGCACCAACAGTTAGAAGTTTTTTTGTTTTTTGTTTTTTTTTTTTGACAGTGTTTCGTTCTGTAGCCCAGGCTGGAGTGCAGTGGTGCGATCTCGGCTCACTGCAACCTCAGCCTTCTGGGTTCAAGCAATTCTCCTTCCTCGGCCTTGAGGGTAGCTGGGACTACAGGCGCACGCCACCATGCCTGGCTAATTTTTTGTATTTTTAGTAGAGAGGGGGTTTCACCATGTTAACCAGGATGGTGTGGATCTCCTGACCTTGTGATCTGCCCACCTCATCCTCCCAAAGTGCTGGGATTACAGGCGTGAGCCACCGTGCCCAGCCTAGTTAAAAGTTTTATAGTGAAAATTCTGCCTCTCATCCCCAGCCATGCAGTTCCCCTCTCTATAGGCAAACAAGATGAAAGTCCTACCTGTTATAAGCAAACACACACACACACAAACACACACACACACATACACACACATACTCTTAGCCTTTTTCTCCATTTTCACACAAACAGTAGCATACCATAAGCACAGCTTAGCACCTTGTGTTCTTCATCTAAGGTATCTCAGAGATCTTTCCATATCAGCACATGGAGAGCTACCTCAGTCTTCTTTACAGGTGCTTAGCATTCCATTGAACATCAGTCCTCTCCTGATGGTTACTGAAGCTGCTTCCAGTGTTGTACTCTGCTGCCGTGTTGCAGTGAATAACCTTGCTTATACATCATTGTGCCTGTGTGTGAGCAGATCTGTGGCATAAAGTCCACAAAGTAGAATTTCCAGGTCAGACAGAATGAAAGAGACAGCATAGATAAGCACATACTAATTTGATGTGCAACCTCAGAGAAGGTACTTGACATTTCTGGGCCTCATTTTCTTATTTGTAAAGGAGAGGGCTTGCCCTGAACAACCAGCAGTTTCTTTCCACCTTGGAAGTCCCTGGGATTCAGAACCTCCCGCCTGTGAGGAGTTTGGCAAAGATCATTGGTCTGGCCCTTGTGATCTGCCCATGAACACAGTGTACCTGTGTCCAGGCCACCACAGCCAGATGGGAGCCAAAATTTATTCTGTACACAGCCAACAGAGCAGAACTTGAAGAGCCAAGTCCAAGGGCCAGGCCTGACCTCATTTGTCCTTAAGTGGCATCTCTTCTGTTTTGACCTCTTTAAAGGTAGCTGCTTTTGCAGGCTTTGTGGAAATCAGAGGGAGCATGGAGGTATTTTGCTTCAATTTACAGAACTGAGGAAAATGAGTGAGCTAAATACACTTAAGATGAGTGGAGTGAAGCATTAGCCAGAATGCTGGAGGTACAAAGACTTAAATTAATAGGAAACTTACCAGAAGATTATTCAACAATGCAGTCAACCAACCATGCAGGTTTTGTTTGTGCGTTGGCTAAAAACAAGGCTGCTTGATGGTTTTGCCCTCTGTGAATGTTGAGATTATGTGCTAGTAGGCTAAGTTTTAAGATAACCAGAGCCAACATAAGGACTTTCTGCATGCACTCTGATGCTCACGGTTATCATTGATCAGATTTGAGAATCATAGAATGTTTGGCTTTAAAGAGGCTGTAGGGATCACTAAAGCAAGCCTCTTGCTTGTGTACAGATGAGGAGATGGAAACCAGAAGTGGGGAAGTGCACCAGGGCTGTCGTAAGTGCAAGGGAAAGGGCCCTGTAAACAGACCCAGCTCCCAGGGTGGGGTGGCAGGACGTGCATTAAGCAGGTGGAAGAAGGCATCTAGAGGACACTGCAACAGGCGTGCACTCCCCAGTGACACAGCTGGTATGCATGAGGGGCCCAGCAGTGCATAGAAGGTGGAATTGTAAGCCTGGGAGCAGGCAGGATTCAGAAATCAGGCAAAAGCTTAAGGAACCTCTAATAAAGGGAGAAGGATTAATGAGGGCTCCAATCTTAGAAGGCCCATGTGTCTCTGGTCAGGTTGCTGAGACTCTGATATGGTTTGGCTGTGTCCCCACCCAAATCTCATCTTGAATTGTTACACTTCTTGTGTGAAGTGATACAATTCAATCACTTTAATTCAAGTGATTGAATTGTATCACTTCTTGTGATAGTGAGTTCTCATGAGATCTGATGGTTTTATAAGGGGGGCTTTTCCGCCTTTGCATGGCACTTCTCCTTCCTGCCACCATGTGCAGAAGGACATGTTTGCTTCCCTTTCTGCCGTAATTGTAAGTTTCCTGAGGCCTCCCCAGCCATGCTGAACTGAGTCAATTAAATCTCTTTCCTCTGTAAATTACCCAGTCTTGGGTATGACTTTATTAGCAGCATGAGAACAGGCTAATACAGACACAAACACAAACACAAGGGCCGGCAGGGGCAAAGATTGGATTCCAGGGCTGAGGCATGCCATGGGTACAGAGCAGAAGTGCAGCTGCCAGAATGGAGACCCAAGCAAGGGTGATCTGATTTTGAGCAGTACCTCCTTGTGTCACCCAGTCTTGGTTCTAGAGACTTGGAAAGTAAGCCTGTAAATGGAAACAGGCCAGCCAGAGAGGGGAAAAGGGAACCAGGAAGCAGGCCAGGCTCCAGTCACCAGGTGGTTCTAATTACCTCCTAGATAAATTCCCCTCAAGTCCTTCCCTCCTCCCTCTACAGCTTCACTGCTGTGCTTGTTCAGGTTCCCAGCTTCAGCTTTACCTCCTCCTGAAAGCCATCTCTCTTTCCCAAAAGAGGTCTGGTTCCTACAGTTCCTATATCCCAGGAGTTCTCAACTTTGGCTGTGTGTCCAAATGGAGAATTTTTTTTTTTTTACTTTAAGTTTTGGGATACATGTGCAGAATGTGCAGGTTTGTTACATAGGTATACATGTGCCATGGTAGTTTGCTGCACCTATCAATTTTTCATCTAAATTTTAAGTCCCTCATGCATTAGGCGTTTGCCCTAATGCTCTCCTTCCCCTTGCCCCCCCAAGCCCCTGACAGGCCCCACTATGTGTTGTTCCCCTCCCTATGTCCATGTGTTCTCATTGTTCAACTCCCACTTATGAGTGAGAACATGCGGTGTTTGGTTTTCTGTTCCTGTGTTAGTTTGCTGAGAATGATGGCTTCCAGCTTCATCCTTGTCCCTGCAAAGGACATGATCTCATTCTTTTTTATGACTGTGTAGTATTCCATGGTGCATATGTGCCACATATTCTTTATCCAGTCTATCATTGATGGGCATTTGGGATTTGGGTTGGTTCCAAGTTTTTGCTATTGTAAATAGTGCTGCAATAAACATATGTGTGCATGTGTCTTTGTAGCAGAATGATTCATAATTCTTTGGGTATATACTCAGTAATGGGGTTGCTGGGTCAAATGGTATTTCTGGTTCTAGATCCTTGAGAAGTCACCCCACTGTCTTCCACAATGGTTGAACTAATTTACACTCCCACCAGCAGTGTAAAAGTGTCCCTCTTTCTCCACAGCCTCACCGGCATCTGTTGTTTCCTGACTTTTTAATAATCACCATTCTGACTGATGTGAGATGGTATCTCATTGTGGTTTTGATTTGCATTGCTCTAATGACCAGTGATGATGAGCTTTTTTTCATATGTTTGTTGGCTGCATAAATGTCTTCTTTTGAGAAGTGTCTGTTTATATACTTTGCCCATTCTTTGACAGGGTTGTTTGTTTGTTTTTAGTAAATTTGTTTAAGTTCTTTGTAGATTCTGGATATTAGATCTTTGTCAGATGGGTAGATTGCAAAGTTTTTCTCCTATTCTATAGGTTGCCTGTTCACTCTGATGATAGTTTGTTTTGCTGTGCAGAAGCTCTTTTGTTTAGTTAGATTTCATTTGTCAATTTTGGCTTTTGTTGCAATTGCTTTTGGTGTTTTAGTCATGAAATCCTTGCCCATGCCTATGTCCTGAATGGTATTGTCTAGGTTTTCTTCTAGCGTTTTTATGATTTCAGGCTTTACATTTAAGTCTTTAATCCATCTTGAGTTAATTTTTGGATAAGGTGTAAGGAAGGGGTCCAGTTTCAGTTTTCTACATATGACTTGCCAGTTTTCCCAGCACCATTTATTAAACAGGAAATCCTTTCCCCATTCTTGTTTTTGTCAGGTCTGTCAAAGATCAGATGGTATAGATGTGTGGTGTTATTTCTGAGGCCTCTGTTCAGTTCCATTGGTCTATATATCTGTTTTGGTACCAGTACCATGCTGTTTTGGTTACTGTAGCCTTGTAGTATAATTTGAAGTCAGGTAACATGATGCCTCCAGCTTTGTTCTTTTTGCTTAGGATGGTCTTGGCTATATGAGCTCTTTTTTTGTTCCATATAAAATTTAAAGTAGTTTTTTTTTTAATTCTGTGAAGAAAGTCAATGGTAGCTTGATGGGATTCCCAATGGTGGGAATAGCATTGAATCTATAAATTACTTTGGGCAATATGGCCATTTTCATTGATTCTTCCTATCCAGGAGCATGGAATGTTTTTCCATTTGTTTGTGTCCTCTCTTATTTCCTTGAGCAGTGCTTTGTGGTTCTCCTTGAAGAGGTCCTTCACATCTTTTGTAAGTTGTATTCTTAGATATTTTATTCTCTTTGTAGCAATTGTGAATGGGAGTTCATTCATGATTTAGTTATCTTCTTGTCTACTGTTGGTGTATAGGAATTCTTATAATTTTTACACATTGATTTTGTATCTTGAGACTTTGCTGAAGTTGCTTATCAGCTTAAAGAGTTTTTGGGCTGAGACGATGGGGTTTTCTAAATATACAGTCATGTCATCTGCAAACAGAGATGATTTGACTTCCTCTCTTCCTATTTCAATATGCACTGTTTCTTTCTATTGCCTGATTGCCCTGGCCGGAACTTCCAATACTATGTTGAACAGGAGTGGTGAGAGACACCACTCTTGTCTTGCGCTGGTTTTCAAAGGGAATACTTCCAGTTTTTGCCCATCCAGTATAATATTGGCTATGGGTTTGTCATAAATATCTCTTATTATTTTGAGATACGTTCCATCAGTACCTAGTTTACTGAGAGTTTTTAGCATGAAGGGATGTTGAATTTTACGAAGGCCTTTTCTGCATCTATTGAGATAATCATGTGGTTTTTGTCATTGGTTCTGTTTATGTGATGGATTACATTTATTAATTTGCATATGTTGAAACAGCCCCGCATCCCAGGGATGAAGCCAACTTGATCATGGTGGATAAGCTTTTTAATGTACTACTGGATTCGGTTTGCTAGTATTTTATTGAGGATTTTCACATCAATGTTCACCAGGGATATTGGCCTGAAATTTTCTTTTTTTTGTTGTGTCTGTGCCAGGCTTTGTTATCAGGATGATGCTGGCCTCATAAAATGAGTTAGGGAGGAGTCCCTCTTTTTCTATTGTTTGGAATAGTTTCAGAAGGAATAGTACAAACTCCTCTTTGTACCTCTGATAGAATTCGGCTGTGAATCCATCTGGTTCGGGGCTTTTTTTGGTTGGTAGGCTACTAATTAATGCCTCAATTTCAGAACTTGTTATTGGTGTATTCAGGAATTTGACTTCTTCCTGGTTTAGTCTTTGGAGGGTGTATGTATTCAGGAATTTATCCATGTCTTCTATATTTTCTAGTTTATTTGCACAGAGGTGTTTATAGTATTCTCTGATGATAGTTTGTATTTCTGTGGGAAGAGTGATGATATCCCCTTTATCATTTTTTATTGCATCTACTTGATTCTTCTCTCTTTTCTTCTTTATTAGTCTGGCTAGCAGTTTATCTCTTTTGTTAATCGTTTCAAAAAACCAGTTCCTGGATTCATTGATTTTTTTGAAGGGTTTTTCGTGTCTCTCTCTTCTTCAGTTCTGCTCTGATCTTAGTTATTTCTTGTCTTCTGTTAGCTTTTGAATTTGTTTGCTCTTGCTTCTCTAGTTCTTTCAATTGTGATGTTAGGGTGTAGATTTTAGATCTTTCCCACTTTCTCATGTGGGCATTTAGTGCTGTATATTTCCCTCTTAATGCTGCTTCAGCTGTGTCCCAGAGATTCTGGTACGTTATCTCTGTGTTCTCATTGGCTTCAAAGAACTTCTTGATTTCCTCCTTAATTTTGTTATTTACTTGGGAATCATTCAGGAGCAGGTTGTTCACTTTCCATGTAGTTGTGCAGTTTCGAGGGAGTTTCTTAATCCTGAGTTCTAATTTGATTGTGCTGTGGTCTGAGGGACGATTTGTTATGATTTCCATTCCTTTGCATTTGCTGGGAAGTGTTTTACTTCCAATTATGTGGATAATTTTGGAATAAGTGCCATGTGGCACTGAGAAGAATGTATATTCTGTTGATCTGGGGTGGAGAGTTCTGCAGATCTCTATTAGGTCCACTTGGTCCAGAGCTGAGTTCAAGTCCTGAATATCCTTGTTGATTTTCTGTCTCATTGGTCTTTCTAATATTGACAGTGGGGTGTTAAAGTCTTCCACTATTATTGTGTGGGAGTCTAAGTCTCTTTGTAGGTCTCTAAGAACTTGTTTTATGAATCTGGGTGCTCCTATATTGGGTGCATATATATTTAGGATAGTTAGCTCTTCTCGTTGAATTGATCCCTTTACCACTGTGTAATGCCCTTGTTTTGTCTTTTTTGATCTTTGTTGGTTTAATGCCTGTTTTATCAGAGACTAGGATTGCAACTTGCTTTTTTTCCCTCTTCATTTGCTTGGCAAATATTCCTCCATCCCTTTATTTTGAGCCTATGTATGTCTTTGCATGTGAGATGGGTATCCTGAATACAGCATACGGATGGGTCTTGACTCTTTATCTAATTTGCCAGTCTGTGTCTTTTAATTGGGGCATTTAGCCCATATACATTTAAGGTTGATATTATTATGTGTAAATTTGATCCTGCCATTGTGATGCTAGCTGGTTATTTTGCCCATTATTTGGTGCAGTTTCTTCATAATGTCATTGGTCTTTATATTTTGGTGTGCTTTTTGCAGTGGCCAGTACCAGTTTTTCCTTTCCATATTGAGTGCTTCCTTTAGTAGCTCTTGTAAGGCCGGCCTGGTGGTGACAAAATCCCTCAGCGTTTGCTTGTCTGTAAAGGACTTTATTTCTCCTTCACTTACGAAGCTTCGTTTGGCTGGATATGAAATTCTGGGTTGAAAATTCTTTTCTTAAAAATGTTGAATATTGGCCCCCACTCTCTTCTGGCTTGTAGGGTTTCTGCAGAGCAATCCACTGTTATTCTGATGGGCTTCTCTTTGAAGATAACCTGACCTTTTTCTCTGGCTGCCTTTAACAGTTTTTCCTTCATTTCAACCTTGGAGACTCTGACGATTATGTGTCTTGGTGTTGATCTTCTTATGGAGTATCTTAGTAGTGTTCTCTGTATTTCCTGAATTTGAATGTTGGCCTCTCTTGCTAGGCTGGGGAAGTTATGCTGAATAATATCCTGAGGTATGTTTTCCAACTTGGTTCCATTCTCCTTGTCACTTTCAGGTAAGCCAATCAGTCATAGGTTTGGTCTTTTCACATAGTCCCATACTTCGTGGAGGCTTTGCTCATTCCTTTTCATTCTTTTTTCTCTACTCTCATCTGCATGCCTTATTTCAACAAGATGGGCTTCAATCTCTGATGTCCTTTTTTCCACTTGATCAATTTGGCTATTGATACTTGGGTATGCTTCACGGAGTTCTTGTACTATGTTTTTCAGCTCCATCAGGTCATTTATGTTCCTCTCTAAACTGGTTATTCTAGTTAGCCATTTCTGTAACCTTTTATCAAATTTCTTAACTTCCGTGCGTTGGGTTAGATACATGCTCCTTTAGCTGAGAGGAGTTTGTCATTACCTACCTTCTGAAGCCTACTTCTGTGAATTTCTCAATCTAATTCTCCAACCAGTTTTGTGCCCTTGCTGGAGAGGAGTTGCGATCATTTGGAGAAGAAGAGGCGTTCTGGCTTTTCGAATTTTCAGAGTTTTGCACTGGTCTTTCCTCATCTTCCTGGATTTATCTACCTTTGATCTTTGAGGCTGATTACCTTTGAATAGGGTTTTTGTGTGCGGGTCTTTTTTGTTGTTTTTGTTGTTGCTTTCTCTTTGTTATTTTTTCTTCTAACAGTCAGGCCCCTCTTCTGCAGGTCTGCTGCAGTTTGCTGGAGGTCCACTCCAGACACTGTTCCCCTGGGTATCATCAGTGGAGGCTGCAAAACAGCAATGATTGCTGCCTACTTCTTTCTCTGAAAGCTTCATCCCAGAGGGGCACCTGCCAGATGCCAGTTGGAGCTCTCCTGTATGAGGTGTCTGTCGACCCCTGTTGGGAGGTCTCTCCCAGTCAGGAGGCACGGAGGCCAGGGACCCACTTGAGGAGGCAGTTTGTCCCTTAGCAGAGCTGGTGTGCTGTGCTGGGAGAATCTCCCTTGTCAGGATCAGCTGTTCACTTGAGAGCCAGCAGGCAGGAAAGATTAAATCTGCTGAAGCAGGGCCCACAGCCGCCCCTCCCACCAGGTGCTCTGTCCCAGGTAGATGAGAGTTTTATCTGTAAGCCCCTGACTGGGGCTGCTGCATTTCCTGTAGAGATGCCCTGCCCGGTGACAGGAATCTAGAGAAGCAGTCTGGCCACAGCCACCTTGCCATGCTGTGGTGAATTCTGCCCAGTCCAAACCTCCCAGTCTCCTTCACACTGTCGGGGGAAAACTGCCTACTAAAGCTTCAGTGATGGTGGATACTCCTCTGCTCACCAAGCTCCATCATCCCAGGTCAACTCCAGACTTCTACGCTAGCAGTGAGAATTTCAAGCCAGTGGTTCTTGGTTTGCTGGGCTTTGTGGGAGTGGGACCTGCTGAGTGAAACCACTTGGCTCCCTAACTTCAGGCCCCTTTCCAGAGGAGTGGACGGTTCTCCTGTCCCATTGGGGTTCCAGGTGCCACTGGGGTATGAAAAATCTCCTGCAGCTAGCTCGGTGCCTGCCTAAAAAGCCACCCAGTTTTGTGCTTGAAACTCAGGGTTCTGGTGGTGTAGGCTCACAAAGGAATCTATTGATCTGTGGATTGCGAAGATCTGTGGGAAAAGCATAGTACCCGGGGTGGGTAGCACTGTCCCTCATGGCTTCCCTTGGCTGGGGGAGGGAGGTCCCCTGCCACCTTGCACTTCCCAGGTAAAGCCATGCCCCGCCCTGCTTCTGCTTGCTCTCTGTGGGTTGCATCCACTGCCTAACCAGTTCCGTGAGATGAACTGGTACCTTATTTGGAAATACAGAAATCACCTGCCTTCTGCATTGGTCTCGCTGGGAGCTGCAGACCAGAGCTGTTCCCATTCGGCTATCTTGGCCCTTACCCAAATGGAGAATTTTTTAAACTAGTGATGCCAAGGCCCCACTTCAGACTGATTAAATCAGCAGGTCTGTCCTATGCATGCTGATGTATTTGGCTGAGGTCATGATGTCTGCATCTTATTTTCCAAAGCATTTTGTGTGTATTTATATTTCTCTATCTATCTATCTAAATGTTACTATGTGTATAAATATGTGTATTGTACTGTTATTCCACATTTTCTGTATGTTTGACATTTTTCAAAATAAAGATTGAGAAAAAATGATGAGTATCTCCAGGATTGGCTGGGTCATCTGTCTTCACAAAGTTTCTGTGTGGTGCTCCTGTCCAGAGCTGGCGAGATTGAGGACACTTAATGTTTGACACACTGCTTTGACTCTGACTCCCCTAGGAGACTGTCCTATCCTGAGGACAGGGGCCTCGTGTGCCTCAGAACTTTGCATTCCCCTACCCCCCAGCCCTAGAATGTGCCTGGCATATAGTGGGCATTGAATACATATTTGATGAGCCTAACCAAAAGGAAGTTACATTCAGGGCAGATAGGTGAATATGTATTTATTATTCTTTCAATCAATCAATCAATCAATCAATCAATCAATCTTTTGTCACTTATGGAGTGCCTATTGTTTCATGCATGTTTTAGGCACAATGGATCATCTAATGATCTAATGAACGACAGGGTTTCTCACTCTTGGAAGTATGGAGATTTTGGCCCAGATAATTCTTTGTTGTAGGGGGCTGTCCTGCGCTTTGTAGGATGCTTAGCAGCATTTTTTATCTTTACTCACTAGATGATAGTAGCGACATACCTCCAACCTCACAAGTTGTGTTAATCAAAACTTTCTCCAGACATTACCAAATGTCCTCTGGGAGCAAAATTTTAACCTCCAGTTAAAAAGCACTGATCTGTAAGACAGCCTGCCTTTAAAAAATCTGAACAGTAATGAAGGAAATGGATATATATACACGTGTGTGTGTGTGTTCAATGAAAGATAAGATGTGTGAAGGACTGTAATGTATCAGAATGTTATGAGGCATAAGAAGAGAAAAAGTTAATTTCATTTGGGGGCATTTGGGAAGACATTATTGTAAGCACTGGGTTTGGGTTTTAGTAGCTTTGTGGATGGGAAGCTCTTTCAATGTGATTTCCTTTCCTAAGCTTCTGCCAGCTTACATCTACACAGCCTGTGGTCACCCTTGTCGTCTTCTGAACCTTGTTTCTTAGATGAAGAAACTGAATCCAAGAGAGTTTGGATTACTTGAGGTAAGAGGTGGTTTACAACACAGACCTTGGAACCAGACTGCCTGGCTTTGAATCCTAACTCTACCAATTTCCAGTCGTGAGCTTAGGGCTTGCGATTTAACCTCTTAACACTTCAGTGTCCACATACAGAAAATGGAGTTAATAATAGCTTCTATCATCTCATAGAGTTTTAGTGAGAAATTTACATGTGTCAAATGTTTAGAACAGCACCTGGCCTCCATATATACATAAAAAACTATGGAAGTGTTTGCTACTATCACTATTGTTACCAAAGCCATCCAGCAACTTGATGGCTGAGGTGAAGTGATAAATTGGATCTGCAGTCTCCTGGCCCAGGGTTTTCTCCACTGCAAAGTCTTTTTGCTATTTGAGCAAAAAGAAATCAGTGATGGCTCAACTGGCACCACTGGGAAAGGCAGACCCTATGAGCACCATTCTCTGTTTAAACTTCACCATCCAATAGAAATATCATGCAAGCCGCATGTGTAGATTTTCTAGTAGCCACATAAAAAAAAGAAAAATGGATGAAATTAATTTTAGTAATACATTTTATTTTAGCCAATATATGAAAATATTAGTATTTCAATATGTAATCAATAAAAATTATTAATGAGATATTTACATTTTTTTTCCATACTAAGTCTTGGAATCCAGAGTGTACACATACAGCATATCTCAAGGAGCCACTTTTCAAGTGCTCAATAGGCGCATGTGGCTTGTGGCTGTCATATTGGAGAGTACAGATTTTCTAAACACTGCAAGGGCTTTCAAGGTGGCCGGACATTCATATTATTTCTGACTATGCCTAGGGGATGACAAATCAGAGCAAATAGTAAAAGTCTTCTTGAGTTTTTTGCAGGACACTGGATCCCCTTCCCCTTCCCCTTTCCTTTCCTCTTTCCCCTTTCTCCCTTCTCCTCCTTCTTCTTCTTCCTTTTGTGAGAAAGCCAGCTGACTATTGCTTGGGGGCAGGCGACTCACAAGCTCTTTGTGGGGCTGGTCAGCTTCCTCTTCACCATCACAGGCGTCTGGCTGCGCAGGATGGCGCTGGCCTTGCTGATGGCAGCCATGGCAGGTCAGGGCGGTACTTGTTCTTGCGGATCATGTGTCTGATGCTGCTGAGTTTGGCTCCAGCGTTCTTGTTGATGATGGTCCGCAAGGTGGCAGGCGTCCGCTGGCCGGATCTCCGCTTCATGACCACCAGGACACCTTTGCCATGGGCTGCCGGCTCCACGCCCACAGTCTTGCAGTGAATCAGCCGGTTGTAGCGGGAAGGAGTTGCGGGCCTTCAAGTTATTGGGCTCGGTGCTGTAGGTCTGTTTATTCCTCTTGATCAGGAAACCGGAGCAGTTCTGCACGACCACCGATTGCAGATGCGCAGACATGGCGGCAGCTCCTCTCACAGCGAACGCCGGAGACGGAAGGAGCTGGATACTCTTCTTGCTTGTTCCTATCCCAACTTCATCAAAATAAGGCGATTTTTTTTTTTAAATGGTAGGAGTTCGTTCATTAGCCTTTCCAACCTTGATTTAACTTAAGTACAGCTTTCAGTAAATCATGACACAACAGCTCCAGATGCCACCCCTCAAGATGTTCAGAGGCGCATATGTAACCTCTGTGAGCCCGGAGCTCCTGCTTACCCTGTCAGATGAAGCCTTGCCACCTCTTTCCATGGCAAGCCTGGAGTCTCCTGCCCTGACTCTTCTGTGGTGACCTCAGATTGCCTCCTAGAGCCTCCTGAGTGGGCCAGCATCATCTGCTCCTCTACCACCCCAGGAATGGGGAAGGGGATGGAGGCTGAGAACAATTAGCGACCTGTCTGAGGCCAGGCAGAAATTTGTCACCACTGATGGAACACAAGCTGGCAGGCCCTGGGTGGCCTCTTTAAAATGTTCTGCAGTGCAAGCATTGCACACTCCTGGCATTTTTGTAAGGGCAGTGTCCAGGACAATAGCAAAGAAATTCTTACCTTGCTGACTGTGAGTCACATGCTGTTCTTAGTGCTTTACTTTACTGACGAAATCCTCGCCGCAGCCCACTGAGGCTGCTGGTCTTATTAATCCCACTTTACAGATGAGGAAATTGAGATCTGGAGAAGTAAATGGCCTGTGTAAGGTCACACAGATGTAAGAGGCAAAGAGGAGTCAAACCCAGAGTCTGAGTGCCTCGTTGTGCCACAGTGAACCCTTCAGACTTGGGTTGGGCCACCAGCCTTTGCTTCTCAGTGAGAAATGTAGGCTCCAGGAAGATAGGGTTTCTATGCTTTTGTTCCCTGCTCCGTCCTCACCACCTAGAACCTATTGGTTGACTGGCTGCCACCTCCTTGCTGCTGGTGGTGTCCAATCTTAGCTCTAGACCACAACTCAGGCCGATGGTTGTCCACTGGGCGCTTGTCATCCTGCATATGATCTGACTTTGACTTCATGCCTTGCCTACTGCTTGCACTTGATTTTTGGCCTCTATGGCCTCTATGTAAGTGACCAGAGACCTGCCCCAAGGCCAGAGAGGCGTTCAGTTGCTTGAGGCAACTCAGGCTCAAAGCAGATCTGATCTTGGCATAAGCACATTGAGTCTTGTTTCCCTACCCTCTGAATGATGAGGCTGGATCAGGTGAGGCTGGAGTATCAGTGTTTCCACCCCTTCGCTCCTGGAAGGTTGGGATTGGGGGGTGGAAGAGTGGGGATAGGGTACAGGCTGATGGTACAAGGATTTCTGTGTGCAAGAAAATGTGCTCCATGCCAGCCTTTATGGGTGGTTACAGGGAGGAGTGCCTGGCACCAGCTACCCATCCGAAGACATTTACAGTCTAGCCTGGATGTAGCAGGTTCCCAGTTGCCCTCCTCCTCCCACCTCTGGCTCTAGCCCAGGCCAGCCTGACTCCAGGCTCCACGCTGTTTCCACACTGGCTGTTGGTGCAGGTCCACCTGAGGAGAAATCACCTTGGCTCCCTTTCCACTCCCCTAACATCTTGTTTTCTGCATCTGAAGACCTCCTGATCTTTCTTCATCTGAATAACCACGAAGGGCCCCTTGAATGGTGGAGAGTGTCAAAAGGTGCAGCCTCAGGAGGGCCCTGGAGAGCAGAGGGGCCCGTGTTGTCTGAGACCCTGCAGTCTGGCTGTTCCACTTCTCCCCCTGTGCAGGCTCAGGCTTCCATCTCAGGATGTGCACAGGCCCCAAGTCTGGGGCCCTCACTCTCTGTATACTGCCTTCAGTGGGAATAAGGGATCCCAGGAGAGCAGGCCTGGAACTTTGTGGGGGGAAGCTGGAGAGCTGGGTTGGGTGGGACACAGGGCCAGCTAAACCCAAGTCCATGGGCGGGTTTCTTCCCTGAACCTGTTATCCTTTGATTCTCATATGAGGATGTTCCCATGATACCACAGGGCACTGACCAATTCTTTCTCTTATGCACATACATGTGTGCATGTGCCCAGATATACGTGCATGCATGTGTGTGTGTCTTCAAAAAGGGCATGAGGGCAAACCTCTCACAGGATTTAATGTCATGCTTCCAAATGTGCTCAAGCAAAGTCATCTATCTGGAAACTCTATTTCTCCCAGAGGCTGTTATTCTTTAACTCCCTCAAAATAGGGGTCAGTGACTCTAAATGCAGAGTGACAGTTAACCAACTGTGTAACACCAGCCTTAAGGTTCAAAGGCCTTAATGGAAAAGCCAGCTTTTACCCGAAGCATTAGCAGACCAGATGTGGTTTGCAGAACTTTCTGGAGCTTTAAACAGTTGGAGGCTATCTGTCCCTTCCGGGGGCACCCTGCTCAGTCAGGATACAGACTTCAGACAGGGAGCCTCCCTCACCACAGCCTGATGGCTCATCTTCCAAAGGGCTTCCATGCTTTCATTCTTTGCTAACAAACACAACTGAAATCAGGAGATCTGGATGCATCCTGGACAAGGGAGACACAACACAAATCCCTCTAACAGATTATGGACATGGTGAGCTAGACATGGAGACAGGCCCAGAGCACAGAGAGAGCTGGGATGAAGAATGCCTACCACAACCCAGGGGAGGCCTGGGTTTCAGGAGCAGGTAACCCCAGGGCCGAGCCTTGAGGGGTAAGTAGGAGTTAACTAGAGAATCCCTAGCAGAAAAGACAGCCAAGTGTGCAGGTGTGGTCAGCATTGCTGGAGGGTCAGCTAGGACACCCTTGGCAGAGACAAGTTGCAGCCCCCAGGTAGCCATCATGGAAAGCTTTGTGTGCTGTGGCAGGGAGCTTGAACTTCATCCTGAAGGCAATGAAGCTCCAGGAGAGCATTGTAACTAAGGCAGTAACACAGACAAACAATAGTAATAGCCAACATTTGTGAAATGAATACCTTTTAGATGTCAGGCATTGTTCTAAGTGCTTTGCATGTATTGGTTAACTTATTTAATCCTTTGCAGCAGCCCTATAGAACAATACTGATATTATTCCCATGTGACAGCTGAGGAAACTGAGGCATGGAGTGTGCACACAGTCATCTAGCTCCTAAGTTGTGGAGCTGGTATTTGAACCTAGGAAGTTTGATTCTTGAGCTCATTCTTTCAGTCACTCTGCTATTATTTATAATTTTGTAGCCATCTCGTTCAAAAGGGATTTTAGGTGATTTATAATATAACCTGGTGCACAGTAAGCAAACTAAAAATAAAGTTCAAAGTGAAAGAGAGAACAGAAACAGAAAAGCAAGCAGACATTTATGGCAAGAATTCAAGATGGGAAATCACTGAACTTGAGCCCTAATTTTTATCGATTTTTTTTGAAAAAAAGTGTGAAATTGTCAAGTTACAATCTTATTGCTCTTTGTGTGTTTATCAGGAGACACATGCTGCTTCCGTATACTGAATTCTAGAAGGAAATTTGTTGTTTACTCCCTGATATGAACTGTGATGTAATGCATAAGATGCATTAGCTTCCTAGGGCTACTATAACAATTGACAGAAAAATTGGTGTTTTAAAACAACAGAAATTTACTTTTTTTCACATTTCTGGAGGCCAGAGGTCCAAAATCAAGCTGCTGTCAGGGTTGGTTTCTTCTGGAGGCTGTAGGGGAGACTCCATTCCATGCCTCTCTCTCAGTTCCTGGTGGCTGCAGGCAATCTTTGGCATTCCCTGGGTTGCATTACTTCAATCTCAGCCTTCATCTTCATATGTGTCTTTGTGTCTCAAAACTCCCTCTCCTTCCTCTTATAAGGACATCAGTCATTAGATCAAGGCCCCAGCCTAAATCTGTGTCTTTGTGTCTCAAAACTCCCTCTCCTTCCTCTTATAAGGACATCAGTCATTGGATCAAGGCCCCAGCCTAAATCCAAGATGATCTCATCTTGAGATCTTTAGTTTAATTCCATTTGCAAAGACCTCATTTCCAGTAAATAAGGTCACATTCATAGTTACCAGGGGTTAGGACTTGGATGTAACATTTTTGGATGCCACTATTCAACACACTCTAGAAGGCATTTAATAGCAATTCTGCAAAAAATAATTAGAAGGGGTTCTTTTATGGCTGTTTCTCACAGTGATAAAGCCAAGGGTAGAGTTTTGCTTTGATTGCAATTTAACTCACTTGAGATGGGTAGTTCCATCTTGTTTGGAGGGGTTTGCCTGTCCTCCAGAAAGGGCTCCTGAATTGAATGTCTTGTCAGCTATGTATCTTTGGTGGACAGAACTTCACTTGGAGTCAGGTGATTCACAGGACTCCTGGTATGAAGCAGAGTTTTTGTCTTGGACCCATTGATGGGAGGCTGCCTAATCTAGTACAGAAGTCCCTAACTTGGGCACAAGTGAGAATCACCAGGGGAGATTTTGCAAAAACACATGCCACAGTTGCACGCAAGGCAAATGAAGATGACTCTCTGACCTCTATTGTCCCTTCCCCTATATTGACTTTCTAATGGGAATCTCCATTTGTGATGGGGTGGTTGGGATCACCTGTTCCAGGCTGTTGCTGGTTTCCTTTCAGTCCAGTGGCATGGGGAAGGGAAGAGGGGGCACATGATCTGTTAAAGTAAGAGTGGCCTTGAGATTCTATTTGGATTTGCTTTCATGGCTCCTTTCCAAAAAAGAACACATTTGTTCCTCTCTGAACTTTAATATCCTCATCTGTAAAGTAGGGTAAGCCAATTCATTTATTATTTTTTGAGACAGGGTCTCGCTCTTTTGCCCAGGCTGGAGTGCAGTGGTGCTATCCTCACTCACTGCAGCCTTGACCTCCTGGGCTCAAGAGATTCTCTCACCTCAGCCTCCTGAGTAGCCGGGACTACAGGCATGCACTACCATACCAGGCTAATTTTTGTAGAGACGGGGTTTTGCCATGTTGCCCAGGCTGATCTTGAACTCCTGAGCTCAAGTGAGCCACCTGCCTCAGTCTCTCAAAGTGCTGGGATTACAGGCATGAGCCACTGTGCCCAGCCTGAGCAAGGCAATTTAACTCATAGAATTGTTATAAAGATTAAATGACACATCATATGTAAAACACTCCACACAGCATCTGACAGATGTGGAGGAAGAGAGAACTGTACTAAGGGCATTGTTGTTTGTTCCAGGTCATTGGTGTGCCAGGGATTTCTGGTAATGATCACTCTTCAGTGGAGGAGAACAAGAAATAAACAATCACTCTGGCTCCTCTCTCCAGAACTTATGGAGAAAAGCCCCGACCACCTGGCCTTCTCTTTGCTTCTTGACAAAGTTATTGATTTCACCTTTGTTCTTCAGTGATCATTGTTCTCCAGGAGAAAAAGCTATTTGTTTAATGAGACTCCTATGTCCTGCTGGAAAAGTGAATATTGAGAACGGGGGCCTTAGGAAGCTCTGGTGAAAACCCAGGGCTTCTAATTAAGCCAGGTCTTCTGCTCACCCAAAGACCCAGCCTGGACTTCAGAACAAATCACCTGAAGCCTGCATATTTCAATAATTTAATAGGACAGATTTCCCAGGGGTGTTTTGAGGGCAGGAGGTCATTTTCAAGTAAGAATTTTCCCAGAAGTAACAAGCATATCTTTACACTGGGCCTTTCTTAGTTGAAGTTCATTATGGAAACAGCAATTCTTCTAAAATATTATCTACCCAAGGACTGGCATGCAAAGTCTTCCAGGATCTAGTCCCAGCCTACCTTCCAGATGAAACCATTGTCTACTGAACCTTCTATGCTCTAGCCATGTGTATTAGTCTTCTTGGGCTGCCATAACAAAATACATAGACTGGGTGGCTTAAGCAACAGAAGTTTATTTTCTCACAGTTCCGGAGGCTAAAAGCCCGAGATGAAAGTGCCAGTTTTTTGTGAGGGCTCCGCTTTTCACTTGTAGGCAGCCACACTGTGTCCTCACATGGCCTTTCCTTTATTATAGCTCTCTGGTGTCTCTTCTCATTAGGACACTAATCACATTAAATCAGGGCCCCACCTTTACGACCTCATTTAGTCTTAATTACTTCCTTCCTTACTCTTATTACAGCCACAAATGGAGGAGTTAGTTTTTCAACATATGAATACTTGGGAGGACACAACATTCAGTCCATAACACCAAGCTGCGGATCCTCACACAAGACCTGGGCTCTTCTACTGCCAGGGCTTGGCTCCACTCATTTCCTTGACCTGGAATGGCTTTTGCCCCGTGAATTCATATTCCAACTCTCTCTGCTACAGATGCCATCTCCTCCACAAAATGTTCTCAATCTCCTTCCCCATTCCTCCCCCAGTTGGAAGCGAAAGTTCTCCTGGCTTTTTTCAGGTTTACATAGGATTTCTTTTCTCTATTTCTCTCCACGTATTCTTGTCCTGGCCCACTGTCTAGGCTGCGGCTTTCACTTCTGGCTGTGCAGAGTTATTTTAGAGATTTTAAAAGTTCCAATGCTAAGTCCAATTCCAGACCTCCTGAAGAAGAATCTCTGATGATGGGGCCCAGGATCACATGTCTTAAGGATGGGACCGTATTAATATGTGGCAATGAGGGAGTGAAAGCAACTGCACTAGCAGCAAACGCTGTGGGAATGTCATCCTTGCAGAGACAACATGGTGCCTTTCTGTGCTTGGTATTATTTCTTAGCTCTTTGCTGACATCTTCTTTAGTGGTACATTTCCTAGACCACCTGTCCACCAGGGTTCTGCGTGCAAGTTTGGCTCTGCCAATGAGATGCACTGTGTGCTCATCTCAATTTTGTGGACCCTGGGGGACAGCAGACAAACTTAGCAATAGGTCATCAAAGAGAAATAAGAAATCCTATTTATTGAACTCCAGTGAAGTGCTGGAAATTGTGCTAGATGCTTTACAATACTTCATTTTGTTGGGGTGGTAAAATATACATAACATAAAATTCACCATTTTAACAACTCTAAATTGTACAATTAAGTGGCATTTAGGATGTTGACAATGTCGTACATTTATTACCACTATCTAGTTCAAAAACCTTTGCTTCATCTCAAAAGCAAATCCGGTACCTATTAAGAAGTCACTTCCCTCTACTCTGAGCCCCTGGCAGCCACTAATCTGCTTTCTGTCTTGATGGATTTGCCTATTCTTGTCATTTTATATAAATAGTAATATACACTATGTAGTATTTTATGTCTGGCTTCTTTCACTTAACATGATGTTTTCAAGGTTCACCCATGTTGTAGCATGAGCCGGCACTTCATTCCTTTTTATAATGAAATAATATTCCATTTTATGGATACACCACATTTTGTTAATTCATTTACTGGTTGATAGACATTTGGGTTGTTTCCACCTATTGGCTATTGTGAATGGTGCTGCTATGAGTATTTATGTGTAAGTTTTTGTTTGAATATCTTTTTCTCAATTCTTTTTTTTACATACTTTTAAAAGCAGATCTTATTTGACAAATAAAGAAATTAGATCTTGCTGATGAATGGATGAAGAAAATGTGTTATATATACACCATGGAATACTACTCAGTTATAAAAAGAAATGAAATAATGTCTCTTGCAGCAACTTGGATGGAGCTTGAGGCCATTATTGTAAGTGAAGCAACTCAGGAATGGAAAACCAAATATTGTATGTTCTCACTCATAAGTGAGAGCTAAGCTATGAGGACACAAAGGCATAAGAGTGATATAATGGACTTTGGGGACTCAGGAGGGGAGGCTTGGAGGGGGTTGAGGGATAAAAGACTACATATTGGGTATAGTGTACACTGCTTGGGTGACAGGTGCACTAATATCTCAGACACAGACATTACCACTAAAAAATCTTATCCCCATAACCAAAAACTGCCTGTACCCCAAAAAGTATTGAAATAAAAAGAAATTAGGTCTTGGAGATATTGTTTAAGTTATATAGCTGCTATGTGACAGAGCTGGAATATGAATGAAGGTTTCCGACTCCAGATTCTGGGCTCTCTCCACCACACTCTAAGCTGCTTTTGTGAAGTCAGACCTCAGTTGTCTCCTATGGTAACTCTGAAATTATGCTTTCTTATTTTCTGTTCTCAACATTGGAGAACTCCTTTTTGGCATCCAAGACATTTTGTGTTTGACATGAGCTTGTTCTCTCTTTGACTTCCTTTCTTTTTTTTTTTAATTTTATTATTCTACTTTAAGTTTTAGGGTACATGTGCACAATGTGCAGGTTTGTTACATATGTATACATGTGCCATGTTGGTGTGCTGCACCCATTAACTCGTCATTTAGCATTAGGTATATCTCCTAAAGCTATCCCTCCCCCTTCCCCCCACCCCACAACAGTCCCCAGAGTGTGATGTTCCCCTTCCTGTGTCCATGTGTTCTCATTGTTCAATTCCAACCTATGAGTGAGAACGTGTGGTGTTTGGTTTTTTGTCCTTGCGATAGTTTGCTGAGAATGATGGTTTCTAGTTTCATCCATGTCCCTACAAAGGACATGAACTCATCATTTTTTATGGCTGCATAGTATTCCATGGTGTATATGTGCCACATTTTCTAATCCAGTCTATCGTTGTTGGACATTTGGGTTGGTTCCAAGTCTTTGCTATTGTGAATAGTGCCACAATAAACATACGTGTGCATGCATCTTTATGGCAGCATGATTTATAGTCCTTTGGGTATATACCCAGTAATGGGATGGCTGGGTCAAATGGTATTTCTAGTTCTAGATCCCTGAGGAATCGCCACACTGACTTCCACAATGGTCGAACTAGTTTACAGTCCCACCAACAGTGTAAAAGTGTTCCTACTTCTCCACATCCTCTCCAGCACCTGTTGTTTCCTGACTTTTTAATGATCGCCATTCTAACTGGCGTGAGATGGTATCTCACTGTGGTTTTGATTTGTGTTTCTCTGATGGCCAGTGATGATGAGCATTTTTTCATGTGTTTTTTGGCTGCATAAATGTCTTCTTTTGAGAAGTGTCTGTTCATGTCCTTCGCCCACTTTTTGATGGGGTTGTTTGAGTTCATTGTAGATTCTGGATATTAGCCCTTTGTCAGATGAGTAGGTTGTGAAAATTTTCTCCCATTTTGTAGGTTGCCTGTTCACTCTGGTGGTAGTTTCTTTTGCTGTGCAGAAGCTCTTTAGTTTAATTAGATCCCATTTGTCAATTTTGGCTTTTGTTGCCATTGCTTTTGGTGTTTTAGACATGAAGTCCTTGCCCATGCCTATGTCCTGAATGGTATTGCCTAGGTTTTCTTCTAGGGTTTTTATGGTTTTAGGTCTGACATGTAAGTCTTTAATCCATCTTGAATTAATTTTTGTATAAGGTGTAAGGGAGGGATCCAGTTTCAGCTTTCTACATATGACTAGCCAGTTTTCCCAGCACCATTTATTAAATAGGGAATCCTTTCCCCATTGCTTGTTTTTCTCAGGTTTGTCAAAGATCAGATAGTTGTAGATATGCGGCACTATTTCTGAGGGCTCTGTTCTGTTCCATTGATCTGTAACTCTGTTTTGGTACCAGTACCATGCTGTTTTGGTTACTGTAGCCTTGTAGTATAGTTTGAAGTCAGGTAGCATGATGCCTCCCGCTTTGTTCTTTTGGCTTAGGATTGACTTGGCGATGCGGGCTCTTTTTTGGTGCCATATGAACTTTAAAGTAGTTTTTTCCAATTCTGTGAAGAAAGTCATTGGTAGCTTGATGGGGATGGCATTGAATCTATAAATTACCTTGGGCAGTATGGCCATTTTCACGATATTAATTCTTTCTACCCATGAGCATGGAATGTTCTTCCATTTGTTTGTATCCTCTTTTATTTCATTGAGGAGTGGTTTGTAGTTCTCCTTGAAGAGGTCCTTCACGTCCCTTGTAAGTTGGATTCCTAGGTATTTTATTCTCTTTGAAGCAATTGTGAATGGGACTTCATTCATGATTTGGCTCTCTGTTTGTCTGTTATTGGTGTATAAGAATGCTTGTGATTTTTACACATTGATTTTGTATCCTGAGACTCTGCTGAAGTTGCTTATCAGCTTAAGGAGATTTTGGGCTGAGACAATGGGGTTTTCTAGATATACAATCATGTCATCTGCAAACAGGGACAATTTGACTTCCTCTTTTCCTAATTGAATACCCTTTATTTCCTTCCCCTGCCTAATTGCCCTGGCCAGAACTTCCAACACTATGTTGAATAGGAGTGGTGAGAGAGGGCATCCGTGTCTTGTGCCAGTTTTCAAAGGGAATGCTTACAGTTTTTGTCCATTCAGTATGATATTGGCTGTGGGTTTGTCATAGACAGCTCTTATTATTTTGAGATACATCCCATCAATACCTAATTTATTGAGAGTTTTTAGCATGAAGTGTTGTTGAATTTTGTCAAAGGCCTTTTCTGCATCTATTGAGATAATCATGTGGTTTTTGTCTTTGGTTCTGTTTATATGCTGGATTACATTTATTGATTTGCGTATGTTGAACCAGCCTTGCGTCCCAGGGATGAAGCCCACTTGATCATGGTGGTTAAGCTTTTTGATGTGCTGCTGGATTCGGTTTGCCAGTATTTTACTGAGGATTTTTGCATCAATGTTAATCAAGGATATTGGTCTAAAATTCTCTTTTTTGGTTGTGTCTCTGCCCGGCTTTGGTATCAGGATGATGCTGGCCTCATAAAATGAGTTAGGGAGGATTCCCTCTTTTTCTACTGATTGGAATAGTTTCAGAAGGAATGGTACCAGTTCCTCCTTGTACCTCTGGTAGAATTCGGCTGTGAATCCATCTGGTCCTGGACTCTTTTTGGTTGGTAAGCTATTGATTATTGCCACAATTTCAGAGCCTGTTATTGGTCTATTCAGAGATTCAACTTCTTCCTGGTTTAGTCTTGGGAGGTTGTATGTGTTGAGGAATTTATCCATTTCTTCTAGATTTTCTAGTATATTTGCGTAGAGGTATTTGTAGTATTCTCTGATGGTAGTTTGTATTTCTGTGGGATCGGTGGTGATATCCCCTTTATCATTTTGTATTGCATCTATTTGATTCTTCTCTCTTTTCTTCTTTATTGGTCTTGCTAGTGGTCTATCAATTTTGTTGATCTTTTCAAAAAACCAGCTCCTGGATTCATTAATTTTTTGAAGGGTTTTTTGTGTCTCTATTTCCTTCAGTTCTGCTCTGATTTTAGTTATTTCTTGCCTTCCGCTAGCTTTTGAATGTGTTTGCTCTTGCTTTTCTAGTTCTTTTAATTGTGATGTTAGGGTGTCAGTTTTGGATCTTTCCTGCTTTCTCTTGCGGGCATTTAGTGCTATAAATTTCCCTCTGCACACTGCTTTGAATGTGTCCCAGAGATTCTGGTATGTTGTGTCTTTGTTCTCATTGGTTTCAAAGAACATCTTTATTCCTGCCTTCATTTTGTTATGTACCCAGTAGTCATTCAGGAGCAGGTTGTTCAGTTTCCATGTAGTTGAGCGGTTTTGAGTGAGTTTCTTAATCCTGAGTTCTAGTTTGATTGCACTGTGGTCTGAGAGACAGTTTGTTATAATTTCTGTTCTTTTACATTTGCTGAGGAGTGCTTTACTTCCAACTATGTGGTCAGTTTTGGAATAGATGTGGTGTGGTGCTGAAAAAAATGTATATTCTGTTGATTTGGGGTGGAGAGTTCTGTAGATGTCTATTAGGTCTGCTTGGTCAGAGCTGAGTTCAATTCCTGTGTATCCTTGTTAACTTTCTGTCTCGTGGATCTGTCTAGTGTTGACAGTGGGGTATTAAAGCCTCCCATTATTATTGTGTGGGAGTCTAAGTCTCTTTGTAGGTCACTCAGGACTTGCTTTATGAATCTGGGTGCTCCTGTATTGGGTGCATATATATTTAGGATAGTTAACTCTTCTTGTTGAATTGGTCCCTTTATCATTATATAATGGCCTTCTTTGTCTCTTTTGATCTTTGTTGGTTTAAAGTCTGTTTTATCAGAGACTAGGATTGCAACCCCTGCCTTTTTATGTTTTCCATTTGCTTGGTAGATCTTCCTCCATCCTTTTATTTTGAGCCTATGTGTGTCTCTGCACATGAGATCGGTTTCCTGAATACAGCACACTGATGGGTCTTGACTCTTTATCCAATTTGCCAATCTGTGTCTTTTAATTGGAGCATTTAGCCCATTTACATTTAAGGTTAATATTGTTATGTGTGAATTTGATCCTGTCATTAAGACGTTGGCTGGTTATTTTGCTCATTAGTTGGTGCAGTTTCTTCCTAGCCTTGATGGTCTTTACAATTTGGCATGTTTTTGCAGTGGCTGGTACCAGTTGTCCTTTCCATGTTTAGCACTTCCTTCAGGAGCTCTTTTAGGGCAGGCCTTGTGGTGACAAAATCTCTCAGCATTTGCTTGTCTGTAAAGTATTTTATTTCTCCTTCACTTATGAAACTTAGTTTGGCCGGATATGAAATTCTGGGTTGAAAAGTCTTTTCTTTAAGAATGTTGAATATTGGCCCTCACTCTCTTCTGGCTTGTAGAGTTTCTGCCGAGAGATCTGCTGTTAGTCTGATGGGCTTCCCTTTGTGGGTAACCCGACCTTTGTCTCTGGCTGCCCTTAACATTTTTTCCTTCATTTCAACTTTGGTGAATCTGACAATTATGTGTCTTGGAGTTGCTCTTCTCGAGGAGTATCTTTGTGGCATTCTCTGTATTTCCTGAATCTGAATGTTGACCTGCCTTGCTAGATTGGGGAAGTTCTCCTGGATAATATCCTGCAGAGTGTTTTCCAACTTGGTTCCATTCTCCCCGTCACTTTCAGATACACCAATCAGACGTAGATTTGGTCTTTTCACATAGTCCCATATTTCTTGGAGGCTTTGTTGGTTTCTTTTTATTCTTTTTTCTCTAAACTTCCCTTCTCACTTCATTTCATTCATTTCATCTTCCATCAGTGATACCTTTTCTTCCAGTTGATTGCATCGGCTCCTGAGGCTTCTGCATTCTTCACGTAGTTCTCAAGCCTTGGCTTTCAGCTCCATCAGCTCCTTTAAGGACTTCTCTGCATTGGTTATTCTAGTTATACATTCATCTAATTTTTTTCGAAGTTTTTAACTTCTTTGCCATTGGTTTGAATTTCCTCCTGTAGCTCGGAGTAGTTTGATCATATGAAGACTTCTTCTCTCAACCCGTCAAAGTCATTCTCCGTCCAGCTTTGTTCCATTGCTGGTGAGGAACTGCGTTCCTTTGGAGGAGGAGAGGCGCTCTGCTTTTTACAGTTTCCAGTTTTTCTGCTCTGTTTTTCCCCCATCTTTGTGGTTTTATCTACTTTTGGTCTTTGATAATGGTGACGTACAGATGGGTTTTTGGTGTGGATGTCCTTTCTATTTGTTAGTTTTCCTTGTAACAGACAGGACCCTCAGCTGCAGGTTTGTTGGAGTTTGCTAGAGGTCCACTCCAGACACTATTTGCCTGGGTATCAGCAGCGGTGGCTGCAGAACAGCAGTGGTTGTAGAACAGCAGATTTTGGTGAACCGCAAATGCTGCTGCCTGATCGTTCCTCTGGAAGTTTTGTCTCAGAGGAGTACCCGGCCGTGTGAGGTGTCAGTCTGCCCCTACTGGGGGGTGCCTCCCAGTTAGGCTGCTCGGGGGTCAGGGACACACTTGAGGAGGCAGTCTGCCCGTTCTCAGATCTCCAGCTGCATGCTGGGAGAACCACTACTCTCTTCAAAGCTGTCAGACAGGAACATTTAAGTCTGCAGAGGTGACTGCTGTCTTTTTGTTTGTCTGTGCCCTGCCCACAGAGGTGGAGCCTACAGAGGCAGGCAGGCCTCCTTGAGCTGTGGTGGGCTCCACCCAGTTTGAGCTTCCCAGCTGCTTTGTTTACCTAACCAAGCCTAGGCAATGGCAGGCACCCCTCCCCCAGCCTCACTGCCACTTTGCAGTTTGATCTCAGACTGCTGTGCTAGCAATCAGCGAGACTCCATGGGCATAGGACTCTCTGAGCCATGTGCGGGATATAATCTCCTGGTGTGCTGTTTTTTAAGCCCATTGGAAAAGCGCAGTATTAGGGTGGGAGTGACCCAATTTTCCAGGTGCCATCTGACACCCCTTTCTTTGACTAGGAAAGGGAACTCCCTGACCCCTTGCACTTCCTGATTGAGGCAATGCCTTGCCCTGCTTCGGCTCATGCATGGTGCGTTGCACACTCTGTCCTGCACCCACTGTCTGGCACTCCCTAGTGAGATGAACCCAGTACCTCAGATGGAAATGCAGAAATCACCCGTCTTCTGCGTCGCTCACGCTAGGAGCTGTAGACTGGAGCTGTTCCTATTCGGCTATCTTGGCTCCGCCAAACTCTGACTTCCTTTCTGTTCCAGAGGAGTAGCCAGCCTTGAATTTATCAGGTAAGATTTGTGTGAATAGCTCCTGAATACTTTATTATTTCAAAGTGCCCAAGGCATTGTTATTCTTAAAAATTTGCAAATATGCACCCCAAATAGCCATTATGATAAATAGTACCTCCTTCATCATGATCAATGTGCCTTTCCCCCCGGAATCAAATCTTTATTATGCTTACCAGGGTGGATGTAGAATTTATAGGTCTTTCCTTTTATAATGAGTCAAGCATTAATGACAAAAAGAAAATGTTGGAGTTATTGTCATCTTGAGACTTGAGAAAAATGTTGGAAAATTATGGGAAAAGGAAGAAAATATTAAACCTCTCAAGAAAGAGCCATGTGAAATGGTTGTTGAAGGGCCTAACAGTTACTGGATGCAAAGAGAAAAAACAGGGGCCCTGCTGAAGAGTAACCTGATGAGGACCAGCAAGCTTGGGCTTCCCTACAGCATGGCAGCCTTGGACTTCTCACATGGCAGCTCAGTGTCCTAAGTTGAGTATTTCAAGACAGAGAGTCTGGCAGAAGCTGTATCACATTTTATGACTTGGTCTTGGAAGGTCACATAATGTCACATCCTCCATACTCTATTAGTTAATGAGTCAGGCAGTCAAAGGCCTGGTCATATTCAAGTAGAGGGAATGTCTAGCTTCCCTCCATGTCTTGGTGGGGATGTGGCAAAGTTCTTCTGCAAGAGCATGTGGGTTGATATTGTTAAAACCATTTTTGGAAAATGCAACCTGTCATAATAACTAAGGTGTTTTTTGAAATTTACATTTTCTGTTCTTCTCTCTTGCTTCCTCAAGATCCTCTACGCTATAGTAAAAATGATGGTGGGAAACATCAATGGAGGGAGAGAGAGGGCAGAGAAGTACCATCAGTGCAAACCCTAATTATGAGGGCATAGAGTCAGAATGTTTATTAACTCATTCATTCTTTCAACAAATATTTACTGAGTGCCTGCTATGTGCCAGATACTGTTATCAGACACTGTAATAAGCATATCAGTGATCAAAACAGACACAGATTATTGCCCTCATGTGGTCTCCATTCTAGTAGAAGAGTTACTAACCATGCTCAATGTGCCAGGCTCTGTTCTCAGCACTTTACACATGTGATCTTATTTAAACCCCTCAGCAAGTCTATGAAGTAGGTAACAATTAAGTCCCCGATTTTACTTGAGCACAGAGAGGAGGAGTCACTTTCTCAAGGTCACACAGCTATCTGGAGGCAGAGTCGTGATGTACATCCAGGTTTTTTTTCTGGCTCCAGAGTCTCTACTCTCTATACCATGCTGCCTCTGGATCTGCAAGGGAGCTTGCAGGTCATTTAGTTCACCCTCATTCCACAATGTGGACTCAGAGGTACCAGGTGATGAGGGGACTTGCCCACAATTAAACAGTTGATTAACATCTGGACTGGAACTAGAATCTTATCTTTCAGAACATGACTTATATCACTGTGCCCTTAGATTATTTGGGCAGATAATTCTATGAAGGATGGGGACTTGGCCACATCCTCATGTTTCCCCACCTTGAATGATAGTTCCCTGGGGAAAAAGATGGCTTTTGCTACTGTTTTTTGATAGTCCTTCTTCTGTCCTTCACAGTTGGGATGAAGATGCCCTGCTCAAGTTTACAAGCGGTGTTTTCCAGCTCAGCACAGCTCTTCTTCCTCTGAAGGTGCATCTCCCTACCTCCTGATCATCTGTGGGACAAATGCTTCATGTGCATTTGGGGACCATCATCACTCTTGTCAGTTTTGTTCCTCCTCAGCCATCAGTGAGCTCAGGTGCACAGCAGTAACGGGAAATAGTACATGGCAGTGCCTAAAGGGTTAGTGAGAGAGAGACCAGACCACACAGTCATTCCCTTTCTAGCAGCCATCTCTGCATGAGAAGTGTTGGAGGGACAGCACCACAGGGACAGTGCTCTGTGCACCTCTCATGTCCCAATTAGAACCATCACAGTCACCAGTGCCTCTAAACTGCAAGGGACCCACTAGGCAAAGAGAGCAGACTGGGGCAGAAATGTCCCATCATGGGAGCTGGAGATTGGGCTGTAGAATTTCAGACTGGAAGTTAGAGTTTGGCAGGCATCCTTCTCAGATTTTCTGGAACAGTTCCAATTTTATGCAACATAATTTTTTAAAATAATGATGACTCATTAAAAAAACTGTGATTTAATTTTTATGCATTTAATAGGACTTCTTATTTAAATAAATTCACTAATCAATAAAACAAAAATCTTTCTCAGCACCAAGAGTAGTCATTTGAACTTCAGACATACATTCTCCTTATTTATAGATCATCCTGACTGTAAAGGAACCAAAGAATAAGTTGCTGAGGATCAACAAAATACTTGCGGGGTTGAAATCACATACTTCCCTTGACTAAAAAAGGCTTATCATCTATGATTGTACAGGTTGTGCACTGTACCAGGCTGCAACTGCAAGGAGTCTCTATTTGTACTGCAGACATTATTGATTTGTATGTTAAATACAACAGTTTTATGACAGACGGGCAGATTTGTTCAGTATAATCAATATACAATATGAAGACGATTTCAAACAGAATGAAGCAATGTGCCTTGAGGAAGGAGTGCCTGTTCTAATTTTCACAATGGTGTCCTATAAACCACTGGTGGCCTAGATTGAATGGCCAGTTCTATAAAACTCATGGGCCTGGGATTGAGAAGCCAAGACGCAGAGCAGTAAGGTGAAAGTAGAGCAGTTACTTGAAAGAGCAAGGCTAACCTGAAAGTGTATAAGGTAACACATTATTGGCTACACATTAGAATCTCTTGGGGAGATTTGAAAAATACTGATGCCTGGGTTTCACCCCTAGAGGTTCTTATTTAACTGGTCTGGGATACAGCCTGGGGTTGAGGTATTGAGGTTCTTCATGTAACCCTAATAAACAGCCAAGGTTGAGAACCACTGTATTTTTTGTTGGATGGGTGACAGATGATAGATGGATGGGTGGATGACTAGATGCATGGGCTGCATAGATACGTGAATAAATGAATGGACTAAGGAATTGGGCATAGAGTCATGGCTTGACATGTTTTCATGATCTGGTATCTGCTTATCTCCAGACACATTCTCTCCCATCTTGCCTCAGTTTCTTGCACTCCATGCTCCAGCCATACTGAATTTCAATCATTTTTTCTAATGTGGCGACTCTCTTACAACTCTGGCCCTTACCTTCCCTGTTCTCATTGATTAGAATGTGTTTCCTTTTTCTGTTTGCCTGACTAACTCTTACTCAGATTTCAGGTCTCTACATAAAATTTCAGGTAATTTAGTCCTGGACTCCTCTAGACCCTGGTTTAGATCCTGCCATCCATGTTCCTGTGGCCTCTTGTCCTTTCCCATCAGAGCACCTATCACTTGGCATTGCCAGCTGGGCTCAGAGGAGAGGAAAAGGAAAAACCCAGTGGTTCATTTCTCATGGTCCTATGCTGCATGGCCTCATGCTGATTCAAGCATTTCAGGACAAAAACTTACTTTGACAAAATCTGTGCATCATTCATTGATGGCTCAATAAAAATATCACACCTTTGACAGATGCCCCTCTCCCCTTATCTTCCTGTCCTGCAGTTATTTTCATGCACGTCCGTGTGAAGAGACCACCAAACAGGCTTTGTGTGAGCAACATGGCTGTTTATTTCACCTGGGTGCAGGCGGGCTGAGTTCGAAAAGAGAGTCAGAGAAGGGAGATGGGGTGCGGCCATTTTATAAGATTTGGGTAGGTAAAGGAAAATTACAGTCAAAGGGAGTTGTTCTCTGGCAGGCAGGAGTGGGGGTCACAAGGTACTCAGTGGGGGAGATTTTGAGCCAGGATGAGCCAGGAGAAGGAATTTCACAAGACAGTGTCATCAGTTAAGGCAGGAACAGGCTATTTTCACTTCTTTTGTGGTGGAATGTCATCAGTTAAGGCAGTAACAGGCCATCTGGGTGTGTACGTGCATGTCACAGGGGATATGATGGCTTAGCTTGGGCTCAGAGGCCTGACATTCCTGTCTTCTTGTATTAATAAGAAAAATAAAATGAAACAGTGGTGAAGGGTTGGGATGGTGAAAATTTTTGGGGGTGGTATGGAGAGATAATGGGCGATGTTTCTCAGGGCTGCTTTGAGCAGGATTGGGGCGGTGTGGGAACCTAGAGTGGGAGAGATTAAGCTGAAGGAAGATTTTGTGGTAAAGGGTGATATTGTGGGGTTGTTAGAAGAAACATTTGTCAGTTAGAATTATTGGTGATGGCCTGGATACAGTTTTGTTTGAATTGAAAAACTAAATGGAATAAGAGAAGGAGAAAAACAGGTATTAAAGGACCAAGAATTGGGAGGACCTAGGACATGTAATTAGAGAGTGCCTAAGGAGATTCAGCATAGCCTTGCCAGTAAAGATTGTTTATTTACTTTAAGAGTTAAGAGTGGTGGTTTGGGGATAGCACCAGGAGATACCAGCTGTGATGGCTTGGAGAAACAGTGTAAACTGGCAGTGTAAACAAGAGCAGGGCATGTATGAGTAGTTGAGAACAAGTGAATAGGAGTATGACTACACAGAAAATAATAGGGATGACAAGTTTTTTGGGTCACAGTTTAAGTTGGTCTGGTGTCTGGAATGAGACTGGGGCCTAATAAAAAGGAGCGTCTATACAGGAGCTTAAATGGGCTGTACCTTGTAGCATTCTGAGGACAGGCCTGAATTCTGAGAAGGGAAAGTGGTAAAAGTATTTTCCAGTCCTTTTTAAGTTGGTGGCTGAGCTTGGTGAGGTGTGTTTTTAAAAGACCATTAGTCTGTTCTACTTTTCCTGAAGACTGAGGACTGTAAGGGATATAAAGGTTTCACTGAATACTAAGAGCCTGAAAAAATGCTTGGCTGATTTGACTAATAAAGGCTGGTCCGTTATCAGACTGTATAGAGGTGGGAAGGCTAAACTGAGGAATTATGTCTGACAGAAGGGAAGAAATGACTGTGGTGGCCTTCTCAGACCTGTAGGAAAGGCCTCTACTTATCCAGTGGAAGTGTCTACCTAGACTAAGAGGTATTTTAGTTATCTGACTCAGGGCATGTTGAGTAAAGCTAATTTGCCAGTCCTGGGTGGGGGGCAAATCCTCAAGCTTGATGTGTAGGGAAGGGAGGGGGCTTGAATAATCCCTGAGAAGTGGTAGAATAGCAGATGGAACATTGAGAAGTTATTTCCTTGAGGATAGATTTCCACGATGGAAAGGAAATGAGAGGTTTTAAGAGGTGGGCTAGTGGCTTGTACTATAGCATAGCCTGCCTTTGCTGGTGTGTGGTGATTAGGCCTGGTGGAACTGCCATCAATAAACTAAGTGTGATCAGGGTGAGAAACAGGGAAGAAAGAAATGTGGGGAAATGTGGTGAACGTCAGGTGGATCAGAGAGATGCAGTTATGAGGGTCAGGTGTGGTATCCGGAATAATGTGGGAGGCTAGATTGAAGTCTGGGCCAGGAACAATGGTAATTGTGGGAGACTCAACAAAGAGTGAGTATAGCTGAAGGAGCCAGGGAGCAGAAAGTATATGCATCAGGTGTGAGGAAGGAAATAGATTTTGGAAATTATGAGAGCTGTAGAGAGTGAGTTGAGCATAGTTTATGATTTTAAGGGCCTCTAAAAGTATTAGGGCGGCAGCAGCCGCTGCACAGAGACATGATGGCCAGCCTAAAACAGTAAGGTCAAGTTGTTTGGACAAAAAACCTACAGGACACAATCCTGGTCCTTGTGTAAGAATTCTGACTGCACAGCCCTGCACTTCAGCTGTGTGTAATGAAAAGTGTTGGGATGAGTCAGGGAGAGCTAGAGTGGCGGCAGTCTCTAAAGCTGTCTTCATGGAACGGAAAGAGGAGTGGGGAAAGGATTTAGGATCTATGGGGTCAGCTAGGTTTCCTTTTGTGAGTTTATATAATGGTTTTGTTAGGATGGCAAAACCAGGTATCTAAAGGCGAAAGTATCCAATCACGCCCAGGAAGGAAAGGAGTAATTGTTTTGTAGAAGGGGTTGGCGTTTGAGAGATCAGTCGGACATGATCGGCAGGGAGAGCACGTGTGTTTTTGTGAAGAATTATGCCGAGGTAGGTAACGGATGCAGAAGAAATTTGAGCTTTGGAGGGGGATACCCTATATCCTTTGGAGAATAAATGCTGAAGGAGCAGAAGTGTGTCTTGTTGAGAAGATTCAAAGGAGAGGCTACAAAGGTCATCAATATATTGAATAAGGTGAGAAGCGGAGGGGTGGAAAGAAAATAAATCATGAGAAACAGCTTGGCTGAAGTAATGAGGACTGTCCCTGAAACCTTGTGGCAGCACAGCCCAGGTAAGCTGCTGGGGCTGATGGGTGTCAGGGTCAGTCCAGATGAAAGCAAAGAGAGGCTGGGACGAGACATTCAGGGGAATAGTGAAAAAAGCATCTTTAAGATCAAGAATGGAATAGTGAGTTGTGGAGGAAGGTATTGAGGACGAAAGAGTGTATGGGTTGGGCACTACAGGGTGGATAGGCAAAACAATTTGGGTGATAAGGCGCAGATCCTGAACTAATCTGTAAGACTTGTCTGGTTTTAGGACAGGTAAAATGGGGGAATTGTAAGGAGAGTTTATAGGTTTTAGAAGCCCATGCTGTAGCAGGTGAGTGATAACAGGCTTTAATCCTTTCAAAGCATGGTATGGGATAGGATATTGGCATTGAGTGGGGTAAGGGAGATTAGGTTTTAATGAGATGGTAAGGGGTGCATGATCGGTTGCCAAGAAGGGAGTAGAGGTATCTTATACTTGTGGGTTAAGTTGGGGGGATACAAGAGGAGGACACAAAGGTGGCTTTGGATTGGGAAGAAGGGTGGCAATGAGATGTAGTTGTAGTCCAGGAATAGTCAGGGAAGCAGATAATTTAGTTACAGTGTCTCGGCCTAATAACAGAACTGGGCAGGTGGGGATAACTTAAAAGGAGTGCTTAAAAGAGTATTGTCTAAGTTGGCACAAGAGTTGGGGAGTTTTAAGAGGTTTAGAAGCCTGGCCGTCAATACCTACAGCAGTTATGGAGGCAAGGGAAACAGGCCTTGGAAAGAAGGTAATGTGCAGTGGGTAGCCTCCATATTGATTGAGAAGGGGACGGACTTACCTTCCACTGTGAGAGTTACCTAGATTGTCTGTGATGGTTCTGTAAGCTTCTGAGGCAATCGGGCAGTGTCAGTCTTCAGCTGCTAAGCCAAGAAGATCTGGGAAGGAGTCAGTCAGAGAGCCTTGGGCCAGAGTTCCAGGGGCTCTGGGAGTGGCTGCCAGGTGAGCTGAACAGTCTGATTTCCAGTGGGGTCCCGCACAGATGGGACATGGCTTAGGAGGAATCCTGGGCTGTGGGCATTCCTTGGCCTGGTGTCCAGATTTCTGGCTCTTATAGCAAGCTCCTGGGGAAGGTGGTTCTGAAGGAACACATGGCCACTGTGGTTTCAGCGTTTGGAAGTTCTTGCGTGCTGGAGATGTGGCTGGTGTTTGTCTCACAGTGGAGGCAAGGAATTGCAACTAGAAATATGTTGCTACTTGGCTGCCTCTATTATTGTACACCTTGAAGGTGAGGTTAATTAAATCCTGTTGTGGGGTTTCAGGGCTGGAATTTAATTTTTGGAGTTTTATTTAATGTCAGGAGCAGATTGGGTAATAAAATGTAAATTGAGAATAAGACGGCCTTTTGACTTTTTAGGGTCTAGGGCTGTAAAGCATTTCAGGGTTGCTGCC
This sequence comes from Gorilla gorilla gorilla, assembly GCF_029281585.2. Lineage (NCBI taxonomy): Eukaryota > Metazoa > Chordata > Mammalia > Primates > Hominidae > Gorilla > Gorilla gorilla. The sequence continues at coordinate 181,763,515 of NC_086017.1, forward strand.
AAATGAGTCATGAACTGGGCTGGATTTTTATATTTGATGAAAAAGAGCCTAGACGCTAACTAATTTGGGATAAAGAAAAAGGAGCATTAACCTTGACTATGCCTTTAGCTCCAGACACCTTTCTAAGAGTAAATTGCTGGGCAGGTCAGGGAGGGCTAGTCATGGAATGAAACTGTAAGCCAGACCAGGTGTGAGGAGGGGAGGTGATAAAAAGATTATAGGGTGGAGGAGCGGAGGCTGAGGAAGAATTGGGACCTAGCTTGGCCTGGCGAGGAGGGAAGAATTCAGATGGGTCTGTAGAAAAGGAAGATTACAAAGACTCAGCGACACTTGGGGCTGGGACTGAGGGGACAGGCGGGAGGGAAAGAAGGAAGATTTGGGACTAGTTGCATTGGGAACAGAGACTAGAGAGGGACTGATGTGTAAAAGAGTGCCTGGACATCAGGCATCTCAGACCATTTGCCTATTTTTTGACAAAAATTATTTAGGTCTTGTAGGATGAAGAAATCGAAAGTGCCATTTTCTGGCCATTTAGAACCACTGTTGGGTTTGTATTGGGGTCATGTGGCATTGTAGAAGAAAATAAGGCATTTCGGTTTTAGGTCAGGTGAGAGTTGAAGAGGTTTTATGTTCTTAAGAACACAGGCTAAGGTAGAAGAAGGAGGAATGGAGGGTGGAAGGTTGCCTATAGTGAAGGAGGCAAGTTTAAAGAAAAGGGAGAGTAGAGACATGGAGGGAAGGGGTTCGGGGGTTCTTACCCTCCAGAAAAGCGGGAAAGGGGTTGGGGCACAGAGATATGAGGTCAGGGCATGGAAATAAGGGATCAGGGCACAGAGATATAAGAGGTTGGGGCACGGAAATAAGGGATCAGGGTGCAGAGATAAAAGAGGTCAGGGCATGGAAATAAGGGATGGGGTGCAGAGATACGAGGTTGGGGTACTTGCCCCTCCCCCAGAAAAGCAGGACTTGCCACTAAGGGTGAAGGAGAAGGTGTTGGGGGTTTCTTGCCCCCCAGAAAGGTGGAGAAGGGGTAGAGACATGGAGAGAAGGGGTTGGGGTACTTGCCCCTACCCCAGAAAAATGGGACTTGCCGCTAAGGGTGAAGGACCAAGGCAGGTGTCCTCGCATGGTCTGACACCTCTGAAACGTGGGTGAATAATCAAAGAGGCATCCCTGCAATGATTAAACACCAAGGGAAGGCTGCCTTCCCAGCCCATGACCAGCGCCTGAGTTTTGGGTCCGCAGATAAAACGTGTCTCCTTTGTCTCTACCAGAAAATGAAAGGAATTGAAATTAAGAGAAGGGAGAGATTGAAGAGTGGAAAGGAGAAAGTGGTTGAGGGATAGTGAGAGAGGTTGGAGAAGAGAGTAAGAAGAGGCCGCTTACCCGATTTAAAATTGGTGAGATGTTCCTTGGGCTGGTGGGTCTGAGGACCTGAGGTCGTAGGTGGATCTTTTTCATGGAGCAAAGAGCAAGAGGACAGAGGATTGATCTCCCAAGGGAGGTCCCCTGATCTGAGTCATGGCACCAAATTTCATGCATGTCCGTGTGAAGAGACCACCAAACTGGCTTTGTGTGAGCAACATGGCTGTTTACTTCACCTGGGTGCAGGCGGGCTGAGTCCAAAAAGAGAGCCAGTGAAAGGAGATAGGGGTGGGGCCATTTTATAAGATTTGGGTAGGTAAAGGAAAATTACAGTCAAAGGGAGTTGTTCTCTGGAGGGCAGGAGTGGGGGTCACAAGGTGCTCAGTGGAGGAGCTTTTGAGCCAGGATGAGCCAGGAGAAGGAATTTCACAAGACAATGTCATCAGTTAAGGCAGGAACAGGCCATTTTCACTTCTTTTGTGGTGGAATGTCATCAGTTAAGGCAGGAACCGGCCATCTGGATGTGTACGTGCAGGTCACAGAGGATATGATGGCTTAGCTTGGGCTCAGAGGCCTGACAGTTATTATTTAAATCAGCCATGTGTCAATCCACCAAGTTCTTACTGAGAGTAGCTTTCCCTATGTCCACTATGTCCACTCAGATCAGGATCAGGGAAACTTGACAACAAGGGCCAGAAGGGACATTAGGGATGTTCTCATCAGAGTCTGCATTGTATCGAGGAGCAAATGGATATTTAACTGGCAACAATGACTTGCCCAGGGTCACACAGCGGCAGAGCAAGGGCTGAAACCCAAGTTTCTTGGCTAGAAGACTAGTCTGCCCCCATATTCAAGTTCTCTTTAGAAAATTCTCAAAATTCTAGAGCTTAGTCCCTTCTCCTGACCCTTCCAATGCCATGGCAATTCTAAGCAAGGAAAGCCCTGCATTAAAGTCAATAATGAAGATACCTGGGGACAAAGATGGCTTTCACTACTGTTTTTTCACTAGATGTGAGCAGTTGGCAAGACAGCAATGTATCACATCCAAGACATCACCATTATTACGGGAATAGTTACCCCATGAGCAGCTCTTAAAGATAAGACATGTCTGTGAGAGGTGGGCTGCAGAAAACCCTTTGGGAAAATTTGCTCTGGAAATTCAGAGTTAAAGATTTGTCTGCAAGGACAGTCTAAGGAAATGGTGACAGGGTAAGGGGAAATCAGGGCCAAGAGAACAAGGCTACCACACTGGGAGTTTTCTCTACACCCAGACTGAGAAAAGGGCTTTTGATTTTGGCCCAAACATTGAACTGCCTCTTTGTCCATGGGGGAATTGTAGGAAGTGCATGAAAACACTACAGCAAGACTTTCAAACTTACCCACAGACACATTTTATCTGAGATGCCTGGTGGCTTTTAAAATTTATAAGCCACTACATAAAAGTTAAGAGATTCCACATGAAATAGGAAGATAAACAACATGGAGCCCTCATTCCCATAAGGCATCGATAGAGGAGAGGGGAGCAGTGGCTGCCCCTTGAGACAGGGCTTGAGCTTTCCATGCCCCCAGGGGCCCTGCTGCTCACTCATGGCGGCCCTGTGGACCTGTGGCGTGTGACCTGGGCTCTGCAGGAGCCTCCTGTCTGTCTTGCTTATAGTTGGCATCACATTCTCCCTCGTATCATAGATTCCTGCATGCTCAACTCATCTCCCAACAGGCCTCCAAGCCCAATAAACGCTCTTGAAATGAATGAGTCAGTATTTCAAGGTGCTAACTTGAAGCCACAGTATAGGTTTATGAAATTTTTATTTTGTAAATTATTCAGGAGCTTGGTTTGCTACAAAATGTTGAAAAGAAGCTTTGCTAAATAAAATTATTCATAAGATACTGAAACAGGAGAACTAAGATAATCTCCTTCCTGGATTTCTTTTAGTAAGAGGCAGGTCTCTTTCAGGTTAAGTTCAAAATATTCCTGCTGAAGGTGGGAAATGGGCCCCTTTAAATGGTGAGAGCTCTATTTCAGCCTTAGGATCTCATCATTGGCTGTGATGCAGAGGAGAATTGGACGAACAGCAGCGTGGTGCTGAGGAAAGTGTGTGGATGTGGGAATCAAACGAATCCAGTGCTAATCCCTGGTTTCGTTTCTTCCCACCTTTTGTGACATTGGGCTTGTGGTTTACCTCCTTGGGCTTCAGCAGAGGATTATAGACCTCTTTTAAATTGTTAAAAACAATTGTTTTCCTAAATAGTACCTGGACATGGTACAAAATTCAAAAGGTACGAAGTGAAAAGTTTCTTTCCCTCTAGTCACCAAAGCCACTCAGCTTCCCTCACAGGAGGCAGGCTATCTTACTAGGTTCTTATGCATCCTTCTGAAGATAGCCTATAAATATATAATATATGTGAATGTAAAAATATATGTAAATTCATAAATGCTTACTCTTTATACAAACATTCACACTGTTCCATATCTTCTTTTTTCATTTAACATACCTTAAAGATCTTTCTACATCAGAAAGAGCAGCCTCATTTTTAATGGCTGCACAATATTCTATTGATGGATGTGCCGTAAAGTGATTTAACCAGTCTATTATTGGCACTCATTCATAGTAGACTTCCAAGATTTGCTATTTCAACACTGCTAAAATGGATATGATACACATGCACTTCTTGTAGGTATGCATGTATCTGTGGGCTAAATCCCAGTATGTGGAACTGTTGTGTTATGGGATAAGCACAGTTATGTTTTGATAGGTAGTGCCAAACTGCCCTCCATAGATGTTATAATTCAAACTAACATAGATTTATTAAAGCTCTACTAAAAACCTAACCCATCTATTTCCCTATGATAGGCATGTTATTTATTGGACTTTGTTTTTCTCTCTGCCTTTATTTACTGACCTGATATGTCAATCTGTGAAATGGAAATAGTTATAACTTTGTTATATTTATGGGAGGCCATTGTTTTGGAGTAACTTCTCCTTCAGGCCCCAACAAACAAGACAAAACCAGAGTGCAGTCACTTGTGCTAAGTGCTACATAGTCACACTAAAGTTTAAAATGAGCCAGTTTTCCAAAAAACAGGAGATTCACATCAGCCAATCAAAAGGGGACCAGTCTGTCTGAGCCAGCATGATAAGGAGGTCCCCACTGTTTTAATTCTATAAGGAAAACAGCTTTGTAATGACCAGTTTGCTTTTTGTTCCTCATTTTAGCTTTTATCAGTCTTTTCTGCCTATGAAGCCCACCTCTTCTGCCCAGCTCACTGGAGCACCTTTCTAAATCTGAGATAAGCTGTTTCTGATTCATGAGTGACTAAAAAAGCCAACTATGCCTTAAATTTTTTTCTTTTTGAATGATTAGTAATTCATTTTTATACTTCTGTCCTTACAATACGTTCCCGCCAATTATACCTTTAAACTAAACTTGCTGGGATTTTGTTTTTGGACAAATTCCAGAGTTGTTTTGAGGATTTATTTAGAGTGTTTGACACTGATCATCTCTTGTCTACGTCAGAGGTTTCTGGGGACTCTCCTTTGGCCGTCTGTAACAGGTACATGACAGGATCTGACAGCAGCGGCAAAGTGCCCATGCTATAGAATGGCTTCCACATTGAGGCAATACATTCTTAAGAATATATTGTTCTGAGCTGAGTGAGAGATGTCTTCCTAACACTTCTGTTTGAATGCTTTACATAGTTAAATGCCAATCAATTAAGAATTTCATTTAGGCAAAAGGAAAAAGAAGAAAGCAGTCATTCTTTGTAATAAAAATATTGACTTATCACCAGTGAAGTGGAAAATGACTTTGTTTCTCAATTGCTAAAGAACAAATGCCATTATAAATTGAAAAACAGCCTATTGGATGGTCTTATATTATTATTGCAATGACTGTCAATCTCTTCCTTGTCATCAAACCATGCCACCTCCCCTCCTTTTTGTTTTGAAATGGGGCCTCACTCTGTCACTCAGGCTGGAGTGCAGTGGCACGATCATAGCTCATTGCAGCCTCAACCTCCCAGGTTCAGGCAATCCTCCCACTTCAGCCTCCTGAGTAGCTGGGACTTTCATGTGCATCCATGTGAAGAGACCACCAAACAGGCTTTGTGTGAGCAATAAAGCTTTTAATCACCTGGGTGCAGGCAGGCTGAGTCCGAAAAGAGAGTCAGCAAAGGGAGATAGGGGTGGGGCCGTTTTATAAGATTAGGGCAGGTAAAGGAAAATTACAGTCAAAGGGGATTTGTTCTCTGGCGGGCAGGAGTGGGGATCGCAAGGTGCTCAGTGGGGGTGGTTTTTGAGCCAGGATGAGCCAGGAAAAGGACTTTCACAAGGTAATGTCATCACTTAAGGCAAGGACTGGACATTTACACTTCTTGTGTGGTGGAATGTCATCAGTTAAGGTGGGGCAGGGCATATTCACTTCTTTTGTGATTCTTCAGTTACTTCAGGCCATCTGGGCGTATACGTGCAAGTCACAGGGGATGTGATGGCTTGGCTTGGGCTCAGAGGCCTGACATTCCTGCCTTCTTATATTAATAAGAAAAATAAAACAGTGTTGAAGTGTTGGGGCGGTGAAAATTTTTGGGGGGTGGTATGGAGAGAGAGAATGGGCGATGTTTCTCAAGGCTGCTTCAGGCAGGATTGGGGTGATGTGGGAACCTAGAGTGGGAGAGATTAAGCTGAAGGGAAATCTTGTGGTAAGGGGTGATATTGTGGGGTTGTTAGAAGAAACATTTGTCGTATAGGATGATTGGTGATGGCCTGGATACGGTTTTGAATGAATTGAGAAACTAAACGGAAGATACAAGGTCCGAATAAAAGGAGAAAAATGGGTATTAAAGGAATAAGAATTGGGAGGACCCAGGACATCCAATTAGAGAGTGCCCAAGGGGGTTCAGCATAATTACTTGCTTGGTTGGCAGGTTTTTGGGCTCTATCCTTGAGTTTTTTTATGTTGTCATACACCAGGCCAGATTGATTTAGGTAAAAACAACCCTCTTCGTTTAAGAAAATACGGAGTCCTCCTTTCTCAGCAGTGAGTAAGTCAAGGCCTCAGCGGTTTTGGAGGACAACTGCAGCTAAAGAGTCAAATTGGGCTTGGAGGACTGATAAAGTTTGTGATATGTCTGTAATGCTAGCAGAGAAGTCATTAGACAGGCTACAGAAGGTCGTGACAGAGGTTGAAATGCCTGCTATTCCAGTACCGAGAACAATAGTGGAGGCAGAAAGTCCTAAACTGACCATCAAGGGAATTAGTGGAATAACTCTTTTTTGTCATGTCGGTGTCATGAGGGGAACAGGGAGCTCTTCGGTCCCATTTGCAAATTGAATTTTGGGGGTAAGGAAAACTAGTGTGCGTGTGCCTGTCCAATTAGCAGGTAGACACATGTAGGTAGAGGATCCACAGAGGAGGAAGAGACCTTGTGTGAGGCAAAACTGGAGATGTAAACTAAAAAGGTGAGAAGGAGTGCTGAAAGGGGTGTCTTGTACCCAGACTCCTAGGAATCCAGCTAGGGTGGCAGCTGTCAGAGATTGTAATGGGGACTGATGGGGTCACTGCATAGAGGAGGAGGTTCGATTTTCATGGTGTATGAGAAAACGTTGAGTATCTACGAGCAACCTTTCACTGTTTTTTTCAGGGCTGGGTATAAGTAAACAAGAAGAGGGCCTGGGAGGAGAGTCTGATGAGCAAGGGGAAGATAGGCAAGGATGGAGTGAAATACAGGGTAAGTGTCTTCCTAAGCAATAATTACTGCTAACATTTTTAAGTTTGTCAGTATTGATAGAGGGCTTGTCTGTAATATGGAGGTGGAAGGCTCCAATTGTTTCAGGGACGTGTGTAGTTGGGCTTCGGAGATGAAGAGTAAAGGAACATCGAGAAGGTGAAAGGTTACCTACAGAAATTCCAGTGGGTCTTTGCCGAGAGATACATAAAGGAGCGGCCACAGGAATAGTAGTTTGTGTTGTGAAAGGTACAAATATGGGGAGAGTAGAGTTAATATAAGGAGAAAGGTTTTTTAAATAAGTGCAGAGGAGGGCGGCAGCTTGCTGATGTGAAATGTCTGGGGAAGTCTTGCTGGACCTGTCTAGAAAGTAAATGAGTTCTTCAGGAGGGTAAAGGTGAGGGCTGTTAAACAAAGTTCAGAGGCGTAAGGAGACAGGAGATGTTGCCCAGTCTGTCTGTAAGGCGAGGACAGCTATGTAGGCACTGGAAGAAAGGGAAATGCAAAGCCAGCAGTTGTTCACTAAGGAGGGATTAGAAGCGGCTAGGAGAGAATGGGTAAGGTTGATAGTGTGGTGGAGATAGCTGGGGAGAGGTAGAGGGTGGCATAAGAATGGGAATGAGAATAAGAGTGAGTATAAAAGTAAAGAATAGAAATTCATCAGGGTGGAAATATTGGAGGGTGCCCTGCCAGCAAAGATTATCTATCCAATCTAAGAGGGAATTAAGAGTGGTGGTTTGGGGATAACACCAAGAGATATCAGCTGTGATGGCTTGGAGAAACAGTGTAAACTGGCAGTGTAAACAAGAGCAGGGCATGTATAAGTAGTTGAGAATGGTGAATAGGAGTGTGACTAGATAGAAGATAGTAGGGATGACAAGTTTTTTTGGGGCACAGTCTAAGTTGGCCTGGTGTCTGGAATGAGACTGGGGCCTAATAAAAAGGAGCATCTATACAGGAGCTTAAATGGGCTGTACCTTGTAGCATTCTGAGGAGAGGCCTGAATTCTGAGAAGGGAAAGTGGTAAAAGTATTGTCCGTCCTTTTTAAGTTAGTGGCTGAGTTTGGTGAGGTGTGTTTTTAAAAGACCTTTAGTCCATTCTACTTTTCTTGAAGACGGAGGACCATAAGGGATATAAAGGTTTCACTGAATACTGAGAGCCTGAAAAAATGCTTGGCTGATTTGACTAATAAAGGCTGGTCGGTTATCAGACTGTATAGAGGTGGGAAGGCTAAACTGAGGAATTATGTCTGACAGAAGGGAAGAAATGACTGCAGTGGCCTTCTCAGACCCTGTAGGAAAGGCCTGTACCTATCCAGTGAAAGTGTCTACCTAGACTAAGAGGTATTTTAGTTATCTGACTCGGGGCATGTTGAGTAAAGCTAATTTGCCAGTCCTGGGTGGGGGCAAATTCTCAAGCTTGATGTGTAGGGAAGGGAGGGGGCCTGAATAATCCCTGAGGGGTAGTAGAATAGCAGATGGAACACTGAGAAGTTGTTTCCTTGAGGATAGATTTCCACGATGGAAAGGAAATGAGAGGTTCTGAGAGGCAGGCTAGTGGCTATGTCTATAGCATAGCCTGCCTTTGCTGGAGTGTGGCGATTGGGCCTGGTGGAACTGCCATCAATAAATCAAGCGTGATCAGGGTCAGGAACAGGAAAGAAGGAAATATGGGGAAATGGGGTGAATGTCAGGTGGATCAGAGAGATACAATCATGGGGGTCAGGTGTGGTATCAGGAATAATGTGGGAGGCCAGATTGAAGTCCGGGCCAGGAACAAAGGTAATTGTGGGACTTAACAAAGAGTGAGTACAGCTGAAGGAGCCGGGGAGCAGAAAGTATATGCGGGAGGTATGAGGAAGAAAATAGATTTTAGAAGTTGTGAGAAATGTAGAGAGTGAGTTGAGCATAGTTTGTGATTTTTAGGGCCTCTAAAAGTATTAAAGCAGCGGCAGCTGCTGCACACAGACATAAGGGCTAGGCTAAAACAGTAAGGTCAAGTTATTTGGACAGAAAGGCTACAGGGTGCAGTCCTGGCTCTTGTGTAAGAATTCTGACCACACTAACCATGCCTAGGAAGGAAAGGAGTTGTTGTTTTGTAAGGGATTGAGGTTTGGGAGATTAATCGGACATGATCAGCAGGGAGAGCATGTGTTTTTATGAGAATTATGCCGAGATAGGTAACAGATGAGGATGAAATTTGGGCTTGGCTGAAGTAATGGGGGCTATCTGTGAAGCCTTGTGGCAGTACAGCCTAGGTAATTTGCTGAGCCTAATGGGTGTCAGGGTCAGTATAAGTGAAAGCAAAGAGAGGCTGGGATGAAGGGTGCAAAGGTATAGTAAAGAAAGCATGTTTGAGATCCAGAACAGAATAATGGGTTGTAGAGGGAGGTACTGAGGATAGGAGAGTATATGGGTTTGGCACCACGGGGTGGATAGGCAAAACAATTTGATTGATAAGGCACAGATTCTGAACTAACCTGTAAGCCGTGGCTGGTTTTAGGACAAATGGGGGAATTGTAAGGCGAGTTTATAGGCTTTAAAAGGCCATGCTGTATCAGGCAAGTGATAACAGGCTTTAATCTTTTTCAAGCGTGCTGTGGGATGGGATATTGCCATTGAGGGGGGTAAGGGTGATTAGGTTTTAATGAGATTGTAAGGGGTGCATGATTGGTCACCAAGGAGGGAGTAGAGGTATCTTATACTTGTGGGTTAAGATGGGGTGATATGAGAGGAGGTGCAAAGGAGGCCTTGAACTGGGGAAAAGGTCAGCAATGAGATGTGGCTGTAGTCCAGGAACAGTCAGGGAAGCAGATAATTTAGTTAAAATGTCTTAGCCTAATAAGGGAACTGGGCAGGTGGGGATAACTAAAAAGGAGTGCTTAAAAGAATATTGGCTAAGTTGGCACCAGAGTTGGGGAGTTTTAACAGGTTTAAAAGCCTAGCCGTCAATACCCACAACAGTTATGGAAGCAAGGGAAACAGGCCTTTGAAAATAAGGTAATGTGGGGTGGGTAGCCTCCGTATTGATTAAGAAGGGGACAGACTTACTTTCCACTGTGAGAGTTACCCAGAGTGTCTGTAATGGTCTTGTAGGCTTCAAGGTGATCTGGCAGTGTCAGTCTTCAGCTGCTAAGCTGAGATCTGGGAAGCGGTCAGTCAGAGAGCCTTGGGCCAGAGTTCCAGAGGCTCTGGGAGTGGCTGCCAGGTGAGCTGAACAGTCTGATTTTCAGTGGGGTTCCGCACAGATGGGACATGGCTTAGGAGGAATCCCAGGCTGTGGGCATTCCTTAGCCCAGTGGCCAGATTTCCAGCACTTGTAGCAAGCTCCTGGGGGAGGAGGTTCTGGAGGAATCCCTGGCCACTGCGGTTCAGGCGTTTGGAGTTCTTGTGTGCTGGAGATGTGGCTGGGGTTTGTCTCACAGTGGAGGCAAGGAATTGCAACTCAGAAATATGTTGCTACTTGGATGCCACTATTATTGTACACCTTGAAGGTGAGGTTAATTAAGTCCTGTTGTGGGGTTTCAGGGCTGGAATTTAATTTTTGGAGTTTTATTTAATGTCAGGAGCAGATTGGGTAATAAAATGTATATTGACAATGAGACGGCCTTTTGACCTTTTAGGGTCTAGGGCTGTAAAGTGTCTCAGGGTTGCTGCCGAACAAGCCATGAACTGGGCTGGGTTTTTCATATTTGATGAAAGAGCCTAAATGCTCATGATTTGGGAGAGGTCTGATAAAGAAAAAGGAGCATTAACCTTGACTATGCCTTTAGCTTCAGCCACCTTTTTAAGAGGAAATTGCTGGGCAGGTGGGGGAGGGCTACTCACGGAATGAAACTGTAAGCCAGACCAGGTGTGAGGAGGGGAGGTGATAAAAAGATTATAGGGTGGAGGAGCGGAGGCTGAGGAAGAATTGGGACCTAGCTCGGCCTGGCGAGGAGCAGCCTGGGGAGGAGGGGAGAGGTCAGATGGGTCTGTAGAAAAGGAAGATTAGAAAGACTCAGCAACGCCTGGGGTTGGGACTGAGGGGACAGGCGGGAGGGAAAAAAGGAAGATTTGGGACGAGTTGCACTGGGCACAGAGACTAGGAAGGGACCAATGTGTAAAAGAATGCCTGGTCGTCAGGCACCTCAGACCGTTTGCCTATTTTACGACAAGAATTATTTAGATCTTGCAGGATGGAAAAATTGAAAGTGCCGTTTTCTGGCTATTTGGAACTACTGTCGAGTTTGTATTGGGGTCAAGCGGCATTGCAGAAGAAAATAAGGCATTTAGGTTTTAGGTCAGGTGTGAGTTGAAGAGGTTTTAAGTTTTTGAGAACACAGGCTAAGGGAGAAGAAGGAGGAATGAAAGGTGGAAGGTTGCCCATAGTGAAGGAAGCAAGTCCAGAGAAAAGGGAGAGTAGAGACATGGAGGGAAGGGATTCAGGGGTTCTTACCCTCCAGAAAAGCAGGAAAGGGGTCAGGGCACAGAGATACAAGGTCGGGGCATGGAAATAAAGGATAGGGGTGCAGAGATATAAGAGGTTGGGGCATGGAAATAAGGGATCAGGGTGCAGAGATATAAGAAGTCGGGGTATGGAAATAAGGGATTGGGGTGCAGAGATATGAGGTTGGGGTACTTGCCGCTCCCCCAGAAAAGCAGGACTTGCCACTAAGGGTGAAGGAGAAGGGGTTGGGGGTTTCTTGCCCCCCAGATAGGAGGAGAAGGGGTAGAGACACAGAGAAGGGGTTGGGGTAATTCCCCCTCCCCTAGAAAAGCAGGACTTGCCACTAAGAGTGAAGGAGAAGGGATCGGGGGTTTCTTGCCCCCCAGAAAGGCAGAGAAGGGGTAGAGACATGGAGAGAAGGGGTTGGGGTACCTGCCCCTCCCCCAGAAAAGCGGGACTTGCCGCTAAGAGTGAAAGACCAAGGCAGGCATCCCTGTGTGGTCTGACACCTCTGAAACCTGGGTGAATAATCAGAGAGGCATCCCTGCAATGATTAAACACCAAGGGAAGGCTGCCTTCCCTAGTCCGTGACCGGCACCGGAGTTTTGGGTCCACAGATAAAAATGTGTCTCCTTTGTCTCTACCAGAAAATGAAAGGAATTGAAATTAAGAGAAGGGAGAGATTGAAGTGTGGCACCAAGATTGAAAGGAGAAAGAGGTTGAGGGATAGTGAGGGAGGTTGGAGAAGAGAGTAAAAAAGGCTGCTTACCAGATTTGAAATTGGTGAGATGTTTCTTGGGCTGGTAGGTCTGAGGACCTGAGGTCATAGGTGAATCTTTCTCATGGAGCAAAGAGCAGGAGGACAGGGGATTGATCTCTCAAGGGAGGTCCCCCGATCTGAGTCACGGCACCAAATTTCATGCGTGTCCATGTGAAGAGACCACGAAACAGGCTTTGTGTGAGCAATAAAGCTTTCAATCATCTGGGTGCAGGCAGGCTGAGTCCAAAAAGAGAGTCAGCGAAGGGAGATAGGGGTGGGGCCGTTTTATAAGATTTGGGCAGGTAAAGGAAAATTACAGTCAAAGGGGATTTGTTCTTTGGCGGGCAGGAGTGGGGGTCGCAAGGTGCTCAGTGGGGGTGATTTTTGAGCCAGGATGAGCCAGGAAAAGGACTTTCACAAGGTAATGTCATCACATAAGGCAAGGACCAGCCATTTACACTTCTTTTGTGGTGGAATGTCATCAGTTAAGGTGGGGCAGGGCATATTCACTTCTTTGGTGATTCTTCAGTTACTGCAGGCCATCTGGGCATATACGTGTAAGTCACAGGGGATGTGATGGCTTGGCTTGGACTCAGAGGCCTGACAGGGACCACACGTGTGCAGTGCACCACTATGCCCAGCTAAGTTTTTTATTTTTAGAGACGAGGTTTGCTATGTTGCCCAGGCTTGTTTCCAACTCCTGAGCTCAAGTGATCTTCCCGCCTTGGTCTCCCAATGTGCTGGGATTACAGGCATGAACCATCTTGCCCAGACCCATCCCTTGTTTTTTTTACCTATCAGATGAACTCTCTTTGTTCCCCATGTAGAGGCAGAGACTATTACCAGTGACATTCCAATTCATTTCCTTTTTCAAATTCTTTTCTGGATTGCTTCTCTTCCTTTTAGCAAAGAGGGAAAGTACAGTTCAGTGGGGGCAGGATACATGGGCCTAGCAGGCTGTCTGTGCTACCAGGCTGTCAGCATTAGGACTAAGTCTCTCACAGACATTCTAGAGCTGCCCCTGGGGCTTTGCCTGCTTTGGCCTCAGGACAAGTGATCAGTGAAGAGCATTCCAAGGAGCTGAGTCTACCCTTCAAGATTCCTTACATCTTTTCTGGAAAAAAAAAAAAAAAGGCTTGGTGCCTTCAGATTCATATGCAAAGGACCTCTGTGCAAATGAAAAGCCTAGTAATTATCAAGAATACGTATCATAATTTTACAATTTAAAATATTTACTTAGCACTTTAAAGTCTTGAAACAAATTATTGCCTAAGGCTCTGTTTTTTAAAATAGCGAAATAGTTTAGGTATTTAAGTTCTAGCCCTCGCAGTAAGCTATTTTTCTATTGATTTTTATCTGTGCCAAATATGGTGCTAATAGCAAGCAATGGGGGAGAGTATGATGTGTCTATTGACACTGCATGAAGTACAAGTTCACCATTATTGTGTCTACACTTATAGCATGGATTTGCCCAGTGCTGCTGAAAGGATGCCCAAGGATGTCTTTCTCCTGAATGAAGTCTCAGTGGCATGGCAGTTTGGGAAACGTTGGCCTAAAACAGAAAACGTCTTCCCAGGTATGGGGGTGTTAGAGCAGCAGAACAATGCAAGGAACTTCAAAACTCCTGATGCCCAGACTATATCCTAGTTAGACCAACTGAGTCAGAATCCCCCGGGGTGGGCGAGACTTGAGTGAGAACCTACTGTTAGGAGAAAAGATGTCTTCTCTCATTGTTTCCATTTCCCCCTTGTTCTGGGCTCTGTGGGCAGGAGAGTGGGAAAAATAAAAAAGAGGATGAAGTGGGGCCTTTAAAATGTCTTGGAGAATAACCACCACCACCTCAGGAAGTGCAGGGACCCCGCTCCCCCTAGTGGCGGTGTGCCGGAGGCAGCTGGAAGTGCCTGGCCGGCCTGGCCGGCCTGGGCATTATGTGTGTTAGGAAAGCGGTGTGCGCGGTGTGTCTCCTGCAGGCTTCCTTTTTATAAAATGTGTATTCTATTTATGCATATTTATTTAAATTTTATTATGTTTACCTATTTATTTATTGTTTATAAATATATGCTTTCTGTATTTTTATATTTTATGTTTATATAAAGGTGTCCACTGTGGAGCTCTCTAACATGTTCTGAGTCTAGAGGAGGCAGGTGAAGGTGAAGGCCACACGGTGACCCCAGATGCCGTTTCCTGGGTGGGATCTGATGCCTTATTCTGAAAACGTGGGGCACAGTGGCCTGGCTTTCAGAGCAGATCTGACCTTGGAGTGGATTGGTCCCCATCCCTTCAACACACACATATACACACTTCCCCAGTTCCTGCAGAGCAAAGATATGCCTGCTCCTTGATAAAATTTCAGCATTGGTCCTGGTCATTTTTCCCATAAGACTTCAACCAGGATCCTTTCGTGTCTTTCTCCTTGTGTTTAAAGCCAACCACATGTATTTTGACATGTGGACCTTTTGTACAAAAGGCCGTGATATCCTTTATCCCCACTTGGGTAACATTTCCTGCCCTGGGATGCGGCGTGGGGTAGAGGGAGGGTGAATTCTGTCCTGAGGCTGCTGTGCCATATTCTGCCTGTTTGATTGGGCTTCTGCAACCTCTACTAAGAAAAACACACTGCAAAGCAAGGTGAAGGGCAACAGCCCTGAGCACCACTTCTAGCAGGTGTGGAGAGAGATTCACAGCACCTGGCCTGTGTGTCTTCCCACTCAGATACCAGTGGAGGCCCACGCACCATATGTCTGGATACCTAAAAGTTTTACATCAAGCTAAGAGACTGATGAATTAATATGTTCCGTCCTCCTACTTTCATAAATATGTGTAAAGATCTGAGAGGCCAAGCTCAGCTGCAGCCTTCTTGGACTTCTCAGAATTCTCCCCAGAATGTGATGACCTGGGACAGCTAGGGATCCCCACTGGCAGCCCACTCACCCTCTTTTCCCATCCCCTGGCTTAATCTGACCCCACAAGGAGCCTCCTGCACATAGGCACACTAGCTTACCTATCCAAGCCCTGTCCAAACGAGCTTGTAAACAGCCTCCTTTTGGGGACCACAAGGGCCTAGACAGATTTCTAATGGTAGCATAGTCTCCATGTGGAAGATGGAGATGTAGAAGAGTCCTGTGTAGGTCTGGAGACATGTGAGCAAAGAATTACTGCATCTCAAGTATCTGGAATGTGGAGAGAAGGGAAGAAATGGGTTCTGGATGGGCTCATTCCATTTTCATCGCTATACAAAGAAGGATTTTTAAATTTTTTTATGTTGGAATAATTTTAGATTTACAGAAAAGTCACACATATAAGCAAAGAGAATTCCTGTATACCCCTCACCCAGTTTCTCCCATTGTTAATGTCTTACATTACCATGGTACATTTGTCAAAACTAAGAGCCCATTATTGGTACGTAACTGTTATCTAAATTCCAGACATTCTTCAGACTTCACCAGTGTTCCTATTGATGACCTGTTACTATTCTAGTATCTGATCCAGGACACTACATTGCATTTAGTTGCCATGTCTCTCCATTTGCTTCTGGCCTATGACAGTCTTCAGTCTTTCCTTGTTTTTTGTGACCTTGACAGGCTTTAGGAATGCTGTCCAGGTATCCTGTAGGATGTCTCCTAATCTGGGTTTGTCTGATTATTTTGCTCATGATTAGACTGGGGTTATGGAAGGAACACTGCAGAGGTGAAGTGCCCTGTTTCTGTCCATGCAGGCTGCTGTGCTTTCCATCTCAGGTACAATGGTCCCCTACAGAGGTCCAAACTCAAATGTCTTCAAAAGCCAGGCAGGTAATACAACTGAGGTGAAGAAGTGGAAAAGAGCAGGATCAAATGACAGAAAGAAACAAAGGGCAGTGGCAAAGCTGAGAGTGATTCCTCAACTGAAAGGGCTGCAAATTCATGTTTTGTCTACAATACTCTGCTGGTCAAATCAAACATTCTGTATGTTGGCTCAGGCTCCTTCACGGTAAAAACTTGGTGCCATACTCTTAAGCATATACGGTCATACAGACAAGACCGAGGCTAGTCTTTCTGGGCTATACTAACCCTTTTCTTATGTCAGCAGCTTTTGTCCTGAATGTAGCTCCTTGGTAACATTTCCTTGGAAAGATCTGAAAAAGAGCCTTCACTTGGAAGCCAAGAGCTCTTGATCCCAGCAGGTTACTCATTTGTCAGTGTCCATGTAGCTGACTCACCTTAGGCCTAGATGTTAGAATCCATTTTCTTATCAACCTCACACAGTTATAGTGCAACATGAGTCATTTGTTGCACTTCTATGAATGAGTTATTGAGCATTTCTATACATGCATTGATATATCAATCAAGATAGGCTAGGTTACGCTGCGGTAAAAAAACAACCCCCAGGTCTCAGTGGCTTAACATTACACGTTTCACTAGGATGAACATACATTGTCAAATTGTGCCTGTTGTCCCTTTTACTCTCAAAATGATCCAGTTTGAAATCCTAGTTCTCCATGATACTACATGTCCAAAGCAAGTCAGAAGAAGGGTATGAAGACTCAAGCTGGCAGAGGCATCATCTTGACACGTTTTCACCAACATTTGGCAGTGGGAAAGGAATGTAGCAAATTGCACATCAACTTTTAAGGCTTCCACTCACAAACATTAACTGTAGCTAATCACACGGCCAAATCTAGCTTCCAAGGAGGAAGTGAAGTTCAATATCTAGAAAGTGAAAGCCAGAAATAATTTGTGAATAATACTAACAACTGGATCGGTTAGGATCAAATGTTTCATGTGAAAATCATCAAAACCATAATGGTATTTGGCAACTATCAATGAAGATGATGTTTATAAATGCTTCAGCTGATTTTGTCAATGTGAAGATTAATTTTATATGTCTACTTGACTGGCTTAAGGGATGTCCAGGTGGCAGGTAAAACAATATTTCTGGGTGTATCTCTGAGGATGTTTCCAGAAAAGATTAGCATTCGAATCAGTGGACTAAGTAAAGAAGCTCTGCCCTCACCAATGTGAGTGGGTGCCATTCAATAGTTTGAAGGCCTGAACAGAATAAAAAGGCAGAGGAAGAGTGAATTCATTTCCTCTGTTTGAGGTGGGACCTTCGTTTTCTCCTGTCCTCAGGCATCAGCGCTCTTGGTTCTCAGGCCTTCAGACTTGGGCTAAATCATACCACCGGCTTCTCTGGTTCTCCAGCTTGCAGATGGCAGATCATGGGACCTCTTGGCCTCCATAACCATGCGAGCCAATTTCCATAATGAGTCCCTCTCATCTCTCTCTGTCTCTGTCATCTAATTATCTATCTCTTAATGGTTCTGTTTCTCTGGAGTACCCTGACTAATACACTTGGGAATATTTATTGTGTTACCCTTATAGGCCATGTTTCCTACTCCCAACACACGCACTGGATATTATGAAAAGGAGGTGCTCTGGGACTCCATCTCTTTGTGGCCTTGAGTTGGCTTCTGCTCATCTCTGCCCATATCTCACTCATGATACCACGCTGCATTCAAATTCCTTCACCATAGTTCTTTCTATTTCTTCATCCATTTTTGTTTACTCTTGATTTTTAAGAGTGGTAAGGCATTTCACTCATACCCTTTCTCTCTGGCCATAACTTGTCAGATAGAAAAATATCTTTTTCAAATGTATCCCAGCCATCCATGGAAACTCCTGTTCTTTAAGATTTTTCTCAATGCAGTATAGACAGTTTACACCAAGCATTTTACAAAATATGTTTTAATAGGCCGGGTGTGGTGGCTCACACCTGTAATCCCAGCACTTTGGGAGGCCGAGGTGGGTGGATCACAAGGTCAGGAGATCGAGACCAGCCTGAACAACATGGTGAAACCCTGTCTCTACTAAAATTACAAAAATTAGCCAGGTGTGGTAGTGCACGCCTATAATCCCAGCTACTCAGGAGGCTGAGGCAGGAGAATTGCTTGAAACCAGGAGGTGGAGGTTGCAGTGAGCTGAGATTGTGCCACTGCACTCCAGTCTGGGTGACAGAGACTCCGTCTCAAATATATATATATATATATATGTTTTAATAAACAACTGTTTTGTTTTGTTTTGACACGGAGTCTCGCTCTGTCACCCAGGCTGGAGTGCAGTGGCACAATCTCAGCTCACTGCAAGCTCCGCCTCCCAGTTCACGCCATTCTCTTGCCTCAGCCTCCTGAGTAGCTGGGACTACAGGTGCCTGCCACCACGCCCAGCTAATTTTTTGTATTTTTTTTTAGTAGAGATGGGGTTTCACCATGTTAGCCAGGATGGTTTCGATCTCCTGACCTCATGATCCGCCCACCTCAGCATCCCAAAGTGCTGGGATTACAGGCATGAGCCATTGCGCCCAGCCAATAAACAACTGTTTTAATGAACAGTTTGTTCAGAAAACAAATGCAATATTTAGACTACAAGAAGTATGAATCCTGCTGCTGCCCTCTGCTTTAGTTAGGCCACATCTGGAGTCCTCTGGTCAGCGGAAGCCCCACACTTAAAAGGCGGCCTTTCAGTGGATCAGGAGTGGAATGTCTAATATAAAGAAGTATGTTGGAAATGTGATTTAAATAGGAATGGGAATATGTAGGAGGCTGGCAGTGAGTGCCAAAGTAAGTACAGTGCAAACGTGATAGGAGTTAACATGGTCCCTGTCACTAAATATTTGAAGTGCCCAATGGAGTGTTGTCCTGGTATAATACTTTAGGGTGGTGCCACAACTTCTGCGGTTGTTACTTCCATTTATCTTAATTGCTGTTGTTTCTTTGAAGGATTTCTGATTTTATTCAATTGGCTCATTGTTCAATGTATAAAAAGAAAGGATTTTTTAAAAGGCACTGGAAAATTTCCTTTACTACTGATTTCAGAAACTGATGATGAATGGCTTTTGCAGAAAATTGATATGAGCTGTTTATTAAAAACACATCCCGGGACACGCACTTTGCCTGACAAATCACCATAATCTGACCCACAAGATCTGATTTTCAAAACCTTGAGGAATATTTTACATCACTAATGAGAAAAGAAGAACTTATTCATTTATGACCTCCAACATCTATGTTAATTGATGGTTATATCCTTTTGCAGTTAATATATCTATTAATATACTCACAAGCATGGAAACTGGCCAAAACAGTTAGGCAATGAATGCTATTGCAAACATAGACATATATTTTTCGCAGTAGGGTTGTCCATTTCCTGCCATGGTTTAAATGCCAAGTGTGTAAATAAAAGGACAACAGGATGACATAAAAACCGTATCCTATAGTGAAAGACCTTTCAAGGCAATAATAAGCAATCTTATATACCTTGGTCTCCTAAACTTGGAAGCCAGTCAGTTTGTTTCTTAGAATCCTAAGCAACTATAAAATGAAATAAAATTTTAATGCCCTGTTAGAAGGGATGAATAAAAATCCATAAATAAGAAAATAAAAAAATCTTTACTTTGCACATTTGCCATTTCCCTATCCAGTCAGCTCTTTTTTATCAGGCCTAGTGTTTGAAGCAAAATGAAATTGATTCATCTGCTTTCTTGGCCCCAAACGGTAATGTTATCAAGAAGTGAAATAGAGGACTAGAAATAGAAAAATGGAGAGAAATCATGGACTTTGAAGTCTAGCACTTCTGGCCATTGGATAGCTAAGAGTTGCCTGCAGCATAATACAAGTCAGTCCTCTAAGTCAATCAAATTCCCTCCTACTCTTCATCTTCTGGCTTTTTTTTTTTCCCGTGAAGTCTTCTTCTCCTCTGCCTATATATAGGGTACTCCATGTCCTCGTTGGCTCTTTTCTTTTCTCACACACCATTTTCTTTTTTGGTAATGATATATAGGCTTCCACAACTTCCACTGTCATCCCAAGGCACACAATTCCCCCAAATCAATGCCTTCAATCCAAATGCTCTTTTGAGCTCCAGACCCACATTTCAAACAGTGTTCTGGGTAACTCCATGGTCATTTGATGGACATCATAATATCACTGCCTAGGCAATGGTGCCTGGCATCCAGGAGCCTGGGCTGGATAGACATCATGAACCTATGGCCAGTGTTCACAGAGCAGGTTCAAACTACACAGATCATTCAAATTGCTCATTATTTTGAAAGAGCTGGGCAGAGAAAGGGGAATCTGAATGGACATAAGACTGTGAGAAAAGCAGAAAAAACAGATAAACATCAGAAGGCTTAAAGTGACTATGAGAGGCAAAGCTTATAGGGATTTACCAAGTTGAAGAGAGTAGTTGCGAGGTTCCTACTAGAGCATCTATGCTCTTACATGGAGCTGTTCCTTCACTTCTGTGGGTTGATCAGAGATGGAACACAAATCAAGATGGATCAATGAGATTCCACCTAGGACTTTTAGACTTGGAATCAAGAAAGGACAAAAATAATTTCTCTAATAGCTGAACTCTATCAAATGCTTTACTAGAGAAGTAGAGGATAATCAACAGGTAAACAGGAAAGAAGGATGCAGTTGCTTAAGATGAAAAAAGAGTTCGTGGCAGCATTCAAGTTCTCAATTCCAATTGACTCTGAGACTCTACCGTATTACTTCCCTTTGCAATACTTGGTTTTTCCATGATGTAGCACCTGTGATACCCACCCCTATGCGAAGTTTAGGTCAAGTTCATCCTTGAAACCAAAAGAGTTTTATTGAAGACAATCACCAAATCCTGCTGACACTCTTCAAATGAGTCACATGTTCCTGTTTTCCATTACCTCTGCTGAGTGATGTGCCTCTGGGGGCACAAGGATGTCTTGCTTATCTTTATGCCCTTTCCAAGATGGCACAATGCCTAGCACAAAGAAGGTACTAAGAAAGCATGGATTGGGATAGTTTCCCTCTGCACTCTCCAGTGGCCTAGCTATGCTTTTACAGCACAGCGACTCAGAGATCGCCTTGATGTAGGAGCAAGACTGTGACCTAAGAGGCCTGGGCATGATCTTGTCTCCACCACCCAAAACTTTCCATCATCACATTTGATCATCATTTCTCACTACCCCTTGAGAATGCTAAGACAATGAGGCTATTTCTTCTCCATCAACTCTGTGTTTCTCCCCAATAGACTGTTTTCTTAAACAGAACAGTGAAAATAATTATCAGCCTAGAATGACAGCCTAACATGTCCTTTCAGCATGCACCATGTGAAGAAGACAGGAAGTATGGGGCAAACAGGAAGAGTAGCATAATACAGGCAGGGCAGCATCTTGGGAAAACTGTCAGAAAGACCCACATCTTATATCAAGGTCTTCTGTCAGCCCCCTGCCTTCTGTTGACCAAAAGGTTGGGTTCGTCCTGTGCTCTTCTCTGACACTCCCTCCTCTTCTATTTCATTCCAGGGCATTCAAGTCCAATGATTTGTTTTAGAAATGCTATCATTTGTTAGCTTAGCTTTTATCTCGGTTGGATGCCTTTCCTGTCTCACTGCTTTCCTTTCAAGGAGGCAGAGCCAACAGTTGACTGAGAGTTTTATTCAACACACCCCTGTTGTTAGATGAAGCTGGAGAAACTTTTATTAACAAGCTTACTCAGGACTTCAGCCATGGCGTAGGGTATGTGTCTGCCACCTGTGTCTGGCACCCTCTGAAGCCTGAAGAAGAGATGAAGTGAGAGGAGCTTCTGTTTGGAATACCAGCCTGGTAAATAAACCCCAGCAGGTGGGGCCCAGAGGATGATTTGCTTTTGTCTGTGTGAAGCAATTGCCTTTATCCAGGTTGCTCTAAATGGTGATGCTAGAGACATTATGAGAGCTCCGAGATTTTTGTGCTGCTCAGGCCTGTTTCTGGTGATGCAGAGTCCATCTTCCCAGGTGATATAGAATTCCTTATTGGGAATTCTGGGGACATGACCGATGAGGCAGAAACAAAAGGGAAGTCAGAAATACAGAGATGAGATGATGAGAAAGTAGTACCTGCAAATAATTGGCAAAGAATAGAGCTGTGGGAAATATTGGTAATCATCATCATCAGCATTCTAAAACTTTATATTTGAGTAGTGCTTTATAATTTTTTAAACTTTATTTTTACAAATTACTTTTGTAATTATTACTCACTCCTTCTTACAAAACCTTGAGGGCTAGAACCACTCAGGATGGGAGAGATCATGATATAAAGGCACTGATAATCTGTATATACTATAGAAGGCTGAGACCATCAGCCCAGGCTTATTATGGGTAAAAGGTTTATAAAGCAAGGGCTAAAAATGAAAACCTGAAACATTATAAGAACTGAAAGAAAATATAGAAAACAACCTTAGTATCCTGATGGAAAAAGAGGGCAGGTTTTGCTTATCAATTCACAAAAATCCAGAAGCCCTACAGGAGAAGACTAACAGATTTGACTACTCCAAGCTTTTTTAAAACATTGTTTTCTATTTTTCATGTATAAGGCTTTCTTCAGATATCTGTGGATCTTTGTCTATTTGCTCATGATTATAAATGGAGAAAAGAGCTGATTAGAAACTGTGTATCTGCATAGAGCTTATTTATTCCGAATATCACTGTTGGATAAACTGAGTAGGCCATTTATTAAGCAATTCCCACTGTCAGTATCTTAGGCCAGAAGTCCTAAGTAAGTCTCACTAGGCTAAAATTAAAATGCTGGCATGGTTTTATTGCTTTCTGGAGGCTGCAGGGGAAAAATTGTTTTCTTATCTTTTCCAGCTTCTAGAGGCTGTCTGTATTCCTTAGCTCCTGGCCCTTTCCTCCATCTTTAAAGCCAGCAACAGCCACTCAAGTCTTTCTCACATTGCGTCACTCTGACATTGGTTCTCCTCCCTCCCTCTTACACATTTAAGAACTCCCGTGACTGCACTGGGCTCACACAGATAATCCAGGTTCATGTCTCTCTCTAAAGTCAGCTGATTAGCCACTTTAACTGCCCTCTGCTATATAATCTACTATATTCACAATTCCAGGGCATAGCATGTAGACATCTTTGGGAGGTTTTTATTCTGCCCACCACAAGTGTATATATACTCATATGTGTGTAAATATGTATTAGTCTGTTCTCACTCTGCTAATAAAGACATGCCCGAGACTGGGTAATTTATAAGGGAAAGAGGATTAATTGACTCACATTTCAGTATGGCTGGAAAGGCCTCAGGAAACTTACAATCATGGTGGAAGGGGAAACAAACAAGTCCTTTTTCACATGGTGGCAGGAGAGAGAATGAGAATGAAGGTGCAAGCCCGTTATAAAACCATCAGATCTCATGAGAACTTACTTACTCACTATCACGAGAATAGCATGGGGGAAACCACACTCATGATTCAATTACCTCCAACTGAGTCCCTCCCACGACACGTAGTATGGGAACTACAATGCAAGATGAGATCTGGGTGGGGACACAGCCAATCCATATTAAAATGCATAGAAAAAGACTGGAAGTACATACGCCTAATTATATAATGAATTAAGTACCTAACAGTGGTTGCCTCTGAAGAGAAGGAATGGGAATTAGGAGAGAATTTAAAAAGAACTGTTATGGTTTACTTGAAAATTATCACATTTTCTTTGGAGTAACCTGAACCAAAGGATTTTAAATGTATTAATAAAAATATCATTAAATTGTAATTATTTACTTATATTTGTCACTTAAACATAATGTTGTACAATCTGTTTTCTTAGCCATTATATCAAATGGGTTCTTTTTTTTGTTTGCTTTGTTTTTTTGAGACGGAGTCTTACTCTGTCACCCAGGCTGGATTGCAGTGGTGTGATCTCAGGTCATTGCAACCTCCGCCTCCTGGGTTCAAGTGATTCTTCTGCCTCAGCCTCCTGAGTAGCTGGGATTACAGGCATGCACCACCACGCCTGGCTAATTTTTGTATTTTTCAGTAGAGATGGGGTTTTGCTATGTTGGCCAGGCTGGTCTCAAACTCCAGGCCTCAAGTGATCCACCTGCCTTGGCCTCCCAAAGTGCTGGGATCACAGGAGATTCAATTATTGAGGTTAGCACATAACTATGAATAAAAATAGGTTTTAAAGGTATAAGCATATTCTATTTAATACATATGCTTCTTTAATTTGTTGATGGTGACTGTGAAAGTGTGAAATGTATAGAGAACTGCCTTGTCTGCCTCTGAGAAGTGCAGTTGTGTCAGATGAAATAAGAGACATGTGTGATGTGAGGCCAACGTGAAAGTTTACAGAAAGTCAACACATTTCCTATCACATTCTTTTATCTTCACTATGGTTTGTTAGGGATCTCATTAGATGCTTCTATTTCATTAGTCTTTTGGCATTTCACTCTTTCTTGTTTCTGATATGTCTCCTTCTTTGTCTTCATAGTGTTAGTTTCATTTTGTCCATTAGTCCATTTGTTTCTCACTTAAGCATTTCTTCTTTGGCGTTTTAACTATTTTCATACTCCTTAAGTTATTTAGACTTGATTAAACAAATAAATACCCTAATATGCATGAAAGTATTTGCACAGATAATTGTCAGAGGCATATAATTTCAAAAATGCTTTTATATACTGTTTATTTGGTGTATAAAAATGTGGCCGGCCATGGTGGTTCATGCCTGTAATACCAGCACTTTGGGAGGCTGAGGCAGGTGGATCACCTGAGGTCAGGAGTTTGTGACCAGCCTGACTAACATGGTGAAACCCCCGTCTCTACAAAATACAAAAAAAAAATTAGCCGGGCATGGTGGCGCATGCCTGTAATCCAAGCTACTTGGGAGGCTGAGACAGGAGAATCACTTGTACCTGGGAGATGGAGGTTGTGATGAGCCGAGATCGCGCCATTGCACTCCAGCCTGGGCAACAAGAGTGAAACTCCATCTCAAAAAAAAAAAAAAAAACTTTATATACTATTTTAAAATAAATGACACTGGTTTAAGGTTACACTTAGAGAAATTTCAAGCTTACTTTAAAAAACTAAATACTTGAACATATACAATTCTTCTAAGGACTACCAACCTCATATCTATTAAAGAAAACCCTTGTGAATTAATAGGCATGGTTTTCACATGATCACAGGATGCTTGATCATTCATTGGCTAGGGTTATCACATACAAAGCTACTTCAGGCTACCCGATCCTTTTAAAACAACAAAAGGAGTATATATTTTACATATATATATGTATATATATATTTTACATATATATGTATATATATATTTTACATATATATGTATATATATGTGTGTGTGTGTATATATATATATATATATATATATATATATATATATATATATAATTTTTTTTCCCCAAAGAGAATGAGAAAAAGAGGCTCCCACATAGAGAAGAATTAGAGTTTGGAATGAGTCCGAATGTGGTAGGGAAATAGCAGAATGGCTGTCCAATACTAGCAGGTCTAGAAGTAGGGGATGGAGGTGCTGGTTAACTGTGGAGAATGGTTTCTCTGGGTAGCCCTTTGCAGCCATCCAGCGGAGACAATGAGGAAAACCTGCAGCAAGTACCAGAAAGGCTGTGACTCAGCTGAGAGGTTGGGGGACATTGTACCCCCAGGAGAAGTGTTTTCTTTTCTGCAAAGACAGAGAACAGGAGAGGGAGAGTCTCCCATTTCTGAAGAGTCCAACAGCAGAAACAGCAGTCTCCAAGGCCCTGTCTGCAGGGGGAAAGGGACATGTCAGAGGTCCTGTTAAGTGGTAACAGCTGCGACCACAGCAAAAAAACCTCTAACTTTCTTGACTCCATGGTCTACACCACCTACTCTACCTTTAGCTCATTCAATCTGTAAATATTTTATCCAATCTACTTATTATTTACAATGATGGCATGCTCTTTGACAGTCTTGGTGTTTTCTCTACATTGTTTTCTATCTTTAAGTTGTCTTCTCCTTCAGAAATGAGTCTGTGTTTTTAAAACTTCTTATGAATATGCCACACAGACCATACACAAAAGCTCTTTGATGATGTTTGGAATTAGAGAAAGGGGGAGATTTCAGACTCACATGTGTTTGGACAAATCTCAAAGAACTAAAAGATCTGAAAAAGATAGTGAGTGTAAAGATTTTTGTTGCTGTTGCTGTTTTCAATAAAGCACAAGCCTTCTTGCATCCAGCGCTCTTGAGTAATTGATTTTAATTAAAAAATAAAAGAAAACAGAGCCGTAGCATCCAGAAAAGATATACAAGTGCTAGGTAAAATTCTAATTGGAGACAGTAAATTGAACATGTTCATTTAATCCCATTTCCTCCACAGATTCAATTAGTACATCAATATGATGATTTTTTAAAGCATGAACTCTCAGGAAAAAGAAATGGAAGAGAAGACTACAGCAACAACATTGTGGAAGCTGGGGAACTAAAGCAATGACCTTCGAGGCAAAGAAAGTGGAATCCTGAGCTGGCATAAGGGGAAGGTGAGAAAAAATTTAGCAGACCCCTCAAAAGGCTTAGGAATTGATAGCACCAAGACCTCTGCAAGTGGGAGTATGTGTGTGATTAAGGATAAGCATAACTGAAAGTACGTTAAAGAAGTTGTTAGATTCTGAGTCCAAATGGCTGGCATTTGCTTCTCTTCTATCCTGAATTAAGACTGGAGATTTGTTCTCAAGATACTATAACAGAGCTTCTCTGGACTGGGAGACTTAAAGATATTTTTGCAGTTACGATTGCTACGTGAGAAACCACCCCAGAACTAAGCTGGATGGAACAATCATCTGATAATACTCATAGATCCTGTGAGTCATTCAGACAGTGCATGGCAAGGACAGCTAACTTCTGCTCCACACGTCTGGGGCTTTTTAGCTGTAAAGATTCAACAGCTTGGTCCTGGGGTCATCTGGAGGTATCTCCACTCAACATGCCTGGCAGTGGATACTGTAGATTAGGGTCTCTGCTGGGCTCAGTTGGCCAGAACACCTATATGGGGCCTCCCAATGTGGTCTCTCTGCCTGGGCTTATTTGGGCTTCCTCACAACATGGTGGCTGGGTTCCAAAGGCCAGTGCCCGTGAAGGGAAGAGAGCAGTGAATGGCTTTCTTGTGATCTAGCCTCTTTCAAGATATGTGATTCCAAAGGGTAAACCCAGCTTACAGTTTTGAATTATCTACATATACCTCAGGAAAAAAAAAATCACACTATCATTCTCAGGGTTGAGAAATTTCATTTTTCTCACAGGTGGCTTTGACTTTGATTTCAACTCTGACAATTAATACCATAGAAGCCACCATTTGGCCTCCAAAATAATTTTTGGCAAGACTTTTATTCATGTTTACTGCCTTCAGAGCTCAAAGAGAATGGTTTTCCCCCCAGTGCTTTAAGTTCAATCATTAAGATGTTTTGATCACTGTAAGTTTGACATATTATTATTCAGATAGGCATTTACTGAGTACCCCTTGCCATTTTATATTTAAGTTTGCAAATTCATTACTTAAGAATGTGCTAATCCCAAACCCATTATGGAGTGTTCCTGCAATTTGTATATCCTGACTTGAGATCACTTGAGGTACTTTAGTTTTGGTCAGAGAATCTGTATAGCAGGCAAGTGAACTGAAAAAAACAAAACAAAACAAAAAAACAAAAAACGCTGCTTTTCTACCCAGTTATCATCTTGTAAAATATGACATTTTGAAAATAGGTATAAGAACATTAGAGAACACTACTCTTATAGAGCGAGATTTACAGAAATAAACATCTATGTATGTTTTTAGCATGTTATTCATTAAACCTCATCAGTTATGGTTCATAGAAAGTGCTAAGGTACTTTTCTACATTTTCTTTCAGTTCCTTTTTTTTTTAAGTTATATTTTAAGTTCTGGGATACATGCGCAAAACATGCGGGTTTGTTACATAGGTATACATGTGCCATCGTGGTTTGCTGCACCCATCAACCCGTCTTCTACATTAGGTATTTCTCCTAATGCTATCCCTCCCCTTGTCCCCACCCCACCCCTGACAGGCCCCAGCGTGTGATGTTCCTCTCCCTGTGCCCATATGTTCTCATTATTCAACTCCCACTTATGAGTGGGAACATGCAGTGTTTGGTTTTCTATTCTTGTGTTAGTTTGCTGAGAATGATGGTTTCCAGCTTCATCCATGTCCCTACAAAGGACATGAACTCATTTTTTATGGCTGCATAGTATTCCATGGTGTATATGTGCCACATTTTCTTTATCCAGTCTGTCATTGATGGGCATTTGGGTTGGTTCCAAGTCTTTGCTATTGTGAATAGTGTTGTAATAAACATACGTGTGCATGAGTCTTTATAGTAGAATGATTTATAATCCTTTGGTTATATACCCAGTAATGGGATTGCTGGGTCAAATGGTATTTGTAGTTCTGGATCCTTGAGGAATCACCGCACTGTCTTCCACAATGGTTGAACTAATTTACACCACCAACAACAGTGTAAAAGCGTTCCTATTTCTCCACATCCTTTCCAGCATCTGTTGTTTTCTAACTTTTTAACGATTGCCATTCTAACTAGTGTGAAATGGTATCTCATTTTGGTTTTGATTTGCATTTCTCTAATGACCAGTGATGATGAGCTTTTATTCATGTGTTTCTTGGCCACATAAATGTCTTCTTTTGAGAAGTGTCTGTTCATATCAAAAAAAGCCATGCAAACATCTCAATTTTGTCCCTCTTTGATTTGCTATGGAAGTCTCTAGGCTTATAAAGAGCTTAACTATGCAATGAAGTAAGATAGTTGTTCTTATAGCAATACATAGTTGCTTTTATCGCTCTGTTATTTTAGTCTCGTTGTCATTCATTAAACTGAAAAAGAACTGTGAGTAGAGGGAGAAAAACACAGCGTCTTTCTCCTCCCCTCCTGGGAGCGGCGTCTCTCCCTTTCCCCAACAAGGCAAAAGCAGAAGCAACACTTCTAAATCACACAGTAATGTAAAATTTTTTTTCAATAAGAAAAAAAAAGTTTTTGAGAAGCTCTTACTCTCACCTAAGGTTTTAAGGAGGAGCTGTTTATGACAAGCTTGAAGCTTGAAGCGCCCCTACTTTCATAAATAGCTCTCCTTAAAACCCTAATGATGTTTCCAGCAACTCCAATAATTTGTAAAACATTACCAAAAATTTCATAATTGCCAAACAATTTTTAAAACAACTGTCTGTGTCAAAGCATAAAATATTTTAAACTTGATTTCTATTTATGTTTAAAAGTTTTTTTTTTTCTTTGAGTCAGAATCTTGCTCCGTCGCCCAGGCTGGAGTGCAGTGGCATGATCTCAGCTCACTGCAACCTCCGCCTCCCGGGTTCAAGCAATTCTCCTGCCTCAGCCTCCCGAGTAGCTGGGACTACAGGCACCTGACACCATGCCCTGCTAATTTTTTGTATTTTTTAGAGATGGGGTTTCACCATGTAAGCCAGGATGGCCTCGATCTCCTGACCTCATGATCCGCCTGCCTCGGCCTCCCAAAGTGCTGGGATTACAGGCATGAGCCACTGCACCCGGCCTGTTTAAATGTTATTTTAAGAAATTAATATATTTTTAAGCACTTTTAATCTCTCCATCTTAGGCTGAGTTTGGCTTGGTTGATAAGACTACCTCCTAACTTTTAGCTCTGCCACACCAGGCCCACTTTCATGTTCTGGTCTCCCCTACCTTCCACTCTGCCACAGGTTCCAGGGCATTTACTGGGTCTTTTCTTTTCTTTTCTTTTCTTTTTTTTTTTTGAGATGGAGTTGCCCAGGCTGGAGTGCAGTGGCACGATCACTCACTGCAACCTCCGCCTCCTGGGTTCAAGCGATTCTCCTGTCTCAGTCTCTGAAGTAGCTGGTATTACAGGCACGTGCCACCATGCTCGGCTAATTTTTTTTTTTTTTTGTATTTTTAGTGGAGACAGGGTTTCACCATGTTGGCCCAGGCTGGTCTCAAACTCTTTACCTAAGGTGATCCACCCACCTTGGCCTCCCAAAGTGCTGGGATTACAGGCATGAGCCACAGCGCCTGGCCTAGGTCTTTTCTTCCAACCCCATATTTACCCCTAGCACTACAAAGCTTCTTACTTTAGAAAGAGCAGTGGTAGAACCCAAGAAAGGACATGCCATATCTCTTAGTTCTCTGAACCGGAATCAGGTGAGAGAGTCTCCTTGGCCCCGCAGCTCATCCATCCTGATATGAGAATAAAGAGTTAGAGGACACACCTTTAAAAAAGAGAATTAGAAGGTCAGGCAACATGGCAAAACCCCCTCTCTACAAAAAATACAAAAATTAGCCAGGCGTGGTGGAGTGCTCCTGTGGTCTCAGCTACTCAACACGTTGAAGTAGGGGGACAACCTGAGCCCAGGAGGTGAAAGCTGCAGTGAGCCTTGATGGTGACACTGAACTGCATGCAGCCTGGTGACAGAGTGAGACCCTGCCTTAAAAAAAAAAAAGTGGGATGTCGGGAGAGAGAAAGAATTAGAGGGAAATGAAGATGTCTAATCCAGCTTGGAGGTGCAAAAAGCAAAGAGGTGATGATACACACCAAGTGTTATTGGGATACCAATGGACCAAGAGTGGAAATATGAGGGGATAAGTTTCTGTTCAGTGTGGACAAAACCAGTTCAAACCCAGACTTTATTGGGAGGAGCTCTGACTATGCCATTGACAGTCCTGCTGCCATTTTTTGAGATGCACATCCTGAGATGTTCTCAGGGATGTTGAATACAGAGTCCAGAAGACTGTCAGACTGAGACCAATATCTTAATAACCTTAACTGCTTTAGCAGTAAGAATGCAAACTTTAAGACATACCACTTCCACTTTCCTGGGAGCCAAATTGGAATCAGGAAAAATAACCTTCTTATTCTCTGTGCCAGGATCACTGCTCTTACAGTAATGGAGATTAACTTGGCCAGGGAGACATTGTGAAGGAACAAATGTTACCAAATTGATTGAAGTGAATCTCCTCTGTATTTCTGAAGCTCCATGTGCATGACTCTGCCATTACCTTCATCACACTCCCCTCTCATTTCCTGTTGAGTTACCTTTCTTCTCTCCTTGGCCGTGAACTCTTTGAGGGCAGGCACCATGTTCAATTCATCTTAACCCTACACAATGCCTGGCCCAAGGCAGGCACTCCATATGTACTTATTAAATGGAAGGTTTGATGGGTAAAAATGAAAAGAAGTGAGAAAAATTGTTTCCTAAAATCCAAATTGTGAGTAGGTAGGTGTCTTTGCTACACAAATACTTACTTTTAAAACTATCTCCCTCTTCAAGAACAGATTCTCCTTCATTTAGAAAGCCTGTTTAAGGCCTCTATTAAGCCTAGCCATGTAGCTATTACTCTTCTGCAGTTTAGTTTGAAGGGCTGTGTGAGGCAGGCCTAATTTATAAGGGCTGACCCCATTCATCAGACAGTGGTCCAAGGAAGAAGAAAACCAGTGGAGAGCTAGCCAGGTGAGATGATCACAGCATAATGTAACAGAAAACCATAGAATTAGATACAGACAGGTGAGTATCTGACTGAGTTTGTTAAAGGTTTTCATGCCTTTTTCCCCCTCTAGGCTGTCAGCTTCTTTGGGCAAAGACTGAGTCATCCCCGCATTCTCAGCACCTGGTGCAATTTAAGCAGAAATATCTTGAAGATTTTTCGTATCTTCAGGGAGATTAGGAATGGGAATGGAATGGGAACGCCAATGCAGGAAGGATGAGAAGGTAGGGTTCTTTCCCAAATGGCCCCTGGCAATGAGGTAAGTGAGGAGGAAGAAGGGAGGGAAAAACTTTTATTTAGCACTAACTGTATGCCAGACACTGTGTATAATATTTTACATATATTACAGAAGGCGATTGTTTCCAAAATTTCTGAGATTTAACTTGTACCAAATTAACAATATTTTTGAAGTTTGGGTATCTTATCTCTAAAGAGGAAAATAATAAGGCTGGGTGTGGTGGCGTATGCCTGTAATCCCAGCACATTGGGAGGCTGAGGTGGGAGGGTGGCTCGAGATCAGAAGTTTGAGACTAGCTTGGGCAATGTAGTGAGATTCTGTCTCTACAAAAAGTTTTAAAAATCAGCTGGTATAGTGGTGCATGCCTGTAGTCCCAGCTACTCAGGGGCCTGAGGTGGGAGGATCACTTGAGCCTGTGAGGGTCGAGGCTGCAGTGATCTGTGATCACACCACTGCACTCCAACCTGGGTGACAGAGTGAGACCCTGTCTCAAAAAATAAAAATAAAAATAGAAAAATAATTTTCCAGGGCAAAAGGTGCAGTAACAAATACATTTGAAAAAAGTTGTGCTTTGAAAGACTTTTATTTTATATAAATACATCTTGAAAATTTGTTGAAGAAGGTAGCAAGTATCCATCATTATTTTGCATAGATTAAAAACATCTGGGTGTGTCTGAAAATGGAAAAAACATAGCATGTTATGTAAAACCCTAAATCTTTAGATATGAAAGCATGCATACAAAAATAATACATTCTATTTAGTCTTTCTCATAATGAAAATTGGAATTTGCCAGGCTCACTCATCACCTTAAAATTGGTGAGATACATACTACACAATTTTTATTGTTTGAAAATGCTTGTTGATCTGTGGCAAATTCTCTCATCCTTGGGAGTTGATGTAATCACATCTGCAAAACCAAAGCAGAGGATGATGCAAAGTTCTTTTGAGAAGATTTCTCAATGCCATCTGTTTGCTCTGTCAGAGCCTTTCCTTTCCAAACTTCCCCCTTAGCCTGTGCATCTGTGTCTCTATGAAGTCTATGAGGTCTTCATCTAGCCTGGAACCCAGGCTAAGGTGTCACCCTGTGACCCAGCCTGGTGGAGTCATTTTGGCTCATCCATCTGGGCTCCTTCCCCCCTCTATCCATGAGCCATGGTGATATCACCCTGCAGCCATGAAGCCCAGTAGATCACACATTCACACTATTCCCCCTGGAAGCCTCCTCTGTTCAACTCCCCAGTAAGCATTCCCTTAAGCCAAAGCTTGATCCAGAGCAAAGCCTTAACTCTGTTCAATTCTATCAAGGATGAGAGAGGTGAGGAAGCTATAGAAGAAAAGTTCAAAGCTAGCATATGTTGGTTCATAAGGTTTAAGGAAAGGAGCCATCTCCATAACATAAAAGTGCAAGGTGAAGCAGCAAGTGCTCATGTAGAAGCTGCAGCGAGTTGTCCAGAAGAACTACCTAAGATAATTGATCAAGGTGGCTACACAAAATAACAGATTTTCAATGGAGATGAAACAGTCTTCTATTGGAAGAAGACTTTCACAGCTAGAGAAGATAAGTCAATGCCTGGTTTCAAAGCTTCAAAGGACAGGCTGACTCTTGCTAGGGGCTAAAGCAACTGGTGACCTTAAGTTGAAGCCAATGCTCTTTTACCATTCCAAACATCTAAAGCTCTTAATATTTATGCTAAACTGACTCTGCCTATGCTTCGTAAATGGGAAAACAAAGTCTGAATGACAGCATATCTGTTTGTAGCATAGTTTACTGAGTATTTTAAGCCTATTGTTGAGATCTACTGCTGAGAGAAAAAAAGATTTCACATTGTTGTGGTGATCTGGAACCAAACCCACAATATTTTTGAAGTATGCCCATGTACTCCTTTTCTTCTATCTAGTTTTGAACCAATTGGTTCAAAATTGAACCAATTGGTTCAAAATTGAACCAATCAGGCAGCTGGTGTCCAACATATCAGCTTTTTTGATGGTATAGATTAGGTTGGTGAATGTGATTTAGGTGCAGGAAGAATTAACTTCCTATTCTGCACCCAGAATCAGACAGACCCACCTGTCATAAGCCCAGCTGGGCAACCACCAGCCTTCTCATATGGAGCCTCTTATTGCAAAGCTTACAGCACAGAATTAGAACAGAATGCTTGCTTTCTGTGAGCAGTTGACTCCCTAGAGGAAGGAGAGAGAAAAGACTGAGCTACTTTTGCCTAGTTCCTTTCCTAAACTCACCAATAAGATCAGTTACTCTTATTGGACAGGAACCATTAAAGGAGCAGATAGACAGTAGAGCATCACTCTCACTGACCACCCACCACATGGAAGGAAATATCAGAGTAGGGAATACCCATTGTCCTCCTATGGAAACCTGAAAACAGCCACATGGAAAAGTGATGAGAAATGTAAATTGGACTTTGTGGACTCCAGCTGGACACACTTTTGCCTTCCTATTGATTTTTTTAAGTATCAGATTGATTTTTTTTAAGTATCAGATTGTCTTGTATCTTGAGGAAAATATGGTACGTGTTTTTATGTGTATACACACACATATTCCTTCTGACCATGACATTGTAGATGGATGTACACAAAAGCAATTTTAGTCTGTAAAGTAATTTTGTGGGACCTCATACATCCCCCCCAAGCCTGCAGACACCCTGTGTAATCTGGCTTTTCTCATGGAGTCTGCCTGAGAAAAAGCCTTGCTTTTCCCTCTGCTCTGGGGCCTTTGCCTGATACTTATGATTTTGGCTCTCTCCATTGGTTGTGAGCTGATACAGCTTTATATAGTCTGGTCAACAGGCTACATGGGGTTGGGGTGCGGAGGGGGTGTTCTGCAGTGCGACTTTATAAGGTATTTGTTTAGTGCATATTCTCTCAGATCTCATTCAGGAAAAGTGGAAATATTCTGTCCTTTTCAATATGCTCTCATCCTCCCTGCTACAGTAGTCTAGGCCTGGGGAGCTATGAATTGTGTGGATGGGCTAGTTTCCAGACTTAGGTCTTAGCTCTGTTTCCATTATAGTGAAGCTGCTCAACAACTGGATGTCCCTTTGGAACAATAAAAGGGATATCACTATTTCCATAGATCCTTAGTTTAGCGTGAAAGAAAAATACTCTAGTTATTCTTGATGTGTACTACAGTTTGGATGTTTGTCCTCTCCAAATCTCATGTTGAAATTTGATCCCCAATATTGGAGATGGGGTCTAATGGGAGGAGTTTGGGTCATGGGGTCAGATCACTCATGAATAGATTAACACCTTCCCTGAGGGTGGAGGTGGAGGTTAGGGTGAGGAGTAAGTTCTCTATTAGTTCCCAAGGGAGCTGGTTGTTAAAAAGAGCCTGGCACCTCTCCTCTCTCTCTTGCTTCCTCTCTCAGAATGTGATGTCTGCACAAGCTGGCTCCCCTTTACCTTCTGCCATGAGTGGAAGCAGCCTGAGGCTCTCATCAGATGCCTAATCTTTAACTTTTCCAGACATAAGAATTATGAACCAAATCATCTCATAAGAATTATGAACCAAATCATCTCAATTATGAGCTTTTTTTCTTTATAAATTACCCAGTATTAGGCATTCCTTTATAACAGTGCAAAATGGACTGAGACAATGTGTTTTTATATATCAGTGTCCCCTGGTCCATTATTATTTGTAAAACTTACTGGATGGCAAAAAAATCATTACTATGTGCTGATTTGGACATGAAATAAGAATTTGAATTCTGTGGAATTTCTCTTGTGGAAGTTGGGTCAAGATCTCAGCTGCTTTTTCAGGCTGAGAAAAAGTTCAGTATCACTGGTATGCAAAAGGCAAAGGAAGCAGGGGCTGAGGCTTACAGTGTGCCAGATGCCATTGTAACTGCTTCACTGGCCTCATTACAAAATTATCTATAATCTCTTCTGGGTCTAATGGGACTATAGTTTCTAAAGCTTTGGGGTTCAGTTAAAACCAAAGTGGGAATGTACTTTAGATTTCATGGTTAGAGCCCTTCTGATTGATCATATTAGATTGTTACTACCTCCTGAAGATTTTATCATTTTAATTTGTTGAATATGACTGGATTTCATACTGAAATTCAGTATTTGTTGACTACAATAAGTAGTTGTTGAATACAACTACTTATTGAGTGCCCATCATGTGCCAGGCTCTGTGCTGGGCACTGGGGATTAATATATACTCAAATAGTTGAATGAAGAGAAAGATATTCTGGCAAATCATTGCAGTTTAAATAAGCATTATGAAGTGGATTACTAGAAACAGTGGAAGGATAGAAGAGATATGGAAGACTGCCTGGGTGAGACATGAGTAACTTCAGCTGAACTTGAAGAATGAAGGGTATTTTTCAAGAGAATATATAGGAGATAGGACTTCCAGGCAGAGTAGAAAGGCACTGATGCCTTATATAACATGGCATGTCTGGACAACTTCAAAAAGTTTAGTATCATTGGCATGCAAAGGTAAAGGAAGCCAGGGCCGAGGCTTATGGTGTGCCAGATACCATTCTACCTGCTAAATATTTATTATCTCACTTAATTTCTACAACACTATGAGGGTGGTACCATTTGCCCCATTTTATAAAGGAGCAAACTGAGCCTTAGATGGGTTACATAACTTGTTCAAAGTTACTGGTAGATGGTAGAAATGAGATTTGACCCTCCTGAAGAAGTGGCATTATTAATGGCTATGCAAAACTGCTTCCCCAATATTTATCTTCTTACTCCAGCTCACAGAAAAACTTTTCTGGTTTTTGCTCTCATCAAGTAGCTGCCAAAGTACTTGTTTTTAATCAAGATATTTTTATCTGCAAGGTCATCAAAGATAGCTGGTGTGTGGAATGCAGCCATTGTACAATATCATCATTCCTTGGCTGAAAGGAATGTGGATCAGACCCTATTTCTCCCAAATACCACAATTGCTGAATGGCAAATTATTTCAAGTTCAAATCAGAGGTTTGAACTTGAAATAATTATTATCAGCTAATCAAATTGCAGCTTCACCAAAATCTGGGCTTCAGCAGACTTTGAGCTGTAGAGGGAGTTTTGGAGAAAGCTGTATATTTGAAATTATAGAGGAATGAGTATGTTTATGAAAAAGCATTAGAAAAACAGATGCCTTTATCAGTTTCATGGCTTTGCTTCTTGTGAGTCTCTTTTCATTCTCCAAGCACCCTAGTCTGTGGATGAAGAGCCAGCCTGGGATGATGGAAATCCCAGCGAACCTGCAGCTTAAGATCTCAAGTTTGGTCACAGAGGACACTGTAGAAGCTTGAGCATGAAAGTTTCTCTTTTTAATTTCCTTCCCTGTGTAGACAAGGAGTTAAAAGTTCAGGTTTGAGGGCCAAAATTCCAGAGCTTAAATCCTAGCTTTGCCAATCCCCAAATGTGTGCCCTTGGACAGGGTACTTCTTGCGCATTGGTTTTCACATCTGTAAACCAGGGAGAGTAGTAATACCTACCTCATGGGGCTGTTGGGGACAGTAACTGAGATATTTCATAGGAGAAACTTAGAATAGCGTCCAGCACAAAGTAAGAACACAAAAAATGTTAACTTTTATTATTGTTGTTTTCTTCTAGTTCTTGACTTCTCTGCCCCATTCAAGCCTAAGTGTTCCCTTAGCCCTACAGAAAGCTAGAAGAAAATCGTTCACTTCCTCTTTAATTTTTTTTCTACCTAAGGAAGACCAGTGTAAACATCTGTGCATTATAGTACAGTGCAGGTATGAAGGAGCCAGACCTGTAGCTCTGGTGCAACACTTTTGGCATTCAGTGTGCTTTGTAGGCTGCTGCTCCTCACAACGGACAAGAATCCATTTAGTTTCAGATCAACAATTGTAGCTTTACTTCCTTTTTGCTCTCTGGTGGGAATTGCTGTCTTTTTGCTATAACCAGGCATTATGATCTGTGTATAATGGAAAAACAAATATTGATGAACTTTTAATTTATTTCTTTTAATGAGGGGAAGCTTACTCTTTTCAGTTGAAAAATTCTACTGGAAATAAATCATATTGCTATGGAAACCCTGCCCAATCAGCACTGAAGTGTGGTTGTTATATATGTTCTTTGAATGTACATGCTATCAGCATTACATTTTGGCACATATTTGACTTCCAATTCTGTTTCCACAGTGTTAGACTAGAGCCCATCCGCTGACTGCTTCTCTGTTCAGTCTTTTAGGATTCCTTGCTATCTTTGGGATGCTGAATCATGTAGAAACCACAAAAATCCTGTGATTAGTTCTGGCTCTGCAACTTCTGTCCTGGGGCAGGTTTCCAGTCTTTCTGATCCAGTAAGATTATCTATAAATTCTTTGGACTATAAAAATAAAAACAATATCTTATAAGGTTTCGGTGAAGATCAAATAAAGTCATAATATGAGTAAGTACTTAATACATTCTAAAATGCTATATAAAGGTAAAATAGTTTTGCTTCCAGAAAAGCTACCCACTGCATAAGTTACACATCTCAAATAATCTTTGGAGTTTCTGTTTTTTTTCCTTATAGTTGGGTTATGAGAGGTATGATGATGTAGGAGATGAATGCAGACCCGCTGTGGTAAGAATCCCAGCAACATTACTCACTGTTTATGTATGCAATCTTGGTCGAGTTACTTAACCTTTCTAAGCTTCACTTTCTTTATCTTTAAAATCAAAATGGTAGATTTTATATCCAGGATTATTTAGTAGATTAGAAAAAAATTATATGTTAAACACAGTGCTTGGCAGATAGATAACCACTTAAAAATGGTACTTACTGCTGAAAATAATGATGCTGTGCCCAAACTGACAACATCAAACAAATTCTAAACCACTCAGCAATTTGGAACTGGTTTATATCAAAGAGAATACCATTTGTCAACACCTGAAAATTCTTATTTATTCTAGAAGAGCATTCATTTAGAAATGACAACTCCTCATAGATTCTGCAACATTCACTGAGTATCTACTAAGTGCACAGAAAGATGAATAGAATGGCAAAGTTCTTATCCTCCATAGTGCTATAACTTGTGGAAGTATAATAAAGTTGCACATGAGTAACTGCAATGCTTGTGGTAACTCGCTGATAATGTTCATGTGACAAGTAATTTGAATGAATATAATAGAACGATCAAGAATGCAAAAATGAATTGTTTCAAGCAGAATTTCTTGCACAAGAGTCTATGAAAACTCAGAATGAGAGAAACAGGTGCTACAACTCATAGATGTGGAGACATGTATTAGTCCATTCTTATGCTGCTGATAAAGACATACCCAAGATTGGGTAATTTACAAAGGAAAAGAGGTTTAATGGACTTACAGTTCCACGTGGCTTGGGAGGCCTCACAATCATGGTGGAAAGAAAGGAAAAGCAAGTCATGTCTTACATGGATGGCAGCAGGCAAAGGAAGAGAGCTTGTGCAGGGGAACTCCTCTTTATAAAACCATCAGATCTTGTGAGACTTATTCACTGTCATGAGAACAGTACAGGAAAGACTTGCCCCCATGATTCAGTTACCTCCCACCAGGTCTCTCACACGACTCATGGGAATTCAAGATGAGATTTGGGTGGGGACACAGACAAACCATATCAAGACAGCAGTGATATATCTGTCCCTGCAAAGCTTTGCAGAGTCTCTGACTGACCCTAAGGTTGAAAGTCAAATTGGAGGAGAGAGTGCTAATTATTATACAGGATGAATTTGTACCCTATCTCTGCCTGATAATTACCATCAGTACTAGTATAGTCACCAAAACATTCAATCTGAAGAGAAGCTGAAAATATATGGTGTCTCTGAGCCAAAATTGACCCTTGATGAAGAGAAGAAGTTGGTCTAAATTGAAACAGAACTATCAGTAATTCAATCAAGGAATGCTAAGTCAGAGCCAAGAAAGAGGGAGCATCTCATTTTCAGTTGTAGAGATTATTCAGCTCGGCTTATTTGGTAATTTAAATGTAGTCATACTTTAGTTGTAATGCACATAAATAGCACTTTGGTCATGGATCAAATGTGATAAATTTTAATAAATTTCTGAAGCAATACAAAAACTGCATGTACTCATTTTCGTCTTCACACACACATGTTCAAACACACACATGTGCATACACACACACAAGTGGACCCTGGATTAGGATGCTTTCGTAACTCAGTGAATTATTCTCCTCCCACCAGCAGAGTGAAATGGCTATTTTCTTTTCTTTCTTTCTCTCCCCTCTCCATCCTTTCCCTTCCTTTCCCTTTTTTGTTCTTTTGTCCACTCATGACTCCCTCCCTTCTTTTAAAGCTTTTTTTCCTGTCCATGATTTTAAGGACAACGGGATGCCAGTGGAAGGGCAAATCAGTGATTTAGAACTGGCAAATCTCTCAGACTGTTATGCCTCATTTGGAATTTTCAGCACAGAGATAACAATGCGTGCCTCCAGATGGATGGTGGGTCTAAATCTTGCCTCAGGCTTCCTTTGTGGGAGGCATTTGAGCATTTATTGAGCCTTTCTAGAAGGAAATGCCTTGAAGAGTGAGATGATGCAGTAAAGAGTCTATAGTGCACTCCAGAGGGGATATGTGGAGGCATATTTAGAATAGTTCTCTTTTCCATAAGGAAATTGAATGAGAATGAACATTTTCCCTGAGTAAAGTGAATGCAGAATCATAGAAACTCCATGAGTATCTATTGAGTGAATAAATTGGCCAATGAGGAAAAAGTAAAAAGGGTTTATGAAGATAAAACATGAAGAATGAGGGAGTAAGATTATGAAAGCTCCACAATAACCTATATCTGCTTACATTTTCCGCCTCCAATTATAGCTTCTAGTTTTCGTCTCAGCATGGTCTTCCTGTGCTGCACCTTCTCAGTCAGAACTCCACATTTTCTCTCTCTCTCTCTCTCTTTCTCACACACACACACACGTGCTCCAACGATTCCTACTGACCTGTACCTAGAATCACCATTACTGAACCTTGAACCAAGGCTAGGTAGACCCCATTCCCTATAGATATGTTTAATACCAGCTCTCTGACATTAGAGACCCAACTATCAACCATGGCATTCCAACAACATTGGCCGCCTTACTTTGGTTTGCCTGTGTGAAAGTCTTTGGGTCCTGATGTTCCCATTCAGATGGTCTTATGTAAAGATCAAGGTCTTGTGGGAAAATCAAGGAGACTTATCCCAACTCCCACCCATGTCCCAGAGACCTTCTGTCTGGAGCTGTTGCATTAACTTGGTCTGCTGAACTGAAGGGAAGTGTTGTTCCTTTGTGTGAAGTGTCCCAAAAGAATAGGTTTTCAAACTGGAGTGAGTCAAAATACAGAGGATGTAGACCAAGGGTGTCAAAAAGGGAAGTCAGAGCACTCATCAAACACTTCCATTCGTGGAGAGCTCTAGCCCCATCTTGGACTGACTTCTCGCCCTTTGGCCTTTCATTTTAGACACACAGCCCCGGGCTGCCTGCCAAGAGCTGAAGGAGCTCAGAGCAACAATGTAATCTGTAATGATGAAATCTTATGTCCAGCCATTCACTTCTGCCCACAGCAGAAATCTTAGCCTCAGGTATAACACTCAAAAATAGCTGTGCTCTTTTCAGGTTTATACTAGACATTTTCTTGGTTCATTATTGTCTAAATGTTGAATAAAATGAAAAGAAAATGCTCACTTAAGTTACTTCTTTGGGATCACATTATAAAATGACATCCTTTTAATACTTTAGGGCCAAATAAACAAAGCAACGCCAACACCAACAAAAACCAAACAAAAAAGAAAGTACAAGCTTTATGCTCAGTAGTAGGTCATTTGAGTCAGGAGGTCATAGTTAGATCTACAGCAAGCTGGATGAAATGATAAGGAACATAATGGAGAAGAATATAACTAACTGGTGTAGTGTGACTTCTCCATATGATGGGTGCTAGAGTTCTGAGAACTGATGAGACCCCATTTCTAGCCTAGGGTATAAAAAGCAGTGAGCCAGTGGGCTGGAAGCTGATTCCATTAACCACCAAACCTCAGACACCGAGGAACTTCATCCACTCTTTCATGTGTATCCTTAATACTGGCAGTGTGCTGGTCTGTGAAAGAGTGCTTTCTCTGAGTCTTAGCTGTCTTTCTTGTCCAGTCTTCTAATCCCACTCCAACCTTTATGGACTGGTATAGCTGAGAACAAGACAGATCTGGGTTTAAATTCTGGCTCTGCCATTTGATGATCTATGATTATGGGCAAATTATTTCACCTTCTAATCTTAACTTTCTCATCTGTAAAGCAACACGTATTTCAAAGAGTGTTTTCCTGAGCATTCAATGATATAACACAAATGAACTTTCTGGGATACTTAAACAAGTAGATACTCAATAACTTAATTCTCTTCCCACCGCTTTCACAGGGAACCAGGTAAAATGTCCCTGAGCCTCATCTATGGTAATAATACCTAAATTGTTGATTCTAAGATATGCTTTTGGCATTTTAACATCTTGCAATTAGCAACATCTTACTGTCTTGGATAGTCACAGGGCAGTAGTGACATGGCTGTTATTGCTTGCATAGGTGTGAACTTACTGTTATTCCTGAAGGCATGACTGGACCTATAGCTCTTCTGACCATTGAAGAAGAATTTGAGGAATTTGAGTGTACAATTTTCCACAACAATAAGATAAAAACAATGTCCTAGCATCAAAACTTGCAAAATAGGCATAAGCAGCATGACAGAAACTATCAGAGACAATAGCGGAGCCCTTTTTTTTTTCAAGGAAAATGGATATTTAATATTTAGCATTCCACCTATGAACATGGCATGAATTTTATTTATTAAATGTATCTCCCAGCATCATCCATGTCCCTGCAAAGGACATGAACTCATCCTTTTTCATGGCTGCATAGTATTTCATGGTGCATATATGCCACATTTTCTTTAAAGAACAGAAGAATCACCAATGCACTTGATGGTCCAGAGGACAATATCAAGTGCAAGAACCTGGGCATCTTTGGACAACTCAACAGAAAAGTAATTCAGAAGAGTCAGACTCTGAAAGTGAAGAGGTTTTCAGAAAACCTTCACTAATTTATTTTGCTATATTTTCCCTTCAGCGTACACACAAAATGATATGTAATGAAAAGCTATGTCTATATAAGTTTAAGAGAGCGCTTTTGAGATGAACACAACAAAAAGCTAAGTGATAAGAGAATATTGTGTCAAAATTTAATTGGGAATATTTTTCAATCTTAATGGCATATAAAATAATGATTCAGCTTATAACTACTGGCATCTCCGAGTCAATAAACTATGGTAAAACTGTACTGTGGTATTTTTTATAAGAAAAAAATGAGACTGTATATGTGGGAACAGCTGGCATGCAATAGTCATCCAACACATATTAATTGAATCTCATTCTGAATTGGTAGTCATAGAATCTTAGATTTAGAAGTGACCTCAAAATGATTTTCCTGGAAAGATCTCTACAATGGAAACTAGAAAACATTGATGAAAGAAATTGAAGAGTTTTGACACAAAAAAATGGAAAGATATTCCTTGTCCATGAATTGAAAGAATCAATATTGTTAAAATGTCCATACTACCCAAAGCAATCTACAGATTCAATGAAATCTCTATGAAAATACCAATGACATTCTTAACAGAAGTAGAAAAAACAATCCTAAAATTTATATGGAACCACAAAACACCCAGAATAGCCCAAGCTTTCCTGAGCAAAAATAGCATAACTAGAGGAATCACATTACCTGACTTAAAATTATACTACAGAGCTATAGTAACCAAAATAACATGGCACTGGCATAAAAACAGACACATAGACCAATAAAACAGAATAGAGAACCCAGAAACAAATTCACACACCTACAGTGACCTCATTTTCAACAAACGGTTCAACAAAGGGTCCAAGAACATACACTGAGGAAAGGACAGTCTCTTCAATAAATGGGTTGGGAAAACTGGATATCCATAAACAAAGGAATGAAACTAGGCCCCTACCTCTCTCCATATAAAAAATCAAATAAAAATGGATTAAAGACTTAAATCTAAGACCTGAGACTATAGAACAACTGAAAAAATTAGGGAAACTCTCTGAGACATTGGACTGGGCAAAGATTTCTTGAGCGATATCCCACAAGCACAGGCAACCAAGGCAAACATGGACAAATAGGGTCACATCAAGTTAAAGAGCTTCGGCACAGCAAAGGACGCAATTAACAAAGTGAAGAGACAACCCACAGAAGGGGAGAAGATATTTGCAAACTACCCATCTGGCAA
Source organism: Gorilla gorilla gorilla (assembly GCF_029281585.2). Classification (NCBI taxonomy): domain Eukaryota; kingdom Metazoa; phylum Chordata; class Mammalia; order Primates; family Hominidae; genus Gorilla; species Gorilla gorilla. Next base: position 181,807,587 of record NC_086017.1, read on the forward strand.
GGGATTAATAACCACAATATATATGGAACTCAAACAACTCTATAGGAAAAAATCTAACAATCTGGTTAAAAAATGAGCCAAATTTCTGAACAGACATTTCTCAAAAGAAGACATACAAATGGAAAGCAGATATATGAAAAGGTGCTCAACATCATTATCAGAGAAATGCAAATCAAAACTACAATGAGATATCATCTCACCACAGTTAAAATGGCTTTTATCCAAAAGACAAGCAATAATAAATGCTGGTGAGGATTTGGAGAAATTGGTGGGAATGTAAATAGTACAACCAGTATGGAGAACAGTTTGCAGGTTCCTCAAAAAACTAAAAATAGAGCTACCATATAATCCAGCAATCCCACTGATAGGTATATACCCAGAAGAAAGGAAATCTATATATCAAAGAGATATGTGCACTCCTATATTTATTGCAGCACTATTCACAATAGCCAAGATTTGGAAGCAACCTATGTGTCCCTCAACAGATGAATAGTTAAAGAAAATGTGGTACTTATAAACAATGGAGTACCATTCAGCTGTAAAAATGAGTGAGATCTTGTCACGTGTAACAACATGGACGGAATTGGCGGTCATTATGTTAAGTAAAATAGGCCAAGCACAGAAAGGCAAATTTGCATGCTCTCACTTATTTGTGGGAGCTAAAAATTTAAAAATTGAACTCATGGAAACAGAGAATAGAATGATGGTTACCAGGGGCTGGGAAGAGTAGTGGAGGGGTGAGGGGAAGGGGAAGTCGGAATGGGCAATGGAAACAAAAATATAGTTAGAAAGAATGAATAAGACCTAATATTTGATAGCACAACATAGTGACTACGATCAATAACAGTTTAATTTTACATTTTCAAGTAACTAAAAGAGTATTGCCAGGTGCAGTAGCTCACACTTGTAATCCCAGCACTTTGGGAGACCAAAGTAGGAGGATTGCTTGAACTCAGGAGTTTGAGACCAGTCTGGGCAACACAGTGAGACCCCATCTCTATTTAAAGTAACTAAAAGAGTATCATTGGATTGTTTGTATTACAAATGATATATGCTTGAGGTGATGCCCATTTACCCTGACATGATTATTATGCATTGCATGCCTGTATCAAAGTATCTCTTATACCCCATAGATATATGCACCTGCAATGTAAAATTAAACATAATTTTTTAAAAAGATGATTTTCCTGGAGTGCTTATATTCTGTGAGTTACACTGGTGCTAACCATGTCTCCAGGCCACTTTGAGAATTTCTCAGACACAGGTATTACATAATACCAAATACCTGGCCACAATTGCTTGGAGCAGAGCCTGGAGCAGCACCTGAACCAAAAGTCAGTCATGTCTATGCTGGTGCTGACCTGGTGCTAGAGCTCAGCCCAACAGAAATGCTCTACTGGATGGCAACTGTCCCCAAATGCAGGGAAGCAGAGCCTAAGAAACGAAGTAGCAGAGGAATAAGAAAAGCAGGAAGAAAAAGCAGAGGAGATGGAGGAAACCTGAAAAACCCTAATTCACTCAAATCTAGCCTGTAGATGGATTTAGTCTGATGCCTTCCTCAATTTCCCATTATTCGTGAGATGTTTACAAGAAAATAAAGATACCTTTTAGCTGGTTATCTATAATTCTCATTTCTTGTCAACTGATTCAATGATCTTTTTTCTTAAAGCTTCTTTATAAGGTCTATAGAGATTGAGTTTACAAGTAATTATAATGCCTAGGACAAGTTCATAAAATAAATACTCAGAACACTCCCATATCTGCAATTCACAACAAGCACAAAGACACTGTACAGATCACAATTCGTTTTCCAGCAAATTGTCTTAGGCAGCAACTCTCTTGCATATGAATTTTGAGAAATGTTAATTTTCCTTAATGCATGGCATATTTACTATAATTAAAAGCATGTAGATTTTGTTCTCAGTTAAGTTTCCAAAAGCACAATCTGTATTATGTTGCTATACATTTAACATATGCAATATATTTATAATTAAGCCTATGTATAATTTTTATTTATAACTCTGCATGTTTAATATAATTATATATGATGTATATGCATCTGAATATAAGGGAGAAGGGAGCTACCCCCACTGAATGATGTCAGCATCAGGCACTGAGCTAGGTATTTTATATTGATTATTTAATTCTTCATCAATGTTGTGGAAAATAGATGTACCTTTTACAATAACTTTGGTTGCTTCCTTAATTCCTGGAAAACTGTTTTCCAGATCTTTTAGAAGCCATTTCTAAGGTACAGAAGGTTTGTTGTCAGATCCTTAAAGTTGGTAGCATTCAATGTAGCTGCCTTCCACCAGCCAGGAGGTATGTAAACTGAGGCCAGTGGAGATGTCTTTGAGTTATTATAAGAATTTGCTTGGCCGGGCACGGTGGCTCACGCCTGTAATCCCAGCACTTTGGGAGGCGGGTGGATCACGAGGTCAGGAGATCGAGACCATCGTGGCTAACACAGAGAAACCCCGCCTCTACTAAAAATACAAAAAAAGCCGGGCGTGGTGGCGGGTTCCTGTAGTCCCAGCTACTCGGCGGGGCTGAGGCAGGGGAATGGCGTGAACCTGGGAGGCAGAGCTTGCAGTGAGCCAAAATCATGCCACTGCACTCCAGCCTGGGCGACAGAGGGAGCCTCCGTCTCAAACAAACAAACAAAAAACACAAAAAAAGAACTTGCTTAATTTTGAGCAAGACTTGTAAATCATCAATTCCTGCCACCACTCAATTACCTATTATCCTTGTAATTGGATGCTTTCAAGTGTGTGTTTGTTAAGGCTTTAAACTGGCCTGATTTTTCTAACCAATTTAAATGTTTTTAAAATAGGAACACAAGATAATAAAAGATGTCCAAATGCTTTGTTCATTGAAAATTCTTTAAACTTTCAAGTGTTTTCCTTACTACTTTTTCAAATTTCATGGCCTAATCGTGCATTCATTCCTTTGGAAGTTTGCCTCTCTCATCAATCATTTGAAACACTAGCCTTTATAGCTGGTTAGCTATTAACTTGCTAAAAGCAATAATCACTTACATTTAAAAAGCACAATGTTTTATAGTTTGCAAAATACTTTTATATGCTTTGCATGATTTAATTCTTTCTTCATTCCTGTGAGGTAGAAAGAGCAAGTACCTAATCCCCATTACACAAATAGTAAATAAGAAAATTAAGCCTTATTCATTTTTGAAATAAAGAAAATGGTGAAGACTTGAAGGTTTTTCTAGTTTGATTCCCACACCCCCCCTTCTTAGCATTATCCTTGAACATTGACCTGTAATGTCCTTATTAACTGCTTAGTATATTGTGCTAAGTATTATTGGGGTAGGAGGTGGTGAGGAAAATATTGAAGCATACAAGAAAGTGTAATACATATTCCTTGACTTCAGGAAACTTTAGTCAGGTTGGGAATATGTAATCACAGAGAAAAATAGCTATTAATTCAAAGCAGACTTTGATATGGTACATGAAGACTTAGAGCAATAAATAAGGCCTGTGAGCATACAGAGGAATGGAGAGATATCAGTCAGAGTCCTGGCAGGAAGCAGGTGGCAGATTCAAATTGGGTAATTTGAGGAGAGCTTAATTGTTTAAAAAAGTTATTTACAGAGGTGGGTGTTGAGTGGTAGAAAACCAGAGAGAGAGTTCAGTATTTGGGGAGTGAGGGAGACAGTCGATGCTGCTCAGCTTCCTGGGTAGCGGGGAGGAGAGGATGGAGAGCGGACCTGGAGGGATAAACAGAACATACTAGCGCTGGAAGAATCACCATATGCTGAAATGTTGGGGGAAGGCCATGAGGTGGTAAGAATGGACCTTAGCTTTGAAAGAGTAAAAGCAGAAAATGTAGGTGTAGAAGAGAGACGAGGGCACTGCATTCAGAGTGAACACAGGACATGAGGGTTCGGATTGGGAAATATGCTCATTCTGGGCTGTCAAAGGGCAGAAAGGGGGACATAAAATTACAAAATAACTAGGGACCAAATTGCAGAGGAGTTGAACACCAAGCTAAGGAGTTTATACCTGATCCTGAGAACAGCAGCCAGCAAACATTTTAAAATAAGTAATGAAGCTGGTATCTTAGGAAAATTAGTCTATATTAATACAAGAACTGGTTTGGAGGAAAGAAGTGGAAGTGGCAGAATGTTCAGCTTAGACACAATATCCCAGCATGAGGTAAAGAAGGGCAGTGAGAAGAAAAAGGGGAAGAAACACACATGAGACATCATGAAGGAAGACTCAGTCCTCTTGAATGCTAGGCTGAGCAACTCATGCTGGCATGTGCTTCCCTCCCAAATGGTAATCCTGATTGAAATGCACCCTAAATAAACTAGGACAAATACTCCTTAGGTTAGACACTCATGGACACAGGGCTGGCTGGAGTGTGAAAACAGCTTGGCCTGGACCCAGAAGATGTGGTTTGAATCACTACTTTGCCACATACAAGCTGGATGTTCTTAAGCAGATTGCCTGGTCCCTCAGCCTCCACTTACATCCTCAAAATGAGACACTAATACTTACCGCATAGGATGGTTGTGAGAACTCAGTCAGCAAGATTTGTGGACTGCGAGGGACCACATGGGGGTGGGGGTGGTAGTTAACATTATGTCTGACACCTCTGGACACCTTGTCTCTCTGGCCAGGTCAAGTGGAAAGGAAGCAGGCTCTTGCCAAGACATTAACTAAAGCCCCTATTCCTCTTCCTTGCCAAAGCTGCTGTGTGATCAGGTTTGATTGATTACTATAAGCCTCAGCCTTCCAATTATTCCTCCCCTGCAAGTTATGGCTGTACCTTTTATTTGACAAGATTGTATTTATTTATTTTAAAAACCTTGGTTTATTTTCATTCTCCCAGCCCATGACCCCAAAAGATTTTTTTCTGTTGTTTCCCTGAGCTTGCCACTAATGAGCTGAAGATAATTCCCCCCAACCTCCACCCCCTCCAAGTGCTTAGTACTTTTTGGCCTGAGTATTTAGCAACATGTTGAAATACAGATTAAAGCAATGAGCCCATTTAAATAAAACGGTTGTGAAATTTGGTTGTTTTTACGTTTTGAGGTTTCTATGCAGAGCCCTCTATGGATGCCCTAATGAAAGTACCACTTTGATTTTCAGGCAATTTTACATATAATGTTTTCTTCTCTTTAGAGAGTGTCTGCAGATCTGATAATAACTGTAAAATAACATGGCCACACTGAGATACAGAGGGTAAGTAGCTGATTGGTTAGTCTTACTCACCGGCTAAGGCTTAAAGCCATGAAGTCCAAGTTCATGCTTTCACAAGTTACAAATGACCTCCTGCCATGGAACTCTGTGGTTGGCTTTGAATAATTGAAATCATTACTTTAATATCTGTAAGGCCAGGAATCCCCTTTAGTTGATCCTGAAAGCTTGGCAATAATTTGGGTGACGGGGTGATGCAGAAAATAGTAGTTTGTAGTAGAAAATTTGAGTCTCATTGTCCCAATTTAAAAAATTCCTCAATGTTTATAAGTTGATGTTAAACTTTTCATTCAATATCAACTTATAAAAATGAACAAAGCCCAGGCCAGGCGCAGTGGCTCACGCCTGTAATCCCAGCACTTTGGGAGGCTGAGGCGGGCAGATCACGAGATCAGGAGATTGAGACCATCCTGGTTAACACAGTGAAACTCTGTCCCTATTAAAAATAAATAAATACATACAAAAAAATTAGCCGGGTGTGGTGGTGGGCGGCTGTAGTCCCAGCTACTTGGGAGGCTGAGGCAGGAGAATGGCGTGAACCCAGGAGGCGGAGCTTGAAGTGAGCCGAGATTGCACCAGGGCACTCCAGCCTGGGCAACAGAGGGAGACTCTGTCTCAAAAATTAACAAAGCCCTTGTGAAACCCATTGCACTGTGCTAGATGCTTGAGGAGAAAGGTACAGACTTTTAAGATATGGTTCTTCTCCTCTAAGTACTTACTGGGGACATAAGACCCAGGTAATGATGATTAATGATCTTATCCTCTGCTTCGCCTCAGTCACTTACCCCATAGTTATACTCCAGACTTGGTCATTTCATGCATCCACTCTTAGACCTACTGATCTCTTCTTTCCATGCCATTCCTCGATACTCCAACTCCAAAAATTCTTCAGCCTCACTTGGACCTATGCTCCATCCATTCACCATCCCTCACTCCCATAAAATCTTCAGTTCCCTCTAGACTCAGCTTACATTCTATGGTCCACTATTAAAAACTGCTCACTCATTCACCCTCCAGTACCTTTTCCTTCCTTTCATTCATCATGTCTGCTTGGTAAAACCCTGGTTAAATCCAGTTTCCCTCCTCTTCTACACCCTGCACCCCAGCAGCTGATTGTGGCTGGAGAAAATCCCCACAACCACACTGACAAATCTCATTTTAAACTCATGACTAATAACCACAGTGGGCCCATACAGCTGCTGGCAAGGTTTCGTCATTGTCCTGATCAGTCCATTCAATCCTCTACTTTCCTATAACCACTGTACCGTTTCTTGTCTCTCTTTAAATCTCCAGCACCTCCTCCAACTTTTTACCTTTTCCTAATTCACTGGCTTGTGGTGGTGGTGGAGGAGGGTGTGGGTAGGGTTGGTGGAGATAGAAGCTCTCAGAAGAGACCTTCCCTATTCTCCCAACTCCCACTTCTCCCAACTGACTGTCTGTCCATCTATGTCCTGCCTTCTTTCCTGATGTTATGGATGATCTGTTTGGGTTTCTATCTGAAGCCAAATTTTACACTGTGCACTTGACCCAATCTTTTTTTCCTATCCACAAACTTATTTCCAGCAATTATCTATTCTCTTTCCTGCTCAAGAATATTTCTTTTTCTATTGAGTCACTGCCAGCAGCATAGAAACATGCTGAATCACCACCCGTCTCACAGAGAAAACCTTCCTTGACCCAACTTTCCCTGTAGTTACTGCTCCCTTTATGGCAAATCTCCTTGAACAAGACTTTTAAGCCCACTACTTCCAATTCCTCTCCTTATAATCTTTCACTCTCAAAATTGCTCCCTGAAAACCGCTTTTATCAGTATCTCCAGTGACCTCCACATGATCAGATCCAATAGCCAATTCTCAGTCTTTATCTTATTCAATTTATTGGCAGCATTTTACACCATTGCTTACTTCCTTCTTCAAATGCTTTCTTTGCTTGGCTTCTGAGGCATCACCCTCATTTCTCCTCACTGGTTGCTCCATCTCAGTATCTTTTCCTTGTCCTCCTTATCTTCCCAAGCCCTGCCCACTGGAGTGCCCCAGGAATCACTCTTTCACTGATTTCTCCAGGATCATAGCTTTAAATTTTATTTACTTATTTCATCCCCGAATTCATATTTCAAGCCTAGATTTCGCCCCTTGAAGACCAGACTCATGTCCAGCTGCCTACTCAGTCTCCACTTGGCTATCTAACAGACATCTCAAAGTCAACAGATGCCAAAATGAACACGAGATTCTCCCCCTACTCAAAAACTCCTCCTACTCCTATCTTCTGAATCTTCTCAGTTGTTCAGACAAAAATCCTTGGAGTCATCCTTGACTCCTTTCTTTCTTCTCACACCACATCAGATAATTTTTTGAAATTCCTTCTTCAAAATATAACCAAACTCTGACCACTTTCCAACACCTCCATTACTACTATCTCTTCTAAGCTGCCATTATCTCTCACTTCTTATTGCAAAAATCCCTTAACTTTGTTTTTCCTTCTCTCCTTATTCCTCTGAAGTCTATTTTCAATGCAGCAGATGGAGTGAACCTTTTTTTTTTAAAAAAAAATCTAAGTAAAATAATGTGACTTTTTTTCCTCAAAACCCTCCCATGGCTTCCTGACTCTCTCAGTTTAAAAATCAAAATCCTCTTCATCACCTGCTAGATCCTACCTTTCTGTCTTCATCTCCCACCACTCCCTCTCTGGCTCACTCTGCTCAGCCACACTGGTGTCCTTACTAGAACATGTCAGGCTTGCCTCAGGGCCTTTGCATGGGTTAGATCTTTTACCCTGAGATTTTATCACACAGGTTCCCCATGGCTCACTCCTTCTACTCCAGTGTACCCTCAGCGAGGCCTTTCTTGACCCTCTGCCTTGACACGAAATCCTATCTCTCCCACTCTGGCGCTCCCTTTTCTTCTTGCCCTATTTTATTTTTCTTCATCATACTTAATCATTATTTGATTTGCTACATCTTGTTATTTGTTTATTCCCCTCTCTCCTCACTATACCATAATCTTGGTGAGAAAGGATATTGTGTTCACGGCTGTATTTCCAGAACCTTGAACAGTGCCTGGTACAGAGTAGGTACTCAGGAAATATTTGGTGAATGAATGAATTAATGAGTGAATGGATTCAAAATAATGAACACCTATGGCCATTACTGCTGTTTCAGAGAAGGTAGAATATCACAGACTGGAGTCAGAGAAGGCTTTGATGAGCTGGTAAGTCCAGGCACTATAGGATGAATGGGCTTTTGAACAGGGTTAGGAAAAAGCATTCATGTGAGGGAGCATGTTAAAAAGCTGAAGAAAAAGAACTCCAACAACATTTATTGAGCACTTACTACATGTCAAATACTTTACATTCATTATCTCATATTATCCTCATAATGACTATAACAGAGAGGTATTATTATTTCCATGTGAGAAATGAGGAAACTATGTTTTAGAGATTTTTTAAAAGCAGCTTTCCCATAAAACCTATAGTTAGTAAGTTGTAAGCCATTCTTGTAATTGAGTTTTAGCTGACTCCAGGCCCATTTTCTTTCTCTTTTTATATCTTATCATCATTATCATCACCATTCCTAATACTATTTAAGTCTCTGTACTCTCCACCTGGCATGCTCCCTCCCATACTACCTGAATGGTGACCTTTGTTAGTGCTCAACTCAGTGATACATAAATAATATAAATAATAACAAAATGCATTCTCAATTTTTTCTCATCAACCCCATGAAGGTTAAGGCTCCTTGAACTTACTTAAATTGGTGGCAGCACGAGCTTTCAGCATCATGGCCAGCATGACCAAGCCATTTCCCTGGTGTTCCCCTCAGCATGAAACATCTGTCTACTTATTTCTTTGCTGAGCCTGAATGGAATATTCCATCTCTGAAAAATAAACTTTGTGTTTAAATTGAAATCTTTATTCCTATCTGGCAAATTGGCTATATATCCTCAACAATTAGAAGGAAGTGATGTATCTGCTGCCATCAGCTACAAAGCACTGGACGCCCACAGTGCTATTTATTAGATTTACATGAATTCCAGGTGAATCTGATCCAGTGGCTACAAAAAGTGAGTATAAATTAATTGTTATTCTATTCCTCCAGAATGCCTGATATGGAAAAAGCAATTGAATCTGAGCACAGTTGGAAATTTAAAATTAAGTTTTGTTCGGCACTGAAATTCATGAGACTGCCAGAAAGGAGAGAAGGAAAAAATTTTTTTTTCTTCTCTCTCTCTTTTTTTTTTTTTTTTTTTTTTTTTTACAAAATCCATTGCTTTTGAGAATAAAGTAAAAAACATTTATTAGTCAACTTTGCTGGGGGCAACAAACAACCCTAAAATTTCGATTACTTACAACAAAGGTTTACTTTTTACTCACGTTACATGTTAGTTATAGGTCATTGTGGGGTCAACTGTGGGGCTGCTCCATGGATCACATTCATTCCAGAACTCAGCTGGAGGAGCAGCTCCTCTATGGAATAAGCCATTCTGGTGGCAAAGGGAAAAAAGCTAGAGAGCTGTTGTCAACAGGGAGTGGCCTGAAGGCATCTGTTCACAGGTCACATGACTGAGTCCCATGTCAGTGGGGCAGAAATGTGTACTCCTCCCATGGTGGGCACTAACAGTCCAATGGCAATGACTGGAGATGTGTAATTCTCTCACAGGAAGGAAAAGTGAAGCACTGGGAAGCATAATAAAAATCTACACCACACTCTTTATCTTAGCGTAAAACACAGCTGGCCTCGTCTCCCACCATTCCTTATCTTGTCTGTGCTCTGGCCACATTGAATGGTCTCCTTTCTCCCTAAACACATGATCTCACACTTTCATGTCTGTTTCCTATGCTAGAAATGAAATTCCCTTCATTTTCTGCCAAACAGAGTGGCTCTCTGCCTGCAAGGTCCAGTTCACATTCCGCCTACTTTATAAAGCCTTTCCCAACTCTCCAGTTGAAATTAAGCACTCCTCCTTTGGAGCAAATGGGGCAGACCGGCTGTACATCCAGCTCTAATTCAATCTTAATTGGTAAGTCTGGTAACTTCCTTGGTAAGTTCTTTATTGGTAAGTCTGGATAAAAAGCTACTGAAGGTTGGGAGGCCAAGGCGGGTGGATCACTTGAGGTCAGGAGTTCAAAACCAGCCTGGTGAACATGGTGAAACCCCATATTACTAAAAATACAAAACAATTAGCCAGGTGGTGATTGTGGCAGGGGCCCATAATCCCAGCTACTCTGGAGGCTGAGACAGGAGAATTGCTTAAACCCAGGAGATGGAGGTTGCAGCAAGCTGAAATTGCACCACTGCACTCCAGCCTGGGCGACAGAACAAGTCTCCATCTTCAAAAAAAAAAAAAAAAAAAAAAAAGCTATGAAGGGCAGAGACTAGGGATTCCTTTTCCTGGGGCCCCTCTCCAGCCTCTTTGGGGTCAGAGTCTTGACCATAATACATGTTTAATAAACTCAGTCGAGTTACTAAAAATGTACATATTCACCATCAAGCTTACCCTTAGTGTGAAATTATAAGTCTTTTCTATAGCAGGCATATGTAGCAAACCATGTGGAGAAATCTGTTAGCACTCTTCTTCAGTCACAACAGTCGTGAAGATTATCCTCTTGGTTCTGCAATATAGACCCTACCCATTGTGTGTGTGTGTCTGTGCGTGAGATTCCTACCTTCCCACCAATAAAGCATTTTGGATACCATGTTTTCACAGGAACACTGCTTCCCTTGCCAATGATAGCTGCTTTAAGAAGTGCTGTTTCTTTTCCTTCATTTTCCCTGCAGCATCATCTCTCATTTGGCATTCTGTGTGAAGCTCTTGTTTATGGCCACACAATAGGAGGGGAGCAGAGAGGGTAGGCCACAGGAGCAGAGCTGTGATGCAGTGGAAAGACAGGGAACCTTACAGTCAGCAAATCTGGCTTAGATTTTTGTCTCTGCTCCTTACCAGCCTTGTGGTCTTTAGTGAGCCACTTGATTCTACTATCCCTTTAATTGTATTTGTTTAAACAAGAAAAAGAGACAAAAAAAGATAAGAACAGATACAAGAATGTTGTATGATATTGAATAGAGTCTAGCACGTTGCAGGAGCTCAATATCATCATGACATGCCTTATGCTTAAAAGAGCAGTGCTGGGAAATTTCTTGCTCCATAATAAATCATTGATGCACTTAGTATCATTACTTAAATGATCTTGATGTGTTGCCAGTATGGAATGGGCCACTTGATTCCCAATCTGCTTCCTCAGTTTCATCCCATCCGGTTACCCCTGGGCCTTAATAAATCTATAAGTCAAATGGATGCTTTCAAACTTAATAATCTCCATCCTGTCTCAGATGGGATAAGAGAAAGATCAAGGATCATGGTAGTGAAAACTAAGGATAATAACCCTACCTTTTTAGCTCCTAGGAATGCCAGACTTCACTGAGAAGTTGGGAAGGAAATTATAGGCTCATGATCCTCTGGGTCAGTCCCCTTCAATTGGTGTCAAAAAATGAGAGGTCATAGATCAGAGAATCAAGCTATCACTTTCAAGAATGCTCTTTTTCCTACTCAATGAATATATTAGATTTTATCAAAGAAGTCTGAAAGGTCCTTTGAATAGACATCATACGCAAAATTTTGTTCTTCTCTTCAGATGGGCAGAAGATCATGGGTTTTGTCAGATTTCAGAAGAGCGTAGAGGAATCTATTTTCAACAACTCTCTGTTGTTGAAACAACAATTGTATTCGTCAGGGTTTTCCAGAGAAACAGAACCAACAGAATATGCATGTGTGTGTATGTGTGTGTAATCCATTGTAAGGAACGGGCTCACATTATGTACTGTGGAGGGTTGGCAAATCCAAAATCTGATTTGCTAAGCCAGTGGGCTGGATACTCGGGAGAGTTACAGTTCAAGTTCAAAGGCAGTCTTCTGGCAGAATTCCTCCTTGCTCAGGAGAGGTTAGTCTTTGTTCTGTTAAGGCCTTCAATTAATTCAATAAGGCCCACTCACATTATGGACGGTAATCTGATTTATTCAAAATCCACTGATTTAAATGTTAATATCATCCAAAAATTATATTCACAGAAACATCCAGAACGATATTTGACCAAACACCTGGGCACCATGGCCCAGCTAAGTTGACAAATAAAATTAACCCACACAGTAATATAAAACAGAAAACATCCTATTGATATGATAAGTAGAATCACAGGAACTGAGAATGAAAAGGAACTTTTGAGGCTATCTGTCTGCCCTTTCTCCATCTTGGAGTTAAGAAAAGTGAGGCTCAGAAATTACACACCCCTTTGGCCAGAAAGCTGGAACTAGGTCATGGGCTTCCTAAATCTTTCTACAACTGCCAAATCCAGACTTGTCTTTTTTTTTTTTTTTTTTAACTCATCATGAGACACAGTTTAATGCCCTTTCATGAAAATTAGATAGGGTCAAGTTCCAGTTTGAGTTATTTGTGTGGCAATTGGAAGGCAAACTGCAATTAGACCCAAGTTTCCTTCTTGACACATTGTATAAAAATGTAATATGTGATAATAACAACATAAGGAGGATGGGGCTGATTAGGAGCAGAGTTTTTGTATACTACTGAAGCTAAATTATTATTAATTCAGCCTGGATTGTTATATATTTAAGATGCTCATTGTAATCCACTTTCTCTGAGGTAGTCCAGGCCACCCATGGGAGAAGTTAGTGAGTGAGTTCCCACACCAGGAGCATTTAGTCTAAATGTATAAGGATAAAAATGTATACTTCAGTAAAAAACTGTGCTTTTTCTAAAGCACACTTATCTGGGATTGTCTGCTTCTAATTCCATGGGCACTATTTCGGACTATAAGTTGTACATAACTGACAGCAATGCAAAATAATTCTTGTTTATAGATAAGTAAATAAATTAAGTCCAAGGAAGGGACAACCTCTTCCTCACTCCAAGAAAAAGTCAGTTTTGCATTCATTTTCACATTCATTTTCATATTCCTTTATTCCATAAAATAATATAAAAATATATACTGCCATAAAACTGGAGTATATATTTTTGCTTCTTTCACTTCTCCTTTAAGCAGTTATAATATTTACCTGGTTCAGTCACTTAATCAATGAGTCGAATAAAATCTTTAGCACATGTTCATTTTATCTCTATGAGAGTCATGATTTTGCCCCTTTTTGGGAAAATTGTTCTTTGATAAATGTCATGTCTTTACCAGCACATCAAAAAGATGCTCTACTAAAGTAAAACTGACCCTCTGCCCAGCATCCATTCAGCTCCATTCTGCTCTGAATCTTCATATTTAGTAAAAAGTTTGATTAGGTTTTCACAGGGTTTGCTGCATTGAAATCTGGGGGAAAAAATAGAAGTAAAAATAGAGACTCTGACAGCAAAAGAAAGCAGGATAGGGAAGGGGGGAAGGGCATTTGCATCTCTTAAACACTTAGTAAAGGATTTGAGAATTGGGGTAGGATGGGAAAAGGCGGGCAGAAGTAAAACAGGATAAATAACAGCTCAAAACAATTATCTTTGAGACCCGCCCAAATCATTAGTTATCCCCCTAATAAATTCTTTTACTCCGCCCCCATACCACATACACTCTTAAAATGTGTTGCTAGCAAGTGTTTGGGGCTTGATGACATCTCTGGAATGTTTTAGTCATGTTTAGCATGGCAGCCTGGGCTCTATTCTGCTTGGAAACAACCAGGGAGGATCTGTGATAAGTGTTGAAGAAAAGGACAGGAAAAGTGGAAGAGGAAAGAACTCAAGCAAATTCCTTCTTCCAGACCTATTCGTCCTCCTCTCTCCCTCTGCAGCTTGGGCTTCTGAACACTCTCTTCAGTGTGTTATGGCAGGGAGAGCGAGGCAAGGAGAAAGACAGCACAAACCCCCTGAGCTAAACCCAGGGCCTCCACCTCTGCCTTCCCGAGTCCCAACAGTTTCCATCTCTGTTATTGATATCTTCCTGCTGTTTTGTCCCAGCCAAGTTGCTCTGTACTGCCTATTGGTGGCCTTTCTACCAAGTCTGTTGCCATGGCTACTACTTTTCCTGACTGACACCTCCACCATCAGCTTCATCATCTATTTGGCTACCTGCTTGCAGGAGTTCCTTCTAGGCAGTAGAGCTTTCATTCAACTCCAACGGACTCCTTTAACTCCCCTCCATTCCTCTGAGCAATGTGAGGAAAGCTTGTATGGCTTGAGCCACAGTTTATCTTTGCATTTTTATTCCCTGTGGCCTCATCCCTGAACCAAATCCTCATCATCTCTTTTATGGGCCATGCAGCCATCTGCTAAGTGGATTGCATTAACTTGTAGAAACAAATAGACCTCAAAATTCTAGTGGCTTAACATAATAAAAACACACTTTTTGCTACAAGGTTGGTGGAGCAGCTCTCCCTGACACGGTCTTTCAGAGACTCTGACTGAAGGAGACTTGTCTGTGTTCAGCATGTGGCCTCCAAGGGCTCCATGGGCATTGAGATCCCAGTCAGTTGGAAAGGGAGCTGAGAATGGAAAGCATGTATGGGAATCTTTTATAGGCCAGGCCTGCAAGTGGCTCGCATCCCATCTGCATAAACACAGGGGAGAAGTGGGGAACCCTGGTGTGGCTTCTCCTGAGCTGGTAATCTTGCAAGGCTAGGTAAAGTATATAAGTCTCCGTATGTTATTCTAAAATAGCATCTTTGTGTCCTATTGGTGCCATACCAGCCACTTTACCAAGTGGTGAGAAAAAAAGAAGAAGAAGGAGTAAAAGGGGAGACAGGAAGGAGGCAGGAAGAGATGGTGAAGCAGCTTAAGAAGCCCAGGTATCCAGTAACAGGTAGTGAGATTGAATCAGTAATAAAGTCTCCCAACAAAGAAAAGTCCCAAACTGGATGGCTCCACTACTAAATTCTACCAAAGGTATAAAGAACTAACACTAATTTTCTTCAAACTATTTAAACAAATTAAAGGGAAGGGAATTCTCCCTAACTCATTCTATGAGGCCAGCATTATCCTTATTCCGAAACCAGACAAGGATGCAACAACAAAAAAACAAATTACAGACCCAAATCTCTGATGAACATAGACCCAAAAATCCTCTAACAAAATACCAGCAAACTGAATCCAACAGCATATAAAACAATAATACAACATGGTCAAGTGAGATTTATACCAGGGATACACGGATGGTTCAACACATAGAAATCAACAAATGTGATATATCATATCAGTAGAATGAACAACTAAACCGCAGGACCATCTTAATAGATGTAGAAAAAGCGTTTGATAAAATTTAACATCCCTTATGATAAAAACTCTCAGCAAACTGAGCATAAAAGAAACATACCTTAACATAATAAATGCCACATATGACAAACCCACAGCTAACATCATACTGAATGTGAAAAAGTCGAAAGCCTTTTCTCTAAGAACTGAAACAAGAAAAAAATGTTCATTCTCACCACTTCTTTTCAACATAGTACTGGAAGTCCTAGCCAGAACAATCAGGCAAGAGAAAAAGATAAAAGGCATCCAAATTGGAAAAGAGAAAGTAAAACTGTTCTTCTTTGTAGATAATATGATCTTATATCTGGAAAAACAAAAGACTCCACCAAAAAAAAGTCTTTTAGAACTGGTAAACTAATTTAGTAAAATTGTAGGTTAAAATATCAGCATACAAAAGCCAGTAGTGTTTTTATACACCAATAATGAAATATGTAAAAAGAACAGGAAAGCAATTCTATTTACACTAACTACAAAAAAAATAACAATAACAATAACATGTCTAGGAATAAATTTAACCAAGGAGGTAAAAGACCTTTACAAGAAAAACTTCAAAACGTAGTGAAAGAAATCGAAGAGGACACCAACAAATGGAAAGACACCCCATGGTCATGGATCAGAAGATTTAATATTGTTAAAATGATCATACTACCCAAAACGATGTACAGATTCAATGCAATCCCTATCAAAAGAGCAATGTTTTAAAGAAATAGGAAAACAATCTTAAAATTCGTATGGAACCAAAAAAGAGCCCAAATAACCAAAGGAATTTGGAACAAAAAGAACAAAGCTGGAGGCATCACACTGCCCGTCTTCAAAATACAAGACTATAGTAACCAAAACAACATAATATTGGTATAAAAAAAAGATACATAGACCAATGGAGCAGAATAGAGAACCCAGAAACAAATCTATTATTTTCAGCCAACTGATTTTAACAAAGGCATCCAGAACATACACTTGGAAAAGGACACCCTTTTAAATAAATGGTGCTGGGAAAACTGGATACCCATATGCAGAAGAATAAAACTAGACCCCATCTCTCACCTATGCAAAAATTAACTCAATATGCATTAAAGACTTAAACATAAGACCTGAAAGCATAAAACTACTGGAAGAAAACACGGGGGAAACACTTCAGGACATTGGTCTAGGCAAAGTTTTTTTGTTTTTGTTTTTGTTTTTTTTTTTGAGATGGAGTCTCACTCTGTCACCCAGGCTGGAGTGCAGTGGCGCGATCTCGGCTAACTGCAACCTCCGCCTCCTGGGTTCACACCATTCTCCTGCCTCCCGAGTAGGTGGGACTACAGGCGCCCGCCACCATGCCCGGCTAATTTTTTGTATTTTTAGTAGAGACAGGGTTTCACCGTGTTAGCCAGGATGGTCTGGATCTGGTCTAGGCAAAGATTTTATGGCTAAGACCTCGAAAGCACAGGCAACGAAAACAAAAAATAGACAAATGGGACTATATTAAACTAAAAATCTTCTTTTCTGCACAGTGAAGGAAACAATCAACAGAGTGAAAGAGAAAATATTTGCCGACTATTCATCCAACAAAGGACTAATATCCAGCAGATAAGAAACTCAAACTAGTCAATGGTAAAAAAAAAAAAAAAAAATTAAATAATTTCATTAAGAAATGGGCAAAGGACATGAATAGACATTTTTCTAAAGGAGATATACAAATGGTCAATAGGTAAAAAAAAAAAAGGTCAACATTACCAATCATCAGGAATACGCAAATCAAAACCACAATGAGATATCATCTTACCCCAATTAGAATAGCCATTATGAAAAAGACAGAAAATAGCAGATGCTACTGAGGATGCAGAGAAATGGGAACTCTTATACACTGTTGGTGGGAATGTAAATTAGTACGGCCACTATGCAAAACAGTATGGAAATTTCTCAAAAAACTAAAATTCCAGCAATTCCACTACTGGGTATTTATCCAAAGGAAGGAAATCAGTGTATCTAAAGGATAACTGTGCCCCCATATTTATGGCAGCACTATTCACAGTAGCAAAGATATGGAGTCAACGTAAGTGTCCATCAACAGATGAGTAGATAAAGAAAATGTGGTATATATACACACAATAGAATACTATTCAGCCATAAAAAAGAATAAAATCCTTTTTATTCATCCATGTTGTCATTTGGAGCAACATGGATGAAATCAGAGGTCATTATGTTAAGTGAAATAAGGCAGGCACAGAAAGACAAATATCATGTGTTCTCATCAATATGTGGGAGCTAAAAAAAAATTGATCGCATGAAGGCAGACAATGGAACGATAGCTATCAGAGACTGGGAAGTGTATGTTGGGGCAGGGGGAGGATGAAGAGAAGTTGGTTAATGGGAACAAACATATAGTCAGAGAGGAGGAAGAAGTTCTAATATTCAACAGCAGAGGAGGGTGACTATAGTTAACAACAATGTATTGTATATCTCAAAATAAATAGCTAGAAGAGAGGAATTGAAATCTTCCCAACACATAGGAATGATAAATACTTGAGGGGACGGATAGCCCAAATACAATGACTTGATCATTACACATTTACACATTCTATGAATGTAACAAGATTTCACATGTACCCCAAAAATATGTTCAAAGATAATGTATCAATAACACATTATTGTTTTTTAAAGAGGAACCCCAGGTCACATCTAGCTATGCAAAGACTTCCCCATTCCTTCAGCCACAGTGAGGGTACAGCTCTGCAAAGATCTGCCAGGCACAGTTGGGCAGGTTGTTCTGCAATAGAGCCCTCAGCCAAGGGACCAGTGGGGATTGAAATCCAGGCTGCTCTCTGCTTTCCAAGCCATGCACCATGGACACCTACTCAGAGGTAGTGAAGGGAGATTTCCCTGTTTTACTGAAAGGTGTATCTCTCTCCTGTGTCATATGCCTGGAGGGGGTGCCTTTTTCTAATTTGTCATGAAGCCACCTTCTATGCTACTGGAGCCCTGCTTCAGCAGCTGGTGAGTTGCTTACTGCAAAGCAGGCTTCAATTTCGTAAATTAAAATGCCACACTGAAGTGTTGCCCTCTCATAAACCTATCACCTCTGACCTAGATCCTCATGTGGATTACACAGTGGCCTCACAGCATGAAATTCTGCCCAGGCTTGGATGGGGCTGCCCCACTGCTTTTCCATGGGTCATTTAGACAGATCGCTTTGTTTCTCTGTTCCTCCCATCCTTGCCTTGGAATGAGGGAGCTGAACCAGGTGACAGTGGTGTCCTTCCTGGTTATGACATGCTATGGCTCATAATTCTGTGAAAGGCAATACATCATGGAATGGGTCAGATTTGAAAGTCTAGTCTGGGCTTTTCTCTGTGTAATTTTATATTCCTTCTCTCTGGTCATTTTGTTAGCTCTCACTAACACCTGTGGTGATCAGACAACCACAGGTATCCAAAGAAAAAAGATTTCAGCTTGAGATAAAAGACTAGTGAATATAAACAAACATCAAGTATCTTCCTCTCCCTCAGTTTACTTTTTTATTCAAACACACAAATACACATGTATGTGTGTGCGTGCACATACACACACATAAACACATGTATGTGTGTGCGTGCACATACACACACATAAACACGTGCATTTACATATACATACACATGTTGAGCTTATGACAGAGCTTTTTTTAATTTCAAAGCAGTGTGGTATATTTTCCCAGATATAATCATTTAATGCACTTAAATTTGTTTCTCTAAAACCCAGAAGCAACTAATTGCCAAGAATTCATGCCTGAGGCATTTCTATCTACATGTCTCAGTATAAAATGTTTGAAGGAGGTAGCTCATATTTATAAATGAGTTGGTTTGCCTCCCCAAGTCTCCTCATGGTAAGTACCATCGAAAACCTCACAAATCATCCATACTACCCAGTATCGTCTTTGTGACACAAAGGAAGCCCTGCTCCATTCAAACATTCTCTACATCCTCCATACGCCCCATGGGTTTCCAATCTTTATTTTTTTCATAAAGTAAATGACTTCCCAGGTAATAGAGGCAGATAGATAGATAGATACACATTTTATTGTTTGTGCTGACAGGTTATAAGGAGTAGAGAGAAGAGTGGAGATGGAAAGGTGGTGTGGAGAACATCAGCCTTTTTGGATTACACATATGAAAATGAGGGAGAGAGAAATGGGGAACAGGGAAAATAAAGGAATTCAGTTGACATGGATTTGGCACTCACCCAGCACTGTATGTGCCATTGCTACTAGAGTGTCTTCCTGGATGTCCCACAGGCACCTGATGACCAGTAAGTCCCAAATTGACTTCAGTCCCCACTTGCTGTGCAGACATGCCCTGCCTGTCCCTGTGCACGGAACAGCCATCTATCCAGGGATGTTCACATATATCATCTCATTCAATCCTCACATCCACCCATGAAATAGAAATTATCACCCCTAGTCAATACATGAAGAAACTGAAGCTCAGAGAGGCTAAGTGCAACAGCTCAGGCTGCCATAATAAAATACCATGGGCGGGGTGATTTAAACAACAGACATTTATTTTCTTACAGTTCTAGAGGCTAGAAGTCCCAGATCAAGGTGTTGGCAGAGCTAGCTCCTCCTGAGGGCTGTGAGAGACTCACTCCTTGGCTTGTTGATGGCTGTCTTTTCCCTGTGTCTCTTTGTATCATCTTTCCTCTGCACGGCTTTGTGTTCACTTTTCTCTTTTTATAAGGACACCAGTCATGTTGGATTACAGCCCATCTTAATGACCTCATTTTAGCTTGACTACCTTTGAAAAGAACCTATCTCTAAATAAAGCCACATTCTGAAAACTGGGGTTTAGGATTTCAATATACGGATTTGGGAGCAGAGGAAACATTTCAGTCCATAACACTACCTAACCCCCAAAGACTTCTATAGGAGGAAACATTTGAAGAAAGGAGTTGGCTAGGTGAAAATAGACGCAGTGGGCAGGAATGAGAGAAGAGTTCTAGGGACAGGGATCACTATATACAAAGGAAAGAAGGGGAAGGAGCAAGACACAGCCTGATGCCGCTCATGGTAGGAGCGTTCACATTCACATGCCACTCACAGCCCAGCCCAGCAGGGTCTGATTGCCAGGCCATACCCCAGTGTCCTGGGGCTTGCCAAACAAACCCACTGTTTCTTGTGGACCGAAAGTTGTTTCTGGTACATCAAAATGGAGGGGAGAGCTGAGTTTGGCTGGGGCAGAAGAAGTGATCCTAGGGGCCTTTGAGCTCTAAGAATAAGCAGAGCCAGGAAAGTGGGGAGACTCAGTTATGAGCAGACACAGTGAAGAGCAGTACTTAGAGGAAAACCTGAGCAGAATTTAAAACTAAAGCCTCAAACGCTGCGAGCTCCCCCGCCCACAACAGCCCTTGTCAGAGAGCCCAGGAAGGGCATGAAAGGAGGAGGAGAGAGAGGGAGGAGGGAATAAACTGTATTTCCCTTACCTCACAGTCTTCCCTTCTCTGGGGACCCACAGAAAGATGCACTGACTATAAAATAGGGGCTTTTAAAACTATTAGGCAACATGGAATAAAGTGTCAGAGGAAGCCAAACCAAAACCACTTGAATAAGAACATCACTAACTGAGAGGCTGGGTCTTGGCTTCATTTTATTCCAAGCCTTTGGCACACAACACAAAATCTGGCACGTGGTAGGAATCTGACAAATACTTGGATGTTTGTTTGTTTTCTTACCTAAGAGGACATCCCAAGGATACCAAGCGCTTCTAGGTGAATCCTGTGACTCCATCCCTAGCCTGAGAGACCTGCCTCCAGGAAGGAAGAGATTATTGCAGTTCCCTCTATTTTAAAATCTTTTCAATGCCGATTTTGTTTTTGATATATTATTACTGCCTGAGGCTTTAGTCAGGAGACTGAGATCACACAAAGCACATATCTTAGAATTTAATAGCTTTTCTCAAGAATGAAATCAGATTCTTTCTGAAAAATATCTAAAAGACATGCCTTACTACATAAGGAGAGCATGCTTCACGTGAAGATGTGGATATTTTTAGAGCATGTGTTTTGAATTTTATATTTGTGGTCCTATTTACCTGGATGAGTCACATTTAAAACTTTCCCAAATTTCTTGCCTTTAAACCCTAAGCTTCTTGTGGCTTTGAGGAACATTCGCTCAGATTACTCACAACACAAATCTTCCTGTCATTAAACTACTACACTTTGTACTGAGTGGCATATAATACATAGAAATTGTCAGACAAGCTGGATTATTCGTCCCCAAAGGAGCAGTTCTTAGTAAATGAATTACACCAAGAAATTGCTGGGGCCTACAACATTCCTTTTTTGGTTTGTTTTTGGGTTTTTGTTTTTGTTTGTATCCTCTCTAAAAGGTGGCTTCAGGCTATGTTAGCAGGAGAGTGGAGAGAAACCAAGTGAGGCCTAGAGGTCTTTGGGTACAGGAATGCAGTTTCAAAATCCTAGTGAAAGCTGCTAAGAATTCAGAGAAAGTGGCAGAGAGGAAAGACACATTTAACATTTGCTACCTAAGGTACAGCTGGAAATAATATGGAACAGATGGATCAGAACTGAAAACATGGATTGAGGAAGAGGCATGCTGGATAATTTTTGAATGGATGCTAGACATTGGCAGCTTTACTTTGTTGAGTGCTGAATATTTGTATATTCCTATAAACATGCATGAGATTTGTCCTAACAATTAAGTTATCTAGACACACTTTGATCTTTCTGGGTCTTGATTTTAAGGTTTTTCTTTAGGTGAGACCAGAGCATCATTTATTCTAGACCTAATTTTGCTCCTCTTTTGAGGCAAAGACCTTTTCAATACACCATCTGATGCCCAGTGAATTAAGAGGTTTTGTACTGTGGCTGGTAGATCAGAAATTATTCCTGGTTCTGTGTGAGCCTCAGCTATGTTCCCTCTAATCCTTTTGGTTGGTTTGTATACCGACCTCAGATAGTTTCTTATCTTACATGTGCCAATCAGTACGGAGCTAAAGACCCAAAGGGAACCTTCCACAGACCTCTGGAGTTCCCTGAGCATGCAGATTTTTCCTCTCTGCAACTCTGCCCCAAGAACTCCAGCTGACTCCACCTTCCCAGACTCCCTGCTTCATCTCCTCCACTCAGAGAGAACACTGGGCCCTTCTGCTTTCCACTTCCCTGTGCCACAGCTTGGACATTCTCTCCAGGCGGTAACCTAGGGCAACTGTCCATAGGAATTACTGTCCTGCATTGCTGATGTCCATGGTCTTGGTTGTTTCATATATTTTCTCCAGATTTTTTTCAGGAGGAAAGTAAGTCCTGTCCCTATTACTCCATCTTTGGCTGAAGTGAAAGTCAACTATACGTTCAATAGCCTTTTTAAAAAAATTTGACACATTGTAATTGTACATAGTTATGGTGTGCAATTTAGGGATTCAATACATATATATGTTGTATAACAATAAAATCAGAGTAGTTAGTATATCCATCACCTCATGCATTCATCAGTTCTCTGTGGTGAGAATATTCAAAAGCTTCTCTCCTAGCTATTTTGTAACAGTCACCCTCCTGTGCAATAGAACAGCGGTACTTATTCCTCCTATCTAATTATAACTTTGTACCGTGGACCAATCTCTCTCCATTCTTCCCCACTCCCCTCTCTAGTCTCTGGTAACCACTGTTTACTCTCTGTTTCTTTCTTTTTTTTTTTTTTTTTCTTTAGAGGTAAGGTCTCACTCTGTTGCCCTGGCTGGAGTGCAGCAGCATAATCATAGCTCACTGCAGCCTCAAACTCCTGGGCTCAAGTGATCCTCCTGCCTCAACCTCCCGTCTACTCTCTGCTTCTATGATATCTATTTTTTTGAGATGGAGTCTCACTCTGTCACCCAGGCTAGAGTGCAGTGGCATGATCTTGGCTTACTGCAACCTCTTCCTCCCAGGTTCAAGTGAATCTTGTGCCTCAGCCTCCGAGTAGCTGGGATTACAGGTGCACACCACCATGCCCAGTTAATTTTTGTATTTTTAGTAGATATGGGGGTTTCATCATGTTGGCCAGGCTGGTCTTGAACTCTTGATCTCAAGTGATCCTCCCTCCTAGGCCTCCCAAAATGTTGGGATTACAGGCGTGAGCCACCATGCCTAGCCTTTCAATTTTTTTTAGATTCTACATATGAGTGATATCATATAGTATTTGTCTTTTTGCATCTGGCTTATTTCACTTAATAAAATGTCTTCCAGATTCATCCAGGTTGTCACAAATGACAGGATTTCATTCTTTTTGTATGGTTGAATAATATTCTATTCTGTATGTTTACCACATTTTCTTTACCCATTCATCCATTGTTGGGCACTTACATTGATTCCATATTTTTGCTGTTGTCACTTGCTTTTATAAGCAAGTCCAGAACCATAGACAGAACCAGCTTAGGTCAGTCTGTCTCAATAGAATTTTTACATTTGTGTCAGTTTCCATTTTCCTTGATGTATTAGTCTGTTCTCACGTGGCTATAAAGAAATACCTGAGACTGGGTAATTTATAAAGAAAAGAGGTTTAATTGAGTCACAGTTCTACATGGCTGGGGAGGCTCAGGAAACTTACAATCATGGCAGAAGGCACCTCTTCACAGGGCCACAGGAGACAGGATGAGTGCTGAGTGAAGGGGGAAGCCCCTTATAAAACCATCAGATCTTGTGAGGACTCACTCACTATCATGAGAACAGCATGGGGGAATCACCCCCATGATTCAATTATCTCCACCTGGTCCCACCCTTGACACATGGGGATTATTACAATTCAGGATGAGATTTGGGTGGGGACACAGAGCCAAACCATATCACTTGACATTGCCTCATCTTTCTGTTTAGTTAATAATAAGTAGTCTTCATGATCGCCGCTTATTATCTTTTCTGCTCATTGTAGTATCCTTCCTGAAAAGACTAGTACTAGGCAATGGTGTTTAAGTAATAAAACGAAGATTAAAGTGTCTTTAGTTAGACAAACCTGGGTTTCATTGCTACCTCTTCCACTCCCTACATGACTTTTGACAAGTGTTTTAATCTCAAAGGGACTGTCTCTATCAACAAAATGGACAAAGGTGTAAGATGTGTTGAGAAAAAGACTTTTAATTTATGCTATCCATGCATCTGTATTTTGTTACATGAAAGATGTAATTTTAATTTAAAATAACAAAGTATTTTAAATACTTTGTTAAATAAATGGTAGTGATAATATCTCATCAACAGGGCCATCATGAGTATTAATTGAAATAATATGCATGCTTAATGTGTTATAACTTGGCCCATCTTTCCACTGTTCCAAGTACAGAACAATCATACTCTAAATGGCCAGTTGAGTTTCACAGATAATAAAAATATGTTTTCTGTAAAGGGTCCAATTTGCTTTCTTTTTCTTCTACACAACCCTGGGAGCACTCCTAAGAGACCATGTGGGTTCAATGTGAATGGCTTGGAATTCCTTAAGTGTGTATGGATGTTGCTGTACAGTTTTCCACTGAGTGACCTCTGACTGGACAAAACTCAAAAAGTGCTGGCAAAAGAAGATTTTAAGCCATCTTTAAAATGAATGGGGATTTGGGTTCATGGTGGTAACTAGTTGAAGAGAGATAAGAGAAGAAATATAGCCTGACTGGAAAGAAAAGAATATCAACTTGGTGATTAATATTTATTGCATGCCTGCAATTCTTCTTGAACTAGTCACTACCTCTCATTCTTTGAATTCCTGAGTCATACCTTACTCTGTTTTCTTCTACATCCCAACTCCTGCACTCTTTTTGTCTGGCCCTTAAAATGGCCTCAGAATCCCTCTCAATACTGCACTGAGGCAGCCAGAATGTTCAGGCTGAGTTGGCATAAAATCTGAAACCTATTTATCATCCTGTGAACATTCATCCATTAGGCTTATCCGATCACCTAGCCTTTCAGTTCCTAGACCACTTCTTTTAATGACCTTGTTTCTACTTCAGCCATCCATTTACACCCTAGAAACTGTCACTAGTTGGAACAGTTATCTTAATATCCTCCCAGATTGCAATATTCAAAATTTCCAGTGTTCTCATGACTCTATTTATTTTGCCTTTGTTCTTTGACTATCGAGGTTCATTTTATCCAGAAATTCCTCTTTTGTCTTTTCTTTCAAATTCTGGGCCACATGGTGAGATCCTAAACCAATTTCTGCCAGTATCTTCTAATTTCTTGCCGCCACTTCTTCACCCTGTCCCTTGCTATATTCATCTAGCAAAACATGGTATGGGATTAGTACTGCAGTTTTATTTTTCCTTCTCCAAGAAGCTGAGGAGAAAATCCTACAACTGAAACAAGTCCAATTGTCCCATTCAACTGATTTCACTTGACCCATAGAACTGATACTATGGTTTCTTTTGAATAAACATAAAAATTGACTCTTCCAGTCTTAAAACTTAAGGAAGATAAATTTGTCTTATCTGAGTTCTTTCCCAGGAAACCAAACATCAGTCCTCCCAGATAGCATCAAGGACCTGGAACGTACCAGATCACTCCATCTGGACAACATTCTGGACCCCTCACCCATCGTGATTACCTATCTGACCACTTGCTTTCTGTTGACCAACTCCTCTTCCCTACCCCTCCCTAATTCCTGTTTTCCTGCATGTTACATTTCTTCCCTGCTATATAAGTTCCTGGTTTTAGTTGGTCAGGGAGATGGATTTGAGACTGACGTCCCATCTTCTCAGCTGCAGTACCTAATTAAAGCCTTCTTCTCTGGAAATACTCTTGTCTCAGTGATTGGCTTTCTGTGAGGTGAGCAGCAGGACCTAGACTGAACCTTTGGTGTTTTGGGAACACAGCCTGCAGATTCATGCAACAGCAGACTCATGGCTCCAAACCTCAGCCTGGCTCTCCGTGTTGCCTTGTCAGTCAATTCTTGAACTTGACTTTGATCAGCTCTTCTTTCATTGCCTTCAATGACTCTTTCAAACTTTATCAGTTTCTTTAAAGCTCTCAATCCCTCCACCCTCAGCAAATAATCTTCTCTGTTATTTTGTTGAGAAGAACAAGGGAATATCATTTTTCTGATCTCTTCAGCTTTCTGAACTTTCCCTGCAAATATAGCTACAGCAGTGCCTGCCCTTACCATCAATGTATGGACCATGATAAATGACACTGTCCAGTTCATCATTATTCTTTCCAATCTGTTGTACTTGCTAGAGAACCTCAACAGCCTTGCTGATCAAATCCACCCAGGTTCTTCCTACCAACTTCAGCTAGACCTGAGTTGCCACCTACAGACCCTGGGGTCTACGTAGGGCATGTATACCTTTCTCAGGTTCTCAAGGCTGCTTTAGCACCTCTTACCTTCTGTGTCACTGAGCAGAAGGGGGACCTCTGAACCCCAGTTTTCCTCTTTGATCCCCCTTTTTTCCATCCTTGAGAGCTCTTCCTTTATGTATACCACTTAGGAAGTAACCCCTCAATGACAGCCAATACTGCCACATGTCATTTACCTTATCCATCAATTATCTTTGCTATCATTTGAATTTTTCACCTCTCCAGATTGTCTTTATATTGAAGACACTTATAGCCTTAAAAATAAAGTGGAAACTTTCTACCCAATCAAGTTGCCTCCTCTTCTTTCTCCTTCATTTTATCAAAAAAACCTTTGCATGTCTTTACCATTGACCGCCATTTCCTTAAAACCAATTTCTTCCCTAACCCCTTAAATTGTAGCTTCTGTCCTGTCTTACTGAAACTCTTCTTTGGAAAATTAAAAGTAACCCATAAAGCCAAGAGTCTGTCCTCTGCTATTATCCACCTAAACCCCACACTGAAATAGCTGTAGTTTTTTTTACCATCCTGTTCTTTAAAAAATTTTTTTTCCTCTAAAATAAAATATGTATACAAATGTGCAAGCTACATGAATACACAGCTTGATGTATTGTTATCCATGTAATCACTTCCCAGGACAAGAAATTAAACAATGCCAGTCTCCCAGCTGTGACCCTTCCAGTTCCCATCCTGCCCTCCTCAAGGCAACCACTACCCTTGTTTCTACATCACTTACTTGCTTGCCTTTTCTTACTCTTTTGCCACTAGTGTGTACCCCTAAATACTTAGTTTTGTCTATCAATTGGAACCAAACAGTATATTCTTTTTTTTCTTGAGACAGAATCTCACTCTGTCGCCCAGGCTGGAGTGCAGTGGCATGATCTCGGCTCACAGCAACCTCCACCTCCCGAGTTCAAGTGATTCTCCTGCCTTGGCCTCCCAAGTAGCTGGGATTACAGGTGCCCGCCACCATGCCTGGCTAATTTTTTGTATTTTTAGTAGAGACACGGTTTCGCCTTGTTGGCCAGGAGGGTCTCGAACTCCTGAGCTCAGGTGATCCACCTGCCTTGGCCTCCCAAAGTGCTGAGATTACAGGTATGAGCCACTGTGCCTGGCCCCAAACAGTATATTCTGTTTGGTTATAATAATATTTTGGATCTGGCTTCTTTCAGTCAACATTATATTTGTGAGATTTATTTGTTTTCCTGCATTTAGATGCAGTTTAGTTATTTTTATTGCTCTTATAGTGTTTCACACAATATACCACAATTTATTTATCCATCGTACTGTTGATGGCCATTTGCGTTGTTTCCAGATGGAGGTAGGATGAATAGTGTTGCTCTGAACATTCTTGTGTATGTCTTTTGATGTGTGGGCACACATTTCTTCTGGACATATGCCTAAGAGTGGAATTACTGAGGAATAGATTGCATTATCCAGTACTTTAGTAAACAGTGCCACACAGTTCTCCAGAGTGTTATGTTAGTCTTCATTTACACTCCCACCAGCAGTATATCAGTTTCTATAGTTCTAAATCCTCACCAAAACTTGGCATAATCAGTCTTATTAATTTTGGCCATAAAGGTAGTTGTATAATATTTTAAATTTGCTTTCCAATGATTGTTAGTTGATATCCTTTCACACATTTTGGACATTTGGATATTCTTTATTTATAAAGTACCTTTTCAAGTCTCTTGCCTGTTTATCCTTTGTACTGCCTTTCATTTTCTTATTTATTTGTAGTAGTTGTTCATATAGTCTCCATTATGTTCAGTGTCAGTTACCTGTGTTGTCAATATCTTCTCCAATCTGTGGCTTGCCTTTTCACTATCTTAATGGTTACTTTTGAAGGACAGAAAATGTTAACATTAATTAAATTGTTCCATATTTTCCTTAACAGCTAGTGGTTTTAGTCTCCTGTTTAAAAAGTATTCTGTAACTCCTGTTCTTGAAGTTTTTTCTTCTCAGTGTTTCAGGGACTCTGCATTTTTCTCAGTTCTTTTCTCCTTTGCAAAGTTCCATCTCAGTTTCCTTCATGGGTTTTTCTTCCTTTCCCCATATTCCGTGTGGCTACCTCAGTATAAGGTGCTGTCCTCTGCCTCTTTGCTCTATGCTCTTTCTCCTCAACATTCACCTCTCAGCAGATCCACTCCTCTCCCTAGCACCAGACTGGCATATCTGTGTGCTGGGCCGTTCAAGTCAACAGTTCAGTTCTTTGATATCTATTGAGAAATTTCTCAGTATCAGGCTTTGTGCTGGGTGCTGGGACTACTCACATGAACATCACACAATCCTTTCCCTTGGGCAAACCACTGAATGAAGATACCTATAATCTAGTCACAGTGATACTCAAAATATTCCAGGCTCATCAACTCCCCCTATTCCCCAACATGCTCTTACTGATGGAGCAATGGCACCATCATCTCTTTAAACACACAAGATGCGAGGGTCATGTTGAACTTCTCTTTCCACCCCATCTAATATCCAATGATGTGACAAGCCCTGTTTGTTTTAAGTCTACACTTTAAACTCCCATCTTCCCTTCTTTCCACCCCCTCTCCCCATCCTGTGGCCCTCACATTAAGTTCCTTACTATGCCTCTCATAGAGGGCTGAATTGGCCTCCTAAATGGTATCTCTATATCCAGTTTCTTCCCCCTCACGCAGCAGGCTCCATTCTCATGGGTCATTTGCCTTGGGAACAGGCTTTCAAGGAACAATATTATCAGAGTGATTGTCTTCTTCCTATTATTCAGAAGTCTCTTTGAAGGAAAGAACTAAACAGAATCTTACTCATCTTTGAGAAATATCTACTTGTTCCATCAGTGAGTGTGGATTGTGAGGCTCTGAGTGCCTCATAAGTTGCCTGACTTGACAGATGTAAGCAGCAAACATCATACTGATGAGGATAGATAAGGGTCTGACATATGGTTTCAGCTCTAAGTGCCATGAAGCTCCTGAGAAATTCCCACTCTGGCCTTTGCAGTAGATTCCAGAAAATCCTCTACTCTTCCAATTTTATCACATCCTTCAAAACTTTGTGATTCTGGATTACATTTCATTAGGATATTTGTTCTTTACTCTTTGAAAATGGGAAGTACCAGAATAATTTGTCTATGTTGCTCACTTAATCAAAAATTTTCCATGAACAACTCCTCACAGCCTGCAGCCAAGCTCCTTAGGATTTGGTCCAATCTGCTTTCTTGGCTTGTTCTCCTACTTAGCATACCTACCACCAATCAGATTCCTGCCCATATTCTATTTGTATTCTGTGCATTCTGGTCTTTGATCAAGTTGTCACATCTGTCTACAAAGCCTTCCTGCTCCATCTTGGCATGTCCAGATCTTACATCTCCTTCAAATCTCAGCTCAAATGCCTCCTCTTCCATGAGGTTTAAGGGAGGTCTTTTAACCAGAAGCACATATTCCCTTTCTGAACCTCCAGCATTTAATTTTTATCTCTGACCACACCAACCACCCTCCCCTTATGGTAGCTGGCTGGTTACCTATCACTTGTCTTTCCAGGACAGACCTGTGTCATTCTCATCTTTGTGTTCCTTACAAAGCCTTGTAGATTGCTTCCCACAAGGTGGATACTCAGTAACCATTTGCTGCATGATTAGGATATATATTGAGAACATGTGACAGGCAAAACTCAGTAGTAGGCACTATAGAGATATATAAATACAATTCCATTTCTGCTCAAAACATGTACAATCAAGTAAGGCATTTACATATATACTACACAGTAAACATTAGCATGTTATACATTTCATAAAAAAGGGTTGAAATGCTGTAACTTTAATCCTTTAAACCCATCTTTTTCAACTTACAAAACACACACAACCTTTAAAAGAAACTATTGCAGCATTCACTTGAGTTATTTTTATGATGCTATTATTCAAATAAGAACAAACATAAAGCTTATGGTTATAGCATGTGATACCTATAAAATCAAGACACACTTATAAATTGTAACCAAGCAAAATTATTCTTTATTGTGTCAACTGTTTCAGGTTACAAGATGCCTTGAACAAGCTAGGAGGAGCTTGATGGAGAGTGATCTGGGGTCAGGGAGACTATTGGTTGGGAGCCCCCATTCCTGGGAAGTAGAGCTTTAGGCTAGGGTATATATCAGAGTCTGCATCTTTGATGTGATGCAATGGGTGAGAAAGAGAAGTGGCAGAGGCAGCCAAGCAGAGGAAATCCTCAAGAAGAGGGATTCTAGCAGCCACAAAGAGGCATAAAGACCAGGATAGACCCCAGGAAGCATAGGAAAAGAGCATCTCAGAAAAATGCTTTTGGGCAACATTTAGTTTGAGCTTGTGCTCTCTCTTAGACTCTCTGCTAAAGACTTCCCATTAATGCCATTATTTAATCCTCACAGTAAACCACAAGAGAGGCACTATCATTAGTCATGGATCAGGAAATGAGCATTAAGGAAATTCCATAATTTCCATCAAGTGCAAAACTGGCAAGTGAGAGAGCCTGAATTTGAATCCAGATTTACCTGACCCTAGAGTCTGAGCCTGTAACCAGTATGCAGGACCACCTCTTGGCTGGCTCCTGGCCTCCTGGCCCCATGTATTTGTTTTCTTTTATTTCTAAATGGCAGCTGGGGAATGTTACCAGGAAAGTAAACTCCCTGAGTCATTCAGGATTGGGCACCAACCCAAGCATGCCTGTACCCTCCAGGGAAATGTGGGGAGGAAGAGGAAGGAAAGCAGAGACGGAACGTGTTTTAGAGGGGGCCTCAGGCAAGTCATGCTCACAGGGACCGAATTTCAGAAGGACCCCCTGAGATTTCTCATAGAACATATGGTTTCAACTCCGAATGTCTTTTAAGTTTGCACTGTGCACCTATCACTGTGTTTAGTGTTTGGTTGATTCAGGATTTTTGAATTACCCCAGAAGTGATTACAGCTCCCACACACATGAGCAGGATATGCTGAGTGTGTGAAAGAGAAGTCTGGGGTTTGACAGGATGGTGTTTATTAGAGCCATTTAGGAAGAAAAGAGAGAGCTCCCTTCTGAGTTGTTGCTGCTGACACCAATCTGTGCATTCACACTGAGGACAAGTTTGATGACAAATCAGTAGCATGCATTCATATGCCTCTCAAGAGCATGTTTATAGAACCTACTGGTGTATAATACAATATGCATATTCCAAAGAAATAGAAGTCAGAGTCCCTACTCCTCTCTCTAGTTGTTGATGACACAGCTGAGATTTAAGTTTATAGAGCAAAATAAACAACTCAGGCTCAAAATGGCACTAGCCATCCCTAGAAGTTACAGTGCCCACAGATAAAGCCAACTGCAGACTATGTACAGGAAGTACAGAGAGGTGTCAGTTTCCACTCCCACCCCTCTTTGGAATCTTTCCCTTGAACCCACAAATCCAAATCGGGAGATAGAAATCTGAGTAAATATGCATTATCTTCAGATTCTTTAATTCTATGGGACCCAGAATGGGCTTGCTGGGATGTTAGGGGCCTAATGCCCGAGTGTTCCAGGGGCTCCCGGGGATTAAGAGATAATCAGTATTGTCCTTGAGGGTAGGGACAGTATGTTTGGGCCCCCATCACCTAGAGCAGTGTCTGACACATAGCAGTTGTGTAATAAATGTTGGTTAATGAATCAACAAATGGTGTTCCAGGGACTTCAAACTTGGTGAAAGTGGCATGGTGGTCAAGTGATGAGCAGGAGAGAGTGGGGCAAAGCCTGGTAGCATTTGCCTGGAGCCCTACAAGATACCTGGTGAATGTAGCTTCAAATCAGAGTGGCTAGGTTTCACCAGAGACCTCATGCTGCTGCCCTCTTTCCTGAACAGATGCCATCCAACTATCTGATTTCATCAGGAAAACAGGAGGAAAAAACGATATTTTGCCTGAGGCCATTTTTAGAAGACGAGAGAGAATAGAGTCATTCTTGCCTGTCACCGCGGCTTGTTCAATTTAAACAAGCAAGATTCAGGAATGAGCAAACCATTAATGCAAAAGAAAAAAAATCAACATAAAATGCTCTGACGAGAACTCCTCTGTGTTCTTTTGAAAACATCGTTCGGATGATAACTCAAAATTGGTTCACATTATCATTACCAGTTTGGGACACTTTGTTATCCATTTTAGTTCACTTATCTTATTTTTGACCCCAAGAAAGTACCGAGGCACCTTCTACTAGTCAAAAATTTAGGAAACAAATATCTTACCTTCACTGAAAAGGCATTTCGAATATAAAATAAGATGTGACAAGGTATCTTTCCTCCTTTAGATGCATAAGAAATTTTGCTTTGTTATTTATAGATTTTGTAATCTGTGATTCATGTTCAAAGAGAAAGCAGCAACCCACTGGGGAATTGCTCACATGAAAAGTGCACTTATTATATTAATTCCATTAGATGCACGTTAGAGTCTGTTCTCCGTATGGAAGGAGCTGAATAATAGCATACAAAATCACTGTTATTTGAGTTCCTGAGCAGCATCCTGGATTTCAAAATGACTCATAGAGAAATTATAAACAGCCCAAAGCTCACAAATCAGGGTAATAAATAAAATCTTCATAATTTTTTCAATATGGTAGTATGACATGATTTTAGTAGTAGCCAAAGAAATAATCAATATTTAAAGATGTTTGTGACATGGAGAGCAAATGGGGGAAATGACCTATACTTGAATCAATTGGCAAGAGCTTGAAATACATTTAAAAATGGGGATTTCAAATCACCATCAAAGTATTTCTCTTAATTACTCATTTCCCTTGGAATTTACTGGAAGCATTTTCTACCTATGCTTATATTATCAATGACAAATGATACATTTAGTTCTGGGGAGCTACGATAAGGACTCACCCTTTGCATATCTATGTGTATATGTATTTATTTATATATAGATACATGTATACATTTTATATACATATACAAATATGTGTGCATTTTTCTTATCCTACCCTCTTCTGAATACACTGTGAGGACAAATTGTCCTGGAGAGTCCCAGTACTAGAATAATATATTCATGAAGTGCAACAGTCATAATTTTATTCAAGTTTTGTTGTCTTTTCTCCCCCTGGGAAACTTCTGGAGGAATTAGATGTGTAAACCCAGAATACTGAGAAATTGCTAGTCAGAAAAAAATGGTTCTAATGAAACTGCCCTACTGATGAACTCTAACTTTCTTTATAGCTTCCTTAATAAAAACAACAGAGCAGCATTAATGTATTGCCTTTGCAGTTTCTTCACAAATTAAAATCCCTCTTTTTTTCTATCCAGAAGATCTGAAACTTCTATAAGCCCAGCATCTAAATCAATTTTTGACTGAAATTAGTACAGGCAAGCTCTGAGGCAGCTCTATCCAGGGCTATGACAAGAATGAAGTGAACACATTTTACCCTACATGGAAATGTCCATTCCAACAAGTGCTAATTTGACAATGGTAATGATTACTACGGGTTGAATTGGATTATCCCAAAAGATATGTTAAAGTCCTAACCCCTGGTTCCTGTAAATGTGATTGTATTTGGAAATAGGGTGGATGCAGATATCATTAGTTAACATACTGGAGTAGGGTGGATCTTTAATTAAATAAAACTGATGTCTTTGTAAGAAGAGAAGATACACAGACACAGAGGGAAGATGACCATGTGAAGATGGAGGCAGAGATTGAAATTATGCTGCCACAAGCCAAGGAATTCTTGGGGCTACCAGAAGCTGGACGAGGGCAAGGGAGAATTGCCTGTAGAGCTTCAAAGGGGACATAGCTCTTCTATCAGCTTGATTTCAGAATTCCTGCCTCCAGAACTGTGAGACAAAAAAGCTCTGTTGTTTTAAGCCACCTAGTTTGCATTACTTTGTTATGGCAGCCCTTGGAAATTAACAATGATTATAATAGTAATATGAATAATAGCAACAGCATCTCATTTACTGTTTTCTATGTGTTAATAACAATTCCAAGTGCTTTACACATATTATGGGCTTTAGGGTCTCATTTTACAGATGAGGAAGCAAGTAGAGAAAGCAAAAGAAAGACATTGAAACGTGCAACGGGGAAATTTGTTTCCATACAAATAAAACAAACCATCTGAGGAGCCTTCAAGAGTAGGCATCTTTCCATCACCGGCTTCCTGTTGGATGGGGTATCAGGAGACGTGGCCTCTGGCCTTGATTTTGCCACACACTACCCTGTACTGTTTCTTGGAGATTGGATGATCTCAGAGGTGTCTCCCGGCCCTAAAACTCTAAGATTCCATTGAAAACTTGTAATTCAAGCAATCAAATAGTGAATGGTGACTTGCTAGGGACCGAGAGATGCCCTGAAGTCAGTGTGAGACACTTCCATGGGGCTGGTTGTGCAAATTCTCATGACACAGGGCTCTGGTCTTCCTTTTGGGCCCATAGGCACGTGCCCAGATGTGGCCCCAGGGCCTGAGGGATCAACAGGACGCCATGGTGCTGGGGACCCTGCACTGTCCAGCGTAGATGGTTTTCCCTTCTTCACCATACAGAGCCCTTGGTGAGCAGCTTCTCAACTTGCTGGGGGAGGGTCTGTGTGAGCTTGGGGCAGTGATCTTTCCTAGGGAGGTAGCAAGCTCACGATGCCAAATGGTAGGACCCATTTGATCTCCCAGCCAAACTGCAGTACCAGATGAATAATTATAAAATGCAGAAAATGTGAGAAAGCCTCAAAATCACCACCACTGGCTGTGCTGCAATGCCAGGCCCTTGATGTGGGATCACATACCTGTGAATGCCTCCTTCCATTCATTCACCAGTGGCTCAATTTGCTGAAGCTTCAGAAGCTCTAACCTCATATGCTTTGTACCCTGGCCCTGTACAGAGTACACGAAACTAGTCCAGTAAGAAGTATCTTGGAGTATAAATCAAACACATATAGGTAGACTTCTGGGGCAAAACTTGCTTATTGAATTCAACCTTATCTATTGATAGTTGAGAAGGTAGTTTATTTTTTGAAATTAAAATTTTTATGGGGACATAGTAGGTTTATGTATTTATAGGGTATATGAGGTGTTTTGATACAGGCATCTAATGTGTAATAATCACATTGGTTATTGGATGGTTAATGGCTACTTGGGAGGGTGAGGCATGAGAATTGCTTGAACCCAGGAGGTGTGCAATGAGCTGAGATAGTGCCACTGCACCCCAGCCTGGGCAACATAGCAAGACTCTGTCTCAAAAATAAATAAATAAATAATAAATGGCTCACTCATAACACTCTTAAAGAAATTTTATCCCCCTCCTTATTTTACAGAGGTAGAAAATGAGATCCAGAGAAATAACTTTCTAAGATCTGAGGGCTAATAAGTGGCAAAGCATGTGCCACCATGCCCGACTAATTTTTGTATTTTTAGTAGAGATGGGGTTTTTAGTAGAGACGAGTTTTCACCATGTTGGTCAGGCTAGTCTTGAACTCCTGACCTCAAGTGATCCGCCTCCCTTGGCTTCCCAAAGTGCTAGGATTACAGGCATAAGCCACCGCACCTGGCCTCAAAAAATTGAATTTAAAGATCTAATTGACTTGTATAAGTCAAGTAGTATACCATCTTCAAAATAGAAAGGCTCTCTGATGATCAGAGCAGGGGGGTAGACTTTCCAGGAAGAAAAGGTTGAAGATAACAAAAATCAGGAACCAACAGTAGATTGGTCATTTCAAAGTTACTTTCCTGGCCAGGCATGGTGGCTCACACCTGTAATCTCAGCATTTTAGGAGGCCGGGGTGGGCAGATCACCTGAGGTCAGGAGTTCAAGACCAGCCTGGTCAACA
The DNA here is from genome assembly GCF_029281585.2 of Gorilla gorilla gorilla. Taxonomy (NCBI): domain Eukaryota; kingdom Metazoa; phylum Chordata; class Mammalia; order Primates; family Hominidae; genus Gorilla; species Gorilla gorilla. Next base: position 181,844,102 of record NC_086017.1, read on the forward strand.
CGGTGAAACCTTGTCTCTACTAAAAATACAAAAATTAGCAGTGGTGGCGGGTGCCAGTAATCCCAGGTACTCAAGAGGCTGAGGCAGGAGAATCGCTTGAACCCAGAAGGTAGAGGTTGCAGTGAGCCGAAGTCGCACCACTGCACCCCAGCCTGAGCAAGAGCGAAACTTCGTCTCAAAAAAAAAGGTTACTTTCCTTACAGAGTTAAAGTAGAGGGGACTTCTTTCATGCTGCTTCAGGTTGACTGGGGCCCTTTGGATTGATTGCTGCAAATCTCCTGGGTTTTTTTGTTTTTGTTTTTTTCTTTTTGAAAATTGGCCCATCTCTAAGTATAGTATGATTATCTAGCAGGAGTGACTCCATTCTGTTTTGGTCTTGTCTTGTGGCACTTAGCACAGGGGCTTAGTCCAAAACAGTAGCCTCCCATATATTTTATTTAACAATATAAACCACTTAAATAGTTCCTGGATGAAATAATGGCATTCGCGGCAACCTGGATGGAGTTGGAGTCCATTATTCTAAATGTAGTGACTCAGGAATGGACAAGCAAATATCGTCTGTTCTCACTTATAAATGGGAGCTAAGCTATGAGGATGCAAAGGCATAAGAATGATGCATTAAGAACGGACTTTGGGGACTCAAGTGGAAGGATGGGGGGGGTGAGGGACAAAAGACTACACATTGGGTACAGTGTACACTGCTCGGGGACAAGTGCACCAAAATCTCAGACAGAAATCACCACTAGAGAACTTACCCATGTAACCAAAAACCGCCTGTTCCCAAAAAACGATTGAAATAAATTAAAATTTAAAAAAATACATGAAAAAAAATAAACTGTGTGAAAAATAATAAAATAAATAGTTCCTTGTACTACATGAGCAGTGTATAATTGAACTGTGCATACAATGTACATGTGTATACAATGTGTATACAATGAACCGCTCGTAAGTGGAGGTAACAAAGCACTTATATTTGATCTTTCAGGTACAAATCCCATATTTAGGCCTAAAGAAGCTTCAGGATGTTTCCTGATACTCTGGTTCATATATCTCCTTGATCTAGCTTTTCTCCTATCTTTTATTGTTAATTTAGTTCAGCTTAGTTTTTAAATAGAAAAGTGATTCATGTTCACTAAAGAAAACGGTAATTTTTCAGAAAGAATAGAAACCTCCTTTAATTGCTTACTACTCAGAGGCAACCACTTTACCATGTTTCCTTCTAATCTCTTTTAATACTTTTCTTATGCAATTGGCTGCATTTTCTTCACACATACAATGTTGTATCTGTTGTTAGTTAACATGCTGAGCGTTTTCGATGCCATTCAAATACTTCATAAGCATAACTTTTCATATCCACATAATATTCCGTCTTACAGATATGTGACTTATGTTTAGCTTCTGTCTATTGTTGTTCATTTACCATATACATTTTCACTTCCAAACTGCCTTCTTTTATGCCTGAATATCTTGAAAATTGATTTTTTTCCTCACGTTTCCTCCTCCTTTTTTGCTCACTGACGTCTTTCTGATTTTCTCCCTCTCTTTATCCTGCTTCTCCCAATCTCACCTTTATAAATTTACATTTATAACATGTTTTCCTAACATGAGTTTTGCATTTAAAAAGTGTTTTCTCACATTCATCACCTTATTTGGTGTCCACAATAACCCTCTGGAATAAGCAGGGGAAGTAGAAACTAAAATTCAGAGAAGTGATTTTCCCAAAGGCACTTAACCCAGATGACTCTTAATTCACTGTCTATACCAGACCACTCTATATGATGGTTCTTTTGGACATGTTTTTATTTTTATTCTTTATTTTTTGGACACATGTTCTTAAAAGGTACACAAGATTCATATAGGTTTAAAAAATAGCTTTTCATTGTTCATGTTTATAACATAGTTGATACATCTGGCATATAATAATCCTTATAGGTTCTACCAAAAGTTTAAAACATAAGGAATAATGAACTAATGGGCACCATCAAGCTCTGGCAAGGATCTCACAGGGGCATAAAATAGTTATGTGTGGTCTTTCACATCTTCTCAGCAGTTTCTCCAAATACTGCGCTGCCTCAACATAGAATTCCCCACCATGCTTTTGAACTGACTCCACCCCCACCTTTTTTTTTTTGAGATGGAGTCTGCTTTGTTGCCCAGGCTGGAGTGCAGCGGCGCGATCTCAGCTCACTGCAAGCTCCGCCTCCCGGATTCAAGCGATTCTCCTGCCTCAGTCTCCTGAGTAGCTGGGACTAAAGGTGTGCGCCACCACACCCGGCTAATTTTTTTATTTTTAGTACAGACGGGGTTTCACCATGTTGGCCACAATAGTCTCAATCTCTTGACCTCGTGACCCGCCCGCCTCGGCCTCCCAAAGTGCTGGGATTACAGGTGTGAACCACCGTGCCCGGCTCACCCTTTTTTTAAAGATAAACAAAATGCTAATTTGCTAATGAGTATATTGGAGATTGTCTCCTGTGTTCCTCAGTCATATTAAATTCTCTCCCTGAAGGGGACTAATACTCCTCATAACCACCCCATTAGCCCTGTCTTCCCATGTTTAAAAATCAGCTTTGTTCAATTATGAGGTCAGGTTTCCCCTTTGTGCAGGTCTTCCTGAAACCAGCGGGCTTCCTGAGGAATGTGAAGAGAACCAGGTCACCTGGGATTTCTTCCTTCCTCAGAAGATCTCCCCAAGTCAACATCGCCTCTGAATTTTCTATTTCCTTTTGGCAAATAAAAGAAAAAGTAAGTAAAACATCTTAGTCTATGCATGACCAAAGGTTAAACCTTTATTGCTTCATTTTGATTGTATCAGCTTTTCAGGACAATGTTTTCAAGGCCAGAGTTTATTTTAATAGCTGTAATAATACCAGTATTTTCTGATAATAATGGCAAACACTTTTTTTGGCAAGCACTTTTAGTGTTTGTTGTGGTTGTGTGCCAGGCATGGTTCTCAGCAGTTTTCACTAATTCATTTCATCTTCACAACAACCCTATAAGGTAAATTTTATTATCGCCCTTTCTACAGATTGGCAAATGAGGCACAAGTGGTTTGGCTTGCCCCTAAACTACATAGACAGCAAAAGACTGAGGGAGAATTTGGGGAAGACAGTCTTGCTCCAGTTCATTCACGGAGCTCTTATTCACGGCACTATGCTGACCTCTCAGTCACCATGCTATTTACTTTACATACATTGTCTTATTTAATCTTCAAACAGTGTATGTTTTATTATTTATCTCTATTTTACAGGTGAGGAATGAAGCTCAGTGGTGTTTAGCAGTTTGGCCAGATTCCACTCTGGCAAGCTCAGTGAGACAGAACCAATTCCCTTTCTGTTTCTTTTAGTAGATAAAGCCATTGACCCAGCGATGAGGCCACTCAGAAAATGCTCAGAATACCAATCATAGGATCTCCCTAAAAATCAAGTGGTGTGGTCAAGAAACAAAGTCTAAATAGAACTTCTCTGCCACTCTGCTATGTGCTGCTGCATTTCTCCATAGAAATGTAACTTTCACCACCACCACACAAAGCTGAACCAGTTACCAGGGAGCTGGGAAGCAAGACAGATAGCAGGGAGACAGGGAAACACTTTAGGGTTAGGCCATTATTTTCAGATCAGGTAGAAGAGCAGAGATGGTTAGGCACACTCAGAGATTCTTTGACTCTGACTTCAGGCAGGAAGTAAAATCCAGTCTAATCAGTTAATAAAAGGCATTCATCAAAGAGATTCAACCTCACACTGTTACTTCAACAGGCATCTTGCCCTTGTGGAAAAACAGGCTTAATTTCCAAATCATTTTAAGCTTGAATATTGGTGCAACAGGGAGCTTAATTTGGGAGGTAATGAGACCACCAAAGGAAATTAGAAGGATTAACTGGGGCACAGTGAAAGCATGGAGCTGTTGGTAAAGGAAAATTGTATTTGTAGAGCTATGTTGTGGGGGGCAAGAGACACAGATGAAGAGAACAAAGAGGGAGGAACGACTCCTGAGACTGGTAGCAGGAGAACAGAAGGCTCTTAGGAACAGAGGAAATTTTTTTAAAATACAACTTTATGAAATGGGATTGCAGAGTATTATTCAGTTAGCATCAGGTAGGGTTTCATGTGGCAACAACCACAGCTGGAAACACATTCTTTCAGAAGCACAGACCCTCTGGTGGTTTTATTGCACTCTAAGGGGTGTTGTTGAAAATAACAAGTTAGATTTCTTCATGAGGTCATTGGCACTGCATATACCTGGGCATGCATTATGGTTCTATCCATCCTAACTCGGCAAGTAGTGGGTTTGGAATTCAATCCTATAATTTCCTTTCTATAAGATTTCCTTCTAAGGTATCCAGCAGGAACGATTACTGGCAAGAAATATTGACCCTTTAATGTGTCAGAACTGAATCAGGCCCCATTCTTTACACAGGGTTAATCGCCCAGTTCTCAGGCTCTGCCCCAGGGAACTGAGGCTGCCACAGTGTTCATGCCAGGCTACTCACTGGACACAGAATGAAAGACAGTGCATTACAAAACTTTCAGGTAAACGTACATCCTTGGACTTCTATGAAGAAACAACAGAATAACAGGAATAACATTTTTCCAGTGGCATACAGATCGTACTCTGAGGACTCTGAAACCTGATATAAAGTCCATACTGGGGAAAAAACATGGTAGTATTTGTAGGACGGGCCCTTGTTGCTATTTCACCTGGCCCATTTGTTTCCAGTCTGAAAGGGGTCTGGTAGGCTGTTTGGCAAATGGAATTGAATGATGATCACAGCATGAGAAATCCAAAAATCTGATTTGAATCCTCTGAAAAGTGCACTAGCCACTCAAGCTTCATGGTTTAGATTTTGATTTTTAGAAACATATAGTGCGTCCAGAGGCACAAGCCAGAAAGCCAAGTGTCATGGACTCCTAGGACTCAAAGAAGTCCTTTGTGTTCATCCTTAAATTTGAATGTGGCTTTCAAGGTAACTGAGGAGATAGTTTCATTCATTTCACAAACTTTTAACTGAGAAACTTTTAATAACATTTATTAAACTTTTAATAACTTTTAAATTGAGAAATTCCTGTTTACATAGCATCTAAAATGCTAACTAGCTCTTCTTTTCTGACCTTGTTACATTCTCCTTTTCCTTTCTCCTGTTTTTCATGTTTTCTTTTTCATTTTCTACTTTTCTTGACTACATTTAACATCTTTATGTTTGTCAATGTTTAGAATAATCACCCTTAATATTTTGGTATTTCCCTATGTACACATATCCCAAAGGATCAGAATATTTACGACTTTATTCATTTTTGGCCCGACCCTGTATCCTGCAAATTTCAAAAACAGCTTTACACTGTTGAGCCCTGTTCAAATCACAGCTGTTTTCTATTATCCTCTTACTTCATAGATTGCATATTGGAGGGCTGTCTTAGGTCTAATACCAGGCATTTACTCCAGTTTCAATCAATCTTTTTTTCTAATTGTTTTATGGTCACCCCTTCCAAATTGTGAGGTACCTGGTTGATTCATACTGGCATTGACACACTCAGGACATAAACTTTCCATTCAGTTATTTAAATTATTGGTTTTTTGTAAAAAGGATACCAGAACTCAGTACTTTCTCCAAAGGACACTCAACATGCCCCTTGATGCATAAACAAATCTCAAGATTATTACATTTACACTATGTAGTCAGCCTATGAAGTATCATAATACAGGTAAAATAAAAATTAAAAACAGGCTAAGAGAACATAAAGGAAGAAAGAATTGCATCAAAGACAGGTTCACACATGAGTTGTGCCTTAAGGAAGATGTGGAAAAAGGTAAGAATCCTATATCTTTGGATTTATTGTAAAATTTAGCTCTCATGTCATTGTACTAATGAAACAGGAAATAGTATTCTCCTCTCAACTGCTTTTGTGTTTCAGCAGTAATAACAATAGCTACTATTTATTAAGAACTTACTATATGCTATGCATTTTGCCAGCTGCCTTACATATATTAACTTACTTATGAACTACAATAGACTTAGATGGTAAGCAGTTTTATTGCCTTTTTATGAATAAGATAATCAGGCTAAACCACTTGCTCAAAGTTACACAGTTAATAAGTGGTCAGGCCAGGATCTAACCTCAGGTATACCTGACTCCAAAGCCCATGCCTTTAACCACCAGGCTTTTAACACCTGTGTTTTGTGGCTGGTAATATCTTGTCTCATGATTAGCAAACATAACCTTAACTTGCTTCACATAGGTCTTCCCAAAGGCAAACGAACCTGACTCAAGCAGATGTCCTTTGTATTCCAGCAATTCAGCAGGCATCCTACTGTAGCCTTCCCAAGGTGTCAGCTTCCTGAAGCCCAGTACAAGCCCACCATGTAGAGTCACATCATTTGATAATTTCCCACCAGCACAGCCCTTGCCCCTTAGTGATCAAAGGCACAGACCCCACCTGCTTTATTCCCCTCCTGCCCAGAGTCCCACTTGGGGCTGCAAAGCTCCTCAGAGATTTTCTCTGCCTTTTCATTGCCACTGATGGGCCTTGGGAAGTCCCTTCCAACCCTGTTGACAAGAGCCTTAGAAAAGGGAACACACATTTGCTAAGTGTTTTCCATACACCAGGAACCTCACTAGACATTTTGTTTAGGCAATATTATTTAATAACAATTTATTAGTAATTATAATGACATAATGCAGGTAGAAGTACAGGCTTCAGAGTCAGATGTGGGTTTAAATCTAGACTTTAAATAATCTGAATCTCATCTGAAAAATGAGGATAATGGTGTTGTCGTGGGTGAGGACTTAGTGAGATAGTGTACGAAAGCCCTCAGCAAGTGCCTAGGCCATAAAAGGTACTCAATAACTCTTGAAAATTAAGGATTGAAGAGTCAGAGTTAAAACTGAGATTAAAAAGTCTTTCAGAACCCAAATCTCATACATTGTAAAGGATTGTAAAGGAAATCTCAATTCTACCTGTAGCTTTTTTTTGGTCTAGACAAGATTATAAATTGTATAAGTTTGCTTTGCAGTTTGGGCCTCTATATAGAAAACAATTGTAATGAACCTTCACTGGTTCCTATTTACAGAAATTAGACACTCCATTCCCCCACCCAGATTTTAAAATGATTTTCATGTGGGATGTCACCCCATGTGATCTCATGCTGGCCAGATGAAAGACAGCAGGTGTAGGCCCTGGTGATCCAACCTGGTTAGGGATGCAGCCTAGACACTGGGACTTTAAAATCTCTCTCCTCTAATGATTCTAATAATAAGAAGCCCAGTTTGAGACCACTGACGTAGGGAGGGCACAGAGCATAACTCTGGAGTTTCTTAGCTGTGTGGCCTTGGAAAGTCACAGCACCTCTCTGAGCCTTTGTTCTTTTATCTATAAATTGATATCATAACCACCCTGCAGCACTGCTGCAAGATTAGAGATAATACGTGTTTTAAAATGTCAAATAGCAGTTTCAATATATAATTGCTACTTTAAAAGTTTTATTGAGATGCAGTTTTCATACAAAAAGTCACCTGTTTTAAATATACAATTTGATGAGTTTTGACAAGCATAGTCTTATAATTACCCCTCAGTTGAGATATAGGCAGTCCTTGCTTGGCACAGTAGCACGGGATAGTAAAAGTGACCATGCAATCTGAGACCACGTAAAGCCAAGTTAATACATGATGAGGAAAATTTCAACTGGTCTGTGACTTACAAACATTTTTGTCAAAACATTCAAAACACTCATGTCAGTGAATTGAGAAATAAAAAGTAGTAAATCAAATGTTTATTTAGTACACTGTAATTTAAAACATTAGAAACACTGAGAATTAAAGAATTTTATTAATTTGTGAAAAGCTTTTCAAGAGCAGCAGGAGCAGTGCTTGCCTCCTTCTTGTCCTGTAACCAATTTTTTTTTTTTTTTTTGAGACAGGGTCTCACTCTGTCACCCAGGCTGGTGTGCATTGGCACGATCTCAGACCACTACAACCTCCGCCTCCCGGGTTCAAGCAATTCTCCTGCCTCAGCCTCCTGATCCCAAGTAGCTGGCATTACAGGCACCTGCCACCACGCCCAGCTAATTTTTGTATTTTTTTTAGTAGAGATGGGTTTCACCATGTTGGTCAGGCTGGTCTTGAACTCCTGACCTCAGGTGATCCATCGGCCTCGGCATCCCAAAGTGCTGGGATTACATGCATGAGTCACCACACCTGGACTGTCCTGTAACCTATTATACAAAGTGAGCATCTTTCCCATGCCTTGGTGAATTGCCAGACTCCTTTCTAGGTCTGGATCTGCTTCCAAACATTGTTTCTTTTGTATTTTCAAGGTCATGAAATAGCTCTCTGAGAATGCCTTTTATGTGAAGTCTGTTTTTTACAAATATCAACTTTACTTCTTCCGGGACATCGTCATCTTTTTCATCACAACTACTTTCCTCATTGATGTCAATAAGCTCACCTTTTCTTAATTCCTCTGGCTGCAGATCTAGAGTCTCTCAAACAGCCAGCTATTTCTTTTAGAACATCATTTACATTCAATTCTAATTTTGTGTCCAGCATTATCACTTTTCATTTATTTGCTGTTATTTCATCTCTGTTGGCCAATTCCCTCTTTCGATTAGCTCATTTTTGTAAAATGTCATATGGATTTTATCACTGGGACACAAGCAGTCAACAGAGAGATATGCTTTGTTGTCTGCAAGTCACATGGATATCAGGTGTGCTGTGACCAACAGACTTTGGTCAGTCACAGACGGGATGTGGCCAGTCACTGATCATGTGTACATCTGTTATTTACACAACAATTTGCAGACTGAAGAGCTAGCAGCAGAATTTGTACTTTATGCAATTACAGTTAAGAGAACTGTGGCAACTGAAATTTGGAACTATGTTGTTGGGGAACTCGTGTTTTTCAACCAAACTATGATAAACTGAAATTTGGGCATATGGAAAACATGCAAAGCAAAAACTGCCTGTATTGAACTTTTCCAATGCCCCAAATAGCTCCCTGCTGCCCGTTTACAGTTAGTCCCTTGCCTCATCCCCAGGCCCTGGCAAACACTGATCTGCATTCCATTACTATAGTTTTGCCTTTTCTAGAATCCCTTACACATAGAATCAAACAGTATGATGTCTTTTGAGTCTGGCTTCTTTCATTTAGCGTGACACTCTTCAGATTCATTCATTTTGGACATATTTGACGGCTATTTTTCTTTCTTTTCTTTTACATCACTATACTTATCTCTCATCTTAAATACAAAATACAATAAAACAACAAACAAACTTCCTTTGATTATACACAGCCTCCCTCCAGCCCAGCCACTCCTGTCTCCCCTTCCTAGGCAAACTTTTTAACATAGTCATCCCTTCACTCTCTCCTCCCCTCTTTCTTCAACCCACTGCATTTTGGTTTCAGTCCCTGCCACACCTCTAAAACTACCCTTAACAAGATCACAAACAACTCCCTTTTTGCTGTATTCAATGGGCACTTCACCTTTTCCTTTTCTTACCCCTTTGGCCACACTTGTCACCATTAAGCACTCCTCCTTTAAGTCTCCTGACTCTCTTCCTCCCTCTCTGGCATCTCCTTCTCAGCCCCCCTTGCAAGGTTCCTTTCCTTTATCATGAGTGCTCCTTGAAGGGTAGTCTAGGATTTCTGCTGTGCTCACTGTGCAGCTCTTCCCCGGACAACCTCAACTATCCTCGTGGTTTTCTCCAGCTCTGATGTCTTTCCTGAATTCCAGGCAAGTGTATAATACTATCTAATAGAATCTATTTGAATACGTCGAACATACCTCAGAATCATACAGTCAAATCAAACTCATCATTTCAATATCTGCCACCCAGACAAAATTACAGTCCCTCCACCTGTGTTTCCAAGTTTAGTGAATGGTCTCAGTATCATCTCATTTGTCCAAACTAAAAACCTAGATTTCTCTCTTTCCCTTACTCCCAATTCCCCATAGTCAGTAAATCACCTAGACTAGTCAATGCTCCCTCCAAAATCTCAGGAATCGATATACTTCTCCCCATTTCCATTCACGCTGCCCCTACTCTAGCCACCATTATATCTCCCATTGACTGCTTTGCAATAATCTACTTTCAACACTGAGTGATTTGCTAAGGCACACATCTGATCTTTCACTTCCTGTTTAAAATTATTTAGTATGTCCTCCCCCAAGCTCCTCAGCAAAAAAGACCTTCCATGCCTAGGCTCCTATCACATTCCCTGGCCCCAGCCCACCACCTCAAACTTTACAGAAAATCAATATCTTTGTAAGTCAGCCACTTGGGTGAGATCATCTGACCCTCTGTCCACTGGGTCCTAAACAGCAGAAACTAGGAATATAATGAAGAGGGAGGTTCTTGGCCATGTCCCACAGGCTAGATCTTGGCAGGTGGCTGACCTCCTGTTTGCTTTCTGCTTCAGAGGAAAGGATAAGTCTCAGCCCAGAAGGCAGAAGAGCTGTGTTCAGATGGTGACATAACTTTCAAGGAAAGAAAAAGGCAAGACAATGGGAAGAGAAAGGGAACTCAGAGGCCCCATGCTGGAGGTACAGGCCTCAAGTGAATCAACAGGGCCTTCCTCACTCTCTTCTTTGTACCACCTGACAGCCCCATAACCTGAAGGACCTGATCAAAGGGCTCCTGATGAGGACGAGAATATTACTGATCTGATGTTATTTTCTCATAATAATGCACAGAATATTTTTAATCAGCCAGCTTGGGTTTAGAGTAGGGATCAGAGAGCCCATGAGACAAACACCACTCCCTTCCCAGCTATCTGAATCAAAACAAGGACTTGAGATCTGAACCTGAGCTGGGACCATGGGGTTCAGTTTATCATTGAGTGTTTACTTTCCTGGATTCCTTTCTCCTTCACACCTCATACCCCAATTCCTCTTCTCTGAGCAGAATTATCTCCTCTTTGTGGTGGAGGCTCAATTACTGGCAGAATCCCTGCAGAGACAGCAAGATGGTCTTTCCAGTGTTGAGTTAACCAGGAATAAACACACATTCTTGTCTTCTGCAAATCAGAGGCACCAAAACAATTGTTTTTTAAAGAATTTGGTTGCTATTTCCAAGAAAACATTTCAAAAAAGATTTAATTGTAGGAAAAAATGAGAATTGAATTGTACTTCCTAACACTTGCCTTATAGCTTCATACTGCTTTAATTTTAAATTACATATGAGGGGACACAAGAGGTATTATAGAGCCTATTCTGCTCTGTGGTACCTATTCCAAGACCAAACTACCTAGGACTTGAAGGAAGCCAGAGCAACAAATGGTGCTCCTGAGCAAAGGTGATTTCCTTCTGAATGAACTCAGAAGGAACTAGACAGGGCTAGGGTCATCAAGAGGACCTTAGACATCACCTAACCCATCTCACATTTCGCATTAAGTTTCCTTACTTATGATTGGTAAGGTCAGGTGACTTGCTCATGATAATACAGTTAGGCTAATGTCAAAGCCAAGAATTAAAACCTGGTCAGACTCTGGAATAACATCGTTCCAATAATAGCACATGTGGCTCAGCAACAGTCCAGACTCTCCTTCCTCACCTCTACACACAGATAGCAGACTCATCTCACGCTGGAATTTGCAAACTGCTTTTGAATAACCAGTATGCCTGATCCTATCATCCTCAGCTTACAGAGCACGGTAGTGTGGTTTCCTTCTCGTTACAGGGTGTCGGGGGGCGGGGGGGGGTGGTGGCAGAGGACTTCACCACAGACCACACAGTGAGGCAGGGACTGAGACAACTCCCCAGCTCCCAGCTCCCTGATTTTTCTTTCTGTTTCTGAGTCAACTGAGCTGGTCAGCCTCCCACGCTGTAAACACCACACAGAGCAGGAAAACAATGAAGCTGCTTGTTTAGAAAAGACCTGCTTCCCTGCTGAGTCTCACTACATGTCTCTTTTTATGCACTTGAACAGTCTGTTCCTGCGGTTGACTGCTAGGAAGACAGACAAGAGGATGGCTGAAATGGCCCACTTACAGGGTCTTGGTCCACATATTTATTGACAAAATAAGCCCACCAAAGTCTCAGGTGAGAGCATAAGTGAGCAACAGAGCTGAAATTGAGGGCTTGGGCAAAGGTCCAAATCATTAGGACCATTTAGCCAAGTGTGCCTTATTAGATCATGCCATGTGACACATTCAGGAAATAAGCATTATCTCTGCCCCAGAAAAAATACCTGCAATCTTCCTGGACAAAATGAAACCTCAAAGTTACAAGGTAGACACGAAGGAGGGAAAAATTCACCTCCCCTTACTCTTCTCCTTAGGCAGTGCTATTTATTTATTTACTTATTTTCTGCCATGGGGTCTCACTCTGTCACCCAGGCTGGAGTGCAGGGGCGCAATCTCGGTTTACTGCAACCTCCACCTCCCGGGTTCAAGCGATTCTCCTGTCTCAGCCTCCTGAGTAGCTGGGATTACAGGTATGTGCCACTACGCCCTGCTAATTTTTGTATTTTTAGTAGAGATGGGGTTTTGCCATGTTGGCCAGGCTTGTCTCGAACTCCTGACCTCAAGTGATCCACCCGCCTCAGCCTCCCAAAGTGTTAGGATTATAGGCATGAGCCACTGCGCTGGGCCAGGCAGTGCTTTTTAAACTGTAGTGAGCATGTCTTCAAAATGCAGAGATTTAGGCCTCACTCCCAGAAGGAGGCAGGTCTAGGGGAGGGCAGGAGGCCTGGGCATGTGCATTTCTAACAAGCACTCTAGGACCATACTGCTCCGTCTCTACTGCTGCCACCAGGTGGCACCTAAAGGGTGCTGCTTATATTGAGGTGTCTTCCCCTTCCAGACAAGGCTGGAACATTTAAGCAAGACTGTGCTAAAGGCCTTGTAATGAAAATTAAAAGTAAATAAGCACAGAATAGCTTACAACTAAATAATCTGGTTTACAGGAGGTAGTTTTCCCACCTTTAGTGTGGAGTGCACTGCAGGGAGTCTTCCCAGACGGACTCCAGGCTGTCCATGCAAGACGGCATTTTTTACCACCCAGGTGGACATGCCCTCATGTATATGGAGACACCTTGAAATCCGGACCCAGCAGAGAAAAGCTTAGGAGGAGGTTAGAATTCCCTCCCTGGGCTGCCAAGCAGACCACCTTCTGATTTTCACTGTCCTGTCTGTGAAACTACTCATCTCTTTCCTGAGCAACTGATTCTAGAAAAATCTAAATTGGTCAGGGAAAAAGATACAATCCCCTAAATGCTCATGGTTTTACCTCATCCAGTACCATATCTGGATAAACCTCAATTCCAGAAACTAAAAATAGGAGGGAATTTGGGAGGGCTGGTGGTAGCCGGCGTCAGTTCCTCTCAACTCATTCCCAACTAGTCTTGGTGATTTGAGAGGCAGCAGCTTGTAAACTAGGCCAGGTTTGATACTTCAACTTAGGATGTGTTATTCAACCAGTATTTTTTGGAGCACCCGCTATGCCCTAGATCCCATGCTAGGCATTATAAGTACCGTAAAACAATGAACAACACAGACTGCCACCTCTGTCTTCCTGCCTCCCCCAAATCTGCCTCCCTCTGAAAGTGAGGCCTAAATCTCTGCATTTTGAGGATGTGCTCACTACAGTTTGAGAAACAGAGCTCTGCAGAGAAGACAGCTAAAGCAAATCAATATTTCATTGGATGGTTAACAGGCCACATCTGGGCCCACATAGCATGTTAAACATTGAGGCATTTCCAACAAAAATATAGATTTCTAACGTCTCTTTAAAAATAAGAAAAGATGGCAAAAGTAGGCTTGTAGTCCCAAATGGCAACACTTGCCTGGAGCTGAGATGATGACTGTCTATTTAGAAAAGGATGCGCTCTACAATTTGCTACTCTCCACTACTCTGAATTGTCTCATATAGAGTCAGTTTCACCTGTCTGATTTATCAATCTTGCACCTGAACGTATTTGAGTTGAAGACTCTTGTGTAGAACTATATAGAAGAGGACCTAGTCTGGAGACATTAGGGATGAATGGGGATTTCCAGGCGATGAGGGGCAGGAAAGGGAGGTTGGGAATGTGAGGCAGCGGAAGCAGCAGATGGAAAGGCTCAGAGATGAGCCTCAGTGCAAGGGGACAGGTGTGTTTAAGGAAGGTAAAATGTTGCTCACAGCCGGAGTTCTAAGCGGGAGGTAAGAGACGGAGCTGGAAAGGTTAGGCAAGGAATAAATCGTATTTAAAATGTTGGACTTTGGCTGGATGTGGTGCCTCATGTTGTAATCCCAGCACTTCGAGAGGTCAAGGCGGACAAATCACCTGAGATCAGGAGTTTGAGACCAACCTGGCCAACATGGCGAAACCCCATCTCTACTAAAAATCCAAAAAATTAGCTGGGCATGGTGGGGCGCACCTGTAGTCCCAGCTACTCAAGAGGCTGAGACAGGATAATCGCTTGAACCCGGGATGCGGAGGTTGCAGTGAGCAGAGATCATACCACTGCACACCAGTCTGGGCGACAGAGCGAAACTCCATCTCAAAAAAAGAAAAAAAAAAAGCTGGACTTTATCCCAAGTTACTCAGAGCAAGACACTGAAGGGTTTCAGCTGGGATAATGACTATCATCTGATTGGTATTGGAAGGCTACTGAGGCTGCTGTATGGAGAGTGGATTGGAGGAGGCAAGATTGACTTGAGAGCAGATATTTTAGGACATTCATGAGCAGCCTCCCTGTACAGAGGCCATTCAGGAATGCTGAAGGACTGTGCTGCATCTTTTCTTCCTGTGAGTCCCTACACCAAGTGTATAGCAGAATCCTGGACACAGAGCAGGTGCTCAAGGAAGGGTTCTGACTCAGACCTCAGGCAGAAACAATGGCAGAAACGTCTCAGTCCAGTGGTCATCTGTCTTTGCACAAAGAGGATGCTCAGGACTTGCATAGAAATGTTAAATTTTCTTCTTGATGCTATCGGAGGGGTAAATTTTAAAAAATAATTTTAAAAATGTAGCCATTCTAAAGCTAATGACCTTCTTTGCCAGCTGTTCAACTCATCTTTGATTTGAGGGAAAGCCATGTCTGTCTCAGGCATGACATTCCCGAGAGAGAGCTTCCAAGTCATCCTCAGACGTCCATCAAGTTTAAGGAAAAGACATAAAAATACTGCAGGCTAATGAGAAGTGAAAGAGGCATACACAATGTGCAAATAAAGCAGAAAATGATACAGACATCTAGAATAAGGTAAGATTTTCTATATCTGGTAGTGGAGAGGGGAATATTTCCAAAGAAACTTTTTGTTTTTCGGCCTGGTACAACAGATTGGTCTGGAGGTGTAGATCCATTAAAGTAAAATTGATTTAGAGAGAGAAAATACTGTTCATTTCAAAACTACAGTTGTCCCAACCCCACCTCCACCAAAGTCTCAAATCTCAGCGTGGGAGAAACCCATTAGAATTCCACTTTATAGTGCTAGAGTGGTCCGCTTAGATTTCATCTACTGGAATATTTACTTTGGATAAAATGCAAGTTCTTTGTAGCAGTCCGGGGGAATTACAATAGATGAAACAAGAAAAGAATTTTGAAGATGAGCCCAAACCCCAAGTGGGATGTTTCAGTGTTCAATTAATTGACTCTCCCACATCCACACTCCCCTTTGCTTAATCTTGGGTCATTGGTTTTTTATTCTAGGGTCTCAAAGCTCTTTTCAAGCAGATGTTTTTCTGCTCAAATTATTGCAGAGATAAAATGAGTTGCAGCTAGTCAAATTAAAACATCCACTTGCCTGTTGGGAGTGAGTGGCGAGGGTTGCAGCCCATAGAATAGAGCTCCCAGATGGCTTTGACCTGTATGCAACTGGCTAGTATCCTTCAAGAATTCCTACCCATCTAAAGGCTCACAGTGTCTGAAAGGCCATTGCCCTTGGTCATTCACACCCAGGTATTAGGAGTTCTTCCTCATTTACCACGAGAGGAAAGAAATTAGTCTGCCAGGAAGCATCTGGTGGTCTACAAACCAAGGAGTGCCCAGGTTGGTTCTGATGTTTATTCTTTTAGCTGAAGAACACTGATCATAGGCCTAATACCCCAGCACCCATCTTGTGTGCTTGAAACCAATAGAGTGAATCCTGAAAACATCAGTAAAGCTCCCAGAGGAAGCCCTACCCTAATTTTCATTCAATAAATACTTAAGGACTTTCCACTATGTTGCAGAGGATGGTTGTTCTGGGGACCAGCAAGTCCCTGTTCACACAGAGCTTGCCTTTTAGCATGGAGAAAATAGACAATAAACAAGTAACAACATAATAAGTAGTAGTACTTATTATGCAGTGATAAGTGCTAGACAAGAAGAATAAAGGGCAAGAATAAAGACAAGGGGTCAGAGGTAGTCAGGAAAGGCCTCCCTGGCAAGCTGACCTTGAACAGAGGAAAAGGGGAGCAAGGGAGCAAGCCAGAGTCTGCTGGAAGAGCATTTTGGGGATAAGGAATGGCAAGGACGAAAGTCCTGAGAGAACAGAGAATGTGACTCCTGTCATCCTATTATACAGTCTGTGGGACATAGACTCCTTCCACTGGCAAATTAGAAAATGGTTTACCTTTTTTCTTTCTTTTCTCTTCCTTCATTTTCCTTATTTATTTTCACATCTTCTCTCCCCCGTTTCTTCCTTCCTTTCTCCCTGGTCCAAATCTTTGTTTACTGAATCAGCCTCTCCAACTACTTTGCTCTGGGATATGAGCATTAAAGATGATAAACCTCAAATGCTTTTGTGGCAGGACAAGTTTCCCTTTTCTGGTGACTACTGAGGATAAGAATGGGGAGGAAGGCTTTAAGGTTGAGAGAGAAACAGACATTCATTGATCACAATAAGATTTGTAGCTGTTCTAGTAGGAAATGTGTTTGTAGGGATTCTCTCCTATGTCAGGATCTGAAGAAGCATGTCCCCACTTCCTAGTCCCTGTGGAGCAGAAGATGGCTGATGTGCTATACTATGTGGAAAGCTGGTCATGAAATGACCTAAAAGGGCTTGGGGACTGTGTGTATGTGTGTGTGCATGTGCATGTGTGAGTGCGTGCATATGTGTGCGTGTGTGTGTGTGTATGTAGCGGGGGAAAGAGGTTGGAGCAAGGAAGATAGTGCAGGTAAAACGAGCTCTGCTGACTGAGGGCTTAGCCACAGGGGGCCCCTAAGAGTCTAGGGTTAAGTTCCTGTGTCTGTGGATGGATCTGAGAACAAGATAGATGGAATAAAAAAGCCATCTCTGAACCTCCACAACCCTCCCCTACTTTACACCAAGCCCCATACCAATTCCTTGTTGACTTAGTATTATATAAGTAGGAATATATCCCTTGAGCCCAAAGAATTGAATTCAGAATTTTAGAATTCTGAGTATTCGCTTGACTCACCCCACTATAAACTTTCTTGTGACTTATAGTACCACCCTTTCATTCAGTGTTAAGGAAGATAATGTATGGGTTGCACCCTTTAAAAATGCTTTAGTTTACGTAAGCAAGTCAACCCAGAAACTGGTACCCTTGTTTTCCCAGAATAAAGAATGATGAGAGCTTTTTGTTATTTTTCTACTCTCAGCTTTTTTCTATCTTTCTTCACCTGCAAAGTTTTTCATTTAAATCCACTTATAACTCCCTTAGCATTTGTTAGTTAAATATGCAACATCATTGTCCCTCCTTAATGCCAGCCTAAAACATAATTCTATTCATTTGAAAGAATGGCATGGTGCTGAGTTTAAGGGCATCAACTGAGTTTTATTCTACATCTTTACAACCTAATTGCCTAGTCCTATTTCACCTCTCAGCCTCTTAGCCATCAGCTCACACACACACAAAAATCACTATAGAATTTTTTGGTATTCATTCAAGGCATTGAGCGATACCATGGATTATTGTTAGGGACACCTGTGGTGGTACATTCATCTAGGGTCTTTCTTGCAGTGTATAAACTGATTAACACAGAGAATTATCAGGTCAAGCCTTGGGAAATCCTTTGTTAACCCTGGATATAGGGCATCCCTGTATTGCCAGATGAGATATAATTATTACATGTTGAATGTCAGGATGTTCCACCTAACTCTGGCATATTTGGATAGATCAAAATTTCCCTTATTTGCTCTATTTCAGTACAAGACCTATCCCTTAGCTGAAATAATCCTTATCTACATGAGCATTGATTGTTACCTTTCAGTCTTATCTTTTTTTTTTTTTTTTAAGACAAAGTCTCGCCCTGTCACCCAGGCTGGAGTGCACTGGCGTGATCTCAACTCACTGCAACCTCCACCTCCCTGGTTCAAGCAATTCTCCAGGTTCAGCCTCCTGAGTAGCTGGGACTACAAGCATGAGCCACCATGCCTGGCTAGTTTTTGTATTTTTAGTAGGGACAGGGTTTCACCATGTTGGCCAGGCTGGTCGTGAACTCCTGACCTCAGGTGATCTGCCTGCCTCAGCTTCCCAAAATGCTGGGATTACGGGCGTGAGCCACTGCGCCATGCCCAGTCTTATCTCTACTAAGTTAAATTACCACTGTTCTGGCCATCTTATTTTCTAACTATTTATGCACCTTGAATACCTCCTTCCTGGGCCCTCCACATTGAATTCAGTTTGCTGTGATGCATAGCCTACCTTATGATTATGTGCCCTAGATAACAGGATGCAGGCCAACTGATCACATAGTCAACTGATCACAGGATGCAGGTCAATTGATCACATAGTCAATAGTACCATGTGCCAAGAACCTCAGAGGCAAGTAGACATGTAGTTGGTCAATTTATTGTGCCTAACCCAAACCTCTGATTGCCAAAGTGGTTCGAAAGAATGCTTTTGTGTTGGTGTGAGAGGATGGGACTGCTCCCATAGTGGGAACAGCCTCTTCCCTGGGATACATGTAAGAACTGCAGGATGGCTTTCTCTTTCAAATTGCACATCTGTTTACTACTACACATCTGCCATGGCAGACCCCACTACATCCATACCCATTGGGAATTGCTTTGTATAATGACTGATGTTATAGACAGGAATTTGTTACATATATAAAGCATCTAGGGTTCGACAAGAGGTTGGAAGTCTTGGGCTTAAGATATGGGCCCAGAATACAGATTAAGGAAACAGGTTGGTTTCACTCTCACTCCCAAGGAGTTCCAGTGGATTCCACTGAACTACTCTTTCTTGAGGCTCCACCAAATGAATTAAAGCCCATCAAGTTCAAACTGGCTAGTTGCCCAGAGGAATCCCCAGATATAAAGTTCATATGAAGATATGAAGTTCAGCTGTGTTCAGAAAAGATCTTTCAAGAACACTCTAGCCCCAGGGTCCATTGCAAATCCAATCTAACCCTCTTAGGTACAACAATAAGATCAGAGATAAGGTGTGCAACTGTTCTGGTATGCCCAGGACTGAGGGGGTTCCTGGGATGCACGACTTTCAGTACTAAACTTGGGAAATTTCTGGGCAAATCGGGATGAATTAATCTCCCTATCCAAGACTGTAATTATGTAAACGGTAAGCTTTGGTGCTGCCCTTCCATTATCAGTGCTATAACAGCAACAGAGAGACGCATACTTGCCTATAGATATGGAGAGCCATGGTACTCATGTGTAAACCATATATATTCTGATGCATATTTCATTAAAAAAACAACTTAAGATATCTTCTGCAAATACTTGGAACTCAATCAGTGACATTCCAAAATTAGCTTTAAGTGATAAAATTTTATGTAATTATGACAACCATCTCTAAAATAAGTGATTAAGTGCTTCAATTACAAAAAGGAATGGTCTGAAAACAAATCTCTCAGGAATTATAAATATCCTCTATGATATTGGCCAAATTACAAGCTCATGATTCTTGTTTTTAGATTTTTTGCCAACAAAGGTTGCTTAGCAACAGTCAGCCATCTCTTTTCTCTCATCAGTTTTCTCTTTTTTCGTCTCCCACCTTTGCTATTGCATACTAAAGAGAAGGAAAGCCACTGCTCTGTGATGACCTCCTCTTCTCAGTTTATAAACATAAAAATGAGAGTTTCTAAGCGTAACAATTCCTAATGTTTGTACCAAGGTTTGTGCAGTCTGAAGGATGTGTTCCTGAAAGAAGCTGTATCTGACAGTGCCTTAACTCATTAAAACCCATGTAAGAGTAAGAGGGGTTAATGAGCCAACCACCATGGAAGCGCCATTGCTTAGTCTGGTATCTTTGTGCACCAGAATCTTGATCTAGTTAACAGCTGGTGAAGAAGGATGGAAACTAACACTGTTGAGGACCAACTTTGTTCCATCCTTGAATTAGGTGCTAATTTAATTGGGCTCCTTGTATTGTACCTGGCTTAGCTCAAGGAGGTGTTGGGGGTTTTTTGGGGGAGGAGCCAGTAAGAAAGGAGTTAGGAAGGAGACAGAGATCATGATTCCAGGAGCAGGGGCCACAGCAGAACCTGGCCTCATGGGGCCTGGAACCATATCCTGGTCATTTCCGGGGGCCTCGGCTGTGTTACTGAACCTATTTATCCTCTAGTGCTCTGCCTTCACTTAACTCCACTGCTCTCTGTCTGCCCTTCTCCATGTGTAGCTTGTTGAGTCTCCTTTTGCTACTTCTCCCTTCCCTGTATCTTTACCCTAATCACATATCTCAGCTTATTCAAGACTCAGAGCTACTGCCCCCACATAACTGGCTTGCTCAGGAACCCTTGTTTACCTCAGGGACTCTTCTCTGTGTTTCTCTCAGTGTTAGCTCTTCCTGCAAACTTTCTGGATGATGCTAGACTTTTCAAGTTAAATGCCCAAGAGTTACTTGTTCATTCTAGATAATGTCATAGGCCAACTATAAATTAGTAATATATAGATCAACTGCCCAAACCTGGCCTAATCAACTGGTACCATGTAAGGGAGATATCGTGGGTTAAAATGTGTCCTCCCCCCAGCCAAAAAAATCATACATTGAAATCCTAATCCCCAATACCACAGAATGTGGCCTTATTTGGAAATAGGGGCATTGCAGGTATAAATAATTAAGATGAGCCCATACTAGAGTAGTGTGGGCACCAAGTCCAATATGATTGGTGTTCGTATAAGAAGAAGAAACTGGGACACTGGCAGGCACAAAAAGAGAAAGCTATGTAAAGACACACAGCGAGGACAGCCCTCTACAAGCCAAGGAGACAGGTCTGGAACAGCTCCTTTCCTCACAGCCCTCAGAAGGAAGCAACCCTGTAAATGCCTTGATTTCCGACTTCTATCCTCCAGAACAGTAAACAATGAATTTCCGTTGTCTAAGCCACCCAGTTTGTATTACTTTATTATGGAAACCCTAGAAAACTAATACAGATTTTGGTATCAGGAATTGGAGAGCTGCTGTAATAAATATCTAAAATGCTAGAAATGGCTTTGAAATTGGGTAGTGGATAGAGGTTGGAAGACTTGTGTGGTGCATGAAAGAAAAGGCATGGATTTCCTTGAAAAGACTTTTTTAGAAATATAGACATTAAAGGAGATTCTGGTGAGGGCTCAGAAAGGAAAGAGGAGAGCTTTGGAGAAAGCTACTATTGTCTTAGAAAATACATTTTTCACATGAACAGAATGTTGCTGGAAATATGAACATTAAAGATGCTTGGTGAAGTCTCAGACAGAAATGAGGAAATGTTGAAAACTGGAGGACTGGTGATCCTTGTTATAAAGTGGCTGATAACTTGGTTGAATTGTGCTGTGTTAGAAAGTAGAACTTGTAAGCAATGAACTTGGATATTTACTGAGGAAATTTCTAACAAAACTATCGAAGGTACTACCTGGTTTCTCCTTATTGCTTTTAACAAAACATGAGAAGAAAGAAATAAATAGAAGAATAAACTGCTAAGTAAAAAGAAACCAGCACTGTGATGCTTTGGCTGAGTCTCAGCCTCACCAGATAGTGTTCTCTGGAAAGAGGGCAAAGGGTGTGTCTAGAGAAGCCTTTGCTAAAGAGATTAGGCTTTTAACTCATGGATCCTATTAGCCATCTCAGCAGAAGCCACGAATAGAGATATAGTTATCTAAAAGTCTGGAAGACCTCTTGTCTGATGGCTTGGATTTCCATGAATTGCACAGAAGGCCAGTAAGGTTTCTGAGAATTTTATACCAGTACAAATACTGCCAGCCTGGACTGAAAAGGACAGTGATGAAATGAAATGAAATGAAGGAAGAACAACTTCCATGGATGCAGAGGGCTGATGGGGCGGCCCCTGCCCCCATAGGCTCAGAGGACACAGGCCCAGGGACTGGGGTCATTTCCTCTCTGGTACCAAAGAGTGGGTCACCACCCAGGGCCAAAACTAATAATAGGGGAGGTCACGTTGTTTTATATGTGGCACACTAGTCCCTGTGAACAGAAAATATGAGCAGGAAGTTTCCCTTAGGGTGGTAGGTTTCAGAAACTTTACATATATTACATAATTTAATCTTGGGCAAAGTAACCTTGGGCATCAGTCTTATTCTTCTTATTTTACCAACTTGGAGACTACACAATTTGCTTGAGGTCTCATGTCTGGCAGGTGAAAGAATTAAATTTTCTACCAAGATCTGATGTCAAGGTCTTTTCAGTTCACCACAGAGGGTAATGAAGCAGAGACTTTGTAATGGCAACAAAGAGGGTAAAATTGACTAAACTCACTCAATAGAATGAAAACTAAATATACTTCACTATTATATTACTTAACCATGTGTGGATGTGTATAGAAGTTTGATGCATAAAGGTAAAAGATCAAGTATGCAATAATAGCCCTTCCAGAATGGGTGTGTTTATATCCATGTATCTATATATCTATGTCTGTGTCCATATCCATACCCATGCCCATACACATACCTATTAGGTGTATGTACATTAAAAAATAATAAACAGCATAGAGTCTGATAATAACTTTCAACCCTTCAATCCTTAACTAGGAATTGTTGAAACCCTTAGCTGAGGATGCCAAGGGAATGTCTCTTTTTCTTTTACTGTAAATTTATAGATTGTTTCCCTTTCAGAAGGTATTTACCACCTTCACCATCTGCATTTGAAATGGCTTCTTTCTTATAGCAGATATTTCAATACCATTTTAGAGAATTCACAAATCTCTTGGCGGCAATGATTTTTGAAGTTCATTCTTTAAGTCTTCATTGCATGCTACAATTTAAGAAGATTTATTTTTTAATACACTCTGCAAAATGCCAGCCGAAGTTGCTTACTACTTGAAAGTGTCTTGTCTATATTTAAATGGCAGAGCATTTCTCTGCACTGTCTTTTTGAGCTTTTAATTTTGATATGTTCTGGGTTGCTGTAGGTGGTGGTAGGGAGAGTTTTATAAACTTACGGCTTTTGAGCTAAGAGACAAATTCCAGGCTAATCTGCACCTTTAAAATGTCTCTCCAGCATAATAGTGCCTGGGTTTTATGACATTGCCTGTTTCACCCCATTGAATATCCCTCCTGCATCCAGAAACACAGGATTTCACAGCTTATACATTTCACCATCATTATTATATAGTTTTCATTAAGATAAACATAACTAAAATAAAATTCCAAAAAAGTCAAGATCCAACCTCAAATACAGAAAGTTGGTCTCTGCCACTATTGCAGTCTTGCCTTTGTTGTCTTGCTTTGTTTTGTCTCATTAATAGATGTTAACTTGTTCTCTTTTGTTTTTGTCTATCTTCCAGTGCTAGGCTACATGGAGACTTACAGATTTTAAAAAATCAACCTAAGTGTATAGTGAAGTGGCAGTTACAGTTTTTGGGTGACCAAAGGTTCACAGAGAAGTCCTTTGGAGGCCCTCTCATTTTACTGGTGGTGATCTGACAATTTCCTAGGCAAGTGACATAAGGGCCTACTGTGTTCACTTGTATATCCCCAGCGACCAGTGAAGCATTTGACACACAGTAGGTGCCAAATGAAGAGAAGAAAAATTGAAACAAGTGACAAATTTCAGAAGGCTGTCAAATATCACAAGCATAGGCTATAAACTCAAGAATTCTAATAAATTCAATTTCATGGAGTTTCTATCATAAGAAAAAAGCATATGGCACATTTATAATTGTACATATTGTATTATCAAATATATTCCTGATAGAAGAGAGCTTCTGGTTTGACCACATGTTAATGAAAATAGATTCTTTTACTTATAATTTTATGCATCTTATACTTGGAAAAAGTAAATATGCTCCGATTTATTCAGAGGTGAGCATGTTACCCAAAGATTGAGGACAGGGTGGTGCTGGGGCAGGGGGCATCCAAGTCTTTTTTGGGGATTAGCATATGGAAGGTGGGAGAGTCCATTTTTCCTTCTGCTAAGGTTGCTAAGCTGGAATGATATGATGAGCCACCAATGTGAGGGCAAACAAGGCCACACAGGGGTAAACAACTAAGAAGGGAGAGAGACAGATTACAACACCATTTAAGCCCTTGAACTGAGCCATGCTTAAATGAAGCTGCCTCTCTGCCTTCTCCTGTTCTGTGAGTCAACAAACTTTCCCTTTTTTCTGTCATTGGAAGCCAATTTCAGTCATTTGAAGCCAAAAGTCCTAACAACTATACAAAATGATAGCTATTTGCGTTGTCTTACTACTCTAAGTCTTAGATAACTTCACATTGCTGAGAAAAAAATAATTTAGGCTCATATGGATATGGATAGCTCATATGGATAGCTTCTTTATTGGATGTCTGGAACTTGAATATCCACTATACCTCTGTTATCTCCTTTCTTTGCTTATTTTAATCAGAGGGCACTGTACTCTCAGTAATAAGATAGTAATGGCTTACACTTGCACAGTAATTTAAAGTTTCAAAGTAATTTTACATGTATTGTCTTATCCTCACAGAAGACAAGTGCTTTCATCAAAGTTTCTCAAATGAAGAAGCGAAGGTTCAGAGAAATTAAATGAATTCCCTAAGGCTATATAGTTTGCATGGGGCAGAGCTAGGATTAAAGTTTATACCTGGTGCTTCCTAATCCAGTATCCTTTCTGTGACATACCATACCTCTCTGAACACACCTGCAGACCCAGGACCTTCCATGCCCACTAGAAGGTATAATTCAGGCCAGAAGACACACACTTTTGGGCCAGATACACTCCTGGCCAATGGCCACGTCTTCTTTGCCTAACTTTCTGGGTTATCCATCTCTACAACTCTACTGCTATCTTCTCTTACTCCCTTGCCTAGACTCCAAACTCCCAAAACCTTTCTCATATCCTAACTTCTAAGGACCACAACTCAATAGTGTTTGCCTCAACAGCTCGATGTCAAACCCCTATTAAATGTTTACCCACCAGGATTTTCAGACATGATTTCTACTCCCTTATTTCTGAACACTCCCCTGTCTACCATATAACATGAGTTCTTGAATCTGATATGACTTCAGTCCTTGTCATTATTGTGCTCATACTCTGCTTCTACTCTTTTCTTATCTATTCTGCTCTGTATTGTTTATTTCTAGAGTAGAGAGAAAGAATGGCCAGACAGCCACCATTATGCCTGTTCACACTGTTGTGTGTCCTGAACAGACCAATAACGAGTTCCAAAATTGAATTTGTAATAAATAGGCTGCCAACCTAAAAAACCCCAGGACAGAACAGGTCCACAGCCAAACTCTACCAGATGTATAAAAAATGCTGGTACCATTCTTACTGAAACTGTTCCCAAAAATTGAGGAGGAAGGACTCCTCCCCAACTCATTCTATGAGTGCAGCATCATCCTGACACCAAAACGTGGCAGAGACACACACACACAAAAACTTCAGGCCAATATCCTTGATGAACTTAGATGCAAAAATCCTCAACAAAATACTAGCAAACCAAATCCAGGGGGATATCAAAAAACTCATCCTCCATGATCAAGTAGGCTTTATCCATGGGATCAAGGTTGGTTTAACATACACAAGTCAATAAATGTGATTCATCACATAAACAGAACTGAAGACAAAAACCATATGATTATCTCAATAGGGGCTTTCAATAAAATTCAGCATAACTTTATGTTAAAAACCCTCAACAAACTAGGCAATGAAGGAACATACTTCAAAATAATAAGAGCCACATATGACAAACTCACAGCCGACATCATACTAAATGGGCAAAAGTTGGAAGCAACACCATTGAAAACTGGCACAGGACAAGGATGCCCTCTCTCACCACTCCTATTCAACATAGTATTTGAAGTCCTGGACAAAGAAATCAGGCAAGAGAAAGAAATAAAAGGCATCTAAATAGGAAGAGAGGAAGTCAAACTATCCCTGTTTTCAGACAACATGATTCTATATCTAGAAAATCCCACAGTCTCAGCCCAAAAGCTCCTTGATCTGATAAATAACTTCAGCAAAGTTTCAGGATGCAAAATCGATGTATAAAAATCAGTAGCATTTCTATTTATCAACAACATCCAAGCTCAGAACCAAATCAAGAACGCAATCCCATTTACAATAGCCACCAAAAGAATAAAATACCTAGGAATACAACTAACCAGGAAGGTGAAAGTTTACTATAATGAGAATTACAAAACACTGTTCAAGGAAATCAGAGGCAACACAAACAAATGGAAAAATATTCCATGCTCATGGATAGAAAGAATGAATATTTTGGACATACTGTCCAAAGCAATTTACAGATTCATTGCTATTCCTATCAAATTCCTAATAACAGTCTTCAAAGAAATAGAAAAAAACTATTTTAAAATTCACATAGAACCAAAAAAGAGCCCGAATAGCCAAGACAATCCTAAATAAAAACAACAGAGCTGGAAGCATCACATTACCCAACTTCAAACTATACTACAAGGCTACAGTAACCAAAACACCATGGTACTGGTACAAAAACAAACACATAGACCAATGAAACAGAATACAGAACCCAGAAATAATGACACACACTTACAAGCATGTACTCCTTGTTATGTGTGTGTTTGGGATGGAATATCTATCTGAGCTTGGGGAACCTATTTTGAAGATTTTGAGATGAGGCTTTTTAGGGATGGAATATCAAGAAACGGCACAAAGTTTCAGAGATACTATTCAATGGCAAAGAAAGACTCTAGAAAATTCCTAAATGTCAGTCTGAATACAGCAGCCTTTCTCTTTACAGCATTAGAGAATCAGGAGAAGCCCAGCATGGACTAGCAGAGGTGCCCAAAGTGGCTGCTCTGTGGGGCAACATATCACTGTCATCAGTCAAGGGATCCTCCCAGTGCTATTTTCCAACTGAGGGATCTCTGCAAGTATTAGCCAAATATCATGCCTTCATGAATAAAGGGTTTAGCATTGCTTTGAATCTAAAGAACAAGGTACTGTGGATTCAGCCAGGGGACATTCTGGAATAGATGGAGAGCTGAAAACAATAATCTAGCAGATATTTAGCTATTATCTCAGAAGGAACTTGGGAACTATGGCTCAGAGACCATGAGAGTAAACACTGTGAATGTTTTTTTAAAGCTTCATAGCCTCTTCATAGTTCATTTTTAACCCCCTTTTTTTCTTACAATCTCCTAAAGACAAGGATGTTATAATGAAACAAACTGTGCATTTGCAGGAGGGATAAAAAGCCAAGCATCCTGAGGGGTTTGGGAAACCCAAAGCCAGGAATATCACAGGGAAGAGTGGAGGGTGGCAGCTTCGAAACTCCCAAAGAGAAGGGATATAGACAGCCTGTTCCTGAGACATGACTCTAGGACTTGGTAATAGAAACACCTGAGGAGTTCTCCAGTGTAGGTGGCAATGTTTGTTGTCTCCTGATAACTCATACCCAATATCCTTTTCCCATACTGGGAGAATCATATTCTGTTTCATGACCTCCCAGGGATAGATATTGATTAAACTAAGCTAATCAGAGTGGTCCCATTTCCCTTGTCACTGATTAACTTACTGTTGTGTTTGTCCTGGCCAATGAGATGTTTGCGTGTGGAATGTTGCTAAAGAGCATCTGGGAAAGTTTTTCTTTTAGCTCTTAAAAACATGCATACAAAAAGAAATACACCTTCTTTTTTTATGGAGTGTTGCATCTTCATGTGGTCTGGTCCCATGGTGAATATCTTAGAAACATGAAGAAAGTAAGTGTGAAGAATATGCCAGAATAGCAGAGCAGAAAAGTGTAAGGAAGCTAGGTCCCTGCTGACATTACTGATTTGACATATGTGCATGTGGAATCCCAAAACAAAAGAAAAGAACAAAAAAGTATTAGTAGAAACAATGGCATATTTTTTTTTCTAAATTTGGTAAAAGGCATAAGTTTACAGATTCAGGAAGCTCAATGAATCCAAGCATGACTGTTGCAAAATATACTACATTTAAGCACATCAAAGTCAAAATGTAGGAAGCGAAGGTAAGCAGAATTATCTTGAAAGCAGCCAGAGAAAGCAACTCGTTATGTACAGAGAAACAAAGACATGAATTACCATTGACTTCTCACTGGAAACAGTGGAGGCCAGAAGACAGTAGAATGTCTTTAAAAGCGTGACAGAATGGAACTGTAAACCTAGAATTTTATATTTAAAAAAATAGAACTGGGCATGGTGGTTCACACCTGTAATCCCAGCACTTTGGAAGACCAAGGTGGGAGGGTTGCTTGAGCCCAAGAGCTCCAGACCAGCCTGGACAACATAGGAAGACCCTGTCTCTACAAAAAAATTTAAATAATTAGCCAGGAGTGCTGTAGCCCCAGCTACTCGGGAGGCTGAAGTGGGAAAATGGTCTGAGCCTGAACGGTTGAGGTCGCAGTGAGCCATGATCAAGATACCATTCCAGGCTGGGTGACAGAATGAGACCTTGAGAAAAGAAATAAGGGGAAGAAAAGAAGAGAGAAAGAGAGAGAGAGAGAAAGAAAGAAAGAGAAAGAAAGAAAAGAAAGAGAGAGACAAAGGAAAGAAAAAGAGAGAGAGAGAGAGAGAAAGAAAGACAGAAAGAAAGACAGAAAGAAACAAAAAGGAAGAAAGGAAGGAAGAAAGAGAGAGGGAGGGAGGAAGGAAAAAGAAAGAAAGAAAGACAGGAAAGAAGGATCCTTCAGGAATGAGGAAGGTAGAATTGTTAAAAGATAAATGAGTACAAACAGAATTAGTTGCCAGCATACCTGTACCACAAAAAAATTCTAAAGGAAATTCTTTTTTTTCCCCACCCAGTAGTTTAAGGAGGAAATTCTTTAGACTAAAAGAAAATCATGCTGTATAGAACCTCAGATATTCAGGAAGGAGAACACTTTCAAACTGATTTTATGAGTTCAGCATAATGTTAATTAACACCTGAAAAAGAAATCACGCACACACACAAATACAAGCCAAAATCATTTGTTCATAGCACAATAATCCTTAACAAAATTTAGCAAATGGAATCTAGTGATATATAAAAAGGATGACACATTATGACAAAGTTGGCTTTATAGGAAATCAAGTTTGGTTAAACACTCAAAAGTCCATCAACAAATTCAGTATATCAACAGGAGAAAGGAGAAGAACATTGTCATCTAAATAGACACAGAGAAAACATTTGACAGAATACACCACTCATTCATAATTGTTTTTAAACCTAGCAAATAAGGAGTAGACACCTTTCAATCTAGTAAAGAACATCTAAGAAAAACCTACGACTAATATTATACTAATGTTGAGGTAGTGTATCTTTTCCCTTTAAAATCAGGAATAAGCATGTATATTCATCCACTTCTGTTCCATACTGTCCTGGCAATCCTGGGTAATGCAACAAAATAAGCAAAAGAATTAAAAGGCACAGAAATTATAATAGAATGAAGAGAGTTATCTTTATTCACAGATAACATGACTGCTTGTAGAAAATACTCAGATCTACAGAAACATTAATAGAACTAACAAGTTAATTTAGCCATATCACAGGACACAAAATCAATATACAAAAATAAATCGTATTTTTACAAAACAATGGCAAACAATTTGAAAATAAAATTTCAAACAATACTATTTTCAATAATATAGAAACATAAATGTAATATTTGGAAATAAATGTAACAAAACATGGACATAATCTTTACACTAAAAACTCAAGCCATTGATGTGAGAAATTAAAGATTTAAATAAATGGGAAAATGCCAGGTTCAAGGGTTATAAGACTCAATATTTTGAGATGTTAATCATTCCTAAATTGATTTATGGACTCATGCATCTTGAATCAGAATTCCACCAGATTTTAGGCAGAAATGAACAAACTGATATTTAAGTTTGTATGGAAGTGCAAAGAAGACCAAAGCCAAATGGAATAAGAAGAATGAGGTTGGAGGACTCACACTACTTGACTTCAGGACTTGCTATATACTACAGTAATCAAAAGTTTGTTACTCATATACGTAAGGAAAGATAACTAGATCAATGGAACAGAGTAAAGAATTCAAAAATAAACCCACACATATATACTCATTGGATTTTCAACAGAGCCGCCAAAGCAATCCAATGAGAAAAGGAAAATCTTTTCAACAAATGATTATTGAATAACTGAATATGCAATATGGAAAGAAAGAAAGTTCAACTTCTAGCTCACACTATTCACAGAAAAATAATTCAAGGTGGATCATTCCCCTAAACATCAAAGTTAAAACTATAAAACTTCTAAAAGGACACAGGAAGCAAAAATCATAAAACAAAAAGTTTAAACTTCTGCTTATCAAAATATATTAATAAAATGAATAGACAAATCATAGACTGAAAGAGAATATTAGCAAAACATATTTAAAAAAAGACTATTATCCGGAATATAAAAAGAAGTCATACAATTCAGGAATAAAATGACAACCCAGTAAAAAATTAGGGATTAGTACATAGGCATTTTGGGATGGAGTGGGGGGTTGGGGGAGGGGGAACATGATGGCATTTTGTACTAATCCCTAATTTTTTACTGGGTTGTTTGTCAAAGGGCAAAACATTTGAAAAAAAAATTGCAGAAGAAAAATACGCAAATCAATAGGGCTGAAAGTCACCAGTCATCATGGAAATGCAGATTAAAGCCACAATAACACATCACTAATATTCACTAGAATGTCTAAAACAGACATTTGCAAATGTTGACAAGGATGTGGCATAACATAACCAGAACTCTCACACATTGTTGACGAGAATATAAAATTTTACAGTCACTTTGGGGGAAGTTTGGGCAATTTTTTAAAAAGTTAAACATACATCTTCCCTATGATTAGCAATTAATTCCACTGTTGACTATTTACCTGTGGTAGGCAGCATAATGCCACCATGTGCCCCCTTCACCCCCACTCCATCCCAAGATGCCTATGTACCAATCCCTAAGACCTCTGTTGCATGGCAAAGGGGAGTTAGGGTTGCTAATCAGCTGACCTTAAATTAGGGAGATTATCCTGGATTATCCGGGTGGGCCCAGTGTAATCACAAGGTCCTTAAAAGTGGAAGAGGGAGGCAAAAGTATTAGGGTATGAGGGCAATGTAATTAGAGAAGAAACATCAAAGAGATGCAATGTTGCTGGCTTTGAAGATGGAGAAAGGAGGCCACTAGCCAAGGATGTGGGCAGCCTCTGGAAGCTGGGAAAGACAAGGGAATGGATTCTCCCCCCAGGGCCTCCAGAAAGGAGCACAGCCCTGCTAACACCTTGGTCTTAGCCCAGTGAGAGCCCTGTTGAATTTCTTTTTTTGTTTTTTTCTTTTATTATTATTATTATTATTATTATTATTATAAGTTTTAGGGTACATGTGCACATTGTGCAGGTTAGCTACATATGTATACATGTGCCATGCTGGTGCGCTGCACCCACCAACTCGTCATCTAGCATTAGATATATCTCCCAATGCTATCCCTCCCCCCTCCCCCCACCCCACCACAGTCCCCAGAGTGTGATGTTCCCCTTCCTGTGTCCATGTGTTCTCATTGTTCAATTCCCACCTATGAGTGAGAATATGCGGTGTTTGGGTTTTTGTTCTTACGATAGTTTACTGAGAATGATGATTTCCAATTTCATCCATGTCCCTACAAAGGACATGAACTCATCATTTTTTATGGCTACATAGTATTCCATGGTGTACATGTGCCACATTTTCTTTATCCAGTCTATCATTGTTGGACATTTGGGTGGGTTCCAAGTCTTTGCTATTGTGAATAATGCTGCAATAAACATACGTGTGCATGTGTCTTTATAGCAGCATGATTTATAGTCCTTTGGGTATATACCCAGTAATGGGATGGCTGGGTCAAATGGTATTTCCAGTTCTGGATCCCTGAGGAATCGCCACATTGACTTCCACAATGGTTGAACTAGTTTACAGTCCCACCAACAGTGTAAAAGTGTTCCTATTTCTTCACATCCTCTCCAGCACCTGTTGTTTCCTGACTTTTTAATGATTGCCATTCTAAGTGGTGTGAGATGGTATCTCATTGTGGTTTTGATTTGCATTTCTCTGATGGCCAGTGATGGTGAGCATTTTTTCATGTGTTTTTGGCTGCATAAATGTCTTCTTTTGAGAAGTGTCTGTTCATGTCCTTCGCCCACTTTTTGATGGGGTTGTTTTTTTCTTGTAAATTTGTTTGAGTTCATTGTAGATTCTGGATATTAGCCCTTTGTCAGATGAGTAGGTTGCGAAAATTTTCTCCCATTTTGTAGGTTGCCTGTTCACTCTGATGGTAGTTTCTTTTGCTGTGCAGAAGCTCTTTAGTTTAATTAGATCCCATTTGTCAATTTTGGCTTTTGTTGCCATTGCTTTTGGTGTTTTAGACATGAAGTCCTTGCCCATGCCTATGTCCTGAATGGTAATGCCTAGGTTTTCTTCTAGGGTTTTTATGGTTTTCGGTCTAATGTTTAAGTCTTTAATCCATCTTGAATTGATTTTTGTATAAGGTGTAAGGAAGGGATCCAGTTTCAGCTTTCTACATATGACTAGCCAGTTTTCCCAGCACCATTTATTAAATAGGGAATCCTTTCCCCATTGCTTGTTTTTCTCAGGTTTGTCAAAGATCAGATAGTTTTAGATATGCGGCGTTATTTCTGAGGGCTCTGTTCTGTTCCATTGATCTATATCTCTGTTTTGGTACAAGTACCATGCTGTTTTGGTTACTGTAGCCTTGTAGTATAGTTTGAAGTCAGGTAGCATGATGCCTCCAGCTTTGTTCTTTTGGCTTAGGATTGACTTGGTGATGCAGGCTCTTTTTTGGTTCCATATGAAGTTTAAAGTAGTTTTTTCCAATTCTGTGAAGAAAGTCATTGGTAGCTTGATGGGGATGGCATTGAATCTATAAATTACCTTGGGCAGTATGGCCATTTTCACGATATTGATTCTTCCTACCCATGAGCATGGAATGTTCTTCCATTTGTTTGTATCCTCTTTTATTTCCTTGAGCAGTGGTTTGTAGTTCTCCTTGAAGAGGTCCTTCACGTCCCTTGTAAGTTGGATTCCTAGGTATTTTATTCTCTTTGAAGCAATTGTGAATGGGAGTTCACTCATGATTTGGCTCTCTGTCTGTTGTTGGTGTATAAGAATGCTTGTGATTTTTGTACATTGATTTTGTATCCTGAGACTTTGCTGAAGTTGCTTATCAGCTTAAGGAGATTTTGGGCTGAGACAATGGGGTTTTCTAGATATACAATCATGTCATCTGCAAACAGGGACAATTTGACTTCCTCTTTTCCTAATTGAATACCCTTTATTTCCTTCTCCTGCCTAATTGCCCTGGCCAGAACTTCCAACACTATGTTGAATAGGAGTGGTGAGAGAGGGCATCCCTGTCTTGTGCCAGTTTTCAAAGGGAATGCTTCCAGTTTTTGTCCATTCAGTATGATATTGGCTGTGGGTTTGTCATAGATAGCTCCTATTATTTTGAAATACATCCCATCAATACCTAATTTATTGAGAGTTTTTAGCATGAAGGGTTGTTGAATTTTGTCAAAGGCTTTTTCTGCATCTATTGAGATAATCATGTTGTTTTTGTCTTTGGCTCTGTTTGTAAGCTGGATTACATTTATTGATTTGCGTGTATTGAACCAGCCTTGCATCCCAGGGATGAAGCCCACATGATCATGGTGGATAAGCTTTTTGATGTGCTGCTGGATTCGTTTTACCAGTATTTTATTGAGGATTTTTGCATCAATGTTCATCAAGGATATTGGTCTAAAATTCTCTTTTTTTGTTGTGTCTCTGCCTGGCTTTGGTATCAGAATGATGCTGGCCTCATAAAAAGAGTTAGGGAGGATTCCCTCTTTTTCTATTGATTGGAAGGTAGTTTCAGAAGGAATGGTACCAGTTCCTCCTTGTACCTCTGGTAGAATTCGGCTGTGAATCCATCTGGTCCTGGACTCTTTTTGGTAGGTAAGCTATTGATTATTGCCACAATTTCAGAGCCTGTTATTGGTCTATTCAGAGATTCAACTTCTTCCTGGTTTAGTCTTGGGAGGGTGTATGGGTCAAGGAATTTATCCATTTCTTCTAGATTTTCTAGTTTATTTGTGTAGAGGTGTTTGTAGTATTCTCTGATGGTAGTTTGTATTTCTGTGGGATCGGTAGTGATATCCCCTTTATCATTTTTTATTGTGTCTATTTGATTCTTCTCTCTCTTTTTCTTTATTAGTCTTGCTAGCGGTCTATCAATTTTGTTGATCCTTTCAAAAAAGCAGCTCCTGGATTCATTAGTTTTTTGAAGGGTTTTTTGTGTCTCTATTTCCTTCAGTTCTGCTCTGATTTTAGTTATTTCTTGCCTTCCGCTAGCTTTTGAATGTGTTTGCTCTTGCTTTTCTAGTTCTTTTAATTGTGATGTTAGGGTGTCAATTTTGGATCTTTCCTGCTTTCTCTTGTGGGCATTTAGTGCTATAAATTTCTCTCTACACACTGCTTTGAATGCATCCCAGAGATTCTGGTATGCTGTGTCTTTGTTCTCGTTGGTTTCAAAGAACATCTTTATTTGTGCCTTCATTTCGTTATGTACCCAGTAGTCATTCAGGAGCAGGTTGTTCAGTTTCCATGTAGTTGAGCGGTTTTGAGTGAGATTCTTAATCCTGAGTTCTAGTTTGATTGCACTGTGGTCTGAGAGATAGTTTGTTATAATTTCTGTTCTTTTACATTTGCTGAGGAGAGCTTTACTTCCAAGTATGTGGTCAATTTGGGAATAGGTGTGGTGTGGTGCTGAAAAAAATGTATATTCTGTTGATTTGGGGTGGAGAGTTCTGTAGATGTCTATTAGATCTGCTTGGTGCAGAGCTGAGTTCAATTCCTGGGTATCCTTGTTGACTTTCTGTCTCGTTGATCTGTCTAATGTTGACAGTGGGGTGTTAAAGTCTCCCATTATTATTGTGTGGGGGTCTAAGTCTCTTTGTAGGTCACTCAGCACTTGCTTTATGAATCTGGGTGCTCCTGTATTGGGTGCATATATATTTAGGATAGTTAGCTCTTCTTGTTGAATTGATCCCTTTACCATTATGTAATGGCCTTCTTTGTCTCTTTTGATATTTGTTGGTTTAAAGTCTGTTTTATCAGAGACTAGGATGCAACCCCTGCCTTTTTTTGTTTTCCATTTGCTTGGTAGATCTTCCTCCATCCTTTTATTTTGAGCCTATGTGTATCTCTGCACGTGAGATGGGTTTCCTGAATACAGCACACTGATGGGTCTTGACTCTATCCAATTTGCCAGTCTGTGTCTTTTAATTAGAGAATTGAGTCCATTGACATTTACAGTTAATATTGTTATGTGTGAATTTGATCCTGTCATTATGATGTTAGCTGGTTATTTTGCTCGTTAGTTGATGCAGTTTCTTCCTAGTCTCGATGGTCTTTACATTTTGGCATGATTTTGCAGCGGCTGGTACTGGTTGTTCCTTTCCATGTTTAGTGCTTCCTACAGGAGCTCTTTTAGGGCAGGCCTAGTGGTGACAAAATCTCTCAGCATTTGCTTGTCTGTAAAGTATTTCATTTCTCCTTCACTTACGAAGCTTAGTTTGGCTGGATATGAAATTCTGGGTTGAAAATTCTTTTCTTTAAGAATGTTGAATATTGGCCCCCACTCTCTTCTGGCTTGTAGCATTTCTGCCGAGAGATCCGCTGTTAGTCTGATGGGCTTCCCTTTGAGGGTAACCCGACCTTTCTCTCTGGCTGCCCTTAACATTTTTTCCTTCATTTCAACTTTGCTGAATCTGACAATTATGTGTCTTAGAGTTGCTCTTCTTGAGGAGTATCTTTGTGGCGTTCTCTGTATTTCCTGAATCTGAACATTGGCCTGCCTTGCTAGATTGGGGAAGTTCTCCTGGATAATATCCTGCAGAGTGTTTTCCAACTTGGTTCCATTCTCCCCATCACTTTCAGGTACACCAATCAGACGTAGATTTGGTCTTTTCACATAGTCCCATATTTCTTGGAGGCTTTGTTGGTTTCTTTTTATTCTTTTTTCTCTAAACTTCCCTTCTCACTTCATTTCATTCATTTCATCTTCCATTGCTGATACCCTTTCTTCCGTTGATCGCATCGGCTCCTGAGGCTTCTGCATTCTTTACGTAGTTCTCAAGCCTTGGTTTTCAGCTCCATCATCTCCTTTAAGCACTTCTCTGTATTGGTTATTCTAGTTACACATTCTTCTAAATTTTTTTCAAAGTTTTCAACTTCTTTGCCTTTGGTTTGAACGTCCTCCCGTAGCTCAGAGTAATTTGATCATCTGAAGCCTTCTTCTCTCAACTCATCAAAGTCATTCTCCATCCACCTTTGTTCCGTTGCTGGTGAGGAACTGCGTTCCTTTGGAGGAGGAGAGGCGCTCTGCTTTTTAGAGTTTCCAGTTTTTCTGTTCTGTTTTTTCCCCATCTTTGTGGTTTTATCTACTTTTGGTCTTTGATGATGGTGATGTACAGATGGGTTTTTGGTGTGGATGTCCTTTCTGTTTGTTAGTTTTCCTTCTAACAGAGAGGACCCTCAGCTGCAGGTCTGTTGGAATACCCTGCCGTGTGAGGTGTCAGTGTGCCCCTGCTGGGGGGTGCCTCCCAGTTAAGCTGCTCGGGGGTCAGGGGTCAGGGACCCACTTGAGGAGGCAGTCTGCCCGTTCTCAGATCTCCAGCTGCGTGCTGGGAGAACCACTGCTCTCTTCAAAGCTGTCAGACAGGGACATTTAAGTCTGCAGAGGTTACTGCTGTCTTTTTGTTTGTCTGTGCCCTGCCCCCGGAGGTGGAGCCTACAGAGGCAGGCAGGCCTCCTTGAGCTGTGGTGGGCTCCACCCAGTTTGAGCTTCCCCGCTGCTTTGTTTACCTAATCAAGCCTGGGCAATGGCGGGCGCCCCTCCCCCAGCCTTGCTGCTGCCTTGCAGTTTGATCTCAGACTGCTGTGCTAGCAATCAGCGAGACTCCATGGGCGTAGGACCCTCTGAGCCAGGTGCGGGATATAATCTCGTGGTGCGCCGTTTTTTAAGCCTGTTGGAAAAGCGCAGTATTCGGGTGGGAGTGACCCGATTTTCCAGGTGCCATCCGTCACCCCTTTCTTTGACTCAGAAAGGGAACTCCCTGACCCCTTGCGCTTCCCAAGTGAGGCAATGCCTTGCCCTGCTTCGGCTCGCGCACGGTGCACGCACCCACTGGCCTGTGCCCACTGTCTGGCACTCCCTAGTGAGATGAACCGGATACCTCAGATGGAAATGCAGAAATCACCCCTCTTCTGCGTTGCTCACGCTGGGAGCTGTAGACCGGAGCTGTTCCTATTCGGCCATCTTGGCTCCTCCCCCGCCCTGTTGAATTTCTAACCTGCAGAATTGTAAGTTAATACGTTCATATGATAAACTGCTAAGTTTGTGGTAATTTGTTGCATCAGCAATAGAAAGCTAAGCTAATACAGTAACAAAGAGGAGGCCTGGCATGGTGGCTCACACGTGTAACCCCAGCACTTTGGGAGGCTGAGGCAGGCGGGTCGCTTGAGTCCAGGAGTTTGAGACCAGCCTGGCCAACATGGCAAAACCCCGTTTCTATAAAAAAATATAAAAATCAGCCAGGCATGGTGGCGCACGCCTGTAGTCCCAACTATTCAGGAGGCTGAGGCAGGAGGAACGCTTGAGGCTGAGAGGCAGAGGTTGCAGTGTGCCTAGATCACATCAGTGTACTCTAGCCTGCACAACACAGACCGTGTCTCAAAACAAAACAAAACCAACCAAACAAAAACAAACAATAAACAAACCAAAACCAAAGAGAAATGGAAACATACGTCCCCCCAAAAAATTGTTCAAAAGTGCTCTTAACAGTTTTATTCTTACAGCCCAAACCTGGAAATAGTCTGGATCCCCATTAATAGGATAATGGATAAACAAACTATAGTATGTTCATATAATGAAACATTGCTCCCCAATAAGAAGGAATAAACTACTATACATGCAACAGCATGGATGAGCTCACAAACATTCTGAATAAAAACACTGAATACATATTGTATGATTCTTTTTATATGGAGTTCTAGAACAGGCAAAGCCACTCTAGGGTGAAAAAAATAAAGAGAGCGGTTGTCTCTTAACCGGAAAGTAACCTAGGGAACTTTCTGGGATGAAGGTAATAGTCTATATCTTAATTAAAATTTCAGGTACGTACGTGTATGTACTTGTGAAATCTCGTGGAATGAGTTTTGCACTTTGTTGTGGATTGAATTATGTTCTCCCAAAAGTTATTTAAAGTCCTAACTTCTGGTACCTGTAACTGTGATCTTATTTAGAAATACAGTCTTTGCAGATGTAATCAAATTCAGATAAGGACATAGTGGACTAGGGTGAGCCCTAGCTCCAATGACTGGTGACAGTACAAGGAGGCCATGTAAAGCCTCAGGGATACAGAGACAAATGGGAATACCATTTGATGACAGAGACAGATATTGGAGTGATCCAGCTGCAAGCCAAGGAACACTGAGAATTATGGGCAACCACCAGAAGCCAGGAGAGAGAACAGGCATAGAACAGATTATCCCTCAGAGCCTCCAGGAGAAACCAGCCTTGCCAACACCTTGGTTTCAGACTTCTGGCCTGCACAACTAGGAGAGAACAAATTTCTTTTTTTGTTTGTTTTTGGTTTTGTTTTTTTGAGACAGAGTTTCGTTCTTGTCACCCAGGCTGGAGTGCAATGTCACGATCTTGGCTCACTGCAACCTCTACCTCCCAGGTTCAGGCAATTCTCCTGCCTCAGCCTCCCAAGTAGCTGGGATTACAGGTGCCCGCCATCACACCCAGCTAATTTTTGTATTTTTAGTAGAGACAGGGTTTCACCATGATGGCCAGGCTGGTCTCGAACTCCTGACCTCAGGTGATCCACCTGCCTTGGCCTCCCAAAGTGCTAGTATTACAGGTGTGAGTCACCATGCCAGGCCAAATTTCTGTTGTTTTAAGCCACCCAGTTTGTGGAAATTAGTTATGGCAGCCCTAGGAAATTATAATACACACTTAAACCTGTGCATTTCACTACCTACACATTTTACCTAAAAAAAAGAACCAGAAGAATTGAACTCTAGTTTATAATATGTATGTGAAGCATTTAGTAGTTAAGTGTCTGAAACTTAGTTTGAATTGTTGAAACTAAACGGTGGACATATGAGTGTTTAATGTAATTCTTTTAGGTTTTCTATGTATTTGAATATTTTCATAATAAAATATTGGGGAAATAATTGTAAACCTTGACAACCTAAAGGGCGGTAAAATAAATTTAGAGAGTAAATAAGCATTTTTTTAATGGGATAGAATAGACTATAACAGAACACATAAAATTAAAGTGTTTTTGAATGAAAGTTAAATTTTAATTATACATAATACACACGCATGTATGTATGTACTGGATCATGATGTAAAATTATTTTTTTACTGAGGATCAAGTCAAAACCACTTAAAAAGATTTACCTTAGTCTCACAGGTTTCCCAACATCTCACCTTTTCCCCTCCACCAACAGTTTTATACCCACACCTAATCTATGCATCATCTGCACAGATTCAGGGCTCTTGCTATGAAAATGCTTCCATATCCATCTCTCTTTGACCTATTATCATAGTTAATGAAGCACATTTTCCTAAAACAATGAGTTGCTTCCAGGGAAATTCACAGGGCTCTTTGTAAGCTCTATTTATGCCTTCAAAATCCCAGGGTAGCATTTAGTAATTTTCTGCATCAGGACACTAAATGGAAACTTAGAAGAATCAGTAAAACTATAAACAGATGTTCTTCCTTTGTCATTTTTTTTAAGGCATAGCCAAAGTAAGCTAGCTCCTCAATAAAAAGTTTAGCTGTAAACACTACAGCTAGAGATTAATTCAGTCCATAAAGTATGTGAATTCATAGTTACTGTCATCATTCATATTTAATAATAGCATAAGTGAGTCTTAAAGACGCTAATTAAATTAGAAATAACTATTTTGATCCACTATAATGTTATGTGTAAGTTCTCAATAATGTAATGAGTGTTCAACTGAGTTCAACCAAAACTTATTGAACTTCAACTACATGTCAGGCACAATACTATAAGTACAGAAGATACAATAGTAGTGAAGACTGGGCCCAGTCCTTGAGGAATTCACAGTGTAGGAGAACAGACACATAAATAGTTCATTTTAAGAGTCAGGTATATATACGCAGGGTTCTAGAGGTGTACAGGTGTCAGGCCAAGCTGGAGCATACAACACCTGAATCAAGTCTTGAAGAATATACAGAACTTATTTAGGGGAAAAGGATCTGGATAGGCAGGATGTGTTTCTGATTGCCTTTTAAAGATGGTGGTTCTGTCTAATTGTGGAGATTTTGTTTTGCTGAATGGAGTTTGCAAGCTCAGGGCCAGAGCTGAATTGCTCCAGACAATAGAGTCTCAGCCATGTGCTGTCTATCTCTCAGGCTGTCCATCTCTACTTTCCTTTCTTCCATCAAACACTTGCCCCCTCTCTCAAATATTGGACAAATGTTTAAAGACTATCAGTTTGAAGACTTGACAAATCAATACTCGACCTAAGTTGTTCAGCTATTTTGTTATACTCTGAAATTAGCATGATACAGAATAAGCAAATAGAAACATTAGCAAGAAGGGGTGGTGGCAAAGACCAGGCAGAATTAGAATGCAGCACCACTCTGTGGATCAGAGAACAGTAAGGAGGAAAATTCAAGTATTGGAGAGAGGGGGGCAACTACCTCAAAGAATTGCCAAGAACCCCAAGGCAGACCAGGAAACTCTTGGGTACTGAAAGACAAGAGGGGGATTTGTCTTCTAATAATGATGCTGAGTGAGGGTTCAAGAGTCAAAAACTGTTCCTTAAAACCAATATGGGCTAGGGAAACAATGCTTGTATTTTTACCTCTAGGACCAAGAACTACTTAAAACCTTATAAAGACATATATTGAGAACTTTGGACAGTCTGTCTTGAGAAGGAGAGGTTAGGGTGGGTTAGGCATAAAGAATGTCACATAACTAAAAGTCCTCTAACTCCTTTTAAATCTTAAAGACTTAGTGCAGCCACTTCTCCCTCCAGAAGGACAGATTGAAGAATGTGTGCAGGAGTATGCTCTTCCAAATGGTGAAAAATCAGAACCATTGTTGACAGATTTCCAATACATCCCTGGTGGAAGACAGATGGGAACAAAAGTGAAGTCCCAGTTGACCTTAGTAACAGGACAATACAGTAAAGGGGAGGCCCAAGGAGGGGAGGCCAAACAAGGACAGCCCAATCACTGTCTCTATGGGGAGGATTCTCTGAAGCCCAGGAAAGGCACACAGCATTGGCCGCAGACATAGTCTCAAATGGATGACAGTGGCCAGAAATAGAGTCTCACCAAATTTATAAAACATCATTTATAAAGGTCTGACCAATGTTTATAAAACATGCTGGAGCAAAGGAGGTTGTTTCAGCAGTAGCAAGCTACAGAAGACCATCAACTGGGGACTGGTAGGAAAATGGATCCAAGCCTAAAGAAAAGGCAAACAGGCGACTCCAAGTCTTTTCAATGTCATATTGGAGTATTGTCTAACAGCCCCATTGAGGCTTATTTAATACTCTAAGGCAGAGGTCAGGAAACTCTGGCTCATAGGCTGGCCACATGTTTTTGTAAATAAAGCTTTGTTGGAACACAGCCACATTCATTTCTTTGTATATTATCTGTAGCTGCTTTGGGGCTATTACAAGAGAGTTGAGTAGATGCAACACAGACTGAATGGCCTGCAGGCCTAAAATATTTACTGTCTAGCTCCTTAGGAAAAACTTCCCAACCTCTGCTCTAGGGGAATGCACTTTTGCTTGACTTAGTTTTTGCTATTGATTAGAGGGCAGATTCTGTGAAGCTATGTGTTAATATGCAGAAGATTAATATGTTGCAGATGATTTCTGTCTAGTAAAAAAGATAACCCTAGAATTTGTTTTATTTCTTTGTAGAATATTAACCAGTTTTATAATCAATCTAGTAATTTTATCCTAATATTATTTCTTCAATACCTATATATACTTAATCTCTGGAGTATTTTGACATAAACTTTTCATTTTAGAACAGTTGTGGAGTTACAGAATTATTGCAAGGATAGTAGAGATTCTCCACATACACCAAATCCAATTTCTCCTATTATAGACAACTTCCATTAGTATGGGACATGTATCATAATTAATGCCCCAGTATTGATATATTACTAACACCCATGCTTTATTCAGATTTTCCCAGTTTTTCTCTAATATCCTCTTTCCTCTTCCAGGATCCTATCCAGGATACATTGCATTTAGTAGTCATGTCTCCATAGACACCTCAATTACAACGGTTTCTCAAACACTTCTTGTTTTTTATGACCTTTATAACTCTGAGGAATACTGGTCAGGCTTTTTGCAGATGTCCTTCAATTAGAATTTGCCTAATGTTTTTCTTATGATTAGGCTGGGATTATGAGTTTGGGGGAAGACCATGGAGATGAAGTGCCATTTTCACTATATCATATCCAGAGTACATAATATCAATAACACTTATTACTGTTGATGTTAACTTTGATCACTTGGCTTGCAGCAGTATTAGTCTGGTTTCACCACTGTAAAGTTACTCGCCACTCTGCTGCAGCTCCTGTCCATACTGTACTCTTTGGAACGTCATGTG
The DNA here is from genome assembly GCF_029281585.2 of Gorilla gorilla gorilla. NCBI lineage: Eukaryota > Metazoa > Chordata > Mammalia > Primates > Hominidae > Gorilla > Gorilla gorilla. Next base: position 181,887,030 of record NC_086017.1, read on the forward strand.
TATACATTACCTGCACTTAAGGAGTAAGGAGTTTTGCTCTATCTCCTTAGGTACTAAAAATGTACATGAATTATTTGGAATTCTTCTGCAGATGTGATTTATCTATTTTCCCCTAATTAATTATTTGTTCAATCATTTATTTTATTTTTTATTTTTTGGAGACGGAGTCTTGCTCTGTCACCCAGGCTGGAGTGCAGTGGCACAACGTCGGCTCACTGCAACCTCCACCTCCTGGGTTCAAGTGATTCTCCTGCCTCAGCCTCATAAGTAGCTGGGACTACAGGCGTGCGCCACCACGCCCAGCTAATTTTTGTAGTTTTAGTAAAGATGGGGTTTCATGATATTGGCCAGGCTGGTCTCGAACTCCTGACCCCAAGTGATCTGCTCACCTCGGCCCCCTAAAGTGCTGGGATTACAGGTGTGAGCCACTGCTCCCAGACTATTTGTTCAATCATTTATTTATGTCCATATGCATTCATGGATATTTATTTATACTTTGGGTTATAATTCAATACTACTTTATTTATGTTGCCCAGATTTTTCCAACTTTGGCCACTGGGAGCTCTTTTAGTTGACTTCTGTGTCCCTTTAACATATTGTCATCATTGTGGGTTTTTATATTTGAGCATTTTTTGACGTTCTGACATTACAAGGTGCTCCAGGCACATATTGTGTATTTCTGGCTCCATTCCTAGAAGCAGCCATTTCTCCAAGGAGAACTAGTTCCTTTTATGGGAGAATGCTATTGGAAACCAATATCTGGGTGCAAGGTATGTTCATTGCTATTGGGGTGTCATTGCTTTTAGGCCTTCTCAGCTGCCAGAGCAAAGACATATATGTGTGTACATATTTCCTTGTGTATATACTTCCTTGTGTATATACACACATCTACACATATTCCTATATGTAACCATGTGTATCTATGTTAAGCCAAATGTAAGTTCATACTGATATCTCCAACTTAATCTATTATCACAAGGATCATCTTTGCTTCCTTCCCTTTTAACCTCTCATTGCATCAACAAGAAACCTGGATCACATCATCTTCCATTCATTTGCTTAATTATTCAGTTTCAGTATACATGTATACTGGTTTGAGAATTGTTATTCTCTAACTCTGTAGGGGAAAAATGGTTATCAACTAGCACACTGTCCTTATGTATAGTTAATTTTACCCTTAGTTTTACAGACTCTACTCATTTCCAAAGTTACTTAGATCAGCACTCTAAGTAACCTCCTTAAATGAAGTGGCTTCCTACGCTTAACTAGAGTTAGATTGTTTTGTTATGCTCTATATTCCATCCTGGGATCCTCTGACTTTCTAAAGTTTTTAAAAACTTGTATACATAAAGGTTTACTTTTTGTGTTATAAACTTCTATGAGTTTTGATAAATGCTCATGCTCGCCTTGGCAGCACACATACTAAAATTGGAATGATAAATGCTTTATAACCTTCATTCACAATTACAGAATCATATAGAATAGTTTTGCCTTCCCAAAAATTTACCTATAATTTACCTGTTCGAACCTCCCAGCCCTACTCACCCACCCTCTGCTGAACACCTGGAAACCACTGACATTTTACCATTGCTATGGCTTTTTCCTTTTCCATAATGTCATAAAATTGAAATAATATACAGCCTTTTCAGACTGGCTTTTTTCACTTAGCAATATTCATCGAAGAATTATCTATGTTTTTGCATAGCTTGCTAGCTTGTTCCTTTTTATCACTAAATGATATTCCATTGAATAGATGTACCACAGTTTGTTCATTCGCCTACTGAAAGACATCATTATTGCTTCCAGTTTGGGGGGAATTATAAGTAAAACTGGTATAAACATTCTCATGAAGGTTTTTGTATGGACATACATTTTCAAATCATTGAGTAAATACTGAATAGCGTGGTTACTGGATCATATGGTAGGACAATTTTTAGTTTGTAGGCAACAGCCAACCTGCCTTCTAAGGTTGCTGTATCAATTTGCATTCCAACCAGCAATGAGTGAGAGCTCCTGTTACTCTGTTAGTAGTTTTTGTTTTGTTTTGTTTTAGCTATTCTGATTGGTATGCAGTGACTTCTCATTGTTGTTTAATTTGAAATTCCTTAATAACAAATAATGTAGAGCATCTTTATATATACATATTTGCCACCTATGTATCTTCTCTGGTGAGGTGTCTGATGAGGCCTTTTGTCTATTTTTAAATTGGATTGTTATTTTCTTATTATGTATTTTGGATGCAGATATTTTATCTGATATGTGCTTTGCATATCAGATGAGTCTGAGACTTGTCTAATTTTCTTAATGGGTATTTTGCAGAGCAGAAATTTTTGTTTTTCAGAAAGTTCATCTTTTTTTTTTTTGCATTACTATTGGTGTTGTATCTAAAAATTCACCACCAAACCCAAGGCTGTATAAATTGTCTCCTATTTTTTTCAAGGAGTTTTATACCTATGCATTTTGCATTTATGTTTATGATGAATTTTGAGTTGATGTTTGTGAAAAGTGTAAGGTGTGTGTTTGAGTTCCTTGCTTGCATATGGACACTCAATTGTCCCAGCACCATTTGTTGGAAAGACTATTCTTTTTCCATTGTATTGCCTTTGCTTCTTTGTCAAAAATCAGTTGACTATATTTGTGTGGGTCTATTTCTGGGCCCTGTAGTCTGTTTGACTGATCCTTGGGTCTATTCTTTTGCTAATACCATGCCAAAAAAGCAAAATAACTGTAACAAAATATGTCCACAACCTTTATGTTTTGTGTTGTAAAGTTCTATGAGTTTTGACAATTTGTATTCGCTATTGCAATATCATACAGAATAATTTTGCCACCCTAATAAAGTACTTGTACTTTGCTTACTTAAACCTCAACACCCCCCACCCTACACCTACCTGAATATTCTGGATAAGACCTAAATCAGTAGAGACATATAACATGTTCATGGATTAGATAACACAATTATTGTTATTATGTCAAATTTTTCTAAATTGATGTAAAGATTCAGTGCATACCTAATCAAAATACCAGTGTACTTTTGTGTTGAAAGTGATCACCTTAGTCTAAAATTTATATGGAAATGTTAAGAACCTAAGATATCCAAAACAATCTTGAAAAAGGAGAACAAAGTTGAAGTATTCACACTTCATCATTGTAAAACTTAGTACAAAGGTACAATAATCAAGACAGTGTTGGAATAAGGATGAAATTGAGAGTTCAGAAATAATCTTTGCATTTATGATCAATTGATTTTCAATAAGGATGCCAAGACCATTCAATAAAAAAAACTAGTCTTTTCAATAGATGGTTCTGGGAAAACTGGATATCTACACACAAAACAGTAAAGTCAGACCCCTACCTCACAACATATACAAAATAACTCAAAATGGATAATAGACATAAATGTAACCACTAAAACAATAAAAGCCTTAGAGGAAAATGTAGAAGTAAATTTATATTTTCTGATCTTAGGTTAGGCAATGGTTTGTTAAATATGAGACCAAAAGCACAAGTAACAGCAAAATAGATAAATTGTACTTCATCAAAATTAAAAATGTTTGTGTTTCAATGGACGACGTCAAGAAAGTGAAAAGTCAATTCAGGCAAAAACCCCAAACAGGGACAACATTAAATGTTGGCAAGGATGTGAAGCAACAGGAATTCTCATTCATTGCTTATTGGAATGCAAAATAGTACAGTCAGTTTGAAAGACAGTTTTCTAGTTTTTTACATAATGCGACATACTTTTACCAGCAATTGTGCTCTTGGTGTTTATCCGAAAGGGTTTGTATTGGTCCATTCTCATGCTGCTAAGAAGAAATACCCAAGACTGAGTATTTTATAAAGGAAAGAGGTTTAATTGACTTATAGTTCAGCATGGCTGGGAAGGCCTCAAGAAACTTACAATCATAGCTGAAGGGGAAGCAAACACGTCCTTCTTTGCATGATGGCAGGAAGAAGTGCTGAGGAAAATAGGGGAAAGCCCCTTATAAAACCATCGTATCTCATGAGAACTCACTCACTATCACGAGAACAGTGTGAGGGTAACCCCCACCATGATTAAATTACCTCCCCCTGGGTCCCTCCCTCAACACGTGGGGATTAGGGGAACTACAATTCAAGATGAGATTTGGGTGGGGACACAGCCAAACCATATTAGGGTTGAAAACTTATGTCCATGCACACACAAAAAAAGACAAGCCCACGTGGATGTTTATAGCAGCTTTATTAATAATTGTCAAAATTTGGAAGAAACCAAGATGATTTTTAGTATGTAAATGGACAAATAAACTGTGATGCAGACAATGAAATATTATGAATGCTAAAAAGAAATGAGCTATTAGCCATTAAAAGACGTAGGAGAAACTTAAATATATGTCATTAGGCAAAAGAAACAAAACTTAAAAGGCTACAGACTGTATGATTCCAGCTGTATTACATTCTGAAAAAGGAAAACTATGATGGCAGTAAAAAAAAAAATCAGTGGTTGCTAGGAGTTGAGAGGGAGAAGGGATGAATAAGTGAAGCACAGAGGATTTTCAAGTCAGTGAAAATATTCTATATTCGTGGATACATGTCATTATACATTTGTCCAAACCCATAGAATGCACAACACCAAGAGTGAACCCTAATGTAAACTACAGACTTTGGGTGTTAATGATGTGTCTATGTAGATTTATAAATTGTAACAAATGTACCATTTGGCATGGGATGTTGATATTAAGAAAAGCTGTGGATGTATGGGCACAGGGGTTATATGGGACATCTCTAATTTCTGCACAATTTTCCTCTGAACCTAAAAAAGCTATAAGCAATAGTCTATTTTTTAATGAAGATCAACCCAAGAATGGGAGGAAATATTTGAAAATCATATATCTGATAAGAAACTTATTTCTAAAATATATAAAGAACTCTTACAACTCAATAATGGAGACAAACGGCCTGTTCAAAAGTAGACAAGTAATTTGAATAGACATCTTTCCAAAGAAGACCCACAAGTGGCCACTATGTATATGCAAAGATGCTTATCATCATTAGTCTTTAGGTAAATACAAATCTAAATAAGACACCACTTCACATCCACTAGGATGGCTACACTAAAAAGGACAGACAATAACAAGTGTTGGTGAGAATGTGGAAAAATTGAAACCCTCATACCTTGCTGTAAAATGGCACAGCAGTTTTGGACAATAGTTTGGCAATTCCTCAAATGTTAAACAGAAAATTATCATACGACCTAGAAATTCCACACCTGGTATATACTCAATATAATTAAAAATAGGTGTTCAAACAAAAAAGTATGCACTAATGATCACAGAAACACTATTCACAAGAGCAAAAGGTAAAAACAAACCAAGTGTCCATCAACTGATGAATGTAAAAACAAAACATTGTATTTTCATACAATAAAACATTATTCAGCAATAAAAAGAGACAAAATACTGACACATGCTACAATACGGATAAACCTTGAAAACATTATGCTGATTGAAAGATGTCAGACACAAAGGCCACATATTGTTTAATTCCATTGATATGAAATGTCCAGAATAGGAAAATCCAAAGAAACAGAGAACAGATTAGTGGATGTGAGGAGTTAGATGGAGGGGAGAATAGGGAATGACAGTTAACGTGCAGTTTCTTTGAAGGGAGATCAAAGTGTTCTGAAATTAGATAATGTTGAGGGTTGCACAACTCTGTATATATACTAAAAACCTCTGACTTTTACATCATAAAAGGGTGAATCTTGTGATATATGAATTTTGTGTCAATAAGGTCATTATAAAAATTATATCTTTGGGCTCACAAAAATTCAATAGCTAGAGTGTGATGATAGCTTAGTAAACTATTCCAGGGGTTCCACAGGATTATAAGCCCACTTTCCATTTCTAGGAATATGTATATTGATAAGTAAATCAGATAAATGCTTGATTTGTGTTTTAAGGCAAACAAATTGAGAGTCAACAGCCCTGTTCCCCAACAACTTCACAAAGATTATTGGGTCTGTTGTTTGGCAAAACTTACATACATTTTCCTTATAGAAGAGGTTCTTTAGACAGATACTCTAGAGCTAAATGTACAGAAGAATTAAATTCTGGTTTATTTCCTAAAATTCTATGGGAAATTTAAATGACCAGCTTGCAGAATAGCTAATTCAAAAACTTCTTAATCTGTACTGAGCATAAAGCCATAAAACACTGGCAAATTAGGTGAAAATCTCCTCTCCACTGTATATTTTATTCAGGAACATAATTTATTGCCTGATAAGCCATATGTATGATCTGATCACCTTATCAACTGCCTTTATTTTTATTTATTTTATTCAATAGGTTTTTGGATAACAGGTGGTGTTTGGTTACATAACTAAGTTCTTTAGTGGTGATTTCTGAGATTTTGGTGCACCCATTACCTGAGCAGTGTACACTGTACCCAATGTGTAGTCTTTTACTCATCAGCCCCTTCCTACCCTTTCCCCTGAGTCCCCAAAGTCCATTGTATCATTCCTATGCTTTTGCATCCTCACAACTTAGCTCCCACTTATGAATGAGAACATATGATGTTTAGTTTTCCATTCCTGAGTTACTTTACTTAGAATAAGGGTCTCCATTTCCATCAAGGTTGCTGCAAATGCCATTATTTCATTCCTTTTTATGGCTGAGTAGTATTCCATGGTATACCACAATTTCTTTATTCACTCGCTGATTGATGGGCATTGGATGGGTTCCACATTTTTGCAATTGTGAATTGTGCTGCTATAAACATGCGTATGGAAGTATGTTTTTTGTATAATGACTTCTTTTCCTCTGGGTAGGTACCCAGTAGTGGGATTGCTGTATCAAATGGTGGTTCTACTTTTAGTTCTTTAAGGAATCTCCACATTGTTTTCCATAGTGGTTGTACTAGTTTACATTCCCACCAGCAGTTTTGATTATGGTCATTCTTTATCAACTGCCTTTAAAAACAATTTCAGATGGAATGTCTATCCAGTTTGTATCTATTCACTCCACTCTCTCACTTCTTGTTGCTAGGATACCACTTACTGAAATATTAAAAATTTATTTTTAATCAAGTTTTTATTCTACATGGCCTTAGGAAAAGAAAAAAAACAAGGTCCATGCACACATAAAACAGTTTCCAGAATGACTTTGAATCTTTGGTAGTAATTCTAAAGTCTTCTTTTTTTAGTTTAGGAATTGAAAAAGCTGACTTTATAATTAAAATTGCAAGTTTTCACTTTGTGTATTAATTTGTCTAAGTGAAAGGGGAGGTCATATCACAGAAACCTTTCCTTTCTTCTAAAATGGCTGATTCATTTTGTCTGTCAAAGACAAAGTCTCCAGGGTACAGAAAAGGTCTTCCTTCAGAGAGGATTCATCTTCATAGCCCTTATTTCTTAGGGCTCTCAAGTTTAAAACTAGAAACTGGAACAGTCTACTTTCCTGACTTCTAAAAGTTACAGAGATTAGAGTGTAAAAAAAAAGTTGATATTATTCTACTTATTTTTATTCCAATTAATTTAATTCAGTAATGTGTATTAAACACCCTCTATGCACAATTCACTGTACTAATCAATGCTGAGAGTGTTAAGATGAATGTGTGACAGTCACTGTCTTCAAGATGGTCATAACCTAGTGAGGAAATGGACAATACCCAGTACCGGTCTCCAAGGGAGCAGTTCTCCAAGGGAGCAGTTCTCCAAGGGAACTAAGTTACTCCAGGCCCAGGGGATAGAGTTCCAGCACTTACTCTGGGGTCTGCAGAAACACAGGTCTAGAGCCTGCATTGGTTGGGTGTGAACAATATGCAGCATCCAGTAGGGTACCAGATTAGCACCAGAAGTGGTTACCACACGAAGGAAGACAATGTGTGAGAGAATTCATAGGTCGGGGCTCAGTTGGGCATTCCTAGGTGGTGCCTATGGTCTCTGCCCTGGACACTGAAGAGGGCTCATAAGGGTGGACATTAACCCAAACCTGACCTGAGGTAGGCTGATCAGTACCATGGGACAGGTTTATTTTCTGGGGGAGAGGGTGGAGTTTAAAAACGCTATGTAAGCAGTATGGCAGTTGAGCTGGGTTCTAAGGACTGGTGAGACTTCATTAATCTGAGGTTACTAGAGGTAACATACAAAGTACAAAGAAGAGGTAACAAAATACGAAGGTGGGAAGATGCTGCTGTATTAAAGAAATGCTGGTGCTGGTTGACGAGGAGTGTAAAAGGCACACGACTGTGGGGTGAGGAGACAGTGGAGAGGGAGCTAAAGCTGGCATCTTGGGCCAGATTAAGAAGGGCTTTGGAATGCCATGCAACATAATTTGGACTTTATTCTGTATGTGCAATGAGGATCTATCCAGGGTTGTTGAATAATGCAATGTTATGAAATATTGCCTTTTATTAATAAGCTGACTTATCAACTTGGCTTAGCAATATTTTTAAGTGATTTGTTTCTAAACTTGTCCTAGTTATTCTCCATTTTCCCCCTCAGATCCATTCTTTACCTTCTGTCTCCTACTCTGTGCCATAGGAGGCTTACTTCACCCAGGATCCCTTGGCCTCTGCCTTCCAGTAGAGTGGCTATTGGGAGGCACCAGCAGGACATTGGAGGTCCAGAAGAGACAGAGAGGGATGTGTTTGGTCAGTGGCTGTGTTTCTCCATACGGCTTCAGTTCTTGTAAACTGTCCCCCCCTTTCTGCAGCTCCAGCTCTCACAGAGGTCTAGTAACGGCTTCCTTCTCCTGCCCCTTCCTGGCATTCCTCTCTTGCTAATCACCGGAGGCCTTACCATCCTTTATTATTTCCCTTAATCCTGCTGTTTACGGGGGTGGTGTCCCAAAGATCACCCCCAGCTTAGATGATTCACTAAGAGGACTCACATGACTTAACATATTGTTGTACTCATGGCTAAAATTGATTGCAGTGAAAAGATACACAGTAAATCAGCAAAGATAAAAGACACATGGGGTGATGTTGGGGGAAGCCAGGCACAAGCTCCAAGAATCTTCTCCCAGTGGAATTGCACAGCACATGCTAAATTCTTCCAGCAATGAGTTGTGACAACATGCATAAAATGTTGTCTTCCAGAAAAGTTCATTGAGACTTAGCACCCAGGGTTTTCACATACCAAAATTCCAAACTCCCAGAAGGAAAGCAGATTTTCAGTGTAAACCACATTGTTTGCATAAATAGTTTAGGCACTGTGAGCTATTCCTATCAGGAAATATTGGGGAGGCCCAGCGTGGTGGCTCACACCTGTAATCCCAGCACTTTGGGAGGTGGAGGTGGGTGGATCATGAGGTCAGGAGTTCAAGACCAGCCTGGCCAAGATGGTGAAACTTCGTCTCTACTAAAAATACAAAAATTTGCCAGGCATGATGACAGGCGCCTGTAATCCCAGCTACTCGGGAGGCTGAGGTAACGAATTGCTTGAATCCGGGAGGTGGAAGTTGCAGTGAGCTGAGATCGCGCCACTGCACTCCATCCTGGGCAACAGAGCGAGACTCCGTCTCAAAAAAAAAAAAAAAAAGGTGGGACTGCTCACCCATCAATTTGCTAGTCTGAGTGCAACTTAAAGAAAAAGGCAGATCACAAGACTCAGGGAAATAATCACTGCCCTCACTCTGTATGACCTATCTGTAGTTTAAATTCTGTTCCCTGAAGGACAACTCTTTTCTACATTATATGGACAAATGCCCTTACATTGATATTGAGGGACCTGTCATTTTTTGAAGGTTTGCAAGTTTTGCAGGGTCTTCTTGAGAGTCAGCTATGCCTCTGCCCTTTAAATCTCTGCCTCCCATCCCAATTTGCGAAAACTAAAGTCTTTTGTTCACAAACGAACTACATGTTCCTTATTTTTGATAAAACAGCTGCATGCCAAACATGATTCCTTTCATCTCCTATACATTACAGTAGAGATTTAAAGTCTACTCACTGATGTATTTTAATGGTGCTAAGAAAAATTTCTCAGATGAATAACCCAAAGCTTGCTAACATTTCTGTTAGAGAATGGGAATGGGGAACAATTTTCTTCCTTCCTTTAAAATCTTGCCCAGTGACCAGAAAAGTCCATTTCAATTCAAATTCAATCTCAGATGACTTTTTTTCTTTACGTTTAGCTAAAGCTAAATGTAAATTAGTTCAACCTTTGATCATCTTGAAGGCAGGTAAATAAATAAATAAATAAATAAATAAATAAATAAATCACATTTAAATTTTCCTTTTCTGCTTTAAAGGCTTAATGCACAGAATATTTTCCCTACTTCTTTTAAAAGTAACTAAAATGGCCTCTTTATCAAAAATCTAACTAGCTTCCCCAAAAGTCATCATCTTTTTCTTTCTACTTTGTTTTTTTAACCACATGTTGTTATGACAATCACCCACTCTATTTTAAACAAGCTTTGCAGTGCAAATGTGATGATTTACTGAGGAACAAGAAAGCTGTTTGGTCCTTTGAGCTGAAAAAGGGTGCCATGTTTATGGTCTGTAGATCAAAGCCAGAGCACTAGATTAGGAGTCAGGAGACAGTTCAGACATCAATCAGCCATGTGACCCTCTGGGTTCCAGCCTCCTCCTCAGCATGAGAGGGAGCCAGGCTTGTCTAAGGTCACCTTCAGCCCAGAAGATCTATAATTCCATATGCTAAGCCCTTCATCCTGGAGGAAATCTACAGAAAGTTCCATGAAGGCTCAGTCTGCAGTGCTTCTATCATAGAAGCAGCAGTTTTCCTCCCTCTTGCTCTGCAAGCAAGAAGTAAAAGCAGAATGAGATGCATGTAGAACAAGATCATTTCACTACATGTAGGAGAATGAAACTGGATTATCGTCTCTCCCCTTATGCAAAAATCAACTCAAGATGGATTAAGGACTTAAACCTAAGACCTGAAACTATTAAAAATTCTAGAAGATAACATTGGAAAAAACCCTTCTAGACATTGGCTTAGGCAAGGATTTCATGACTAAGAACCTAAAAGAAAATGCAATAAAAATAAAGGTAAATAGCTGGGACCTAATTAAACTGAAGAGCTTTTACACGGCAAAAGGAACAGTCAGCAGAGTAAACAGACAACCCACAGAGTAGGAGAAAATCTTTACAATCTATACATTTGACAAAGGACTAATATCCAGAATTTACAACAAATCAGTGAGAAACTCAAATAAATCAGTAAGGAAAAAAAATCTCATCAAAAAGTGGGCTGAGGACATGAATAGACAGTTCTCAAAAGAAGATATACAAATGGCCAACAAACATATGAAAAAATGTTCAACATCACTAATAATCAGGGAAATGCAAATCAAAACCACAATGCGATACTACCTTACTCCTGCAAAAATGATCATAATCAAAAAATAAAAAAGCAGTAGGTGTTGGCGTGGATGCAGTGAACAGGGAACACTTCTACACTGCTGGTGAGAATGTAAACTAGTAGAGCTGCTATGGAAAACAGTGTGGAGATTCCTTAAAGAACTAAAAGTAGAACTACCATTTGATCCAGCAATCCCACTATTGTGTATCTACCCAGAGGAACAGAAGTCATTATTTGAAAAAGATACTTGCACATGCATGTTTATAGCAGCACAATTCACAATTGCAAAAATATGGAAGCAGCCCAAATGCCCATTAATCAACAAGTGGATAAAGAAACTGTAATATATATATATGATGGAATATTATGCAGCCATAAAAAGGAATGAATTAACAGCATTTGCAGTAACCAGGATGAGATTGGAGACTATTATTTTAAGTGGAGTAACTCAGGAATGGAAAATCAAACATCGTAAGTTCTCACTGATATGTGGGAGCTAAGCTATGAGGATGTAAAAGCATAAGAATGATGCAATGAACTTTGGGGACTTAGGGGGAAGAGTGGGAGGGGGTGAGGGAAGGAAGACTACAAATATGGTGAAGCATATACTGCTCAGGTGATGGGCCCATCAAAGTCTCACAAATCACCACTAAAGAACTTACTCATGTAACCAAATACCACCTCTACCCCAATAACTTATAGAAAAATGAAATAAAAATAAAAAGAGCTTTGCAGTACTGTGAAATACTGGAGAAACATCAACAGTGTTTCCTACTATTACCTATGTAAATAATACCAGGGAAGTGTGCATTTCTGAAAGAGATAGCCCAATGACTTCAGAATAATGAATGGTAAAATGATGAGATTTATTGCCAAGTATTTCTTTTTAATTTTCTTTCTTTTTTTCTTTTTCTTTCTTTTTTTTTTTTTTTTTGAGACAGAGTCTTGCTCTGTCATCCAGGCTGGAGTGCAGTGGTGTGATCTCAGCTCAGCCTCCACCTCCCGGGTTCAAGTAATTCTCCTGCCTCAGCCTCCCGAGTAGCTGGGGTTACAGGCACATGCTGCCATGCCCACGGCTTTTTGTATTTTTAGTAGAGACAAGGTTTCACCATGTTGGCCAGGATGTTCTTGATCTCTTTATCTTGTGATCCACCCACCTGGGCCTCCCAGAGTGCTGGGATTACAGGCGTGAGCCACCGCGCCTGGCCTATTGCCAAGTATTTCAAAGTACCCTGAATAAGTCAAGATATCTTATATAGGGTGAAGGTCAAGTGATGTCTCCTAGCTGAGTCAACTGCCTCTAGAACTGAAGAGTTTTCCCTCAAGCATTTGGATGAGAGTAAATCAACAGAAAACTTGAAATCTCTCTCTCCCAAGCAAAGGCTTAGGGTATTGATAAGACACTGGGGAAGGCAAGGACAGACCTCAAATGGCACTTTTTCCCAATTATAGTCCTTTCTGGCACTGCAGGTGTTCCTGTGATTAATATGTATTTTTTACCAACGTCCTTCAAGGAACAACTCTGGGAGAGGCTCTATGGAGGAAGCACATAGCATGAGCCTTCAGTCAAAATAGGTGCAATGTAAACAGTTCAATGCTGGAGAAAAACTTTGTTGACTTGCCAAGTATCACTGAGCTGAGGACAGTGTGCTCCACATGGTGACATATAAGTAATAAACTCCCACAGCTGAGAGATTAGTCTTTGCTTCTTTCTTCCCTGATGAACAAAGACAGATTGTTATTTAAATTCCTGAGGAATAAAAACCTTTGGCTATTCTGTGAGTTCCTCCTCTGGAGAAACTGAAGCCAATGGCCAGTGGCAAATTTGGCTCTGAGCCTGAATTTGGAACACCTCTGAGATGCATAAATACTGAATAAAATATGCAGAAACCATATTCCATGCTCACCTTGGCCCCAGACAGACATCACATAAACACTTGAGTCTTCGCTGAAACTCAGGGAAGAAGATAGAATAGAGAGGAGAGGAAACTCCACCAGAATGAAGAGCTATTTTCCTGGTTACGTCAGGCTGTGGTGAGCTGCAGACCAGTAGCTTAATCATTTCAAACCTCATTTACTCCATTTCAAAAATGGAGACACTAATTTGTGATACCAGTCTAACTCCACAGAGAAATTCTCCAAAGAATATTAAATAAGAGACATCTATAAAGTAGACCAATTATCCTATAGTCAAGATAAAAAAAAACTTTAGAAGTACAGTCAGTGTCCTCCAGTTAGCCATGAAAAATTCACTGGGGCTCCTGCAGTGCGACCTTGGACTCCAGCTGTATTCTTTCAAGAGGGTACCTTTGACTCCACAGTTGACTTTCCTGCCGTTCAGTGTCTTCTTCACTGTTTCTCATCTCTGTGCCCTGTTGCAAATAACTCATTCAAGCCATGGATCTCTTTTCTTGTATCCTTATAACTTCCCCTGGCAGATACCCTGCAACGTGTTGCCAAAGGCATCTGCCTTTTTTTCATCAAGGTGTTTCTCCATTTTCAGTGACTATTTCCTTTGCAATCACATGCACACACACATACACACAAACTCACACAACAAATAACTGTCTCCAACCTCTACTATAGGTTTAAAAAAACCTTTTGGCCAGGCGCGGTGGCTCACGCCTGTAATCCCAGCACTTTGGGAGGCTGAGGCGGACGGATCACGAGGTCAGGAGATTGAGACCATCCTGGCTAACACGGTGAAACCCCATCTCTACTAAAAATACAAAAAAATTAGCCGAGCGTGGTGGCGGGTGCCTGTAGTCCCAGCTACTCGGGAGGCTGAGGCAGGAGAATTGTGTGAACCCTGGAGGTGGAGCTTGCAGTGAGCCGAGATCGCGCCACTGCACTCCAGCCTAGGTGACAGAGCGAGACTCTGTCTCAAAAAAAAAAAAAAAAAAAAAAAAAAAAACCTTTTAAAATAAATGTTAGTGGGGAGACAAATTATCTTAGTGAGGTGGTGGTGGGATTTGTTATTGTGATGACATTCCCAAACTATAGATCCTAGGAAGAGAACAAAATTAAATCAGAGTGTCTGATATGGTTTGGCTATGGCCCCACCCAGTTCTCATCTTGAGTTGTAATTCCCATAATCCCCACATGTTGTGGGAGCGACCCGGTGGGAGGCAATTGAATCACGGGGGTGATTTCCTCCATGCTGTTCTCATGATAGTGAGGTAGTTCTCATGAGATCTGATGGTTTTACAAATGTCTGGTATTTCCCCTGCTGGCACTCATTCTCTCTCTTGCTGCCCTGTGAAGAGGTGCCTTCCACCATGATTATAAGTTTCCCGAGGGCTCCCCAGCCATATGGAACTGTGAATCAATTAAACCTCATGTCTTTATAAATTACCCAGTCTTGGGTATTTCTTCATAGCAGTGTGAGAACGAACTAATACAGTGTCTCTGTAGCAAATTAACAAATTGAAAAAGTAAACAAAAACAAAAAAACCTATATTTAATCTAGTGGGGAAGAAAAGAAGCCATGTGCATAAATCACTAGCCCTTTTTCAAGTGCAGTGTCTTGGAGGATCCTAGAGACAGACTTCCTCTGTTCAAACCCTGGTTCTGCTATGTATCAGTCTTGTGGCCTTGGGCAAGTTATTTAACCTCTCTAGGCCTCAATTTCCATCTACAGATAATGTAAAGTACTAGTATTAATCCATAGGCTTATTTTAAGGGTTAAATAGAATAACATATTCAGGACACACATATATGCCTGGCACATAATAAACACTTGTACATATTAGTTATTATTAAGGTGAATTGGGTTTGAGAGATTGGTTTGTTTAAACAAAGATAATTAAAAGCTACTTGAAGGTAGAATAAAAGAGCTGTATGTTTGTGAGGTATTATGGGCTTAACAAAGTGCCTGGCACCGAGTAAAAAGAACAAAGATACTATAACTACCATGACATAGCCAAAAACTCAGTTGGCTGGAAGAGAGTGCTAAAAAGCTCTGTCCCTTATGAGCACAGCTGCGGGACTGCAAGGGCGTACGGTTGAGAGTGCACGATAGTTGAGTCAATTATGTCAACCATGTAAAACCTACCTTCGCTAATGGTACAACAACAATATTGTTCTAGTTTGTAAAGATCAGCATATTCTCCAGACAGAGAACACTGCTAAAAAGACAGTAGCATAATGCATCTCTCTGGAATACACACATACAACCCTCTCCTCCACGTCCCAACCAAGGTAATCAAGTTCTTTCATTGTAAAGAGTGCAATGAAAATGCCAGAGGCATCATCAAATTGTGAATCATATAATGCCAAAAGGTACTCAGGGATGACCTCACCTAGCCCCATTTGTGGGAGGAGGAAATGGGGGTGGGTGGAGGTTGCTGACAGAACAGTTGTCCCGAGGCCACACAGCCGGTGATCGGCAGAGCTGGACTAAGAAGACTTACTGATTCTAACTGTTCGCTGTGCTACACTGTCTCCCATTCCCACACCCATCTCCACCCACCTCAAAATCTTAAACCAGATGGCAAATCCAGCTTCTCCTGGACCCCTAGAAGATACTCCTTCTCTGAGCTGTCACATCCTCGGGGCCTTCTAACGCCTTGTTCACTGCTGCCACCTAGGGAATTTGAGTGAGTTTTCCTCCTTAGGCTGTTGCCTAAGGATAGGCAACATTGTTGATAATAATCAACAATGGCCATGCACCTCCGTCCTATTCAAGGCCTATCTCCTTAATTAATCATCCAAGTCACTTCATGCTCAGCTCATCAATTAGCAGAGCTATTCACAGTGCAGGCATTCAGATGATACACATCTGACCTTGTTGATGAACACATCTTTTTGTTTGTTCTTTGAAATATTGTTAGGGAACTACTCAAATGCTTTGGGTTTAAAAATATTACTCCAATAATACTGACTAGTTGCTGAGTTCTAGTTTAATATCTGATTCTTTTCAAGGTGCTGGTGAGAAGGAGCTCATCTACTTCATCCCCAGCATTGCAAGCAGGAGAATATCAGAGCTATTTACTCAGGTTCAATGTGTCCAGATCTATTAACTGAAGTTCAGTGTTAGTCATACTTCCACTTTCCCCTGACCACTCCCTCTTTCCTCATTTTATAGCCAGATGCTAGCGTTTAGCAATAAAGTAGCCATTCATTCCCTCAACCTTAATTACTTGATAGTATCCATTGAAACAGAAACACACATGAACTAAATCCCTAGTGATTAAGTCCATTGCTTGACCATAAAAATGATAAAACAGACTCCTGACAAACAATAACAGTCCAGGTTGACTTCCTATGCAATTAAAACCAGACTCCTGGAATTTCCAATTCAAGAACAGAATACATGGAAATAATCAGAGTTGATTATTTTTCTAAGCAGGGAAGGTTAGAAAGCTTCCTGTTTTAGAATGTAAGCACTCTTTTCCAGCTTCATCATTATACCATGCCACATAAAGACATGACTATACCCCTTTTCGCTATTCTTTCAGTTTTTAAAGATCTGATTAGTAGTACTATAGCCCTGAGTATTTCTCCATAGATTCAATTATCTCCCTATGCACAGTACAGCATAGTGGTTTAAATACTCGGGCTTAGGGGCAATTAGACCTAGGTTCCAATCCAGGATCTACTTGGATGTGTAATCTTGCAAAAATTTCTTAACATTCCTAAGCTTCAGGTGCCTCATCTATGAAATGGCAGTAAAAATACTAACTTCATGGTAAATTTTCTGTGAGAATTGAAGATATAAAGGTTTGGTGTTGAGCACATTGCTTGGCCTATAGTAAGTAATCAGTAAAAGTTAGCTGGTATTGTAATTGTCATCATCATCATTCATATAACCATTGCCAATGTAAGATCCTCAATTACAAGGAGAAGCCAGAGAAAAGGGAAGGAGATTTCAAGTAGTTCTGGTAGACAGTGGCTTTGTAGCTAGGACTAAAAAATACATTCGATTTTAACTCAGAATGCCTGAATTTAAATCCCAGATCTATATGAAGGTACTTAGCTTCTCTGGTCCTCGGTTTCCTTATCTGTAAAATGGAGGTGGTAATAGCAACTGGCAGATTGTTGTAAAAATTAAATGAGATAATGACACTGAACGTTTCAAGCCCAACACCTGCCCCAATGGCAGGCAAGCTTTCTTGCTTTTGCCTAATGAATGTTTTAGGGCCCTTGCCCTTGGTCTAACTTCTGCTTCTGACTGTCACCTCCTGCAGATGAGATGACGGTGGCAAATCTGGATGCAGGACGCTCTGGGAGAACCTGGCAGTCACACTTTCAATCTTTTGATCCGATAATCCCAAATTCAAAGAAGAAGGCCCTCAGCAGTTCTCTATTAGGTATAAAAGGGAAGAAAGCCAGTTACAATGGCTGGAAGACCTTAGAGGAAAGGAGGCCCCGGGAACATGGGGACTAACAGCAAATCCTGGTACTGGCCACAAGCCACAAATTTGTGTAGGGGTAGGGAAGAGGATAGGGGATGGCTGGAGCCTGAGACCTGGTGTTTCCTATGATCAGTGCACCTAGCTTGATGACTCATGTTCTTCTAGCTTTTGGCAGCCTAGACTGGTATGTCACTGAAATTTAAAAGCTCCCTGAAATATAGGCAGCATTTTCTCTCCAGCTGTATTTTGAAAAGATGACACAATTTGGATGCAACCTTGTTTTCCAACCTGAAGCAATATTCAGACAGTGTGTTGATGTATTTAAGTCAGTAGGTGTGTCTGTTTAGTATGTGTGTGCATGCGCGTAAAACGCTCTCCCTCGTGATGCAAAACATGCCCTTTTTCTAATGCCCACCAAAGAAAGTTATCTTAAAGTGAACAATTATTTGTTTGGGATATCACACTCCAGAACTCTCCACCAGCTAGTCTATTGGGCCCGCTAGCTTCACAGAAGTCAAGGCCAGGTTAATACATACTATATTATTAGCGAAATAACTACGTCTTTAACACCTCTCCCTCCAAAAAACAAACACACAAAACAGCTTTAACTTTCATCCCTCTCCAATACCACACTGAATGCCCCACCCTAAGCCATAGCCCTATAACCTCCTCCTCCCCTCTCCTCTTCTGAATGAGAAACCATGAGTGCCCCCTAGTGGTTCAATGGCCATAATTGCACTCCCCAGCTTTTTGTTTGCCTAATTACTAAGTTTTACCAGCAGGGTTGCAGCCAAGTTCCAGTGTCAAGTTCAAGAACATTTTTGTACTGCCATGTGGTGATTCTGTTGCAGCTAATAAAGAGCTTAAAAGTCTTTGGGTCTGTGAAGCATAATGTCAGCTTTTTCTGTTTGGTGGATCTTCTTAGGTTCTCCTTGGTTCTGCACAGCTGATAGTGAGAGAGGGGTTGCTGGTCTCCTCTTGCCGCAACCCCCACCCCAGGCCTTCTCACTCCCAAAACCTACCAAAACCTACCAAGCTGCCTCTTTGAATCTGCTGGTGTGGTAAGGGGAATGGTGTGGCGCATGTGAAAGACATTGTCCCAAATGGGCAGAACCTTGGGACCCCAGCAAAATCCTGTGTTTAAGTTCTGGCCCAATTGCCAAAGTTCATCCCCAGTTCTTGTTTCAGACTAGCTGAGAAATTCGTCGTATTGATCCCTTTAAGGGCTTTTGTATGCGACTCTGCCACATCAAGAAAATAGCTCTACTACCACCCACTCAGAATATTTGCAGAATTTGCTTTCTTGAGATACGATCATAGCAAAAGCCATGCAGGAATCCCCACTTACCATGGGGTCCATTTCCAGACATCTCATTGTGACCCTACTCCTCTGATGGCTGCAGACTCAGTCCCCAGAGGAGGAGCTCCTTGAGGCAGGGGTTGAAACGTCTTTATAAATTATTATCCCCAGCATGTGGCACAGGGCCCAACATGTAGTAGGTGATCACAAAATTTTTTGTCAGGGAAAGTGTTAAAGTACTGAACTACTCTCCCAGTCCCCAAGCCCATTCTGATGTTAAACTCCTAATTCCCAATGTGACTGTTTTTGGAGTTCAAGCCTTTAGGGAGGTAATTAAGATTAAGTGAGGTCCTAAGGGTTGGTCTATAATCTGAAGGACTGGGGTTCTTATAGGAAGGAGAAGAGACACCAGAAATTTCTTTCCTTGCGCGCTCACAGAAAAGGGGTTATGTGAGGACACAGGAATAAAGTGGCTGTCTACAAAGAACAGGAAAAGAGGCCTTACCAGAAACCAACCTGATCACACCATGATCTTGGACTTCCAACCTCCAGAACTGTGAGAAAACACATTTCTGTTGTTTAAGCCATCCAGTTTCTGGTATTTTGTTAATGGCAGCCCTAGCAAACTAATACAGAAAGGGAAGCTCTTTAATGAGATTCCTGCAACCAGACCATGGCACAGTTCTAAATTCCAAAGAAGGAGGGAGGACAGACACTAACACGTGTTGAGAGCTGACGGATGTGGCAGCACTGAAGCAGCTGTTCCTGGAAATTCACCAGTTGTCTTCTGATCTAAAAACACTCCTGGGGAAGCTCGTGAATACCCACGGGTGAAGTGTTTTCCCCTGTACTATTCCCCCCACTAGCCCTTCCCCAGTGCCTGGCTTTCAGTGATCTCTGGGTATGTGAACTCGAAACCAGCATTTCAGTAGGGAAGATGTAGTCAGGCAGAAGAACGTGCTCCTGTCTCCCCAGGTGTTGCTCCTAAATGTCTCCATGAATGTCTATGAGTACCCAGGAATGAATGTTGTGTTTCTCATCCTGCATTGGATTTTATAGCCTTCATTACATTTTGACCAACAAAATTGAATGAGAAAAATCAGGCTTCCTGCAAGGAATGAGCTAAAACCAGTGTCGGGTTCTCACTGTGAACCTTGCATTTCCCTTTAATAACAGACATCAGACCACCTGCAAAAACATTACGTCTCACTAAGCCAGGTAAGAGTGAAACTAGAGAAAAGTAGAGGAAATGCCTTAAGTCAAAGTTTTGATTTGTAAATCTTAGAGGAGGACATGAAGCCCATGGATAAGCAATAGACTGGAAGAGTACAAAATGATACAGGAGGCAGTTTGCCTACCCCAGAGGAACAGATCCCCTGCGTAGAAAAGAATAGCACTGAGGAAGGGCTTTATGTCCTACCCATTCCTCCTCTAGCCCCCAGCCATTCTTAGGGAAGGGAGAGGTGGCAAAAAAACTCATAAGAAAGTTTGAGATATCTAAGAATAGAAGCTTTGGGGCACGTGACTCAAGTTCAGGAGGGCAGCAGCCATTATGCAGCTTCCCCAAATGTAACTTAAAGAATGGCTGCAAAGACTATCCAGGCAGACAAGGCTGAGGTGATCTCATGGAGTTCCCTGGGAGGCTCATGGAGCAGCCAGTTATTTCCCAGAGGGGCTTAGAAGTCTAGAGAGAGAGCCCAGCACAGAAAAGCTTAGTCTGTTCAGCCAATTCCCTTGGTGACCTAATGGGAATCAGAGCACACTAGCAAGGACAATGTCAGTGATGAAGTCTACAGGGAGTTTATGCCCTTCGTGGCCTCTCTCTATTCAGTCCAGTGCCACCTGAAAGCTTCTTGGAATTTACCTGCAATGCTGGATAAAGAATTGGGGTCCTACATTAGCTGTCCCCAGAACCACCATACACAGAAATGCGTACTATTCACTGCACAGGGACCCCTAGCTTAAGAAGCAGGTGTAGGCAGAAATCTAGTTTGTGTTGGCGTGGGGCTGCACCCTCCTGGAAGGGGATCTTTTTCTAATTTGCACAATGATGCCATAGGTTAGTGGCAGCTTGACTGAGCAAAACTTGATTTGACAGAGGTCCCTCTGAACTGACTGAAAAGTTTTCACCACAAGCAGATTGAGGAACTAAGTAGAAATTAAGTTGGGGTATGAAAGAATAAAGTTAATGTCTCTTGCACATCTGAGTCTGTGGCCTGAGATTTATGACCACTATAAAGAAAAATATGAAGAAACCAACTCCTCCTCAAAAGAATGCAACTCTCTCTCTCTCTGTCTCTCTCTCTCTCTGTCTCTGGATGGCCTCACTCTCTTGCCCAGGCTGGAGTAAAGTGGCGTGATCAGAGCTCACTGCAGCTTCAATCTCCTGGGTTCAAGCAATCCTCCCAACTCCCAGCCTCCCGAGTAGCTGGGACTACAGACACAGCACCACATCTGGCTAACTTTTTTTATAGAGATGGGGTTTTGCCATGTTGCCCTGGTCTTGAATTCCTGGACTCAAGCCATCCACCTGCTTCGCCTTCCAAAGTGCTGGGATTATAGGCCTGAGCCATTGGACCCAGCTCAATTTTTATAATGATTAATATTTTGGTATATTTTCTTCCAGTCTTTTTCTGTATGCATTTTTCCATAATTAATAACACATAGAACGTACAACCTGGTATCATGAATTTTCTGCTTAAAACTGTATCACAGGGGAAATCATGTAGACCAGGGGTCGCCAACCTCCAGGCCGAGGACTTTTACCAGTCTGTGGCCTGTTAGGAACCACACGGCACAGCAGGAGGTGAGCGGCAGGCAAGCTTCATCTGTGTTTACAGTCACTCCCGTGGCTCATATTACCACCTGAGCTCCGCCTCCTGTCAGATCAGCAGCGGCATTAGATTTTCATAAAGCAGGAGCTCTACTGTGAACTGTGCATGGGAGGGATCTAGGTTGTGTGCTCCTTATGAGAATCTAATGCCTCATGATCTGAGGTGGGACAGTTTCATCCTGAAACAATCCCCCATCTGCCTCTCCATCCGTCGAAAAATTATCTTCCATGAAACCAGCCCCTGGTGCCAAAAAGTTTGGGCACCACTGATATGGATGGTAGATCTTGACCTCATCTGTATTTTTGAAACATCTGAGTTACTTACACAAGTGCTATGCCCCATGGCCACATCCCAGAGCAATAGAATGCCACCATTAACATGCCAAACTTAACCAAACTTAGCATGCCACCAGAATCACTAACTTAAGGCACAGATGTATTCAGAGTTGAGAAGTCGCCTGAGGACTGAACCTTTGAGACTCCTTACTCAGATAGGTACAAATATTAATGTGATGTCAATCACCTGGAGATGGTGCTAAAATGCTGCTGCTGATTCAGCAGCGCTAGGGCCTGAGATTCTACATTTCTCACAAGCTCGAAGTTGATGTTGCTGGCCAGTGGGAGGACCGCGTTTTGAGTACCATGGGCTCAGAGGTCCAGAAGATGAAAAAGCAGCAGAAAGATAATTTCTACTAAAGCATTTTCCAAGTCATTACAAACTATTTTTTAACTATTGCTTTTAATATTTAGATATTTCATAGAATAAATAGACCATATTTTTTCTCTTAAACATTTCCTACTGTCGGCCATTTAAATTGTTTTCGATTTTGCTGTTGTAACTAAGGAAGGAGAAACCTCTTTGTGCATACTTCTTTGTCCTCAACTTTTAAATGAGAAACTAATAAAGGAAAATGATGAGTAGTGGAGCAGGCCCCAGAGTAACACACCCCGGAAGGCCTGACTTCCCTTCTAACACGTGCCAGTGTTACTATGTCCTCGGGCAAGCTAAGCAATGTTTCTTCACCTCAGTTTTCTTTGCTACAAAATGGGCTTTTTCTTTTCTCATATCCTTGCAATAAAGGGTGTTCATAAAATTATCTGCAACTCAGAACTCCCTCTGTGGAGCTACCGTGTTATTTTTTGTCACAGCTCAGGGACAATGACCAGGTATGCCAATGGTAATTGCTGGGGCCACCCTCCCCCAAAGCCAACCCAATACAGAACTGCTGATGCCACAGTCATAAACAAACCCTAGGATGTGGCCCACCCTTCAGTGTTTGGATTTCAGTGCCAGGGGTAAGAAATATGAAAGACATGGAAAGAAACAGCTGCGTTCCAAGACACTCCTTCAGATAAAGTTTCCTTTAAAACATTTTTACCATTCTTCATCAATATTTATAAAGAGATGAATAGATACAGCCACATTCCTCCTGGGCTATGTCTCAGACACACCTATAATATCTGATCAAAATACAACTATTGTTTGTTGGTTCGGGGAGCACTTTTATTGGCAAGCTTCTTTGAAAATGAGGAGCCAAGTCAGCCCCATGTAGCAAAAAAATAAAATCAAAATCAGTTACATGAGTACAAAAAGATGCATGTAATTTTTTAAGGGCAACATGATGTGGCAGAAAGAGCATGGAATTTAGAGTCCTGGATGTGATTCTCAAATTGGTCTCTTGCTGCTAGAGACTCAGAGCAAGTTAATTCACCACTTTGAGCTTCAGTTTCTTCTTCGGGGGCCTTCTTCAGTTTCATCTACATGATGAAAGTTATTATAAACACAGAGAGAGTCAGCTTTTCTAGAAAGAGGTCACTGATGTATCTGGCCTCTCAAGCAGGCAGAATGTTAGTTAATACTTGCCAACCTGTCGAGGTATCATGGACCCTTAAGGTTTCATCCAGTATTCATGGTTTAATCTTTGGGAAACACCGTGAAGGACACCTAGCTTCTAAATAAGTCTCCCACTAGGTCCCACATGGCAACTGGAATTCCCAAATGACTTCCCTTTTGGGTTAAGGGGGTGGTTCTCAGTGTGAAGAGACCACCAAACAGGCTTTATGTGAGCAACATGGCTGTTTATTTCACCTGGGTGCAGGCAGGCTGAGTTCGAAAAGAGAGTCAGAGAAAGGAGATAAGGGTGGGGCCGTTTTATAGGATTTGGGTAGATAAAGGAAAATTGCAGTCAAAGGGGGGTTGTTCTCTGGCGGGCAGAGTGGGGGTCACAAGGTGCTCAGTGGGGGAGCTTTTGAGCCAGGATGAGCCAGGAGAAGGAATTTCACAAGACAATGTCATCAGTTAAGGCAGGAACCGGCCATCTGGGTGTGTACCTGCAGGTCACAGGGGATATGATGGCTCAGCTTGGGCTCAGAGGCCTGACATTCCTGTCTTCTTATGTTAATAAGAAAAATAAAACGAAATAGTGGTAAAGTGTTGGGGCGGTGAAAATTTTTTGGGGTGGTGTGGAGAGATAATGGGCGATGTTTCTCAGGGCTGCTTCAAGTGGGATTAGGGGCGGTGTGGGAACCTAGAGTGGAAGAGATTAAGCTGAAGGAAGATTTTGTGGTAAGGGGTGATATTGTGGGGTTGTTAGAAGAAACATCTGTCGTGTAGAATTATTGGAGATGGCCTGGATACAGTTTTGTATGAATTGAAAAACTAAATGGAATAAGAGAAGGAGAAAAACAGGTATAAAAGGCCTAAGAATTGGGAGGACCCAGGACATCTGATTAGAGAGTGCCTAAGGAGATTCAGCATAGTCCTGCCAGCAAAGATTATTTATTTACTTCAAGAGTTTAGAGTGGCAGTTTGGGGACAGCACCAGGAGATATCAGCTGTGATGGCTTGGAGAAACAGTGTAAACCGGCAGTGTAAACAAGAGCAGGGCATGTATGAGTAGTTGAGAACAGTGAATAGGAGTATGACTAGACAGAAGATAGTAGGGATGACAAGTTTTTTTGGGGCACAGTCTAAGTTGGTCTGCTCTCTGGAATGAGACTGGGGCCTAATAAAAAGGAGCGTCTATACAGGAGCTCAAATGGGCTGTACCTTGTAGCATTCTGAGGACAGGTCTGACTTCTGAGAAGGGAAAGTGGTAAAAGTATTGTCCAGTCCTTTTTAAGTTGGTGGCTGAGCTTGGCGAGGTGTGTTTTTAAAAGACCTTTAGTCCGTTCTACTTTTCTTGAAGACGGAGGACCATAAGGGATATAAAGGTTTCACTGAATACTAAGAGCCTGAAAAACTGCTTGTCTGATTTGACTAATAAAGGCTGGTCTGTTATCAGACTGTATAGAGGTGGGAAGGCTAAACTGAGGAATTATGTCTGACAGAAGGGAAGAAATGACTGCGGTGGCCTTCTCAGACCCTGTAGGAAAGGCCTGTACCTATCCAGTGAAAGTGTCTACATAGACTAAGAGGTATTTAAGTTATCTGACTCGGGGCATGTTGAGTAAAGCTAATTTGCCAGTCCTGGGTGGGGGCAAATCCTCGAGCTTGATGTGTAGGGAAGGGAGGGGGCCTGAATAATCCCTGAGGAGTAGTAGAATAGCAGATGGAACACTGAGAAGTTATTTCCTTGAGGATAGATTTCCACAATGGAAAGGAAATGAGAGGTTTTAAGAGGCGGGCTAGTGACTTGTACTATAGCATAGCCTGCCTTTGCTGGTGTGTGGTGATTAGGCCTGGTGGAACTGCCATCAATAAACCAAGTGTGATCAGGGTAAGAAACAGGGAAGAAGGAAATGTGGGGAAATGTGGTGAACGTCAGGTGGATCAGAGAGATGCAGTCATGAGGGTCAGGTGTGGTATCAGCAATACTGTGGGAGGCCGGATTGAAGTCCGGGCCAGGAACAATGGTGATTGTGGGAGACTCAACAAAGAGTGAGTACTGCTGAAGGAGCTGGGGAGCAGAAAGTGTATGTGTCAGGTGTGAGGAAGAAAATAGATTTTGGAAATTATGAGAGCTGTAGAGAGTGAGTTGAGCATAGTTTGTGATTTTAAGGGCCTCTAAAAGTATTAGGGCGGCAGCAGCCACTGCACGGAGACATGATGGCCAGCCTAAAACAGTAAAGTCAAGTTGTTTGAACAAAAAGGCTACAGGACGCGATCCCGGTCCTTGTGTAAGAATTCTGACTGCACAGCCCTGCACTTCGGCTGTGTGTAATGAAAAGGGTTGGGATGAGTCAGGGAGAGCTAGAGTGGGGGCAGTCTCTAAAGCTGTCTTCAAGGAACGGAAAGAGAAGTGGGGAAAGGATTTAGGATCTATGGGGTCAGCTAGGTTTCCTTTTGTGAGTTTATATAATGGTTTTGTTAGGATGGCAAAACCAGGTATCCAAAGGTGAAAATATCCAACCATGCCCAGGAAGGAAAGGAGTTGTTATTTTGTAGAAGGGGTTGGGGTTTGAGAGATTAGTCCAACACGATCAGCAGGGAGAGCACGTGTATTTTTATGAAGAATTATGCCAAGGTAGGTAACGGATGGAGAAGAAATTTGAGCTTTGGAGAGGGATACCCAATATCCTTTGGAGAATAAATGCTGAAGGAGCAGAAGTGTGTCTTGTTGAGAAGATTCAAAGGAGGGGCTACAAAGAAGAAGGTCATCAATATATTGAATAAGGTGAGAAGCGGAGGGGTAGAAAGAAAGTAAATCATGAGAAAGAGCTTGGCTGAAGTAATGAGAGCTGTCCCTGAAACCTTGCGGCAGCACAGCCCAGGTAAGCTGCTGGGGCTGATGGGTGTCAGGGTCAGTCCAGATGAAAGCAAAGAGAGGCTGGGACGAGGGGTGAAGGGGAATAGTGAAAAAAGCATCTTTAAGATCAAGAATGGAATAGTGAGTTGTGGAGGAAGGTATTGAGGACAAAAGAGTGTACGGGTTGGGCACCACACGGTGGATACGCAAAACAATTTGGGTGATAAGGCGCAGATCCTGAACTAATCTGTATGACTTGTCTGGTTTTAGGACAGGTAAAATGGGGGAATTGTAAGGAGAGTTTATAGGTTTTAGAAGCCCATGCTGTAGCAGGCAAGTGATAACAGGCTTTAATCCTTTTAAAGCGTGCTGTGGGATGGGATATTGGTGTTGAGCGGGGTAACGGTGATTAGGTTTTAATGGGATGGTAATGGGCATGTGATCTGTTGCCAGGGAAGGAGTAGAGATGTCCCATACTTGTGGGTTAAGGTGGGGGGATATGAGAGGAAGACGCGAAGGAGGCTTTGGGCTGGGGAGAAGGGCGGCAGTGAGATGCGGCTGTAGTCCAGGAATAATCAGGGAAGCAGATAATTTGGTTAAAATATCTCGGCCTAATAAGGGAACTGGGCAGGTGGGGATAACTAAAAAAGAGTGCATAGAAGAGTATTGTCTAAGTTGGCGCCAGAGTTGGGGAGTTTTAAGAGGTTTAGAAGCCTGGCCGTCAATACCCACAACAGTTATGGAGGCAAGGGAAACAGGCCCTTGAAAAGAAGGTAATGTGGAGTGGGTAGCCTCCGTATTGATTAAGAAGGGGACGGACTTACCCTCCACTGTGAGAGTTAGGTAAAGCTCCGCGTCCGTGATGGTCTACGGGGCTTCCGAGGCAATGGGGCAGCATCAGTCTTCAGCCGCTAAGCCAAGAAGATCTGGGAAGGAGTCAGTCAGAGAGCCTTGGGCCAGAGTTCCAGGGGCTCTGGGAGTGGCTGCCAGGTGAGTTGAACAGTCCGATTTCCAGTGGGGTCCCACAGATGGGACACGGCTTAGGAGGAATCCCGGGCTGCGGGCATTCCTTGGCCTGGTGGCCAGATTTCTGGTGCTTGTAGCAAGCTCCTGGGGGAGGCGGTTCTGGAGGAACCCCTGGCAGCTGCAGTTTAGGCGTTTGGAAGTTCTTGTGTGCTGGAGATGTGGCTGGGGTTTGTCTCACAGTGGAGGCAAGGAATTGCAACTCAGAAATATGTTGCTACTTGGCTGCCTCTATTATTGTACACCTTGAAGGTGAGGTTAATTAAGTCCTGTCATGGGGTTTGAGGGCCGGAACTTAATTTTGGAGTTTTATTTAATGTTGGGAGCAGATTGGGTAATAAAATGTATATTGAGAATAAGACGGCCTTTTGACCTTTCAGGGTCTAGGGCTGTAAAGCGTCTCAGGGTTGCTGCCGAACAAGCCATGAACTGGGCTGGGTTTTTCATATTTGATGAAACAGCCTAAACACTCACTGATTTGGGAGAGGTCTGATGACGAAAAAGGAGCATTAACCTTGACTATGCCTTTAACTTCAGCCACCTTTTTAAGAGGAAATTGCTGGGCAGGTGGGTGAGGGCTACTCATGGAATGAAACTGTAAACCAGACCAGGTGTGAGGAGGGGAGGTGATAAAAAGATTATAGGGTGGAGGAGCGGAGGCTGAGGAAGAATTGGGACCTAGCTCGGCCTGGCAAGGAGCAGCCTGGGGAGGAGGGGAGAGGTCAGATGGGTCTGTAGAAAAGGAAGATTAGAAAGACTCAGCGACGCTTGGGGTTGGGACTGAGGGGACAGGCGGGAGGGAAAGAAGGAAGATTTGGGATGAGTTTCATTGGGCACAGAGACTAGGAAGGGACCAATGTGTAAAAGAATGCCTGGACGTCAGGCACCTCAGACCGTTTGCCCATTTTAGGACAAGAATTATTTAGATCTTGCAGGATGGAAAAATTGAAAGTGCTGTTTTCTGGCTATTTGGAACTACTGTCGAGTTTGTATTGGGGTCGAGTGGCATTGCAGAAGAAAATAAGGCATTTAGGTTTTAGGTCAGGTGTGAGTTGAAGAGGTTTTACGTTTTTGAGAACACAGGCTAAGGGAGAAGAAGGAGGAATGGAAGGTGGAAGGTTGCCCATAGTGAAGGAAGCAAGCCCAGAGAAAAGAGAGAGTGGAGACACGGAGGGAAGGGGTTCGGGGGTTCTCACCCTCCAGAAAAGCAGGAAAGGGGTCAGGGCGCAGAGATATGAGGTCGGGGCATGGAAATAAGGGATCAGGGCACAGAGATATAAGAGGTTGGGGAGTGGAAATAAGGGATCAGGGCACAGAGATATAAGAGGTTGGGCCGCAGAAATAAGGGATCAGGGTGCAGAGATATAAGAGGTCAGGGCACGGAGATAAGGGATGGGGTGCAGAGATACGAGGTTGGGGTACTTGCCCCTCCACCAGAAAAGCGGGACTTGCCACTAAGGGTGAAGGAGAAGGGGTTGGGGGTTTCTTGCCCCCCAGAAAGGCGGAGAAGGGGTAGAGACATGGAGAGAAGGGGCTGGGGTACTTGCCCCTCCCCTAGAAAAGCGGGACTTGCCGCTAAGGGTGAAGGACCAAGGCAGGCATCCTTGCGTGGTCTGACACCTCTGAAACGTGGGTAAATAATCAGAGAGGCATCCCTGCAATGATTAAACACCAAAGGAAGGCTGCCTTCCCAGTCCATGACCGGCGCCGGAGTTTTGGGTCCACAGATAAAACGTGTCTCCTTTGTCTCTACCAGAAAATGAAAGGAATTGAAATTAAGAGAAGGGAGAGACTGAAGAGTGGAAAGGAGAAAGTGGTTGAGGGATAGTGAGAGAGGTTGGAGAAGAGAGTAAGAAGAGGCCGCTTACCCGATTTAAAATTGGTGAGATGTTCCTTGGGCTGGTGGGTCTGAGGACTTGAGGTCGTAGGTGGATCTTTTTCACGGAGCAAACAGCAGGAGGACAGGGGATTGATCTCCCAAGGGAGTCCCCCGATCTGAGTCATGGCACCAAATTTCATGCGAGTCTGTGTGAAGAAACCACCAAACAGGCTTTGTGTGAGCAATAAAGCTTTTAATCACCTGGGTGCAGGCGGGCTGAGTCTGAAAAGAGAGTCAGAGAAGGGAGATAGGGGTGGGGCCGTTTTATAGGATTTGGGTAGATAAAGGAAAATTACAGTCAAATGGGGGTTCTCTGGCAGGCAGAGTGGGGGTCACAAGGTGCTCAGTAGGGGAGCTTTTGAGCCAGGATGAGCCAGGAGAAGGAATTTCACAAGACAGTGTCATCAGTTAAGGCAGGAACAGGCCATTTTCACTTCTTCTATGGTGGAATGTCACCAGTTAAGGCAGGAACTGGCCATCTGGGTGTGTACGTGCAGGTCACAGGGTATATGATGGCTTAGCTTGGGCTCAGAGGCCTGACAAATTCACCATTTTGAGCTTCAGTTTCTTCTTCGGGGGGGGGGGGGTATTATGAAAGTTATTATAAACACAGAGAGAATCAGAGCTTTTCTAGAAAGAGTTCATTGATTTATCTGGCAGAATGTTAGTTAATACTTGCCAACCTGTTGAGGTATCATGGACCCTTAATGTTTCATCCAGTATTCATGGTTTAATCTTTGGGAAACATCATGAAGGACACCTAGCTTCTAAATAAGTCTCCCACTAGGTCCCACATGGCAACTGGAATTCCCAAATGACTTCCCTTTTGGGTTAAGGGGGTGGTTCTCATCCCTCACTTACATAAGAATTGCCTGGGCTACTCGAGAGGCTGAGGCAGGAGAATTGCTTGAACCCGGGAGGCGGAGGTTGCAGGTTGCAGGTTGCAGTGAGCCGAGATTGCACCACTGCACTCCAGCCTGGGCGACAGAGCAAGACTCCGTCTCAAAAAAAATGAATTGCCTGGGAAGAATTTTTTAAATGCGAATGCCCAGGCCTTCCCTTCAACAAAGGCCATGCTTTAGTATTGTGTACAAATCTCCCAGGTGACCCTATTATATGGCCTGAGCTCAGAACCACTGAGTTTGGTCTTAAGACACTAATTGAAAATCCACGGCTGGTAAACCTGTAAGCCGTTTTTCTTAAAATGACCCTTGTTTCAAGAAATTTATCAGTTTAGCCGCTCAGTTCCTTGGCAGTGCACCACGGGGACATAAATGGGTGATTCTGGACATGCAGATGATGTACAACAGAGAAAACCCTAGAGCACTATAGAAGCACTGTGGCCCTACACCAAGTCAGTGAGAAAAGGAAGAGGTAACAGTGATAATAAACTCATTCATCAGCAACGTCACCATCAACTACCATTTACAGAGTCACTAGTAGTTGCCAAGTACTGTATACCAAGCATTTCACATTTTATTTTTATACTCATGTGGAGACTGGAGACAGAGTAGGGGTAGTAGGTGTGGAGTAGTGAGACAGTACAACTTTTCTGGAAAACAATTTGGCAAGATGGGTCAAGAGCCCACAAAATGTTCATATTCTTTGGCCAAGGAGTTGTCACTTCAAGTGACTGTCCCATGGAAAGGGCCACAAATGCAGGTGGTGGTTTTGTTCACAAAGACGGCCATCACAGCATGGATTATATTAGTAAGAACTGGGACTAACCTAAATATCCAACAAATGAAGGGTGATTACATACATATCACTACCTTACACACTGGAGTTTAGAATGTGACCATGAAAGATGTTTTCCTCTATGAATAAATTTTATGACAAGGAAAATTTACATAACAAAATATTAAGTAAAATAAAGCAAGACATAAAGTAGTATCTACAGTGCAATTCAAAGTTCCAAGAATGGCATATATCTGTAAAACTTGTTACATTACAAAGTTGGTTGCAGCTGGCAAGACTCCATTTGTATCCATATGGTCTTCAGAAAACACCCTTCAAATGGTTAAAAAGTATATTGCTGGCCAGGCGTGGTGGCTCACGCCTGTAATCCCAGCACTTTGGGAGGCCGAGGCGGGTGGATCAAGAGGTCAGGAGATCAAGACCATCCTAGCTAACACGGTGAAACCCCATCTCTACTAAAAATAGAAAAAATTAGCTGGGCATGGTGGCGGGTGCCTGTAGTCCCAGCTACTCAGGAGGCTGAGGCAGGAGAATGGCATGAACCCGGGAGGCAGAGCTTGCAGTCAGCCGAGATCGTGCCACTCCTCTCCAGCCTGGGCGACAGAGCAAGACTCCATCTCAAAAAAAAAAAAAAGTATATTGCCAGCCAGGCACGGTGGCTCACGCCTGTAATCCCAGCACTGTGGGAGGCCAAGGTGGGTGGATGACCTGAGGTCAGGAGGTCGGGACCAGCCTGGCCAACTTGGCGAAACTCCATCTCTACTAAAAATACAAAAAAATCAGACGAGCGTGGTGATGGGTGCCTGTAGTCCCAGCTACTTGGGAGGTTGAGGTAGGAGAATTGCTTGAACCCAGGACATGGAGGTTGCAGTGAGCTGAGATTGTGCCATAGTACTCCAGCCTTGGCAACGGAGCAAGACTCTGTTGTTTTTGTTTGTTTGTTTGTTTTATAAAAAAGGTATATAGCCAAAGTTTTTTTAAGAGCAAGCATCTTAATTGATCATGTTGTGCTGCTCTGGAGTCATCCCTGTTTTAGTTTGTGTACTAAGGCTTGACTACACATTCCCCCGCCTCCAAATAAAGCCAGGCAGGGAGGCAGATGTAAATAGTCAGCGGAAATGGAAAACAAATGACAACCGATTTGTAATACAACCAAAATATTTGTTTCACAAGTTTTTCTCACTACTGGAATCAGGTTTCTCCATGGGTGTGAAAAGATGAAGAACTGAGAAAGAAGGAAAGATGAGCAGAGGGGAAACCAAAAGGAAGTGGAGAATGTGGGAGGGGGTAAAACAAATAGAATTACAATTCCGCCTGTGGAAGGAATTCCAAATCTCCCAGTCTATGGCAGAATCTGGTTTTTCCTCACACAGCCAGCTTTGCTTTGAGGTTGTTGCTCATTTGCTGTCATTTTGCTTCACTGTCCTAGGGGGAGCCTAGCCCAAACTAACCCCACACATTTGTACTGGGGGCGGGGGAGATGGGGGCACATTCTCCTGTTGTCACTTTCTTTCTCTCATCCCTAATCCCAAAGCCAAGGCTTACCTGGTCTTCTGGCCACCTAGATCCTTCCTATCTCCTTAGCTTAGGACAAGGCTCCAGTTCCAGGTCAGACAGTCCAAGCCTATTCCAATCAGAGGTGGCTTTTTTGTTTAAAAAAAAAGTTTAAAAAGAGGGGGGAGGTGGAGAGGGAGGATGCCATCTATTAGCATAGTCATACTTTTATCATCCAGTGATTGAGAACATATAGAATGACCAAAGCTACCATATATTCAAAATGGATATTTTTAAAATTACATTTTAGGAATCATAACAGCATCCATAGACTTTTGAAAAATGAAATAGGTGAGGCATTTTGTTCATGTAGCCTGTAGATAATGCTTGGCATTTAAAAGGTTTCAAAGACAGGTCAGTACTCTACCTGTGTAGCACCTTCATCTCTATCTAGCCTACTTTCTCACAGTCTGGAAATGAGATCAGCCCTTGTGTTCCTATCCTTCCCCTCTTTGTGAGCTTATGAGTAACCCAAAAGGTCACCAAAGGGAGAAGGACGTTAACATTTACTGAACCTGCACTGAATGCCAGGCACTGTGCTGTGAAATAGTTACACTTACCTCCATTTTACAGGTGAGAACAGTGAGGCTGGAGATATTAAGCTAGTAAATGGTAGAACTGGGATTTTGTGACATCAGAGACCTCTTACAATGCAACCCACTTAAATTATCTAATGTGTTACCTTCCTGAGTAAAATAGCCTTTGTCCTAAGGAAGAAGTTGGGCACCTTAGCATAACTATTTTTCAATTCACACCACAGACATGGGTATCTATCTTCTGGGCCTGCTCATTGCAGGCTTATTGGGCTGTTGATTCAGGCTATTTTTATGATATATACATGACATGCCATATAGTAATAATATATATGATCGTGATATAATAGAGAATAATACTATGACAAGTATGATATATCATAAAAATAGGAGACATACTTTAATTCTACAGTCTGGAAAGGTAGAATTCAATGAGGGCAACCTACCTAAAATTATGGAAAAGCGAACCTCAAAAAATAAGGGAATTATTGATCCTGTGTCAGGTTGCTGTGCATTTGAATGTAAAATTGCTCTGTAAGTATTTCAGAGGCAGGCAGGTGATTTTTAGTCTAAAAACCAACTGGTTAAGTTAAATCGGACTCTGTGGTTCTTTGAGAATACCAACACTGTTTAAATATTTCCTGTAATCCAGATGTTTAACTCCTTGCTCAAGTCTCTTTGATCAAGGTGAATCCACCTAGGAACATTACAAAATGCAGCCTTTCTTATGACGTTTTTATTGAATATATTTTTTCATCATATCCTGAAGTCACCTCCTGGTGACTTGACTCTTAGTATAATAGCTCTCTTGTTTCAAGACAGATCATATGTACATTTAAATAACTTATACGAGTTTATAAAAATTGCTTAAATGATCCAACTCTCTTTAGCATTAAGAGGTACCACTATTCTCCAGCTTTTGGAACCAATTTTGTGTTTAATGGTTAAAGAACTATTATAGCCTGTAAGGAACCCAGTGCTTTCTACAATTTTTATATTATTTTCACACTCACTTATCACCTCTCACTCCAAACCTCCACTCCTGGTCTCATTTCCATCCCCTCTACTTTTTGCATCACTGCTCTTATCAGCTGCTATCCTCTTCACTACCACTTTGTTCCCAATACAGACACACTACTTTCTTTCTCATTCTCTGGGACATTTCTGTTTTGTATAATAAACTTTTACTGAATGTTTGGAGGCAACAAAGAAGAATCATAGTACAAATTTTAAAATAACTAAAAATTAAATATGCAACATCAGTGTTCTTGAATTTCCTTGGGCATCTTGATAATGCCTTCCTAGCTGGCTTTCTTGGCATCTGTTGAAATGGAATGGAGAGAATGAGTCTAAATAAAGCCATCACCACTACTCTAAGACCAATTTTGTGTTCCTTATCAATCCTAGAACCCATGTGACCCAGACTCACATGGTATTACAATGAAAGAGACAGTTCAGGAGTGAAAATCACTTCAATCTCTGATTGTGTCTGTTGAAGGCTATGAAAGACATTTAGTCCATAGTCTACTGAGCCTTTCTTCTCTCTTCTCCTCCTGACCTTCTGCAGTGATTCCAGATCCTCTTACTCTCTGCTCTACTCTCAATTCACCCCCGAGGCTCTTTGCAATGCCTAGCCTAAGCTGATTTTTAATCTATTTCCTTTTCTTTTAACATTAATTTACAGCAATTTAGCCTCTCAGGCTTCCTGTATTTTCTGTTTCGCCTAATTGGAGGTTTCAACATATTAGAAAAGAACCTGGGAGCTGACTGTTAAGCCAAAATCTTTCCCCAGTAAGAAAGGGGAGGGGAAGAGGAGAAGAAACAGAGGGAGGGAGGAGACATTTGAACACTGATCACTCCTGTCCCTATTATGCATTAATGGACTTCTCTGCTATAGTCCAGTAGACAAGCCATCCTTAGGAGTTAGGAACATGGTAATGGCCTGTTAGGAAAGCAGTATCCAAACTGTCTCTATTTAGTGGTGGAAGTTTATAGAGCAGGAGTTCCCAAAGTGTGGTCCCTGGACCAGCAGCATCAGCATTGCCTAGGAACTTAGAAATGCAAACTGTCAGATCTCTTTCCAGACCTACTGAATCAGACACTGGAGCTGGAGCCCAGCACTCTGTTTTAACAAACCCTCCGGATGATTTGGAAGCAGCTAAAGTTTGAGAAACACTACCCTGGACTTCTCCAGGCTAAGAAGCCCATTGAGCTGGATTTGGGCTTGGGATCTGCCTTTTTCTTCCTCTGTGACCTCTGTCACATCACTTAACCTCCCTGAGTCTGAGAGGAGATCTCACTGGAGGACTTTCTGCTGCAGAATCCCAGAGCTCCTCATGTCAAAGGCTAGCCCCTGACAAGGTTCTCTGTTTTGATTTCTACCCTCAGCGACTCAACCTGCTTTTTCTCTCCCTGTGTCTCTGGGAAGCTGCCATCATTTGCTCTGTCCCCAAGTCTGGACACCATTTTAATAATAATAATAATAACAACAACAGCAACAACAGTTCCCATCTCTCTTGGTGATAGTTACTGGATACCCCTAAGAGCATGGTTTATATTCCTGAAGTTAGGGCTCACTAATGCCACCTTCCCTAGTCACCCCCCAAATGATTTACTCAGTTTGTCCACTAATAAATGTATATTAGATGAACAGCTTACAGAATTAATTTTAGTTCTTCCCTCCAAATGGTCAAAATGATTGTTTGCGTGTGTAGATACAGCTTGAACAGACAGCTTGAACTTCTCCAGACTTTGGCTCCAAAGGCTCATTCCATTTCGTTGGGCTGGTATTAATCGTGCCTTTTTATTTTTATATTTCTGATGTGTTGACATTTTCAGGCCTTGCTGACCCTGGAGGGACTACCCCTCCCAAGGTTAGCTAATTACTAGAGAAAGCAGACAATTAGCTTGTGAATGTGCCTTTTACATACAAACCAACCAATCCAGAGCCCAAATCCACAAACACCTCCTTTATTGAACTCTCTCAGGATTCTTACACTCTGGGACCTGCCCTAATCACCCCAGGGCCAGCTACAAGACAGCTTGACACAGCTCCCATACCCCAGACTCATTGAAAGTGCTCAAATTTGCCACGAACCTGCCTACTCAGCCTCGCCTGGTCCTTCCTGTGAAAACCACAATCGAGGCTCTTGCCTGTTTTCCTGCTTCCTCTGCCTCTTGAATGCTTCCCTATGTGGCCCTGTGCAACCTGCCACGCCTCCTGTTTCTAGGATCTGTGAGCATAAAAACTTCTTCCTTCAGGACAGTCGTGTCCGTGTCTACGTTTCTGACTATACCTGGTTAACAACAAATCCTTTCTACCCTTAAAACAGGCACACACATTGAACTGGCAGTCCCAGGATCCACATAGTCAGCTTGCTCTTGGCCAATAGTGGGTTCAAATTCACTACTGGTATGCAAGCGCACTCTCTGAAAATCATCACTGTGGAACTGGGTAAAGCACTTTCCCATGCAGAAATTGTTAGGTAAGTGGCTTACCTGTAAATAGAACAGTGCCCCAGCAAGGCCCACAATCTTTCTATTTTAAATACATCTCTCTTTACTCGTGTCACTTCCTAACCTCTCCTTTTTTTTTTCCCCAGCATGCTTTTATTAATTATGTGTTAGAATCCTGAGCAGCAAGTTCTTTCATTTTAAGTCATTAAAAACTTGCTCTAGGAGTGCTGTGATTGGGAAGTAGAGCCTTTACACTTTACCCATTAGTGCCCACACAGAAGAATTTTGGTGGAATGGAGAATTGCTTCTGCCTGGCTTCTGATTTTGCTGGCTCAGGGCTTTTCAGGAGAGGGTGGCAATCAATCTTGATCAACATGGGACACATCCCTAGATGCTTCAATGAGCCAGAAGCCACAAAAGGAGAAGAAGGAGGCAGTTTGCCGGTTGTGGTGGCTCACGCCTGTAATCTCGCTACCTTTTTAAAAAAAATTATTTATATATTTATTTTTGGGAGGGAGTCTCGCTCTGTCACCCAGCTTGGAATGCAGGGGCACAATCTCGGCTCACTGCAACATCCACCTCTTGGGTTCAAGCAATTCTCCTGCCTCAGCCTCCTGAGTAGCTGGGACTACAGGTGTGCACCACGACACCCTGCCAATTTTTTTTGTATTTTTATTAGAGATGAGGTTTTGCCATGTGGGCCAGGCTG
Organism: Gorilla gorilla gorilla; assembly: GCF_029281585.2. Taxonomy (NCBI): domain Eukaryota; kingdom Metazoa; phylum Chordata; class Mammalia; order Primates; family Hominidae; genus Gorilla; species Gorilla gorilla. The sequence continues at coordinate 181,924,358 of NC_086017.1, forward strand.
GTCTCGAACTCCTGATCTCAAGTGATCCACCCACCTCAGCCTCCCAAAATGCTGGGATTACAGACATGAGCCACTGCACCCAGCCTAATCCTGGCAATTTGGGAGGCTGAGGAGGGAGGATCATTTGAGCTCGGGAGTTCAAGACCAGCCTGGGCAACATAGTGAGACTCTGTCTCTAATAAAGAGGAAGAAGAAAAAAGAAAGAGAAAGAGAAAGAGGAAGGAGAAGAAGAAGGAGGAGGAGGAGAAAGAGGAGGAGGAGGATTCTAGAGAGCAGAGAGGTGCTCTGGTACCTCTGGTACTGACCCTTCTGTGTGCTGGAAGGAAGAAAGGCAAGAAGCAGAAAGCTATCTCCATGCCCTGGAAATGTGCTCAGCAGAGAGTATTTGGTTACCTAAACCAATGCTTCCTGAACGTTAATGTGCATATGAATGACCTGAAGCTTTTATTAAAATGTACATTTTAGACTTAGCGGGTCTGTGGTGGGCCTGAGTTTCTGCATTTCTAACAAGTGACCAGGTTATGCTGATCCTGCTGATGCACAGACCACATGTTGGGTAGCAAGGACCTAACTACTCCATTTGTGAGGTCCTTGGCTACGAGGAGGAACTGTAATAACACAAGAGACGAATTAGCTGGGAGTAACAGTAAGCTTTCTGCTGAGTGTTATCATCAACCTCAACAGTGTAAGTTAAGTTAAAATATTATCTTAATTTGGAGTCTGTTTGTTTTCACTTTTTTCAGAAAACAAAATATTTTAAGTGGTATGTGTGTGTTATTGTTTTGTGCATGAGCATATGTTATATTTTCCCTTTCTTAGCCAAGTTTTTGCTTAAGTACAAAACTACTTCCTAGGGAGCATGACACGGGGGGATAAGCATTACTCCTCACCATGGCAGTGGTTCAGAGGCAGAGCACAGAGTTGAGAACCAGACAAGGCCATGAAAAGGCATTGAGGAATCTTTACCCATCAATGCTTCCCAGCCTGTGCCAAGCTGTCTTCCAAGATCTCATCTTGACCAGTCCTTCTCAGACTTGTTTCAGAGGCTGAGTGCTCAGAAATCACGATACTCCCTGCAAGACACAATGGATAAAATGCTGGTATACGTATGTAATGATGATACAACTTCACTGACAGAAAATATGGCTCTAATAAGTGAATGTAACAAAATAACACCTACCTCTAAGTCCTTTTGGAAATGAACCTGAGTTTCATTATTGCTAAAATGAAGGTAATAACCCCTATCTCACAGAGAGAGACCACTGATCCTTCAGTTTGAATCAAAGATATGCCAAAGATTTTTGCTTCTAGTGCTTGTGTAGCAATCACCGTAAGACAAATAGCACAGCAAGCAGGACTTCACTGTTACTGGCTGCTGTTTATTTAGCAGCTATCATACACCAGATACTATGCTAAGGGCCTTACGAACCTCTCATTAAACGTGACAAGAACTCATTTAGGAAAACATTTTTCTCTATTCTAACAATGAGAAACGCTGACAATGAGAAACGCTGAGACGGTGGTATCTTGCTAGCTCACTGGTAGAGTTTATGCCTCGCTCCTCTTTCAACAGGCCTCTCACCACCCCATGCTCCCATGCTAGAAATTTACCTTTTTTATCAAGAAATTAAGACGCAGCTTTTGACCAGGCACATCCCCATAGCAGTATTTCTTAATCTTTTTTGTGTGTGTGTCACAATCCCTCTGAAAATCCACCGAAGGCCATAAACCTTCCCAGAAAAATGCACATAAGCAAACACAGCACTTTGTATTCAACTTCAGTGGGCTCATGGGCCCCAAGAAAGGACACGGTGCTGCTGAGTGGAAGACGAGGAGGGCTTTAATAGTCTCCAGGCTGAACTTGAGCTGTCCTTTCAAGCACTGATCTGAAATGGTTTCCTTAGCCATTTTCCTGACTATTATATTTTTCAAATATTTATATTGATAAAAGATTAAACAAACCCTAAAATGTCAAAAATATTCTTTCCGTCAGTCATCAAAAAGACTTTCTATTCTGAATAGACAATACCAGTTCAGATTAGCAAACAACCCAGAGAATACTTGTTTCTCTTTCTTAGTATCTGAATGAAACAAGATACTTAACACAAAACAACATTGTTGCTCCCTCCTGGTTTCTTAACATAAGAAGAGACTTGAGCTGTTGACAAAAAATACAGAGGTGAGAAATATAGCTGGTTTCTATAACCCCCAAATATGAAGATAAAAAAATGTGGGAGGTAGGAGGAAGGAAGAAAGGGAGGGAGGGAAGAGAAATAAGAAAGAAGCAACCAGATATTTACATTTAGACTAATTTGAAATGGACTGTTATTATACGTCTTGTAGATCCACATGTGCTCTCTGGACCAATGAAGTGTGCTTGTTGGACCAGCAGCATCAATATCTCCTGGGAACTTACTAAAATGCAGATTCTCAGGCTCCACCCCAGGCCTTTTGTATCAGAAACTCTGGGGGCAAGACCTAGCAGTCTGGTTTCTTTTTTTCTTTTCCTAAATAAGTTTATTTCCTAAAGACTTAATGTTTTAGAGTAGTTTTAGGTTCATAGCAAAATTGAGAGGAAGGTACAGAGATTTCCTATATACCCATTGCCCCTACAAATGCATAGCCTCTCCCATTATCAACATCCCCCACCAGAGTGGTACATTTGTTACAATGGATGAACCTACATGAACACATCATTATCACCCAAAGTCCATACATTACATTAAAGGCTCACTCTTGCTATTGTACATTCTATTGGTTTGGACAAATGTCTAATGACATGTATCCACCATTGTAGTATTACATAGAATAGTTTCACTGCTCTGAAATTCCTCTGTGCTCTGCCTACTTATCCCTCTCTCCCCTTTATCCTTAGCAACCACTGATCTTTTACTGTCTCCATAGTTTGTCTTTTCCAGAATTTCCTATAGTCATAACTATACAGACTGTAGCCGTTTCAGATTGGCTTCTTTCACTTAGTAATATGCACTTAAGTTTTCTCCAAGTCTTTTTATGGCTTAACATTAGGTTGGTGCAAAAGTAGTTGTGGGTTTTGCCATTAACCATATAAATAATGTCAAACATTGCGATTACTTTTGCACCAACCTGATAGCTCATTTGAATGGAATGATATTCCACTGTCTGCATCTACTGCAGTTTATTTGTCCATTCACCTGCTGAAGGGCATCTTGGTTACTTCCAAATTTTAGCAATTATGAATAAAACTGCTATAAACATTCATATGCAGGTTTCTGTCTAGACATAAGTTTTTAACTCCTTTAGGTAAATACCAGGGAGCATGATTGCTGGATTGTATGGTAAGAGTACACTTAATTTTGTAAAAATTTGGCAAATTGTCTTCCAAAGTGGCTGTACCATTTTGCATTGCCATCAGCAATAAATGAGAGTTTTTGTTGCTCCACATCCTCACCAGCATTTGGTGTTCTGGATTTTGGCCATTCTCATAGATGTGTTGTGTTCAGCAGTCTGTTTTAACAAGCCCTCAAGGTGATTCTGGTGCACTAAACATTGAAAACCATGACTGTGGACAGACCTTCTCTCATAGAAGTAGCCCTCCCAGCTGGTCCTGATTCAATCTGCTGACCTTGTAATGAAAGAATAAAGAGGAGGACGATGGGGAGGAAAGCAGTGTTTATTGAGTGACCACAACATGCCAGGCACTGTATCATTATAATTTCATTTTATTCTTCCATAGAAGCTAAGAATTTTTTACTCTTGTCCCCATTTTAAAGATTTTTTGAAATGAGATTCCAAGCCATACTCATGTTTAAGCTTACAGACCTACTAAGTAGTGAGTTCACATTAGGGAATTTGAAAAGTACAAAAGTTATAAAGAAGAATATAGGAATTACCCACAACCCCATTCAAAACAACATTATTATTTAGTGTAAGTCCTCACAGTATTTTTTTTTTCCTGTGTAAAACTCCTTTGGATTTCAGGCTGCTTTGTGGTCTCTCATAGAATTTAGGCTCCAGAGTGGGTCCTTTGCTCTGAGATCTGAAGACCTAGGAACTAATGCTTCCACCTTCAGCTTTGTTCTAATCTCTCCTAAAAGCAAGTATCTAGATCCTTTTATTCTCCCTACATCCCTACATTTGATAATATACAGAAGCAAGAGCTTAGTAAATCAAACAAGTGAGCTGAAGTAGATGCTGAAAGTTGACCAAAACAAACTGGGAGTTAAGACTCTACTCCAAGACAGAACAGAAATGGACTTGGAGCCAGATATAGAACAAGTTATTTATGCTCAGTTCTCTAGGAAAAGGATGGAGGCTTGTTCTGAGATGTGTGCATCTTGTGCTGGGGGCTGGAGGGAGCTGCTGTTCCTGGAACACTCTGCAAGTGTCTGTTCTGGGAGGGGCATCGTGGTCTCTGCATCCCAAGCCAGGCATATTGTGCATCAGACTCAACGAATGGAAGTCATCAGAATTCTGGATGACACTCTGTGATGTTTGGATGGTTCTCTACTTAACCCCCTGTGGAGGCTGCTGTGTATCTGTTTCATGCCAGACTCAGAGAAAATAGTAAAGATAAAAGACAGAAGGCTTATAGCTGTTTTCATAAAGTGTTTGTTTTCCTTGCTGTTAAGACCACTTGTCCAAGTGAATCATTTGGGGTTATATTTTACTAAAGCACCTCAAAAAAAGCCAAAATGTTTTTAGAATCTATAGCTGTGGGTGATCCAAACATAATGAGCTTCCTCCTTCTGAAAAAAAAAAAAAAAAAAAAAAAACCAGAAAGAAAAGAAAAAAGGAAAGCCTAGGTTTTTTTTCCTCCAACCCTGCCTCTGAGTTTGAAACCTACAAGCAATTGCTGCCCCTCCCTCCCAAACCCTTAGTTTTTACCCAACATAAAATGAAAATGAAGATAACGTGGAAGGATTTTATGACAGAGATGTGTCATATTCAGGCTGTGGATAACTGAAATTTACGATTAACAATTTTGTCAGAAGAATGCCTTTTAGTCCCCGGGGTCCTTTGTTGTGTATGCTAATAGGACAATTTAGGATAAAGACAGGGAGTGGGTTCTAAAGAGAAAAGCTTCATTATGTAAGTTAAGGAGTAATACAACGTATTCACTAATGAGAAGTTTTAACATATTTTACTTATCTACATTTGAACAGACAATACATTCATATAGTTCAAAACTCAGGCTGGGTGCATTGGCTCATGCCTGTAATCGCAGCAGTTTAGGAGGCCAAGGCAGGTGGATCACCTGAGGTCAGGGGTTTGAGACCAGCCTGGTCAACATGATGAAACCCCATCTCTACTTAAGAAAAAAAAAAAAATTAGCCAGGCATGGTGGTGCGCACCTGTCATCCCAGATACTTGGGAGGCTGGGGCAGGAGAATCGCTTGAACCTGGGAGGTGGAGGTTGCAGTGAGTCGAGATCACACCACTGCACTCCAGCCTGTCGACAGAGGGAGACTCTGTCTTAAAAAAAAAAAAAAAAAAAATCAAACTGTATGAAAGGATAGGGAATGAAAAGAACCCTTTCACATCCTTGTTCTTCACCCCCAGCTTTCCTGAGGCCGTGAGAGCTACCAGAGTGTTTGGTATGCTGTCAGATGTGTGCTATGGATAAACCAGCAACACACACATATTCTTATACTCTGTTTTTTAATGCAAATGGCAACATTCACTACACTTTGTTCTATGCCTTGTTTCTACACCTGAGGATGTCTCTTATATGTTTTTGTTTCAATGTATAAAGAACTTCCACGTACATGAGCCCTACCTTAGAATCATCCCCCATAGTAGAGGTTTCTCTCTCTTTTTTTTTTTTTTTTTTTTTTTTTTTTTTGAGACGGAGTCTCGCTCTCGCCCAGGCTGGAGTGCAGTGGCGCGATCTCGGCTCTCTGCAAGCTCCGCCTCCCAGGTTCACGCCATTCTCCTGCCTCAGCCTCCCGAGTAGCTGGGGCTACAGGCACCTGCTACCACGCCTGGCTAATTTTTTTGTATTTTTAGTAGAGACGGGGTTTCACCATGTTAGCCAGGATGGTCTCGATCTCCTGACCTCGTGATCCGCCCGCCTTGGCCTCCCAAAGTGCTGGGATTACAGGCGTGAGCCACCGCGCCCGGCCAGTTTCTCTTCTTTTATTGTTTTCTGCCTCTGCTTTCATTGTAAGCCTTCTTTAGTATTCATCTTTTATTTCATCTGGCTTAAAGGAAGAAGACCAGATCTTTGTGCAGTAGGGACCCTAAGCTTTGAAGAACTCTAGTGATAGCAGGTCAGAAGAAAATTCCTGAGATTGGGAGCTTGCACCTTTCTGAAGAAACAGACATGCAACAGGATGTAAGGAGAAAGGAGTAGGGACGAGACAGGAAATGGAATCAAGAAGAAAGACAAAGGCAATGGGAAAGAACCAGGCATTTGCAATAATATAGATAATTTGGGTGACTGAACTAGTAAAAACCTGTTTTTCTGTGTGAGAAGTCTGTGTTAAATGTATAGAGGCAGCTAATATATTAGAGCAGTAGAGAGGAATTATGCTGATGTACAGACTGAAATGTACATGGTTAGCTCTAGAAATTAATATAGTCTCTATAGATGTGACTGTACGTTGATGCGGTTCTAATGGCTGATTTGGAAAATAAAATCAAAATGATTAAAAATGTACCTGAGGCCAGATGCAGTGGCTTACACCTGCAATCCCAGCATTTTGGGAGGCTGAAGTGGGAGGATCGTTGAGGCCAGGAGTTCAAGACCAGCCTGGGCTACATAGTGAGACCTCATCTCTAACAACAATAACAAAAAATACCCACAAAAAACACCCACAGTATAAAATTGCCCATAAACTGCAATTATTTTAAGGAAACAATAATGAACAAAGTTGTCACATCATTTACAAAAGCAAAAATTTAGAAACATCTAAATATCCAATGTAGTGGGTTAATGTAGTAAATTATTGTGTATCCATAAACTGAAATACTATCAGCTATAAAATATGTGTTTACAGGTATGGGAGAATGTTCTCCATACATTTCTAAATTAAAAGAATAATTATACAGCTAAAAGGCTACTCTGTATTATCTATTTTATTAATTTCTTTTCTTTTTTTTTTTATTTTTACAAACAGGGTCTCACTGTGTTGCCCAGGCTGGAGTGCAGTGGCATGATTATCACTCACTGTAACCTTGAACTCCTGGGCTCAAGTGATCCTCCCACCTCAGCCTCCCAAGTAGCTAGGACTACAGGAGTGCACCACCACGCCCACACCTAGCTATTTTTTTTTTTTTTGTAGTGATGGGGGTCTTTCTATGTTGCCCAGGCTGATCTTGAACTCTTAGCCTCAAGCAATCCTCCTGGGATTATAGGCATGAGTCACCATGCCCTGTCTATATATTTGTTTTCGTATATTAATAATAGCAAATGTTTATTGAGATTCACCATTTACCAGAAGCTCTTTGCGGTGTTTTAAACTCATTAAAACTTACAATCCATAAATTAGGAGCTACAATAATTTCCAATTTGCCCACAAGAAAACTAAGGCACAGAGCAGTTGAGCAACTTGAGTAATAGTTGGCACGTGGAAGGGCTGCATCTTTGACCCTGCTTTTCTAGCTATAGAGCCAGGTCCACATGTGATAATGCCTACCTGTGTAGTGAAAAACCTAGGTAACAAAATAGAATTCGGTTTTTGAACAGTGACCAATGGGGGGGATAATGTATCTCTGCATGGGAAGAAGTTATCCTCGGTGGGGGACTGAGGAGGTGGGTGTGAGGGGATTTTGCCTGTGTTGCAATGGTTTATTTCTGATAAGCCTAATATGGAGAACTAAAATCAAGGGTAAAAAACTAAATTTAAGGAGACCTGGAAAGGACCAAAATGAATCAACTTAGTATCTTAAAGATAATATAATCACAAAATATGCCATGAAAGCATTCAGATTTTTTAAAACGACAAACAACATGCAAGTGTTAATAAATCTGAACTTGCAGTGATCTACTGTTTATTCATATGATAATTTCTTTAGTTTAAAATGATTGCTTAGGATTCATTTTATAAGTGTGCTCTCCTCAAGCACTTTAAACTAAAATATTAAAAATAAAAGAGTAAAACGAGGCTGTTACAGACAAAACAAAGTCCAAAAAATCCCAATATTCAGCTTACATATTGAATAACTGTGTGGGAAGACGTTGGCCATCTTTTGTAACTTGTCCTTGGAAGTGCTTTCAAAACCACTTTCATTATTAAGTATTCCACGTTGTTTTTAACAAGATTATTTCACCTACACTATTTACCATACTTGTCACCAAATGATTATGTTTCCAGAAGTTCAACCTCACTGAAAATGATGACAATTTGTCACCACAGAGGATATTTTAATAAATGGACTTCAGTTTTCAAGATTCAAAGCAATATTTCAATAATATATTTAGTTATGTCAATATTGTTGGAATATGTATATCTTTCTAACATGGCTCCTGACAAATTCTGACATTTTTGTTTAAAAACAAAGCTAGTTACATTGTCAGAGGTATTTGAATCAGAGCAACTCCATCTTGAATAGGGGCTGAGTGAAATAAGGCTAACACCTGCTGGGCTGCATTCCCAGTAAGTTAAGGCATACTTAGTCACAGGATGAGATGGACAGTCAGCACAAGATACCGGTCATAAAGACCTTTCTGATGAAACAGAGTGCAGTAAAGAAGCTGGCCAAAACCCACCAAAACCAAGATGGTAATGAGAGTGACCTCCAGTTGTCCTCACTGCTACACTCCCACCAGCACCATGACAGTTTACAAATGCCATGGCAACATCAGGAAGTTACCCTATGTGGTCTAAAAAGGGGAGGCATGAATACCACACCCTTTGTTTAGCGTATAATCAAGAAATAATCATAAAAATGGGCAAGCAGCAGCCCCTAGAGCTGCTCTTCCTATGGAATAGCTAGTCTTTTATTCCTTTACTTTCCTAATAAACTTGCTTTTACTTTACTGTATGGACTCACTCCAAATTCTTTCCTGCATGAAATCCAAGAACCCTCTAGGGTCTGGATCAGGACCCCTTTTTGGTAAGAACATTGCTTTATGTAACTTCATGTGTGTGTGTGTGTGTGTGTGTGTGTGTGTGTGTGTGTGTGTGTATGTCATACATTGAGCTACATTTATGTACTCATATCCAGAATTTATGTTAAGGCATATGGGCACAGTACTCCTTAAAGTACAATAAACACTATTTACCCCCTCATTGCGTAATGGCCTGGAGCTAGAGCAAACTAAAATAAACTACACTAATTTTTCAGTTGTATGTTAAAACCTTAAATTCACCACACAAATATCCCAAAACCAACTCAGAGCAGTAAGCTGATGGCTGGATAGAAAGCACAATCAGAGGGATTATTCTGAGGGAGCAGGGGAAACGTGTTTCTTGACCTTCTGTTCTGAAAGGCTTCTTTTCATCTGGTTTCAATTCTCTTGTTTGTGCACCTTGCCATATTTATTATTGAATTCCTGGTTTCTTCTTGTTTTATGTTCCATGTTCCAATGATTTATGAGAAATTGCTGATCTAGATGTTATCTTTGGCATTCAAAGAGTGCACAGAGCCCCTTAAGAATGCTGAGAGAATAAATGTGTTTTGAGCTGCACAATACCCAAGCTGAACAGATGTCCATCAATTCATGAAAAATGCCAGCTGAAGATGCTTTAATAAGATGCATTTTTCTTCAACACAGCAGCAGCAAGAATGTTTTCAAAATCGCAGATAATTTTCCCTCTTTGGTAGATGATTGTGGTTAGAAATGATAAGACTTGGTTCTAAAATATTCATATGAGAAAAACTCTGGTCAAAGATAGATTTTTTTTTTTAGCTCAGAATAAAGTGGCACATTTTTCACATCAGGGAATTGTCTTGTTAGGTTGGCTAAGAAATGGAATATGCTAATGACATTTCAGTTAATTTCTAAACATCTCCATGAAGATGATCTAGTTTATAAGTGAGTAGGGGGTGAGAATTTCTTTAATGGTGACCAGTATTTTTCTTGCTTAACTAAGTGAAAACTAATTAGCAAGTCAAATGTGCTCAGAAGAAGTCATCTAATTAGATAAATTTTACAGACTAATCAAAGTAGTTAGGGAATTTTCCCTAGACTTCCTTCTCTCCACTATGGGAGGTTAAACACATCCCCAGAAAACATTGCCCTTACCAAACTTTATCATCCTATGCAAGTCTTTCTGTAATCAAACTTGCCAAAATATTATATCCAGTACCCTAATGCAGACATGTATGCAGATTCCTTCATGGGCTTAGTGTTCCGTGAATTTTCCCATAGAATTTAATAATTTTTAAGAAGGAGACGTGTCAATATATCAAGTCCTAATTATTTAAAATTACATTCTTCATTCATTTCTATCTTATTTTTCAGAGTTAAATCAGAAAAGTAACACACAGAATAAAGAAAACATGTAAAGAGGTTAAGAAAAACTATAATAAACAGTGTACTTGCCATAAAAGGTGTATAATAATAGCAGAAAAGATGTCTTTTTATTTCATGACAATAAGAGAGAGAATAGATACCTTCACCTGTTTCATCACACACATGAATCAGCTATGATGGAACACCTAGAGTAGTCAATACTTTTCTTGTTAGATAGTTAAACAAATTTGGCAAGCAAGTAAAGATTATCTTAATAAATCAAATGTTCATTTCTGCAATTCCAAATACTGAAATCATTGCGTATCTAAGGAATAATATAAAAGACTGTAGGGTTCATCTGTAAATTTCAAGAATTAAAGGATGTATATGTACATATATCTCAATCTTGGCTAAGGACCAATTTTTTATTTTCAGGGTTGTCCTTATAGAGCTCATCAACTTAGTTTCCAAAACCCAAATGTTAAATATTCTATGGTGTAAAATGTTTATATCTAGATGGTGAGATTAAGTATGGTTTTCAATTTCTTCTTTAGGCATTCCCATTTTATATTTTTAAAAAACTAGTCAAGTATGGTTGTGGGAGGAGACAATGTTACTCAGCTTAACAATAACCCAGCACCCTCAGACCAACTATTTTGTATTGTTTTTATAGTGTTTATTTTTACAGTGCTTATTACTTTTATAACTAGGAGGAAGGATATTGAAAAGAAAATCCTGGGCTATCAAACACACATGGAAGTGCACAATGATGAGTTTTGAGACAGATTTTCACGAGGATGGCTTCTTACCTACTCTACGTTCTGGGATTCAGAAACTTAGCCATGAATGTAATCCTGTATCCATCTAAGTTAGGTACCTAGATGTATTTTCTAAGAATTTTGTTAAAAAGTTTGATTAAGAACTGATCCCACATTAAGAAATGATTTATGATAAAGTTAATAAACATTTGAGCCAAGCCCCAAAGCAAAACAACAACTATATAGTTTACAAACACTACTATATTCCCCCAAAACTGTTTACTCTAGGATACAGATGAATGATCCACCATAAATGGTTATAGAAACTCCTATGGAAGCCCTGGTCCTGTCCAGATTTTTGTATTCTCTCATAACCTAGTTCAGTATCATCCACAGCTACCTCTGTATGCACAATGGACCGTATCACATGGCAGTCTTGAGTCCTCACGATAGCACTTGATTTCTTTATATTGTACTTGAATCCTTAGTATTTCTGTCTCCAATTGTCTAAATCTCAGACTTTAAGAAACAATGTCTTCTTTAACTTTGTTGCTAATTGCCAGCTACTTCAATCTCTAAATGCTGTATCACAGACCTTTGCAAATGTAACACTGTTCAAATGCTATAAATGTCCACTCTTGTTCCCTGTTACAAAATACCTCCTTCTCTCTCAGACAATGGATGTAGAGAGATTTTTAGACCTCCTTGATTTGCCAGGCAGTGGACTGTTTTCATTTATAATGAAGATAGAAGCTGTTACTCCTTCTTTGCAAACTGACTCTGTTTTAGCCTAATGCCAGTAAGAACACAGGCCTCCACACCATTTTTACATAAGAAACACAATCATTGTCAGCATTTTGAGATTTTAAAAAATAGACTTTATTAAAAATTTCAAAGACGAAACACAGAAGAGGTCTTACATCACATATCCTCATCAAATTGTTTCAAACATCCTCATCAGAGCTAACTATCCTCCCCCGACTCTCCAACTTTGCTGCCAGCTGGGGTTTTCCTTGTCCCCTTCAACCCTCATAGAGCCCCCAGCCCCACTGATTCCTTTTCCTCCCTCCAGTCTATCACCTGCAGCCTGCATAATTATACACCCAGTTATCAGCAAATTAAACATCTTCTTTAAAAAGTGAAGGGGGTTAGGAATAACAATGTTATTTTCCTCTATTCCATTCACATTAAGTGCTCACAACAAGCCTTTGTGATAGGTTTCATCACCCCAAGTTTGCATTAAAGAATGTCCGGAGTACAAGCCAAGGTTCTCTTCAGAGTTTCATTCTAAACTATTATATCATGTCATTTCCTCATACAGTCATAAGACATCTGTCTAACCCTCACATAAATGGATGCAAAATGCCCAAACATCAAAATTCAGACAGCTATAGATACAGGGATGGTTTCCAAAATTCAGACAGCTATAGATAACAGGGATGGTTTCCATAATTCAAGACAGGAAATAACCACAGAATTGGTTTTGTTTGTCTTTTTGTTTTAATAATGAAGGAGAGTATCTCAATGTAAAATCCAACTTTGGAAGTTGCCTCTTTCAAAAAAAAAATTAGGACAGCTTATCTATCCCATCTATCAGAGTCACATTGAAAAAACAATTTTCAGGCATCAGATATTTATGCAGAGTAACATAGAATGAAATATTCTTAACCCCCAGCATTTATAAAGATGCATGCAGCAGCAAATAAACTGTGTGGTGGGGCCACGGAAGTAGAAATACAGTTAGTAAAGATTCTGTAGTTTAAAATTTGCTCTTGAGAACTGCAAAAAGAGAAAGTGAGAGAAATCTACATGTTATTATTATTCTTTATCAAAGGAGGGAACCGTGACTTGCCTGAGTTGTGAACAACTATGGGATTTGGAAGGATAACAATGAATGAACCTGAGTGAAGGAAAAATGGGGGCCAATTGCAGTTATGGGGAAATATTAGTGAAATGAGTCCTGACATAAACTCTCAATGTCTTCCCTGCATCATACTTCTAGTTGTGTTCTACATCCTTGCATAAAACAAAAAAGAGATTCTTTTTTTAGCTTTGAACAGAGGAAAGGGTTGCCAAAGCAAAATCTAGGTATGGTATGGCGAGAAGAAAAATGGCATGTGCTCTTTGGAGATGAAAAGGGCTGTAAAGGCACTGGAGGTGGAAGTTCCTAGGAAACTATCCACAGGAATGAGACTACACACATGTTTTGACTCACCTTAGGTGGAGAAAGAAACCATTCTCCCATATGCAGTTGAATTGTAAGGAGTGTATCAGTCAGTATGGGCTAGATTTTGCTGCATAAACAAACAACTTAAAAAAATCTCAGGACCTTAAAATGACAGATGTTAATGTCTTGCTCACACTTATATATCCATTGCAGATTGGCAAGGATGTTCTGCTCACTGTAATCTCTTAGGGACCCAAGCTGATGGAATCTTCATTTCAACATGTGCTTCCACAATCACCAAGGCATGAGAGGATAAAGTGGCAAAACATACACTAGCTCTTAAAGTTTCCACCCAGAAGTGACCTGTGTCACTTTACTCTCACATTTCAATGGCCAAAGCAAGCCAAATGCCCACAGTTAACTTTAAAGGGAGTTGAGAATGTGCAGTCTCGTGCCCAGAAAGAGGAAAAGTAGGATATTTGAGATCAGATCCAGTGACTACCACAAGGAACTGCAATGCTAAGTTAATAAGGGAGGGCTAGCAGGTTGTCCTCCCTCAATTTCTCTGCTTCCAAAGTTCACAAAGGCTGTCCATGTGCCTCCATGCAATGTATCAGCCATTTTGATTTAGTTTCACTGTGGATTTCACCATTCAGTAATGAAGAGGGATTAGAATTAACATCAGAAACTCTCTGTACTTGTAATTCTATGTTTGTTAAAAGCCACAGATCAATACTGGGTTCAGTAAACTGCATAATTCATTACAAAGGTAAATTTAGCCATTTTCAGGTAATGCTCTCAGCCATCTTGAAATAAAAATCTCAAGTAAGAGAGTCATATGAAAAACTAAAGAAAAGGATCACCTTATTTAGGTACCTGACAATTGCAAGCAAGACTCATTTTAATACACTGCTAATGAGACTATAATCTGACACAATCCTTTTGGGAAAAAATGCCACACTATGTATCAAGAGCCTTAAATTATTCCTCATTCTTTTACCTCACAATTCAATTATTGGAAATCTATCCTAGAGAACCCTAAGTGTTTAAAAACTAAACATGATGTTCACTGCCAGACTGTTTATAGTAGTAAATAATTTAAAGTAGTTTAAATGTTCCACGACAGAGGAATGATTTAACCAAATTATGGTAAATCTACATGAGGGACCTATTGAACGTTGTGTTTGTTGGGAAAATGATAACATTATAATATTAGCTTAAAAATACAAAATTACAAGATTTTGTAATTATAACAAAATTTATAATTTGCAACAAAAATATAAAATTATTCATATACTGTAGTCAAATATGTGTTAAATGTATCTATATCATATAATATATATTTTTGTACATATTTTGACATCCATTATGAATAGACCATTTCATACAATGGCACTAAACAGACCTGTTTCCCTTTTGATACGATGCATTTTATACATGCGTGACCAAAGGACTACTATTATTTTTTAATTAACAAGACAGATCACCACAAACTTGTTGACAGCACAAGGGTATAATAAGATTTTGAGCTGATTTTAGAAAGTTGGAAGATATAGGCAAAATGCATGCATGCATGTGTGTCTGTGTGTCTTTCTTTGTAAAAGAAAAAGAGAATATTAGGGAAAATGCATTTTTCAAAGTTATTAGAAGAAACTGATTTGATATAAAGGGACTTAACAGAAAAAAACCTAGTGAACACATTGTAAAGACTGGTGAACACATTGTAAAGACTGAGACTGTTTTGGAGCATAATTCTTGGGTGTATATTAACTGCAGAGAGGTAATCCTATATATTAAGCTTTTAATATACTAATGCATACAAGACTAATGCTAGTTGTTTTAGAATAATAATAATAATGTTTGAGAAATGGCTACAATGGAAAAATTCTGAAGGGAATTGAGGTGATTGAAACTGGAAATAGAAATCTGAGGAGAAAACCAATACGTATTTAATGAAGTAAAAGGCATATTTGTGAGAATGTTGGTAAGCAGTGCTTTAATGGTCATCAACATTGATTCTATTAAACATGTACTGAAAGCAGACAGACTTCAGACAAATTAGAGAACATTTTCTAGGCCAAGTGCGGTGGCTCACGCCTGTAATCCCGGCACTTTGGGAGGCCGAGGCGGGCGGATCACCTGAGGTTGGGAGTTCAAGACCAGCCTGACCAACATGAAGAAACCCCGTCTCTACTAAAAATGCAAAATTAGCCGGGTGTGGTGGCAGGCACCTGTAATCTCAGCTACTTGGGAGGCTGAGGCAGGAGAATCCCTTGAACCTGGGAGGCGGAGGTTGCAGTGAGCTGAGCTTGCACCACTACACTCCAGCCTAGGCGACAGAGTGAGACTGTCTCAAAAAAAAAAAAAAAAGCACTTCCTAAGTAGCAAAGTAACAACATTCTGGGATATAATGTGAAGACATTTGGGGAGTCTTCTTTCTCAGGGTTTGTTTGGCTTGAAGGAAAGAAAAAATGGCCACCTATCTTTTGGGGTCTGTGGTGACTTTCCTTTGGAGGAGGACAATGGTTTCTCCTTTAGTTCTTTCAGTTTGGACTGTAGCTTCCTTGTCTCTCTTATTATTTCCCTGACTTCTTTGAAGACAGCAAAAATTAAGAGACTCATTTTCTTTTTTTTAACTTTCAGTTCTGGAATACATGTGCAGAACATGCAGGTTTGTTACATAGGTATACATGTGTCATAGTGGTTTGCTGCACCTTTCAACCCATCACCTAGGTTTTAAGCCCCACATGCATTAGGTATTTGTCCTAATGCTCTCCCTGTCCTTGCCCCCCACTCTCTGACAGGCGCTGGTGTGTGATGTTACCCTCCCTATGTCCATGTGTAAGAGACTCTTTTAAAAAAGAAATAGATGGTTATTTCCAGTCCTACTAATGATAATGAAGTAATTTTGAAATTTTAAAAATTTCTTACAGCACTCTCGGAAATAACTTCTTGCATATTTATTTTTCTTGCTTACAAAGGTAGAAATTTATTATAGGCCCACAATCTCTTTTCCAAAAGTATTGGAGACAAATATATTTTGGAATTCCATGCTTTTTTATTCTAAAAAGATAATATGGTACAAATATCATGGATTATGTAACATTCCCAGTGGAATCTGGAGCAGTACCCATTACTGAAAACATTAATACATATAATGTACAGTGATACATATAAACATTCACACAAAGTAAAGATGATAAATAGCCTCACCTCTAGGTTACATTTTGCCATAAAATAGTTACAAAAATCTTAGGTTTTTAGATAGGGTTGCAAGATAAAATACAGACTGCTCAGTTAAATTTGAATTTCAGATAAACAACAAATAATTTTTATTGTTGTGGTTGCTTTTGTTTTTTGTGGTGGTGGTGGTGGTGGTGTAGGAACAAGTAATTTTTTAGTATATGCCCCAAACATTGCATGAAACACACTTATACTAAAAAAAAAAATACATATTCAGACCAGGTGTGGTGGCTCACGCTTGTAATTCTAGGGCTTTAGGAAGCTGAGGTGGGAGGATCTCTTGAGGCCAGGAGTTCAAGATGAACCTGGGAAAAATAGGGAGACCCTGTCTCTACAAAACACACACACACACATGCACACAAAATGTTTATGTAGAATTCAAGTTTAACTGAATGTCTGTTTTTTTTCAATTTGTGAAATGTGCCTCTTTTAATTTGAAACTGCAAATAAAAGATTGTAGACTCGTATTTAAAAATATCCTAATTGAAATACTATTAAGAGCTACTATTCCAGGAGTCGAGTTTGATTTGGGCCTTTTTGAAGGGAAATACAGAAAACAAAGTTTTATTAAGTATGTTTATGTCCACAGAGTATGTGAGATATAAAGCCTGTGCAAAGCCAAACAGATGAACAACTCAAGATATTTAAAGAGTTAGAAATAGCATGGCTATTTTAAAAACAATTTATATCATGCATTTTAATAATGGTTCTTTCCTGTTTCACTGGAAAATTCATCATCTATAAAATATCCCTTTTAGAAAGTTATAAGAAGTCTCCTTAACAAAGATATAGCTCCATCTAATGGGAAAAATATCAAATTACAGCCTATCATGCAGCTAGGAATTAATCCAATATTTCTATGAGTGCTAATAATAATTATATGTGTATGTAGTTTATACACACACATACACAAATACTGGATGTGTTTCTGTGCTTCTCCTTTTTTGCAGCCAGATAGGATCTAAAAGTTCCTTTAAGAGCTGCTCTTTTCCTTGGATTGCACTAATGTAAATGTATTTTTATTTTTATATTTTAGAGACAGGGTCTTGCTCTGTTGCTCAGGCTGGAGCTCAGTGGTGCAATCATGGCTCACTGCAGCCTCAAACTCCTAGGCTCAAGTGATCCTCCCACCTCAGCCCCCTCCATGTAGCCGGGACTAAAGCACGCACCACCATGCCAGGCTAATTTTTGTATCTTTTGTAGAGACAGGGTTTCACCATGTAGTCCGGGCTGGTCTCAAACTCCTGGGCTCAAGTGATCTTCCCATCTTGACCTGCCAAAGTGTTGGGATTACAGGCATCAGCCATCATGCTCGGCTATTTTTATTTTTATAGTTCTTTCAAGAGCATCTGTTCTCCTTGGATTAGACGAATATAAATATATTTTTATTACATATAACCACCCACACCCTAAGCTCATTCCCACCCTATTAATCTACAAAATGTAACCTTAAGAGTGTTTAATTTTCTGCCCTTGAAAATCATGGCCTCTTCAAACGTGGAAAGGACATTGGAGATTATCCAACTTGTGGTTCTCTACCCTGGCTAAGTATTAGAATCATCTGGGAAAGTTAACAAAAATACCCCTGCCTGAAACCACCAACATAAATTCTTTTTTAACTGGTCTGGGTAAGTCCTGGGCTTGGGTATTACGTAAAAGCTCTCCCAGGAGATTCTAATGTGCAGGTGATTCTAATCCCCCAGCTGACTTTAACGTGCAGCCAGGGTTAGGCCCTGGTGAATTTTAAGACAGCCAACATATTTTATGATAGAGGAAACCAAGCCCCACTGAAGAGAAGTGATTCTATAACTAGAATGTTAGAGTCTCTGACATGTAAGAAATCACAATTCTTAGCAATAGGTAAGAAAACACAATTATCATAGTGTTCTTGCCCATCGTTTCTTTTATGTAAAACTTTCTTCTATGAAGATACAGCAGGAAAATGTCTATTTCAAAACTCAAACTCAATGACATCAAATCAGAGATATGAATTGTCCTCACTTCTGAGAATCTGACCTCCAGGTTCAAATTATAGTCTATTTTATCTCCATTTTTCTTTCACCCCTCTCTCCATTTCATCATCAAATCCTGTTGGTACTTTTTGTAAGCTCAATGACAGCAGAGCGTGGGTCTATCTTGTTCACTGCTGCAGTCCTAGCCCTGAGCATCACGTTGGCTCATGGCAAGCACTCTATACGTATATGCAAAATTAAGCAAATGAAGTCAGGTTCTCTTGCATCCATCCACTCCTTCATCTCAAGACTAAACCCTCAATTCCTCCTGCCTGGGTAACCATTCAAGTCTCTTTGCTAATTTTCTTTGATGATTTCCTAGGGTTTCCCCCACACCAGACATCAGTCTCTTTCAACTAATATATTTTACATGTTACTTTCAGCCTTCATCATTTCATTCCAACATACACATCTCTGTTTCAATTTCTTCCTTACTCTCACTCCACTCTAATTTTTCAAACTTTTCCTCCAATGTTCCCCATACCCTTCCACTCATGCCATGTACTATAGCTCTATTTCCTCCTGCTCATACCTTTCTGCTTTGAAGAAGTGGAAAAAACAGGCTGTGGAATCAGACCAATTGCAAGTGGTTCCAATTCCAGCTTTGCTATTTAGTCATTCTGAGTCTCAATTACTTCATTTATAAAATGTATCAGTAGAAAATAAGATAATATATTTAAAGCACCTGGTGCTACATCTCGTGCATAGTACCGAACCAACCCTTTATAGTCTCTCTGTCAGCACCACACAATCTTGATTACTATAGCCATTTTTCACACCATTTAGAAGAGAAAAGCTTTAATTCTAGAAGTACTTAAGTAGACATTCCGCTATACTAATTTTATAAACAAATAAGCTGTGTCTTCCTTGTTTAAGGTATTTGAGTAAGAACAGTTATAATCAAAGGTCAATTTATCCTGAATTTATTTTAAAGATACCTCCCTCTTGAGGGCATTACTATATATGACTCAGTATACTGTGAACTTGAGCACCGTGATATATATATTACTGGGTGGAAATGGAGGTAAACTAGTACAGACATCTTGGAGGACAATTTGGCAATATCTATTAACATTTAAAAACCCATGAGCATAAAGACTGTACAAAAACTGTACAAAAACTGTAAACTGCCTAAATTTCCAGCACTAAGTGACCAGGCAAATAATACACAGTAAAACACACAATAAAATAACATGTTACTACTAAAAATTGAAGAATCTATATATACTTACATGGATTATATCCAAGACATATCTGCATAGACATACTTGTACACACATAAAAATACCTTCAGATGAATGCTGGTAATAGTCATTGTCTTTGAGAGAAGAAACGGGTCAGTAGGCTTCAGGGAAAGGAAGGAATACTTTTCACTGTGTACTCTTTTACAATAGAAACTGATTTTTAAACCACCTATATGCATTATATATACATATATAATATTTAAATTATATATAAAATTTTTGAAATAGGACTTACACATAGAAAGTGAACAAATCATAAGTGTTAAGAACATCTTTTTAATAAAGTTAACATACCCACCTACAAAACACTCATATCAAGGAGAAAAGCATTACCAGTATATGTTTACAGGAAAATTCTGGTATTATTTTACCTTTACTACTTCAGTATGTATATCAAAACAAACCAAAAAATAACAGTAATATCATAATCACACTGAGTAAAATGAACAATAGTTAGGTTTTAGAATATGTAATGCTTATATTTTTTAATACCCAGTTCATGTTCAATTATCTTTGCTTATCTCAAAAATATCTATTTGCATTTGGTTTGTTTGGATCATTTTCCAAAAAGTCCCCATATTACACATGGTGATTTTTCTCTTAAATCTCTTTTGTTCTATAACTGGCCCACCCTCTTCTGTTAATGCTATTTCTTTGTCATTGGAGAAACTGGTCTTTTATCTTGTAGAATCTCTTACATTCTGGAATGGCTGATTAAATCCTCCTGGTATCATTTAATATGTTCTTTACCCACTGCATCTTTTGTAAACCATCAGTTAGATCTAGAAACTCATATGCTTTCTTGAGTTGGTAAATAAAAGTACTCTATGATCCACTA